>NC_064923.1:107368108-107972066 GCF_023897955.1 Schistocerca gregaria
TGGTGGAGGAAGGCTGTTTATTTTCTTTTACATGTAATGAATATGCTGGATCAGTGTACTTGTGAAAGATTCAATACGGATGTTATAAATAAGTATTACATATATTACTCATTCTGACAACTGGACACCATGAGAAGTAGCGGGCTTCGTACCGGAGCAATCGTAGAAGGTTAAAAATATAATCGGTAGTGTGTGCTTGCACTGTGCAGTGCTGAAGATGATGGGTACGAAACTCATTGAAACGTTGCGACAAGACGACGCCACCGGCCGGCCGTTGTAGCCGAGCGGTTCTAGGCGCTTCAGTCAGGAACCGCGCGACCGCTACGGTCGCAGGTTCGAATCCTGCCTCGGGCATGGATGTGTGTGATATCCTTAGGTTCGTTAGGCGTAAGTAGTTCTAAATTCTAGGGGACTGGTGACCTCAGAAGTTAAGTCCCATAGTGCTCAGAGCCATTTTTGAGCGACGCCACCACTCGGAAATTAACCCGAGAAGAATTCGTCAGTGAAATACGCCGAGAAAGACGGCAACCTCAGGACAACGTGTTAGACGGGGGTACAGGCTATGGAGAAATGAACGGACAACGGACGCAATGCTTTGTAACCAATTTATTGTCCGCAAAGGAGCGTTGAAGGTTATTTATTATTGCCTTTAATACCTCCCTGACGCTAAAGAGTGCTATGTAAGCAAGTTCATTCATGTGTATCGTCTGTTTCCTTGGAATTCGCAGCTTGTACTGCAAATAGTGATTTTATCCTAATCTGTGTGCGGAACAGATCGAAATAAAGTTGCAGTGGCGTTCCGATTGAAACGAAATGTCGTTACTTTTTGCTTCCGTCAATTTACGCTGTGTGCCCTAATTTAGCTCCAAGGGAGCATCAGACTGGTCGAAAGTATTGACAGATGATCTTGACTGCTATTCGCATATCTTCACGAAATGCATCAGCCCAGTTATCTGGGGTGCCACTTCATCTGCGGAAAGAAGTCAAAAGAACGAAGCTCGTATGATTCACAAGCGACGTACAGTTCTCCAATCTGCGTACACGTCAGCGGCTTTAATGTCAGGGTCGACGCTTATTTGTGTACTCAGCTCTTTATTTCGAGACCGTGTGGAGCTCCTCCCACACCTTCTCACAACAGAAATGTTCGATGCAGTGGCAGGGACGTCCTCGCCAACCACCAGACAACATTTTGAGTGTCTGCTTTCCAGTAGCATAGATCACGTCGATCCACCAAATACATCATCTCTAAGCATCGGAAAGACAGACGACTTCGAAAGTGGAAAGGCCGTCTTTCAAAAGAACCGGGGATGTTACTCTGCAACACACGCGTTCGTTGCACTTGTACAGTAACATACATAGGTCAAGTTAGGCTCGGACAGAAATTGTCATACTGTGTCGCAATGAGGAGATCCCTTATTCGAAGCACGAGGTAGTATGATCAGATACGGTTTGCGGGCATGCGGAAATGTTTTAATTTTCAGTAAAAGATTAATTTCTGCAATTGTAAAACATCAAACGTTGGAAAACATTTCGTTTATTACCAGCACACGTGAGGCAATACTGACCTTACGACTTATCGTAGAAAAAAGATTAAGGAAAGGCAAACCTACGTTTCTAGAATTTTTAGACTTAGAGAAAGCTTTTGACAATGTTATTTAGCATACTCTCTTTCAAATTCTGAAGGTGGCAGGGGTAAAATACAGGGAGCGAAAGGCTATTTACAATTTGTACAGAAACCAGATGGCAGTTATAAGAGTCGATGGGCATGTAAGGGAAGCAGTGGTTGGAAGGGAGTGAGACAGAGTTGTAGCCTCTCCTCGATGTTATTCAATCTGTATATTTAGCAAGCAGTATAAGGAAACAAAAAAAAATTCGGAGTAGATATTAAAAACCATGGAGAAGAAATAAAAACTTTGAGGTTCGCCGATGACATTGTAATTCTGTCAGAGACAGCAAAGGACCTGGAAGAACAGTTGAACGGAATGGAGAGTGTCTTGAAAGGAGGATACAAGATGAACATCAACAAAAGCAAAACAAGGATGATGGATTGTTGTCGAATTATGTCAGGTGATGCTGAGGGAATTAGAGACACTTAATGTAGTAAAGGAGTTTTGCTATTTGGGGAGTAAAATAACTGATGATGGTCGAAGTAGAGAGAATATAAAATGTAGACTGGCAATGGCAAGGAAAGCGTTTCTGAAAAAGAGATATTTGTTAACATCGAGTATAGATTTAAGTGTCAGGAAGTCGTTTCTGAAAGTATTAGTATGGAGCGCAGCCATGTATGGAAGTGAAACATGGACGACAAATAGTTTGGACAAGAAGAGAATAGAAGCTTTCGAAATGTGGTGCTACAGAGGAATGGTGAGAATTAGATGGGTACATCACATAACTAATGAGGAGGTATTGAATAGAACTGTGGAGGAGTTAGTGGCACATCTTGACTAGAAGAAGAGATCGAGGGATCACCGATTTAGTATTGGAGGGCAGCGTGGAGGGTAAAAATCGTAGAGGGAGACCAAGAGACGAGTACACTAAGCAGATTCATAAGGATGTAGGTTGCTGTAGGTACCGGGAGATGAAGAAGCTTGCACAGGATAGAGTAGCATGGAGAGCTTCATCAAACCAGTCTCAGGACTGAAGACCACAACAACAACAACACCAGCATAATTAAGAAGCCTGCCCCCATACAATGTATGACAGCACGTTTTGCCTATCGTCTCATTGACGTCCAGTTCCAGGGCTGAGGACGTTCCACTCAGTGTCCCTCACAGAACAATCGCATTCGCCATTCCTCTTTTCGCAACACAACGCTCCTATGTATTTCGGTTCCTCGTCAATGCAGTTGTTTCACAATGTTGCAGATTCTACAGACATTAAGAAATCAATGTGAAGGAAAGGTGGAGTCAGCTGCAGGGACTGCGCATTTTGCAGAGGACGGCGAGTCGTCGGTGGCGAGCTTGCTGTGCGCGCAGTGCAAGGAGTCGTTCGCGAACGCGTGGGAGCTGATGGTGCACGCCCAGGGCTCGCACGCCTTCAGCATCTACCAGCTGCCCGACGGCGCGGCCGTCGCTCCTGCCGAGGAGGGCCAGCAGCAGCTGCCGCAGGTGAGCCCGCTCGTAGGCGACTGAGGAGCACGCTGTGGCCCTCCAAACTAGCTGTATCCTGCAGGGATTCATCCACGTGGTGCTTCTGCCAAGGATGCGACTCTAGTACCCAGGCATTTTACCTGTTGTGTCTTTGGGGCGATCTCGGCGCTGTTGTTCGTACAAAGGCTTTCATTTCTCTGGCACTGACGCTGGTCGTCTGTACATGGAAACTATCCCAGAGAAATTAAGCACCTTGTTACGGCTTGTGTGAGTTCCTCTCGTTCACCTCGTCTCTTGGACATCTGCATCTGTATATACTTCTATATCTACATCCTTACTCCGCAAGCCACCTGACGGTGTGTGGCGGAGGGTACTTTGAGTACCTCTATCGGTTCTCCCTTCTATTCCAGTCTCGTATTGTTCGTGGAAAGAAAGATTGTCGGTATGCCTCTGTGTGGGCTCTAATCTCTCTGGTTTTATCCTCATGGTCTCTTCCCGAGATGGAGCAATATACTGCTTGACTCCTCGGTGAAGGGCCCGCATCTCGTGGTCGTGCGGTAGCGTTCTCGCTTCCCTCGCCCGGGTTCGATTCCCGGTGGGGTCAGGGATTTTATCTGCCTCGTGATGGCTGGGTGTTGTGTGCTGTCCTTAGTAAGGTTTAAGTAGTTCTAAGTCCTAGGGGACTGACGACCATAGATGTTAAGTACCATAGTGCTCAGAGCCATTTGAACCATCCTCGGTGAAGGTATGTTCTAGAAACTGCAACAAAAGCCCATACCGAGCTACTGAGAGTCTCTCCTGCAGAGTCTTCCACTCGAGTTTATCATCTCCGTAACGGTTTCGCGATTACTAAATGATCCTGTAACGAAGCGGGCTGCTCTCGTTGGATCTTCTCTATCTCTTCTATCAACCCTATCTGGTAAGGATCCCACACTGGTGAGCATTGTTCAAGCAGTGGGCGAACAAGTGTACGGTAACCTACTTCTTTTGTTTTCGGATTGCATTTCCTTAGGATTCTTCCAATGAATCTCAGTCTGGTATCTGCTTTACCGACGATCAACTTTATATGATCATTCCATTTTAAATCACTCCTAATGCCTACTCCCAGATGATTTATGGAATTAACTGCTTCCAGTTGCTGACCTGCTATATTGTAGCTAAATGATAGAGGATCTTTCTTTCTATGTATTCGCAGCACATTACACTTGTCTACATTGAGATTCAATTGCCATTCCCTGCATCATGCGTCAATGCGTTGCAGATCATCCTGCATTTCAGTACAATTTTCCATTGTTCCAACCTCTCAATGTACTACAGCATAATGCGCAAAGAGCCTCAGTGAACTTCCGATGTCATCCACCAGGTCATATATGTATATTGTGAATAGCAACGGTCCTACAACACTCCCCTGCGGCACACCTGAAATCACTCTTACTTCGGATGACTTCTCTCCATTGAGAATGACATGTTACGTTCTGTTATCTAGGAACTCTTCAATCCAATCTGATAGACCATACTTCGTTCATTAAACGACTGTGGGGAACTGTATCGAACACCTTGCGGAAGTCAAGAAACGCGGCATCTACAGGTGAACCCGTGTCTATGGCCCTCTGAGTCTCGTGGACGAATAGCGCGAGCTGGGTTTCACACGATCGTCTTTTTGGAAACCCATGCTGGTTCCTACAGAGTAGATTTCTAGTCTCCAGAAGAGTCATTATACTCGAACATCATACGTGTTCGAAAATTTTAGTTATGCATAGTTATGCATCTAAATGGTCTCAGAAAATAAAGCAAACAAGATACCTTTACTTGCTTTCAAAGTAATCATCATTATCTACAACACACTTGTGACTTCGGTTGTAAAACATCCTAAAATCTCTTACTAGCCAGTACTGTTAAATAGTAGTCGGAGCCCATGTACTATTTTTTAATTAGAGACAATATTTTCAGAAATTAATAGCCAAAATATTCTGTGTCTTTTGACCTCCTAACACTTTGCGTTTGAAGATTAAATGAATTGCGGTTTCATCCCCCTCGCCACGTAGTCTACGTTTAGGTACTTGTTCCTCTATACAGTTCGTGTGTAGGTGGTTTAAAAATCTATTGGCCAGTCATTGTTCCTATAATGAGAATAATTTATCTGTCTCCTGTTCAAACCTAGACTTGCAGAAGTCGTCTTGAAACATGGCTTCAGAACCATCAGCTCGCCAGGTTTTTGTGTTTGGATCTTCGTCCAACATTCCGCGTGCTGCCTACTGATCCAGCTATATTGTTTTGATTTTTCCGTCGCCTTAGTGACGGAAACAACAGTTTCCGGTCCAAGAAATGAAGACGTCATGCCTGTCTCACCAGCTTATCAACTTCTTCATTACCATTGCTTCCCCTTGTGACCAGGGAAACAACAACAGGTTGGTTTACCCTGTTGCTTTCCCATAAGGGCATCAAGGCATTCTGCTACCATCTTTGATCTCGTTGCAGGGATTGGTAGAGATCATAGAGCAGCTTGGCTGCCTCAATGGATGTTGATACCACAGTCCTAGCTGCACTGTGGAGAATGCCGTCTTCGCACACTGTGATAGCGAATATTTCCTCCTGGAATATCGTGACCAGGTGTCCTACAGCTCTCTTTAGGTAAGGCTGTACCCAGTATTCCCGGCCACAGCACCTTCGTTTGTTTTCGATCCGTCACTAAACTAAACTATATTACCTGAACGGTAAGATGGTTCATTCCTCCACTGCTCCCTACTTCAAGTTGTTGTCTTAGAAGATTTATTCAAGTAACTGAAAGTTATTTTACAGTCTGACGGCAATTACCCTATCATACCTGTATTTACTACTTTTTTGTTTATGAATTTGACTAGTTATGGACCGCATACAACTTAAGACTTATGGTGCATCTTTTTTTTCCCTTCATTCCCAGTACTTCTTCATTTTCTCTCCAACTGCTCATCTCAGCACATCTGTCCACACTCTCTTGGATCGAGGTTTTGGCTCATCTTCTTCATAGTTTGCGTTTTGTATCATGTACTACATTAATTATATTGGTGTGAGATCATGGATATCCTAAAGGCTTGAAGTTATTTCCAGTTTTTAACTTTTATCCCTTGACACTGCCTCCATTGTAACCCAAAGGTGTAATGGGGGCATGTCCAGCACGGTCTCCATCCCAGCAGCGCCTGTGCTAGTAATTCCACCTCTTACAGCTAAACAGGTCAATCGCCTTCCCAATTCTGTAGGAGCGATTTTTAATCTATTCATCGAAGGAAACTTGGGAGAAGTGTTCGCTTAGTCGCAATTTTTTCTACTGTCGAGTTGGGGGAGTGTAATGAATGACATACTAAATGTACTGTCCCGCGGGGTATGAGTGAGGGAATTGAGGTCTTTTAATGGTCACGTTTTTTTTTATTTCTTGCTGTCCCAAAAACCGCACCTTCTAGCGTAAATGTTTCCAGGTGACAAATTAAACTACATTAAGTCCCCTACAAAATATGACTTGTTGGTTTTTCACTCTGGCACTAATAGTTTCCTCATTGTAGGACATGGAAAAATTGCAGACGATGAAATGTAACATTTTAATGGTATAAAGTTGGTGTGCATTGTTAAATAACGTGGGTTAAGAAGAAATATTAAATGTTCGTACACATTTAAGCGCATTAGAACGTTTTTAAGGGATAGTTTGTGTTCTGGCGGTGTAGGTTAGAAGAGCATGGGGAAAGTAGGTCGCTGGATTGTCGATCAGGCAATTCCCCACTCTGTACCGCAGTACGTCACAAAAAGCAACTACACAAAGTTACACCGACTCTTCCGCAGCTCTCATTATATGAAATACAGATATTAGTTGCTAACAGCACAAACGTAAGACCAGCGGGCCGCGGCTGACTTGCCAGCGGACCTGCCATCTCTTTTAGGCAACACTCGGACGAATGTGGTTAAAGTTTTAAAGTTCTGTGCCTTGTCAAATGTTTTTACAACGATTTTAGGGAGAGGATCTTAATTTGCTCACTGTGTGACAAGCTCGCCCATGTTTTATGTAAATGGCCAGCCAATGACAATTTCCTGTGACATTCGTGTTGCTACGTTTTCCATTTCCTTACGTTTTACTTTCTTACGTAACATTTTCCTTCTTTTCCTGCATTCTTTGCGTGTGTGCTTCAGTTTTATTAGGTCCACATTCGTTCCTTTTAATGTGTGTCAGGGCGCTGATGACCTCGACGTTGAGCGCCCATAAGCCCCAACACACACACACACACACACACACACACACATATATATATATATATATATATATATATATATATATATATATATATATATATATAGGAGAAATCGATTCCTAGTTATCCGATGTGACGGTTGTAGCCTTCCCGCACCGCGAGTGCTGTTCGCTTTTCAGTTTAGAGGCAGACTGTCTCCCCCAACATTCCTGTCCAGTTCTCTTATGTGAGCAGACAAAATAAAGTCACCGAGCTCTTATTTATATAGTGAGGTTATTCTCAGTTTGTTACGTGGGTACCTTATTTGCAGTTGTTGAACGAGCTCATTTGCAGAAAAGCTCAGCAGCTGGAGCTGTCAACTCTCTTATCACGTTGAAGAGTCTGGTCACAAGTGTAACATGCTGTCAACATGTATTCGACAATGTCGATTTCATTGTCTCCTCCATCACTACCGGGGATACTTTTCGTTTCAAAAATTTGAGTGTAAGTGAAACAGTGCATTACAGCAGCTTACTGTTCTTCACGTGAATGTGATCAATCCTGTTCCATCTGATATGTTGACACCCACCTTGCAAATACATTGCGTGTGTGTCTGTCGTCACAGTGCAGCGCATTCTAGAAGTCCCAGCAATTTCTGCATTGAAGAGATTTATGCAGTCTACCAGCAACACAATGAATAGTTAGAGAGAAGTGCAGTAACTTCGAGGTCATTCATTAATATACTACGTATTGACTACGATATGATTACAATGCTTTACAATATGCTGTCAACAGGAAACTGCAGCACATACCACTTTTACCAATCTAGTCTCTTTCCCACCAAACATTACATAAATAACTGGCAATATAGCTCTTACAAATAAGACACTTTGCAACCATTGTTCGTAGGAATGTATTTTACGTAAAACCTTAATTAACAATTGTTTGTAAGTAGTCACTCAATAAACTGAAAATAGCTCTACTATATAAACACAAGCCGAGGACTTTATTTTGTCGAGTTACATTGAGAGAACTGAGGAGCAATATGTGGGGAGATACAGTGTGTAAACTGCAAAGCTAGCAGCACCCATTACAGAGTAAGGTCCTTTCCTGGAAGAACGCTATAACTGTCATATCTGACGACTGAGAATCAATTTCCCTTGTAGCAGTGTAGGACACTGTGCAGAGATATACGTAGAATCGTTCCACAAGCTCTTCTTGCTTTTGTATTATTAGCAACTGCTATCTGTATGCAATGCGATGTTAACACACTTTGTGGGAACTAACCCCCACGCCCCGGGAGTGTCTGCGCAATGCGTCACCAGTGATTCATAAGGCGGGCTGCGGAAGGGTCCGTATAACTCTCTGAAATACAATGTAGGCGCTTTAATGACCTCTCTCTTCAGTTTACACACCTAGGAAGGAGGGAAATGTGTGATAACAACCGGCGAGGCACCTACTCTCATGCTTCTACCCTCCTCCCTGTTACAGTCCCAGAAAACATTTTATCCGTTAATACGTTTCTACTGCACTTATTTGTGGTACAGGCATTCAGTATTTGCTCCTAATCCACTTCATTTAACAATAAACATCAATTTTATACCGTTAAAACGCTATTCTTAATAACCTGTTTTTTTTCCAACTCTTGCAACGCATATAGCAAATGTAAAGTAGTTCAATGTTGTACCGGGAAACAATTTCGCTAGATGCTGTTGTTTACGAAACATTCAAGAACAGCCTAAAAATGACTTTTGTACCCCTGTCACAGCCGTCCCCTCACTCACTCCCACCGGACAGGATGTTGATGTTGATGATGGTGATGACGATGATGACGCTAGCCCAAAATTTCGTGGTCAAAAAGGTTTTACATGAACTTTCTCTTGAGTAATGGCATGATACTGTTTCTAAATTTTAAAAAAAATATCACTGGTATGTCTAACTGCAGGTACCTGTAAATTGGAGAATTTTAATAGTTCAGATGTAGTTGGCCTTTGTGTGAAAATCCTGGAAACACTGTGGAACGCAAAGGCCAACGCCACAGTCCTTGCACCACCATCTACTTTCCTTCCTGATGTGCTTACCCGTCTCACTTTTTCCCCTGTCTGAACATACTTTGCAGTACCTAGTAGTATTCACCTTGTTTGAAGTGGGTGGGACGTTCTCTGGAAAGTGCCTTTCAAATGTCCTCTCAATTTGTGAAAATGAAGTGGCTTGTTGCTGAAAAATATTTCCGCCCTTCTCAGCCAATTTCTTCCCCACTTTGTGAATAAAGTCTGCTAGGAATACATTCCTCCTAGTCTTCTCTTTATATAAAATAAAACTGTTGACAGTTGACATGATAAAAAAATGGAAAACAGCTTTTTCCACCACTTCAAAGTTTTTCGGGCAAACGGATAATAGCTTGAGAACTGATCTGCTCTGTCAACGTCAATAATAACGTCTGGCTTTAGGATTTCTGCTATTCCACCTATGGCCCTCACTTGAATACTAGTGCTGGTGGAATTATGCTTTGTGGAAAGAAAAAACATCTCGTTTTGACCTCCACTTCACTGCCAAGAGGTAGTGTTTACTTTGAAAAATTATCTGACCTTTTTTTAGTTTTAGTGTTTTGAATATTCGTGGCAAACATTTCCTGTTTTTCATTACAGTTCGCACTCCAGGAGTTTTATTTTCCCACAACATGTCCAAAAGAGATGGACTGGTGTAGTACTTATCCATAAAATGCAATGTCCTTTGCCAAAGTACTGTGAACACAACCTTTTTACAAGGCCCTGGATATTATTGTCAACATTCCCTGCAGAACCCTGTGTATACATCACAGTTTGGCATATAACCAGTTGATGAATCGCAGAGATCATACAATTTTATCCCATATTTATTGGGTTTGTTTTCCATGTATACTCTGAAGCCTATTCTACTACGAAAGGGACACATTGCCTCAGCTATTGTCTGGTTCATGCCTGGATGAAAACTACTTTTGCTTTTATTCACAAAGAAATAAAAAAAGGCCTCACTTTGTCAAGTGGGTCATGCTTTTCTTTGCCTCTGCTAAAGAACGTAGCATTGTCATTCAAGTGTAACATCGAAAATATAGCGCAAAGTCGATCGCGACTCAACAGTTTACCCCATAATCATATCTGCAAAAACGGGTGTGTTGACCAATAATCACTGATTTTCGGCAATTTGACGACGCACATATGCAAAATAATACTGAAAAACCAGTAAATCTCTTGCAATTTTACTGCAGACCACTTATGCCAAATAGAGTTTATTTTCAGGCTACCTTTGCGTTTCATTGCCGTAATAACGTACTGATTCGTTTCGCTTTTGATGAGCCGAATAATGCCGTCATGAAAGAAATAACTAAAATATTGCAGCTCCTCAGATGCATCTGAGAAATGCGATGCTACGCCGACCACTTCCTGGAAATCCGGCAGTGCTGGCTGATCGTCTGGTTCCTGCCAATCTTGCTCATTTTGCTCAGTGAGGCACACACGACCAGGTACCACAGATGGTGACTGATGGTCTGTACCACTGTCTGCATAGAAAAAATAATGCTAAGATTTGTACGAAGAGGTACTAAATTCAAGTGAAGTAATGAACATTACTCACAATACAAAATGCGGTAATGAACTCTTTACTTTACAAACAATTGAGACATACAAATACCTGAATCATCACTTGTACTTTCGTCTGGAGAATACGAATCTTCTTTGTCAGAATCGTCCATTGCAGATCCTGCATCTCCATAAAGAATATCGAAGATCTCGCCATCCGTCAACTCGCTGCGCGCCATTTTCACGATCGTAAACACCTGTGAATGAACTGCAGATAACTTCGTCTTTGCAGATCTCAAAATCGCTTCCATGATGAGGTAGCCGATAAATGCTGGCCTCTTGCGGAAGAAGAATGAACTACCTCCACCTTAGTTGACGAAACTGCTTCGGAGACCCGCTAAACGCGCTTAAGGAGCCAAGTAAAGGCTCGCCCGTACGGTATACGGGCACCGTGCTGTAAGTGTTAAAAACGCAGCGGATAGCACGTTTAGACGCTCTCCTGTAAACATACAGTATGTTCCAAAATGATTTTAAACCTTCGATCAAGTATTATATTTTAGAAATGGGAATAGGTAGAAAGGTGCGGTTAACGGCAAAATGTCACACACGCCTGAAGCTGATTTCTTCTTGTTTTCCCTTGTTAGGTTGCACGAACAGCATCAGAGCAGCAATAGCACACACCAACGAGGATCCTAGGCCGGGCACATTGAACCGGAGTATCACGTAGATAACCTGTGTTAACAGACGGAATACACATTTGAGGTGACCCCCCCCCCCCCTTTCCCCCTCCCCGAGACAGTCACGATTTTCATACCTCTGTCCCGAATTTTTTCGAACGTAATTCGCGACACACATTTGTCCTGTATTTTAACAATTACGAAACGATTTACCCTGCATTATGCGTTCATTTGATCTGTATCGGTATGCTGTTACTGAGACTGTATTTTCCCAAAAGAGTAATGTATGGAGCACTGAGAAAACAGAATTTGTTGTAGGAAATACGAAATCAATGTTAGTGACTGGCGTTGTGATGAAACTTGAGTCGAATGTTTTTATAATGATGATGAACAATACAGGCAGGCTCAAGAAAATTTGCAGCACTGATGAATACAGCATGTCTTCTCGCACTCCACCATCTTAGAGGGTAGTAATAAAATATAAATTAATGTACTATTTGTAACAAAGTGGTAGCTTGCATTTATTACGCTCAATTCAGACTTTTTTTGCAGTATCAAAATTTTTTTAATGTGTCCCGAATTTGGCAGTAGAAAATATGGTCACCTTAACACACTGAACTCTGTTAAGCGGCTACTAGAGTCGTAGGTATGTATGAACATTGTGCCGAAAACCGCACTTTTCTAGCTATCCCCATTCTGAAATACGGAGTGTTACAAAAAGGTACGACCAAACTTTCAGGAAATATTCCTTACATACAAATAAAGAAAAGATGTTATGTGGACATGTGTCCGGAAACGCTTAAGTTCCATGTTAGAGCTCATTTTAGTTTCGTCAGTATGTACTGTACTTCCTCGATTCACCGCCATGATTTCTTACGGAATACTCTACCTGTGTTGCTAGAACATCTGCCTTTACAAGTACGACACAACATGCGGTTCATGCACGATGGAGCTCCTGCACATTTCAGTCGAAGTGTTCGTACGCTTCTCAACAACAGATTCGGTGACCGATGGATTGGTAGAGGCGGACCAATTCCATGGCCTCCACGTTCTCCTGACCTCAATTCTCTTGACTTTCATTTATGGGGGCATTTGAAAGCTCTTGTCTACGCAACCCCGGTACCAAATGTAGAGACTCTTCGTGCTCGTATTGTGGACGGATGTGATACAATACGCCATTCTCCAGGGCTGCATCAGCGCATCAGGGATTCCATGCGACGGAGGGTGGATGCATGTATCCTCGCTAACGGAGGACATTGTGAACATTTCGTGTAACAAAGTGTTTGAAGTCACGCTGGTACTTTCTGTTGCTGTGTTTTTCCATTCCATGATTAATGTGATTTGAAGAGAAGTAATAAAATGAGCTCTAATACGGAAAGTAAGCGTTTCCGGACACATGTCCACATAAGACGTAACATATTTTCTTTCTTTGTGTGTGACGAATGTTTCCTGAAAGTTTGGCCGTACCTTTTTGTAACACCGTGTATATATGATCAAAGTTGTAAAGTCGATTTTGGAACACCCTGTATTTTCCATACTTCTTTGAGACAGTGAGAAGGCGCCGACAAAGGGCGACCGCATACACCGCGAAGCCGTCCCGCCCGCCAGACAACTGAATGTCTTAATTGTCATTTGCCTTCTACTAATTGAACTGTATAAAACTGATTTCATTTACTTTCATATTCCTTACTGCAAATTAATACGACAGCTGAACGTGAACGTCTCTGCAACGAGCTTTCTCAAATCCTTGTGACTCTCATGTTGGTTTGTATTATGGAGACGCCCGCCCGCTGGCGTTGTTCGCTCGTACATTGCAAGTGAGAAAACATTCCCTCTCCCTCTTACGTCCCCGCTCTCCGCTAACGTCGTGGCCATGGAGCAATTTATCGTCTACAGACTGTGTGTGTCCGGGAAAAATAATTAGATTTGACCCATACGTCAGGGGTTTTCGAAGGTTTGTCTGGGGTCGGCAATTAAGTGATGACAGGCCTACCCCAGCGATACGGCAGGTTAATTAGTTTAGCGTTAATGGCACCAGGAACAACTTAATCTACAACAATACATGACTCAGTTTTCAATGATGAAAAGACAAATTACTCCATTCAGTACATAATAAAATTAACATGTATAATGCTTATTTTAACTTCGGCATATGTCTGAGATACATCTCCTCTTAGGACCACCCTCTGTCAGTATAATATAGCGTGGCTTTAGCTCAGCTAATTGAATTATTGCATGCTAGTTTCATTCAGATGAATGAATAGATAGCGCGGTCATGTACAGCACTAAAGAATGGATAGTTAAAAGAACGTACACATGGGTCAGCCGACCGAAAAATTACTGGTTGTTTGACTTGAAAAGAAAGAAAGAATTAATAATCGAGTCAATATCCAAAGCTACATCGGTGTCGAATCTTTTCATTCGATTGCCACCACTGACTGCTTTCACTGGAGAAAATAAGTGAATAATAATCCAACAGACAGGTAAAACTAGAACCGACTGACATAATTATTTTCATTCAGTTGCTCCCACGTATTGGTTTCCTTCAAAATAGTGAATGAGTAGTCCGACAAACTGAATAGATTGTTTTCATTCGGTTGCTACCACAGACCGGTTTCTCAAAAGAATGAATGAATAATTCAACCGATACAGATCACGCTGGATACGGTGGCCGATGCGCATTGATAAGTTTTGTCCAAAGAGCTGGGCGAGTTCATCCGTTTGTTCAAAGGAGAGGCCGACAAGTGTTTGCCGACGCCCACGACGTGCAGTCTTTCTCAACAGCTTTAGAGATGAAGATGATGAAGATAAAGTCCCATACTCTGTGACAGAGCGTAGGGGAACGTTGCGGGAGACCCGCACCGCCGTACTAGGCAAGGTCCTAGTGGAGGCGGTTTGCCATTGCCTTCCTCCGACTGTAAAGGGGATGAATAATCATGATGAAGACGACACAGTCACACCCAGTCATCATGAGGCAGGGAAAATCCCTGACTTCGCCAGGTGTTTGGCTCTGTTACACTTCAGAATCCGAAAAAGAAATCTCGGGTACGGCCTTTCTTCCATACATTCCCAGAGTGACGGACAGAATCGGCCGTATATTGCGCAAACATGGTGTAAAGACGATTTTCAAACCGACAAGGAAGACCAAAGAGTGTCTTAGATCGGCAAAGGCGAAAAGGGACCCACTTGCAATATCGGGAATATACCGCATGCCATGCACATGGGAAAAAGTTTATGTCGGAATGACCGGATGATCAATCAACACCAGCATCAAAGAACATACGCGACATTGCAGGTTGTGGCAGGTGGGGAAATCGGCCGTGGCAGAGCACGCACTGAATAAGACTGACCACGTAATAAAATTCGCCGACACGGAAGTTCTGGCTGTAGAGAAGCACTTGTTCAGAGAAGCTGCAGGAATACAAAAACACGCGAACAGCTTCAACAAGAGAGAGGAAAGCCTTAAGGTAAACGGATCCTGGCATCCCGTACTGCAGCGAACGACCGTCGCAGGTAGCTCGAGGAGAACCGCACCGGAAATGACCGCAGAGAAGCCCTCGGATGTTGGCGCGCCAGGTACATATAGTCTGAAGCCGCGAGCTCGGCTCCAGTTCACCACCGGCAATGGAGGGTGAAGCTTTGACAGTGCCAGCCATTCGTGCTGGCGAAACGTCAGTAAAATGACCAAGTGGCCACGAAAGCCTCCACAATTTTGTAAAGAGGGGAGAATTTTGCCAAATGGTTATTATGCAAGACTTCATTGTCTACCATGTTATTCCAGTAACTACAGATTTTCCCGATGAAAGAATATAATTTTTAATGGTCTTCGATAGCTACTGAAAGAAGAAATGTTGTCGGTTTTGGAAAGACATAAATGAAGTCATTAAATGTGTATTTTGTATCGAGGATGTGCTTTTTACAAGATACTGACCTTACTTCTCCGTTCATCACTTAATAACTTAAGAAACCACAGTTTTAGAATTCTCTCGCAATTGCGTGTGCACAACATGTTAGTGAGGTGAGCTGTGTAAATTCCGCTGAGTTTTGACAAAAGAAACAAATTTTAACGTGGCAGGAAGAGAAATGTGTTCGTTTTACTCAAAATTCCCTACTCGTGACTCTTCCCTGAATGTCACAAATGGTTGACAAACTAGGCGAAAATAAATCCCTGCATTTTCGGTGGAATTCTTTTTAGATATTAACCAAAGAAGAGGTGATATGTTGTTGAATAGTGACCAAGCTATTGTGAGTGTGGAGGAACCCCCAAAAAGTATGAGTGTAGGCTTTAGTTTAGAATGGCACTTCCCCTCCAGTGCTCGACATTTCCCCTACAGCGCTCTGAGCGACCCCCTCACCACTGCCGCTCTCCCCACGCTTCCCCAGCCGAATGTGCATCTAGCCACCACGGAATTTTGCGCGCTCTATACATGTAACTGCAACTGAATGGGTCAACTGTTTTCCAACAACTGAATGAATCGATTCCTTTCATTCGGTTGTTCCCATCACGAGTGTCCAGTACTAATTTTGCACTACGTTAAATGCGCATTATGCCATTTTTCTAATGCTACTAACAAACTTACTAAGTAATACTGTGACTAAATCGTGTATGTATCATTCGCAAAAGTAACCTCTAGCATTTACCGCTTTAATGAGTTCATTCACCACTAGGTTATACAGTAGTGGGTACAAAACCGCTGCTTGTGGATATGCTCAGGTGATGTTGAGCACTATTTCCTCAGTCATCATTGTGTCGTGTACTTCTCATCTACTCATCATGTTCTTAATTTACCTGCATGCTGTGGTCTTATTGCCTTGCTCTTTTTTAGCTCAGAACATAGATTTGAAGATCGATTCGCTAAAAGTGCTCTCAGTATCCAGAAAAATGCAGAGGAATTGCCTGAAAGTGTGGAGTTCTTCTACAGTCCCAGAAAATTTGTGAAATGTTGTTTCACGTGCTTAGCCTGGTTGATATGCGTGTCAGTCTTCATGTAGAAATACGTCATTTAACCCCCTTTCCCTAACGTGCCCATTAATCTGTTTTGCTGATGTATTTAGAAAGGGCAGACTGACCGGTCTCATATGCTTAGTCTTGTTATAATTATTTCTCCCAGGAGAATTATAAAAACTTTTGCTACTCTCCAAACATTAGAAATGGCTCCTGCTGCTAGGTTAAAACCAAACATAGAAGTCTAATTGAACTCTATCCTGCTTATTGCAGTAGAGGTGAAAAGATTCCATCTGGGTCTGGTGACTGAACAATTGAATTACATTGACGAATGGTGCCTGAGAATAGTGGTTGTCGTTAAGCCTCCATATAATTCCTTTTTGTAGCATCGTCACGGCGGCAGACCTTTGTGAGAGGAAATAATATGGTGGGCAGCCTTTCTGGGAACATACGCTCTCGCCCTTTCAACAGTAAATCTTTCCGTCATGTACAATATTTCTACTGTGGCTCTGCCAATGGAGGTGGCTGAGCAGATATGAAACACTAAACGACCCTGTGAGGACACTGACGATTTTGTTTGATCTTCTCTCTTCGGTTAAACCAAACTGGAGAAGGGTCTTCCCCTGACGGACAATGCTCTAGAATATGTTAAACGAAGGTTTTGTAAACCACTTATTTCATTCTTGTGAACCTTGGTGACTCAGTTCTTTAGTGCCAGATTCACATCTGAAGGACTGCAGTTCGATCCCCTGTCATTCCTACAATTTTTATCTGCGGCTTTTCTCTTCTTTCACCTTTTGCAATTTTTGATAACATAAAAATGCAACATTGTTATCAGTACGAGATAAACCGTTGACTCTCTCATAAATGGCCAAAGAAGTCAGTTCAAAGGCCGGAGGAAAACATTCTCGTTAACACCTATAATAGCACCGTTCCTGGTTGATGGTGGTTTCCAATCCAGCTTTCCGGTTGACGACATCTTCACCAGCTTTCAAGGATTAATTGCATTGTCGTAAGATTATTTCTGTGAATATCTGCCTGGTTTCTGCTTTTCCTACGATTAGTTTTTGTGAACTTATTCCACTTCAGGTCTCTCTGTACGGTTTCTCCTAAGTATATTAGGTCAGCGCTGTTGTCAGTGTTTCATCGGCAATCACGTAATTGTACATATCTTCCACTCTTTATGTCCAGTATGTTATAACTAGGTTAGTATCAACTGCCACTCGTTATATAGATCCGCTATACTACGCTGATCTTCCATTATTATGCATATTATCCTGGACAATGACTGAATACCTTGTATAACCTCCTCGAGTCACAATCCAGTCCCATAATCGAAGCACTCAGACTTGGATGTGGTTGGTGACGTCACGTTGCTTGATGTCACATTTGCGCAAGGGATATCATCTGTTATATAGACTGGACCAGTCGTCCTTTCAAGTTCTGTATTACGTATCGTTAGTCAGGAACACTTAAAATGGCTGTGCTGGCCAAGCAAGCTGACAGACATACTGAGAATGTGAGAAGTGGCCTTTGCCATGACATCCATGAGATTAATTGACAAATAGTTCTGTTTTCATTTCCTCGACGAAAAACGTGTATGCAGTGTGTTGTATAGATGCCGGATGTCAGTTCGTAGGATGGAGCTCCATGCTTGTTGCTCTTTGTCGGTCACTACTGAGGCGGTGAATGCTGTTTGTGGGTGAGGTCCAATATGTGCTCGATTGGAGACAGAACTGGTTATCGATCAGATCAAGGCAACATGTCGACACTCTGTATTAGCATGTTGGGTTACAACAGTGGTACGTGGGCGAGCGTTAACCATTTGGAAAATGCCCCGTGGAATGCTGTTTATGAATGGCAGCACAATAGGCCGAATGACCAGATTGACGTACCGTTTCGCAGACAGGGTGCGTGGGATAACAACGAGAGCGCTACTGCTCTCACACGAAATCGCACCCAAGACCATAAATCCAAGTGTAGGTCCAATGTGTATTGTAGTATCATTGCCACAGATATTACTACAACGCCGCGCCAACACAAGGTTGGCAGCCCGTCGTCTGCCGAGCACAGCGCACTCTAGCGGGCTGTGCAGCTCGACGGAACTGGAGTGTGCCTCGTTCACTTCTTAGCTAGATTTCAACCAAGGCATACGCACTTTCATAATCGGCCCTTAGCCAGTTCTGTAATGTCTGCATTGATTCTCTGAGGAGGGCCCATCAGGCTTAGTCCCTGAGAATATGTTGTATTAGTTTATGGTATTCCATGTTACGAGATTGTCAGTTTATAGCCGCAGCTGCAGTCCTACAACCTACTGAAGATAACTAATTTCATTGTACTATGTGTTTCTTTAATAATAATCTTTCTCTCTAACAGTGTACCGTACCGCATATTATTTCAACCTGGACTCCTTCAGCTCCTATCAACTCTGCCTCCTACTTATTTGCATTTAGTAGCGAGCTGAAAACACCCACGCGTTTTGTGCCTCTAAACAGTGAGACACAATATGTCTAGCACGTACACAAGATGGTAGCAAGCCCTGAACTGTTCTCCATCTAACCAACACATGGCCATCTCTGGCAGCTAGGCAGAACCAACTGTCATCAGAAAACACAACAAACATACACCCTGCCATGTGAATTCTCGCTAGACACCTCTGAAGCCGCAAACGGTGGTGGTTCGGCGTCAGTAGAATGCACGCTACAGGACGTCTGACTAGGAGCTGTCCTTAAAAGTAACTCGTTGTGTCACTATGGTTCCAAGTGCTGCTCAAATCGCTGCTATAGATGCAGTACGTTGTGGCAGAGCGATACGCCGAACACATGTGGTTCCCTCTAGATTGTGCGACGTGACCGTCCGGAGTCCGGTCTTCTCGCGACCGTACGTTCTGGTGACCACCGTTGCCAGAAATTATGTACAGTGGGTACATTCGTGCCTAGTCCTTCTGTGTAGTCCTTTAGTCCTTTTACACAACCTCGTTTAAACCCACCACGTCCAACCTAAATGGTAACTAACGGTGACGACCGTTACAGCGTGTATTTAAAGGAAATGTACTAGCGCCCCTCTTGTGCCTCTGGCACAAAATTTGAACAGGCACCACCACCACCAGACGATTTACCAACTTTCGTTTATGTAGCACAACTTCTTCATGGTGTTGCGATATTTTTCCCGTCGGTGAATTAATTTGAGAACCGCTTACTTTATTGGTGAACTAAGATTTCTGAAATAAATGGCATTCAGCTGTATACGAGACCCGTACGAGCTGTAAGTAACTAAGATGTGGAGAGGCAGCGTGTCAATAGTCCCAGTTGCAATCCCTGGTTTTATGATTATAAAAATCAATGATATGTGATGGATTAATCAATTTTTTGATAACGGGATTTTCACGCTGTGACGTAGTTCTTAATATTATTACTGTAATACTTACAGGAATTTTGCGAAATGAAAATGACGTATGGAAATTAAAGAAGCTTCAGAAAGATTTCAGTTTTATAATACATGTAATTGTTGGTACGTCATAATTGACCTATTTAGGTCGTCAAAAATCCGGTAAATGGATAAAACGATTTGGTAGACATGAGTTTTCAGTGGAGCGTTTGTCGAAAAAAGAGGCTGGAGTTGTTAAACATAACGTTTGCCTCGTGGCGTCTCATCGTACGAGGAGTGAAAACCTTCCGGAGCCACCTGTTGGGTCTAGCGAATGGCTCAGAAACGACAGTTCTCCTCTTCTGGCCAATTATAACGAGGCAATTTTTTTCCAGGAGAGCAGCTCCCACGCGGGCAGTGCCGCGGTGGAGGAGGAGGAAGGAGTGGAGGAGGAGGGGGGCAGCACTCCAGAGGTGGCTGAAGCGCGCCCTCCCTCGCAGGCGGCCTGCAACGGCATCGGCGGCTGTGGCGACGGCGGCGGTGACGCGGCCGCGCCGGAGAAGCAGCGGCCGGCGCGCGCGCATGCGCAGAGCCGCGGCGTGGGCGCGGGCGCTGCCGGAGGAGCGGCCGAGGGCGGCGACCAAGGGCGCCCGCAGGCCCACGCGGTAAGCTGCGAGCCTCGTACCTCATCCTCGCCTACGTGCCCTGCGTGTTGACACAGCAGGACAATGACGTACCCGGAGTGCCTAAAAAGAGTGCAGCACGAGCAGAAATGGCAAACCTAGTTACATGTCACTAATACACTGCTGGCCATTAAAATTGTTACTCCACGAAGATGACGTGCTACACACGCGAAATTTAACCGACAGAAGAAGATGCTGTGATATGCAAATGATTAGCTTTTCGTAGCATTCACTCAAGGTTGACGCCGGTGCCGACACCTACAACGTGCTGACATGAGGAAAGTTTCCAAACGATTTCTCATACACAAACAACAGTTGACCGGCGTTACCTCGTGAAACGTTGTTGTGATGCCTCGTGTAAGGAGGATAAATGCGTACCATCACGTTTGCGACTTTGATAAAGGTCGGATATTAGCCTATCGCGATTACGGTTTATCGTATCGTGACATTGCTGCTCGCTGGTCGAGATCCAATGACTGTTGGCAGAATATGGAATCGATGGGTTCAGAAGGGTAATACGGAACGCCGTGCTGGATCACAACGGTCTCGTATCACTAGCAATCGAGATGACAGGCATCTTAACCGCATGGCTATAACGGATCGTGCAGCCACGTCTCGATCCCTGAGTCAACAGATGGTGTCATTTGCAAGACAACAACCATCTGCACGAACAGTTCGACGACGTTTGCATCAGCATGGACTATCACCTCGGAGACCATGGCTGCGGTTACCCTTGACACTGCATCACAGGACCGCCTGGGTGCATGAATGGCAAAACGTCATTTTTTCGGATGAATCCAGCTTCTGTTTACAGCATCATGATGGTCGCATCCGTGTTTGGCGGCATCGCGGTGAACGCACATTGGAAGCGTGTATTCGTCATCGCCATACTGGCTTATCACCCGGCTTGACCGTATGTGGTGCAATTGGTTACAGGTCTCGGTCACCACTTCTTCGCATTGACGGCACTTTGAACAGCGGACGTTTCAGATATGTTACGACCCATGGCTCTACCCTTCATTCGATCCCTGCGAAACCCTACATTTCAGCAGGATAATGTACGACCGCATGTTGTAGGTCCTGTAAGGGCCTTTCTGGATACAGAAAATGTTCGATTGCTGTCCTGGCCAGCACATTCTCCAGATCTCGTACCAACTGAAAACGTCTGGTCAATGATGGCCGAGCAACTGGCTCGTCACAATGCGCCAGTCACTACTTTTGATGAACTGTGGTATCGTGGTGAAGCTGCATGGGCAGCTGTACCTGTACACGCCATCCAAGCTCTGCTTTACTCAATGCCCAGACGTATCAAGGTCATAGATGGTTATTCTGGGTACTGATGTCTCAGGATGTATGCGCCCAAATTGCTTGAAAATGTAATCACATGTCAGTTCTAGTATAATATATTTGTCCAATGAATACCCGTTTATCATCTGCATTTCCTCTTGGTGTAGCAATTTTAATGGCCAGTCGTGTAGGTGTACCGTGCAGTAACGTAAGAAGTATGTGTCTATTTTTACGTAATTTTAAGTGCTAGGATGGACTATAAAAATACGTGGCAGTAACATGTTGTGTGGTGTGAACACGTGCATATGTATAGAGTCATAAATCTTATGCATAACACAACACAACAGCTATTATCTTACGGATAAGAGAGATGACTCCATACGTAGTTATTGTTTTATGGATAAGACAGATGACTCAACGCATATGTATGAAGCGTTCTCCATAACCCTAATTAATCTGATAATGATGTATAAATCAATACGCGTAATTAAAGATAATAGACACTAACAACCCGTGGCTTCCATGTATTCTTATAGCGTCCATTGTAGCGCTGACACAACCGTCAAATTACAGGGCAGTTTTAACGCTACTACAAAGTGTCAGAGATGGTTTCGTTTCGAAACGCTCCGACGGAAACTCCAGGATGCTGATTCACGGCCTAACACGTGTAACAATATGTCTCTCCTGACTTCTTATTGACGCAGTGTGACGGTTTCAGGCACTACAGTCTGATTTAGAGGAACATTCGAAGGCGCGTAATATGTTTCTGTAATCTAATTTATTTTTATATTTCACGAAACATTTGACCGTTATTTTTTGCAATTTCTTTATTTTCGAGTTTTGATTACAGATCAATAGAAATCAGAGAAGTTTGTTTAGGCAATGATCGATAATTTTGACACTTTATTCACACAGCCAGTTCGTGAAATGTTTCACTTTTCCCTCAAGTCAATAATTACGTTTTTTTTAATTACGCGACTTCAACTAATTAAGAAATTTTTTTAATACTAAACCTCAGGCTGGTCAGTTTGATATCTCATTTCCCGATTTCCCATTCTTCTCTTGGCTTTGTAAATTCTAATATAAATTTTTCTTCAGTTCACTAAGTATTTGTTAATTATACTGATTGCTTCCTAGCAAGTAAATATTTCTTCCGTAACTAGACATCACGATGGTCAATTTGATACTCCATTTATTCATTTCCCGCTTACTTTGGCTATGAAAATTCAGACAAGAATCCATCGTGTAATTTCTAGGGAGCCAAGTATTCGCTTCTCTCAAACATTTTGCCAATAAATCAATGTTGCGTACTGAGTATAAACGGGCAGAAGGACTCAACGTTGTTGAGGTACATCACTGGAGACTGATCACTGGAACTAGTAGATGTAGCAACAACATACTTAGCAGTATGCGTCTGGAGCGAGCTAAAGTGGAACGGTCACTGAAAGAGGTGTGAAAACAGCAGATGTCTGACTGAGATTCGGCACAACAATCCGAAAGGGGACCATGTGGTTTCGACAGAAGCGTTGTGCGTTACAGTGAAGTTACGAGGGCTAGCTTCGCACGAATAGTCGGGCATCTCTTCCTACCACATACATCTACTGAAACGAGCATGACGAAGAAATCAGAGAAATCCTGCCCTTTGGGATACATGTGTTTTTAATACACGAGCCTATTTGGTTATCGACGCATTCACCCAACCCACCTTTTATAGTTAGGCTATTTTATACGTCCATCATTTCGCGAACAATTAGCAAATAGTTAGTCAACACAAAAATTCGTGCCACTTAAATTACTGAGGAACTATTTGGTGTAACGCATAATGCCAATTCCTTTTTGTACTGTGAACTATATCCGTACATCATTAGAAATTCCATCAATATCAACCGACTCAGTGGCAGTGCACGTGGAATGTTCTTGCACTCGTTGTCAGTCGGAAGCAATGATGGGCGGAGCAGCTGCGCTGCTTCGTGGAAAAACAGCCACAAATGTATTGAACAGTAAGAACTTGAACAGCCGACTTCCACTAAACATGTTTAGTAGTTGAGAGCATCGTCGTATGTTCTTTTGTACGCCGGGTTAGCCGTACGGTCTAACGCATGGCTTTCCAGACTAGGGAATGGAAAATGAGCTTTTGGTGTCATTGGCCGGGAGGCCCCTTACGGAACAGGTCCGGTCGCCTTGGTACAGGTCTTATTAGATTTGACGCCACATTGGGTGAACTGAATGTCAGATGGGGATGAAATGATGATGAAGACAAAACAACAACCAGTCCCTGAGCGGAGAAAATCCCCGACCCAGCCGGGAATAGAACCCGGGACCGTTAGGACGGCAGTCCGTGACGCTGACCATTTAAAAAAAAATTAATCTCATTTTGTTCATTTTTGTTCGTTGTATCTGCTCGGGGCGGATGTCGCAAGACACCCGTTTCAGTTCGTCGTTGATCCATTAACTCAGCTAACCCTCTGACCGAACACGCTGTGCTACCGTGCCGGCAACCATTCAGCCATCGGGGCGGACTCAGGATTGGGAAGGAGCTCCTGGTCCCTGGCACGAATCCGCCCGGCGGACTTGTGTCGAGGTCCGGTTTTCCATCTGCCTCGGCGAATGTGAGCTGTTTCCCCTTATTGCGCCTCAGCTACACTACGTCGGCGATTGCTGCACAGACTAGTTCACGTACTCGTACACCACCATTACTCTACCACGCAATTATAGGGGTTACACGTTCCCTGGGGCGTTCCACCGGGGGCCGAACCGCGCAATAGCCGCGAAAAAGTGGCTCGGTATGGGGCGGCGGAAGGGTGAAGTGGATGCGGTAATCATCGTGGGGTTGTGGACCACTGCGGCTGCGGCGGGGACGGAGCCTCTCCTTCGTTCTAGGCCCCTGGTTAACATACAATACAATACAATACAATACACATTGGTGTTGTGGTTCTATGGACAGTTGCACATCACGTTTACTTATGTCGATATGTAGATGGTATAATCGATTTTGCGACAGAGGGAGAATTTGTTGTGAAGGGAAGGGCGGTTTCGACAGGACAGGTGTTAACGAATACTCGCATTTTTATTTTTCCCCACGCTTATCCTGTCTAGTACGTCTGCTATTTACAGTATTTGGCTCATCAAAGTGACTCATTTGACGGAAATCGCGTGCTTCGCGTAAACATTCTTCTGTGTGCTACCTATTTTAATTGTTTTGTGTATCGTACTCGATGAGACGGAGAGTGGGAACTAGCCTGGCATTTGTCTGAACGAGCGGGGAGAACGCCTAAATACCACCCATAGGCTGGCTGGTATACAAACCTTATGTCGTTATTCCACCGCGCGGGTTCGTTCTTGTTACATGTGAGTAAGTACTCATTAGGGAATCTGAATGTAAGTTTCCCTTGGAACAATCAAAATCGACCAACACTCGTAGCTACGCACATCGTCAGTGAGAGAGACTGTGGAAGACGCTTCAGTAGAATCCGTGCGATCTACACTTGGTACGCTGTTTGCAGGGTAAATATCACTTACGAATAATACCATTTTGTGTTAATTTATTGAATATGCGAATGGTATAGCACAATACTCATGGAAGACGTTTACGTTTCAGTGCGCACGATCTGCGACTCTGGGAATCGATCATTATAACTCACAACCACTAGAAATAAATAATAATAAATAATAATGCCACAATAACCAAACCTGAAGCGTTATATACTTAAGAGACAGTAATAATTATAGGTAGCTCATTAATTAAAGATACAGAATAAGAAGACAGGAAAATACTAAGTAAAATTTTTGGTCCTATTTGTGTTGAGGAAATCAGGACGTGGCGGAAGACTAACGAGTTATATCAAAAAGGAGAAAATCTCAGAAAGTTTTCAAGGAAAGCGATTAAAATTTTAATGGACGCTAATGGAGTGGCTATAAGGATTCTCTGCCTTGCACTGTCAATGAACTGCTTAGTCGATGAGTAACTCACTGCATTCCTACAGTGCTGATGGACTTGATACAAAGCAGAGGCAACGATAAAAAACCAAACATTGCATTATATTCACAGTAACATTTGGCGAAGTTGACATTTCACAGAAGGGAACCCAAGAAATTTCACAGAGTGAGAAAGAAGTGGCAGATGAAAATTAGTGTTTCTGCAAGACGAGTTAGTGGAATGTGTGGTGTCGTATGCGCTCTGCTGTGCGGGCACTGAGGACGACGAGTACAATGACGACGATACGTGGTTAACAAGTGAAAGTGATACTGAGACAGGTGTCGAACCGTGTGTTTCGTCATCCTTGTCGGACAGGGAGCCACAAATCCCGTCTCCAGTGAAACGTGGTAAAGGATAATCGTTTTCCAAGGAGCGGATACATACATAATTACATACGCAGAACATCGTCCGCAGCGTAGTAACAAAAGCTATGGGAGCACTTGTTATAAAAACCGGTGTTTGAGCGTTGCAACTATGCTCGATACAATTTATAGAATGTGTATGACAGTGAAGTACTACGTTAACCACATCAAAATGCGAGCGGCATTACATTGATTCCAAGGAAAGCAGTCGATGGTTGCATAACTTTTAACAGTGCTACAGAATTGGTGGACCTACGATACAGGAGTTTGAAACAAAGCGTCAACCAGACCATGCACAGAAAACTGCGGAATTTCGACCAATGGAGGTATGAAGATGAAATGCATATGAGAGGGAATTAGAGGTACCAAGAGAGTTATATCAAAACTAACATCAGTGGCTTAACGCATTCGTATACAATTATTCGTACTGTTCAGCTGGATAGTAAATTGGCTCGAAAGTTATTTATTGCTGAGCGAGAATTGGATGGTGCTCTGCCCCCTACCATTCTTTGTCGCATGCGGTATCTTGCAAGGACAGTGCGGAATATTCTCGTCGCAGCAAGCAAAAGTGGAAAAATGGCCTTAAGAGAAGTACAACTATGTAAGGAGCGCTTCTTTTGGCCAATAGTTTTGCTTGGTTCCTGGTCTGTTTGTAAAAATCATACTCCATTAGCGGAAACTCTCCTGAAAAGTGTGTGATATTGCAGTTCATACCATTTGAAACAACTGGACAAATCCAGCCCCTGAGTGTTCGTTTTTTCGTGCCTGTAAGTGATATTATAGCACTATCTGCAGCCATCCCTTAGGATAATCAGTTTCACAACAAGCTGCACGCCACACTGTTACGTATTCGTTTGCATGCCATCACATCGTATCCATTCTCATCGCTTCCTTACACTAGTGTGATTATATATATATTTTTTTTTCTTTTGAGTCGTCGGTCTTCTGACTGGTTTGATACGGCTCACCATGAATTCCTCTCCCCGTGTCAACCTCTTCATCTCTGAGTAGCACTTGCAACTTAAGTCCTCAATTATTTACTGGATGTATTCCAATCTCTGTCTTTCTTACAGTTGTTGCCGTCTACAGCGCCCCGTAGTTCCATGGAAGTCATTCCTTGATGTCTTTAACAACTGTCCCTTCTCCTTGTCACGCTTCGATTCTCTGTTGTTCCGGTTTTCCCACAGTCCATGTTTCACTAACATACAATGTTGTGCTGCAAGCGTACATTCTCAGAAATATCTTCCTCAGATCGATGCCTATGTCTGATACCAGTAGAATTCTTTTGGCCAGCAGTGCCGTTTTTGTCAGTGCGAGCCTGCTTTTGATGTCCTCCTTGGTCCGTCAGTCATTGGTTATTTTGCTGCCTAGGCAGCGGAATTCCTCAACTTCATCTACTTCGTGACCATCAATCTTGATGTCATGTTTCTCGCTGTTCCGATTTCACCTACTTCTCATTATTTTCTTCTTCCCTGTAATACTTCTTCGCTTTCACTTAGGATAGTAATATCCTCAAAGAATCGTTTCACTGACATCCGTTAACCTTGAGTTTTAATTCCACTCCTGAACCTTTCTTTTATTTCGTTCATTACTTCTTCGATGTACAGGTTGTACAGTAGGGGCAGAAGACTACATCCCTTTCTTACACCCTTTTTAATCCGAGCACCTCGTCCATGGTCGTCCACTCTTATTATTCCCTCATGGCTCTTGTACATATTGTAATTTACCCGTCTGCCGCTGTAGCTTACGGCTATTTTTCTCACAATTTCTAAAATCTTGTACATTTTTACATTGCCGATCGCTTTTTGCAGGTCGACAAATTCTATATGCATGCCTTGATTATTCTTTAGTCTTGCTTCCATTATTCGCCACAACTTCAGAATTGCCTCTCTGGTGCTTTTACCTTTCCTAAAGCCAAACTGATCGTCAGCCAACACATCCTCAATTTTCTTTTGCATTTTTCTGTATATTATTCTTGTCAGAAACTTGGATACATGAGCTCTTAAGCTGATTGTGCGCTAATTCTCATACTTGTCAGCTCTTGTAGTCTTCCGAAATTGTGTGGATGATGTGATGTTTCACCAGAAGATGGCCAGAAGACTCTGCGCCGAAATATCGTGGCAGGACGTTACTGATATCCGGCAGTTCTCCCGTGTTTTTATGGAACATGTGTGGATGATATTTTTCTGAAAGTCAGATGGAATGTCGCCGGACTCATATGTTCTACACACCAACGTGAATAGTCGTTTTGTCTACAGCCCCATTGATTTTAGAAATTCTGATGGAATGTTATCTATTCCTTCTGCCTTACTTGATCTTATGTCCTCCAAAGCTCTTTTAAGTTCTGATTCTAATACTGGGTCCCCTATATCTTCTAAATCGACTTCTGTTTCCTCTTCTATCGCATCGGACAAATCTTCCTCCTATTAGAGGCCTTCAGCGTTCTCTTTCCATCTATCCGTTCTCTCCTGTGCATTTAACTATAGACTTCCCTTTGCACTCTTAATGTTACCACCCTTGCTTTTAATGTCACCGAAGATTGTTTTGATTTTCCTATATGCTTCCGACAATCATTTCTTTTTCGATTTCTTTATAGTTTTTATCCAGCCATTTCGTCGTAGTTTCCCTGCACTTCCTATTTATTTTATTCATCAGCGACTCGTATTTGTGTATACCTGAATTTCCCTAAACATTTTCGTACTGCCTTCTATCATCGATCAACTGAAGTATTTCTTCTGTTACTCATCGTTTCTTCGCAGTTAACTTCTCTATAACTATGTTATTCTTTCCAATTTCTGTGATTGTCCGTTTTAGAGATGTCTTCCTCTTCTACTGTACGGACTACTGAGCTATTCCTTAGCGCCGTATCTACTGTCTTACGGAACTTCAAGCATATCGCGTTATTCCTTAGTACTTCCGTATCCCACTTTTTTTGCGTATTGATTGTTGCTGACTAATTTCTTAAGCTTCAGCCTGCTCTTCATCACTACTAGATTGTGATCAGATTCTATGTCTTCTCCTGTGTACGCTGAACAATCCAGTATCTGATTCCAGAATCTCTGTCTGATCTTGACGTAATCTAACAGAAATTTTCCTGTGTCACTGGCCTTTCCTCTTGTGATTCTTGAACAGAGCATTTGCTATTACTAGGTGAAATTTATCACAGAACGCAATTAGTCTTTCTCCTCTCTCATTCATTGTCCCAAGCCCCTTATTCTCCTGTAACCTTTTCTTCTACTTCTTCCCCTGCAACTGCATTCTAGTTCCCAATGACTGTTAGATTGTCATGTCCCTTTACGTACTGTAGGGCCCTTTTCAATATCTTCATATACTTTCTCTCTATTTTCATCTTTAGCTCGCGATTTCGGCATGTGTTCCTGAACTATCGTTGTCAGTGTTTGTTGTCGATTCTAATAAGAACAGCCCTATCACTGAACTGTCCTACCTGCCAATTCATCACGAAACCTGTGCCTCTTATACCATGTTGTGATGCGGTTGATATTACCCTATACTCGGTTGACCCGAAATCCTGGTCTACTTTCTACTTCAGTTCACTGATCCCAACAGTATCGAGATTCTATAGTCATTCCTTAAGAGTGGATAACTAGCTGACGGTCCTGCACGGTTTATAACTCCCAGTTCGCTTTAGTGTTCATGGTACAAGTTAATGGTTTGTTTTGAACATTTCTTGAACGTCGACGATGTCCATTTTGTGAAGTGTAATACACTGAAACTGGAATAGGGAAGCGTAATCAAATGCAGAGATACGTAAAAAGGCAGAATACGGCGCTGCGGTCGGCAACGCCTATATGAGACAAGTATCTGGCGCAGTTGTGAGATCGGTTGCTGGTGCTAGGTCGCCAGATTATCAAGTTTTAACTGAGTTTGAATGTGGTGTTAATAGTCGGCGCGCGAGCGATGCGACTTAGCATCTCCGAGGTAACGCTGTATTGGGTATTTTTCCCGTATGCTCATTTTACGAGTGTACCGTCAATATTACGAGTCTGGTGATAAATCAAATCTCTGACGTCGCTGCGACCGGAAATAGGTCCTGCTAGAACGGGACTAACGACGACTGAAGAGAATGGTTCAATGTGAGAGAAGTGCAACTCTTACGCAAATTGCTGCAGATTTCGGTGCTGGGCCATCAGCAAGTGCCAGCGTGCGAACCATTCAAAGAGACATCACCCATACGGGCTTTCGAAGCCTAAGGCGCACTCGTGTACCGTTGATGACTACACGACAAAAAGCTTTACGCCTCACTTGGGCCCATCAACACCAAGAGTGGACTGTTGATGACTGAAAACATGTTGCCTGGTCAGACGAGCCTTGTTTGAAATTGTATCGAGCGGATGGACGTGTACGGTTATGGAGACAACCTCATAAATCAATGGACACTGCATGTCAGCAGGGGTCTGCAAGTTGTTGGAGGCTCTGTAATGGTGTGGGGCGTGTGCAGTTGGAATGATATGTGACCCCTGACACGTCTAGATACGACTGACAGGTGACACGTACTTAAGCATCCTGTCTCATCACCAGCTACCGTTAATGTCCATTGTGCATTCCAACCGACCTGGGCAATTCCAGCAGGATAATGAGACACCCCACACGACCAGAATTGCTACAGAATGGCTCCAGGAATACTCTTTTGAGTTTAAACTCTTCCGCTGGGTACCAAACTTCCCAGGCATGAACATTATTGAGTATATCTGGGTTGCCTTGCAAAGTGCTGTTCAGAAGAGATCTGCACCCCCTCGTACTCTTACGGATTTATTGATAGCCCTGCAAGATTCATGCTATAAATTCCCTCCAGCACTGGTTCAGACATTAGTCGAGCCCTTGGCATGTCGCGTGTCGGCACTTCTGCGTGCTCGCGGAGGCCGTACACTATACTAGACTGATGTACCAGTTTCTTTGGCGTCTTCAGTGTGCATACAGCCCATAGAAGATTGATCTCTTCCCCCCCCCCTCCCCTCCCCCACTAGAATCTCAGCTCACTGTCCTCTTCCTGATGCACATGATGGGACATTAGCAGCAAGTATTTTTCGTTTCATTACTGTTAACACAAATTTTCAGACAAGTCCTATTGAAGATTGAACTTTCGACCTCGCACTGAAGGGATTCTTTGTCAGTGACTACTATGACGTTGTGGGAATACAAGATTTACTTGGCCGCCGCAATTGAAAAGCGGGCCGGTAATCGAGAAACCACCGTTGCTGAAATAAGAACAAAGACGGAGAATTTTGGAATTGTACTCTTCTAGTTGCGATTGTGTCTTAAGGGTGCAAGCTAAAATTAACGTAAACTTGGCTTTCTCTCTTTTAATATCTTTATATTCTTAGATTAACAGATTTTTTTTGGGTGTATTCCTTTTTTATAGCCCCATTTTATAAATATTCTCGTAGAAAATGCATTGGTTCTTACTCGAAACAATCCAATATAAAACTGATCAAAATCCTAATATCTCACCAGTTAAGGATAAAAAATAATAGAAGATCATAGAATGTTTGCTCGGCTGGAAACACGGACGCTCATCATTGTCCGATACAAATTAATGCTGCCACGCGGGTTTTATAGCACGGCATGCAATCCATACAAAAATTGCCAGAATGCCACACTTGAACACATCCAATCAAACTTATTTAAATTTCCTAATAGATGTCACTCTTTTAAAAATGCCACAGGCGCACCCATGATAGTTGAAGTTCGCTGATATAGTTCGCATCAAAGAACATTCCAAGTGTTTGCACAGAGCAGCTCTCTAGAAACTGAGTCCGCAACTAGGCGTAAATTTTTTAGAAAGTGCTATTTTCACCGGTCGCTGCCTGGGTGAAAACATTCTAATCCTGTAAGTTTGGCATCTTGCTCGGATCAGAGTAAAGATCGGAGCAGATGCAGCACACTTTTACTAAACATGTACCGTTATCGGTTTCGTTTTTTTTTTTTTTTTTTTTTTTTTTTTTTTTTTTTTTTTTTTTTTTTTTTTTTTTTGCTTCATCAGACGATTCATCTTCCGTCACAACAGATGTTATATTGGGTTACTGGTGAGTTGGCGTGAAACGTCCGTCTGGAAATATGTTTTTACAGTTCTTCTTCAACTGATCGTAATTACTTTGTAGTTTGTGTTTTCCCACCCGCACACGTTGATTTTCGTTATTAAAGACCTGGTGCACGTTGGTAATTTATTTCGTAGTCCAACTAATGTGGTTAACAATAGATGTAAGTGAATTTGACATCAACACCATGAACAAATGGTTCAAATGGCTCTGAGCACTATGGGACTTAACATCTGAGGTCATCGGTCCCCTAGAACTGAGAACTACTTAAACCTAACTAACCTAAAGACATCACACACATCCATGCCCGAGGCAGGATTCGAACCTGCGATCGTAGCGGTCGCGCGGTTCCGGACTAAAGCGCCTAGAACCGCTCGGCCACAGCGGCCGGCCCACCATCAAGGTTTTTTTTTTTTCTTTTTCTTCGCAGGCCATGATTTCCAGTTATGTCTTAAGTTGACAGGACTGAAAAACACTTGTTGTTTTGTATACTTAAAGATTTCTCGTAATGCCCAAGCGTTCATCAGATCTAGTACTCAGTCGGTTCCCGCTACAAAATTTAGGCATCTACCAACTGTCTGAATTTTTCCTTAAAAGGATATCATTTGCTTTTTCTTCCGAGCAAAACGCATCTAGCTGTATATAAAACTGTTTTCCTTGAAATTTTTCGTCCGGTGCTACCTGTCTGATCAAACTCAAACGGTGCAATGATTTTCCATTTGAACTATCTTACGCGGTGTCATTAATAATTTTGACGTCGACCAACACTGACTGTAAGTGATGTACAGTGACACGACGAAAACCGGAAACAAACACGAATAGCTCTCAAACCACTACTCCGATCACGATACACCATTAACTTCATGAGTATGTCCAACTCGATCCTGAAACGAAATTCTGTGTTTGTATCTTTGAATCTAGAGTCAGTTTCGACGAAACTACGGTAAATTTCTCCACGGACATAAAGCTCTGGTCCTTGCGGTATTTAGATATCTCGGGTCACAACTCCGCAATCAAAGTGATAGGTTATCATACAACGCAGTTTCAGTAATCGGAACGTAGGCTACGCCGGGTAATGGCCCACTGTTAGACTGCGGGGGCAGGACAGTTCGCACTACCGTGGCCTAGCAGGTTGTGTATCCCCACAGCGTCAAGTTTCTTAGCATCATTTGTGGTTTTCTTCACACGTGGACACGAAGCTGAGGTGTTGATAGGACGACGGTATATGTCTGTACCTCATTTCGGCTCTAAATGGGTCCAAAGGTGCTAGTATACCTCAAGCCATGGTATTAACTGAACAAGAACCTGCTCATTTTGTGGTAACGTTCTGCCATATGATTCCTTAGACCGAGACTGGTATCAGAAGTAAATGTTATTGTTATTAAAACAGCACTGTTGACATTAGACTGGTTTGTAGAAAGCATTTCCTTCTGCGAAATACTAGGTTCTGTCAAACCTGTGAAGACAGAAATTCACGTTTTTTTCTTAAAAAATAAAAATTAAGCTCTGAAAATAAATTAAAGCGGCAATTCTGTTTCTTCTCTCCAAAAAACTTTCAGCTGTCAAAATACGCCAACATTACTTTCAGTTACAGTGGTGTATTGAAGGCAATACTTTTTGTAAAAGTGGGTAAATAGTTGATACATTGTTGCATTTTTGAATGCTGTTTCCCTAGTGTTTTTGCACGGAGGTGTAGTGTAAAGAATGATGGTGTTAAATGTTACGGATTTTGAACACACACGTAATCCACCATTGGAATATTTATTAGGACCATTGTAAAGATTACGCTCCATCAGTGCTAGCTATCCCGTATGGGAAATAAGGGTGACTGTCATCTACCTAAAGGTTGGTTTGAACGCCATATCGCTTTACTAGGATCAGTTCTATGCAAGTGGTATTCCCCTGCCTTCCCCCAACGCACGAACCGGCTTACCCAGCTTCTCACTGGGGACCTGTAGTTTAACGTGGGCTCCCAAACTCCATGCAGCTCGCCGTTTTTCACATCAACAAACGTTGCCAGAGGCGAAATAAATGGTAAGTGAGAGTACAATATCATAGGACTGAAAGGGGATCGAGGATCAGATCTTTGAAACTGGCCAGGCGCTTTACCAAAGACTAACAAAACAGAACCATATCATAATCGTTCAGATACATTTGTACACGACTCGTCACCTAGCTATTTCATTCGGCTTTTCCAAGGATGGAGAATGTTTTCTTCTCAGCTGTCCACATTACTTCTGTTCGGTTTTGTCCTTTGTGACTGGTGATGTAGAAACAGGAAGTTTCATGCTTTGTTAAGTGTGTACAATGAATGGAATTAACTTGAAAGTAAAGTAACTGTAGAACTTGAGTAAAATTGTGTATGTGTTTGTTGTGTTTGTGGATGTGAGAATGGGACAGAAAGGGGATTACTTTTAGTATTAGGGAAGCATTTGCTACAAAAATTATTTCAGTTTTCGTTTAACATATTTTCTGTTTCACAGTAAAGTTGCCTTGTTCCAGATAAATTTTTGTGTGCGATTATTGAGTATAGTTTTGAACAAACTGCATTTGTTTCAGGATCTCGTAGAAGTCTCATGAAGGATCAGTCATCACATGAGGCGTAATTGGCTGCTTCCTGCGGGCAAATATGTGCGTCTCAAACCTTGACAACCACCGAACTGCAAAGTGCCATTACCAATGGAATTATTGTACATATCTTGAATCATAAAAGTTATAAAATGTTCTATATATTCTACTAACTCTATCATGTTTTACTGTTATTACTTAAGTATGATTAAATGTTATGCAGGCCAATGAAAGTTATGTTAAGATATATATTTTTACCTGAAGTTGCGTTTTGTTTCTCATTGCATTCACAGATCATTGTTCAACTTCATTATTGCTACTTATAAATCAATAAAACTAACTCATCACATTATTTTCTGTTTAACTATTGTCTGGATACGTGCACATTACAGAATGACTGAAAATAAATGGAACTACAGTTTCAAATCGTAATTGTCAAATGAAGGAAAGTGAGTATAGAAACTGAATGAAACATAAACAGTCAACAGAGATTAATGAACAAATGGGAAAAAGTTAACTGTTCTTCCAAGACAGGCCGTCACGTACACCAAAGTGCCAAATAAAAAAAAATCTGCATATGCAACAGACATGGATATCATTAGGACTAGCTACCTGTGTTCATGTACGCTATCTACATTACAGTTTCATGAGTAACTTCAAGGACAGTAAAATGAAATTCAGACTGGTGCTTATGAAGCTCTTCACAGTGTCAGATTGGAACATTATAAAGCAATGGTAGTGAATCAGCTGGCCCATTCAGATACTATAGCTCAACATCAGTATTGCATCTGCTATTGCAGTCTGTGCATCATACAGAGAATGATCCTGGATGCTCTTTTTTGTGATGTAGCTTGACTGCATTTATTGGTTTGTATGAACTCACGAAAAAAAATCGAAGATACTTATCAATTCACATTTGAGTTTGCATACAGCTTTCAAAGAAGATGCTGTTGACTGATCACCCTCCATTGTGTAAAGGTACTGTGATTAGGGGTCACTCCTAAATTGTCTAACCTAAAACCAATGCGGCATCTGCTATGGTATAATGAACAGGCTATAGCATATGTGGTAATCTTAGCTTGCCTATCTACATCTACATCTGCATCTACATGATTACCCTGCAATTCACATTTAAGTGCTTGGCAGAGGGTTCATCGAACCACAATCATACTATCTCTCTACTATTCCACTCCCGAACAGCGAGCGGCAAAAACGAACACCTAAACCTTTCTGTTCGAGCTCTGATTTCTCTTATTTCATTATGATCAATCCTACCTATGTAGGTTGGACTCAACAAAATATTTTCGCATTACGAAGAGAAAGTTGGTGACTGAAATTTCGTAAAAAGATCTCGCCGCGACTAAAAACGTCTTTGCTGTAATGACTTCCATCCCAATTCGCGTATCATATCTGCCACACTCTCTCCCCTATAACGTGATAATACAAAACGAGCTGCCCTTTTATGCACCCTTTCGATGTCCTCCGTCAATCCCACCTGGTTAGGATCCCACACCGTGCAGCAATATTCTAACACAGGACGAACGAGTGTAGTGTAAGCTACCTCTTTAGTGGACTTGTTGCATCTTCTAAGTGTCCTGCCAATGAAACGCAACCTTTGGCTCGCCTTCCCCACAATATTATCTATGTGGTCTTTCCAAGTGAATTTGTTCGTAATTTTAACACCCAGGTACTTAGTTGAATTGGCAGCCTTGAGAATTGTACTATTTATCGAGTAATCGAATTCCAACGGATTTCTTTTGGAACTCATGTGGGTCACCTCACACTTTTCGTTATTTAGCGTCAACTGCCACCTGCCACACCATACAGCAATCTTTTCTAAATCGCTTTGCAACTGATACTGGTCTTCGGATGACCTTACTAGACGGTAAATTACAGCATCATCTGCGAACAACCTAAGAGAACTGCTCAGATTGTCACCCAGGTCATTTATATAGATCAGGAACAGCAGAGGTCCCAGGACGCTGCCGTGGGGAACACCTGATATCACTCCAGTTTTACTATCTACTATTAATTTCCAAATATGCCACACAGTGCTCATGCTGTGCATAGAAAGTTGTATGAGGTACTGTACTCTCGGGAAGGGTGTACGTTGGGTCTGTATATGTATTATTAAAAGAAGTTTTTTTTGTGTACTACTCCGTACTATACCATATTTTCCATACTACTGAACAGCTACTGCAAAGGAACATACTGTGTAGTTTTTTACCATGATTAGGGTGGCAGTGGGTAGTGGCATGGACTCTACTAGATACCGAATGCAATGGGTTCCTTCCTGATCTGTAACCTCTCCACAATCTATAAACGGGACTAGACTGCTCCCATGCCCATTTGCATCACCTGATTGCTTTACAATGTGTTCAATAGTATTATTTTCAACAGACGGAGTGATTACACAGTCACTAACGTGTGTGGAATTTAATTTTATTTTTCTAACATAAATAGGGACCAATTTTGCAAGACGTACACAAAAATACCTCGTCCACCTATCTGAACAGCACCTCATTGGAAATGTGATGCATGTTCTTACGTGATTTTCCTCGTTCTCATGGTCTACCATCATCATGGTCTATTGTGTACCACAACTCAACAGTTGAAGCGACCATTTCTTTCAGTTTTGCGCATCTAATGACAATTTTTTGTTACTAGATTTGTCGAGATGAGCTGAGGGGGAAGGAAGGACTGGCACCACGAATAGTACTATTCTGTAGGCGAATGATGTTACAACAAATGCATCATTTTTTATAGTTACAGGAGCGAAATGCAAAAAAATTATATCTCTGAATGATTGGTACAAAAACACGAATGGTGGTGGTCATAATGCTGCTGCTGCTGCTGCTGATGTTGAAGATGATAATGGTGCTCCACCTAAGTCCTTTGAGGTTAGCTCCCAATAAGGCCTGTATGGGTGGAAAGGGAATATGAGGCGCAAGTAGACAATAACACCATTTTTATTGCCATGTCTTTGAGCATTTGGGTTGGGAAGTAGGAGTCAGAAATGGAGGCTGGAATTGGAAGCAGCTACAGTGAGACCAGATGCTGTGGATCTGGATCTAACGAAAAGTTATGGGGACAAGCGCTGTAACTTGTAGAAAGTATGTCAAGGACTGGAAGAAGTGCATGTTGAAATGTATTGGGGATACAATAGAGTGAGTGTAGACGTACGCTTGCAAGTGAGCACCAATGATGAGTCCTCTGCTCTACAGTCATCTCTGGATGGAGGTGATGGGCTGCGGCACCCATAATTCATAACAAGGAGTTGGCTTGGGAGTGCGTGGCTTGTCGTCAGTCGTTGTTGGCATCTCGATTTGAAATAGCGAGTGATTTCCTACACTGCGTCTTCTATTTCCACAAAAAAAAGCTGTTTGTGTTGTTCATAAGTGTATAACATAGCCTTCATTTTTTCATACCTGTGAAGCATGTTCTGATGTTTTATCATCATTAAAGTCAATTAGCATCCTCAGAATCAGTAGTCTCTCAGCAGCGGACATGGGGACAAGGAAAAATATGAAGTATCATCATGAGGTCAATTGGCTTCTGTGGTGATCATGTGGTTCAGTCATCTAGTTTCTTTCATTCATACCATTGTGGAAGCTGTTTTACTGTTCACTTTCTACTGTCAAAACAACGTAATGATCCCCTTGTGGTATGTGTTGAACTCCTCATTCAAAATCACAAAAACAACTGAGCAGGATTGGCATTAGACACCTTGTGGATCTTACTGTTAAATAAATAAACAGCATCAAACCTTCTGTGGAACAAGCTCCATAGCGCATGACGGTGCGATTCTATAATCTGTGGCAACGGTTGGTTGACATCAAGGCCTGACTTTTTCGATTAAGATACAAATTTCAATTTGTAATTTCACAGGTATCTGGTATTCATTGTTAATAAAACTATTTGAAACTGTGTGCTACAGACATCACCAGTGCATTATGCTATGTGACAAGCAAATACACAAATCTTCAGACCTTCTGTACAGTCATCTTTGTGGTGAAACCGAGTATCCAGTGTTTTGTGTGTGGAATACATTTCAGGAAAACCAATAAGGAGGAACAGAATAGTTATTTTGTGTCGAAGTAATACCACTACAAAATAATCAGAAAACCGAACATTATTTTGCAGTCAGTTTTTTGTACTTGACACTGTTTTGATGATACTAGCAAAAAACTCGGTTTATATTTAACAATTTGAACAATGCATAATTAAAGAAAAAATGATCACGTAGCAAATGAGGTGTTTATCATCACCGTTAAAGAAAACGGTTGTTACGCTTCTCACTATTATTAAATATAGTTACATATAACTGATTACAAAAAAATCTAAGTTTTACATTTCGCTTAACGTTAATAGTCATGCCAAATGCTTCCAGCTTGCACAGTGATGCCCGATTGGCACATTTTGCGTACCCAAATATACTTGAGCATCTAGGAGCAGTTGGGATGCTTCGTGAATTCCATCCTTCATAACATGCTGTGTTGTGGGACACTGTTGATACACAATGTCTTTGAGGCATCCCCAAAAGAAATAATGAGATGGAGTTACACCTGGGGTCTGTGGCGGCCAGTCCAGCGACCGGGATTAATCTTTTGCGAGCTACTCATCTCTAACAAGGAAAAAATGATGGAAATTGATCTTGCAGGAACGACGTTATCTAGCGTGTTGGTAATGCAATATCATCTAACAATTATGTCGCTGTATATTTGAGAAATTCGAAATATGTATCATATAACTACTCGTATATAAAAAAAGGACTGATAATTGTTTCAGGAATAGACCCATCGCAAGTATTTTTGCTGCAAAAGTGCTTTGTCCTGCTCTTTCTTCCGACCAATGGTGAACTTTGTAGATATTTACGTCGCCGTTAAATTTGAAAGATACTTGATCATTCCACCATCGTGCAGTCCAGATTTTGATTTAGAAACCAGTGGCAGAAGATGATTCTTTTCTGAATAATGATGTGGTAGGATACAATTTTGCTGTATGTAAGATGAGCACGTTTACAATGCGAGATTGTTAATCATTTACAGAGGTTAACACGCATTTCTGCCCTTGACTCGCTTCGTGAAGTTTAACGTAGATGATTTCACTATCATGACTTGGTAGCATTTCTTTGATATGGAGATCAGGTCTTCATGGCTCTCTAAGGAGAATGGGTTTCAATACTCAGTACCGAATTCATTTGCTAATTAATCCACCCGAATTGTAGAACATTTAATTTCGTCACCCTTCGTTCCAATGGGATTTTGTCGAAATTTTATAACTTGAAAAGGTTTCGTATACATGTTAAAAAAACTTTGGGTTCCAAGTGTATTCTGAGTGGTAATTATGCACGTACTATAATTGGAAGTGTTTATATTCAATATCTTTTAAATCAATTATCTTTCCATGGCACCACCTTCCTATTTGTACTAGTATAAACGTAATTGCACTTAGTATGTAGCACTCAGTGGAGCAGAAACAACTTGCGTTCAGCAGTAGTGGCCACTTTTTAGTGTTTTTACTACATCTACATCTACATGACTACTCTGGAATTCACATTTAAGTGCTTGGCAGAGGGTTCATCGAACCACAATCATACTATCTCTCTACTATTCCACTCCCGAACAGCGAGCGGCAAAAACGAACACCTAAACCTTTCTGTTCGAGCTCTGATTTCTCTTATTTTATTTTGATGATCATTCCTACCTATGTAGGTTGGGCTCAACAAAATATTTTCGCATTCGGAAGAGAAAGTTGGTGACTGAAATTTCGTAAAAAGGTCTCGCCGCGACGAAAAACGTCTATGCTGTAATGACTTCCATCCCAACTCGTGTATCATATCTGCCACACTCTCTCCTCTATAACGCGATAATACAAAACGAGCTGCCCTTTTTTGCACCCTTTCGATGTCCTCCGTCAATCCCACCTGGTAAGGATCCCACACCGCGCAGCAATATTCTAACAGAGGACGAACGAGTGTAGTGTAAGCTACCTCTTTAGTGGACTTGTTGCATCTTCTAAGTGTCCTGCCAATGAAACGCAACCTTTGGCTCGCCTTCCCGACAATATTAGCTATGTGGTCCTTCCAACTGAAGTTGTTCGTAATTTTAACACCCAGGTACTTAGTTGAATTGACAGCCTTGAGAATTGTACTATTTATCGAGTAATCGAATTCCAACGGATTTCTTTTGGAACTCATGTGGATCATCTCACACTTTTCGTTATTTAGCGTCAACTGATTCTAAAAAAAAAACCAGTAAGTAGGAGCATTATATTACGTGCTTCTATGCATGATTCTTCAACACAAAAGGTAGGTATCAAGGGTCCGATGCGCTGGCAACGTCGCAGTCTTTCATTCTGTAGGAAGTGTGATTATTTGGTGTCTTGCTTTTGTGAGCTGTCATAACAGTGTGTATGCACATGACCATTGCAAGGCACGGAGCGTTAAGAGCCGTTGCTTTACACGTTTTCATGTGAAGTGAGATATTTGTTACTGCTACTCAGGTTCAGTAAATTCAGTTTCCTTTTGATATGCGTATTACGAATCGCTGCAAAGGTAAGCCTCTCTAGTCTAGGTCGTATTTTATGAATTTTTGCATGCAGATCGTGTCACAAATTTGATTCGTGTGTCTAAACCAGGTGTGTCCAGCCCACGGGCTGCACGTGGCCCAAAGCAAGTATAATTGCGGCGCAAGAAACGGGCATGGATTTCCGTTTAATTAAAAATACGATAAATCGATTTCCCAGTGCGGTTCAGGAAAGCTAAAAGGTTGAACATCGCTGGTCTAAACATTATATATCAGAGAGCATTGTTCATTTCAGGACATGTTCTCGATTTACTTTTGTAAGGAAATCTGCGTCCTAACACGGCAGGAAGAGTACGGCCTAACTACCAACTCCTTAATGTTCGCTGCGCAAGAGAATTAAGGGGTATCTGTTTTAAGCTCCGTCATTTTCCCAGATTGCGAAATAGAAATATGAAATTTGGCTCAATGCTGCCGACAACCATCCTCTGTATTGATACAAAAGAATGGAGCCCTGCGACGTCACCTTCGGACTCTGTGACGCTTCAAACAGAAACACATGCGACAAGAGGCCAGAGCTCAGGAGTTCATGTGAGATGTAACGTCGGTTGACGATGATACCTGGGCACCAAATTTCACCACAATTGTGCCCAAAGCCGTAGCGAACGTGTAACTCGATGGGAAGGTTGTCAGCATAATCTTTACCCACATCTCAACTTTTCTCCTGACGCTTTTTGAAGACCGTCATCGAAATCACCGCCTCCCTTGGGAGTTTCGTGTACACACATTTAACGATAATAGACGCCAATTTACAGTGTGATGTACAATAGAACGACGTTCTTGAGAACCTTTGACACAGTTAATACCCTCCGGACTATTCAGTATTCTTTAAAGACGTCAGGGGCAGCAATCCTTTTTTAACATGACCTGACCACTTTGTATTTTAGTGAGACCACAATTTTTGCTGAAGTATACAGGATGGAACCACTAGGGACCATTCAAAACCATTCGACGAAATTTGTAGGGGATCTGAATTGGCAAAGGGTGTTTACCTTTTCAGCTCTTCTGTTCTGTGTCGTCATGAGATGTGCTAATGGGGCAAGTGCAACATCGACACATGCTTCATTCAAATGGCAAAGGGTCCACCTAAAACACCCAGTTCAGTAATACCATCAGTGCCACTTGAACACCAGTATCGAGCACTTTAAAAACTTCCCTGTACGGACACAACCCGTGCACCGTGTCTAGGCGACTGTGGGCAGGTAACTCCTTGACACCCTTCAACTGAGTGGCAGTACACTGCCACTCTAGTGCCTGCTTCTCGGCATATGGAATCTGAGGGTGTAGATGGGGTTGCCTGCCTGTAGGCGCCTAGGAATCAGTTGAGGTTTGTCTCCCTACAGGTGCATTTTTTAAACGCTCAACAAAGGTGTGGTGGTGGCACTGAGGGTGTTAATGAAGTGTGGTGTTTTGGAGTATAGTTGTCATTTTATTTTCCACAAGTGTCAGTGTTATATCATTCCATGATCGCGCCAATGGAAGGCATGAAACACAAGGGGCTAAAAATTGTGTATACCATTAGCTGGTTTGGTTCACGTTCAGATTTCGTTGAACGGTTTTGAATGGTCTCTAGCGGTTTCATTCTGTATATCAGAGCAAAATTTGTGGTCATACTACATTCCAAAGCCCAGCACCACAGTGATGGCAAAGGTGGTCATAAGAGTCGTTCTATTGCACATTGTACTGGCTTACGCCTTCACCATCACACCGGTCGGCACAAGGAAACATTGTATACAGCGAGCGCTGAACTAGGCGCGCCTGTTACATGAGAAGACCAATACACGCTTCCACGCTACGTGCCGATTAACGTCCCCTGGGCAGCGTGCATATAGACCGCCGCCGCCGACCGAGTTCTCTCAATCACAGTACCTCAGTATGGCATATCGGAAGTCAGTTCGAATTTCACCTCAATACGTCGCACTGTGCTCTGGTCTTCCACAGTGATAGTCGCCGCCTCGCACCTTAGCTAGCTATGAGGGAACGTTAGTCATTGTATATGCTTGTCACATGAACAGGGACAAGATTCAAGAACTACTAGTACGTGTTATTTGATTGCTGTTAACCACAGAAATTCAGATTGGACATCATTGAAGTTCTGTACTCAGTTGGTTCCTGTAATAAAGCTTATTTAACATTTTGTGGTATAGTGAGAGAAAAATGGCCACCTACCTATCATACCACAGTTTCCTCATCCAGCTAGGAACCACAAAAAATTACAAAAGGGCACCGTCACAACACACATCACATTAAAAACTGTCGCTTTCGACGGTGAAATGTGTGTAAAAGAACGTCTAAAGGGAAGGGATGATTTCATTGACCCCCTTCAGGTTGCCTGATGAGGCCTTTTCTTGTGGATTCTGAGCTGCAGTGTGTGAAACGTTTACATCGGCCACCCGTACGAAAACCACATTCTTTAAACTCTGAGCATTGTGGTTGTAGCCTCCATCACAGCAATGTCAAGAAAAGGGATGATATGTGGGTAAGGGGGATGTGGCGACCTTCTTAGCGTGTGACACGCCCACGGTGGCAATGGACAGAACTGGGGTGCAATTTGGTGCCAATATGGAATATACACTCTTGGAAATTGAAATAAGAACACCGTGAATTCATTGTCCCAGGAAGGGGAAACTTTATTGACACATTCCTGGGGTCAGATACATCACATGATCACACTGACAGAACCACAGGCACATAGACACAGGCAACAGAGCATGCACAATGTCGGTACTAGTACAGTGTATATCCACCTTTCGCAGCAATGCAGGCTGCTATTCTCTCATGGAGACAATCGTAGAGATGCTGGATGTAGTCCTGTGGAACGGCTTGCCATGCCATTTCCACCTGGCGCCTCAGTTGGACCAGCGTTCGTGCTGGACGTGCAGACCGCGTGAGACGACGCTTCATCCAGTCCCAAACATGCTCAATGGGGGACAGATCCGGAGATCTTGCTGGCCAGGGTAGTTGACTTACACCTTCTAGAGCACGTTGGGTGGCACGGGATACATGCGGACGTGCATTGTCCTGTTGGAACAGCAAGTTCCCTTGCCGGTCTAGGAATGGTAGAACGATAGGTTCGATGACGGTTTGGATGTACCGTGCACTATTCAGTGTCCCCTCGACGATCACTAGAGGTGTACGGCCAGTGTAGGAGATCGCTCCCCACACCATGATGCCGGGTGTTGGCACTGGGTGCCTCGGTCGTATGCAGTCCTGATTGTGGCGCTCACCTGCACGGCGCCAAACACGCATACGACCATCATTGGCACAAGGGCAGAAGCGACTCTCATCGCTGAAGACGACACGTCTCCATTCGTCCCTCCATTCACGCCTGTCGCGACACCACTGGAGGCGGGCTGCACGATGTTGGGGCGTGAGCGGAAGACGTCCTAACGGTGTGCGGGACCGTAGCCCAGCTTCATGGAGACGGTTGCGAATGGTCCTCGCTGATACCCCAGGAGCAACAGTGTCCCTAATTTGCTGGGAAGTGGCGGTGCGGTCCCCTACGGCACTGCGTAGGATCCTACGGTCTTGGCGTGCATCCGTGCGTCGCTGCGGTCCGGTCCCAGGTCGACGGGCACGTACACCTTCCGCCGACCACTGGCGACAACATCGATGTACTGCGGAGACCTCACGCCCCACGTGTTGAGCAATTCGGCGGTACGTCCACCCGGCCTCCCGCATGCCCACTATACGCCCTCGCTCAAAGTCCGTCAACTGCACATCCGTATGCCACGGCAAACTGGCTGCCACTGACGGCGGCGGTGCACAAATGCTGCGCAGCTAGCGCCATTCGACGGCCAACACCGCGGTTCCTGGTGTGTCCGCAGTGCCGTGCGTGTGATCATTGCTTGTACAGCCCTCTCGCAGTGTCCGGAGCAAGTATGGTGGGTCTGACACACCGGTGTCAGTGTGTTCTTTTTTCCATTTCCAGGAGTGTAGGTTGTATCCTGGTATAATGTTATGTATGCTTAACAGAGTTAGCCTGTGACATAAAACAAATTGTACATCAACAGCATACTGAAACGATTAAACAACACAACAATGTAACACAGAATACATAGAGATAGTGTGAAATAAAAATGTTACTGGTAACACAATAAAACACCATAAAGCGTTGTTGTTGCACTTTTGGATGTTCCAAATTCAGCACATATTAATATGTGCTATTTATCAAATTAACAATAATATGTATTTTTATAGTCCTGTAAGAATCGTTTCAAACTCCTGGGCTAGATATTAGTGCAGGTCTATGAGTACTATCGAGACAGACGATGAGAACGGTATACAGTAATAAGGATTGGGTATTACAGCGATACCAATAGATACACCAGTATTCAGGCACTTGCATATAAAGTGAGGTCACAGCACATGTACAGATGACGGTAGTATTGCGTACACAAGGTATCAAAGGGTAGTGAAGAGTTCTCATTTGCGCTCAGGTGACTCACGTGAAACGGCTTCCGACATGATTATGACCTCACGACGGGAATTACGAGACACTAAACGCGGAATGGTTATTGGTACTGGACGCATGGACCATTCCATTCCATTTGGGAAATAGTAACGAATTAAACGTTCCGTCATCAACAGCGTCATGAGTGTGCCGAGAATATCAAATTTCAGGTATTTCCTCTCACTACAAACAACGCAGTGGCTGACGGCCTTCTCTTAACGATCGAGAGCAGCGGCTTTTTCCCAGAGTTGTCAGTGCTAACAGACAACCAACTGTGCGTGAAATAACCGCAGAAATGAATGTTGGACGTATATATCCGTTAGGGCAGTGCGTAGGAATTTGGTGTTAATGGGCTGTGGCAGTAGACAACCGACACGAGTGCCTTTGCCAACAGCGCATCTCTTGGGCTTGTAACGTATCGGTTGGACCCCTGAGGACTGGAAATTGTGGGCTGGTCCGATGAGTCCGATTTCAGTTGGTAAGAGCTGATGGTAGGATTCGAGTGACGCGAGATCACACGAAGCAGCGTGCGAGCTGGCAGCGGGTCCATAAGAGTGTGGGACGTGTTTTCATGGAGTAGACTGGGTTCTCCGGTGCATGTGAATCTATGATTGAATGGAAATGGTTGTGTTCGGCTACTTGGAGACCATTTGCAGCCGTTCACGGACTTTATGGTCCAAAAAAACGCTGGAGCTGACAATGGACCACAATTGTGGTTTGATAAACATCCTGGACAGTTCGAGCCATTCCACTTGTCAAGAGCAGTAGATAACAGTGCATGAAACTATATATGGCTGTCCTTCCTGTTAACGATTTCCTGCTGGGTGCTAACAAGCTTTGGGCGCTACTCGGCAACTGATGACCAAGCGCCCGGAGATAAACTTTGAAGGACATTGATGTGATACGTGTTCTGAAGACATACTAGGAACATTTTGGTTGGATCTTCTTCGTCGCCGCAAACACATAGAGGAGAGGCGCTTAGGTTGAGCCAATAGATTTGTTTGCTGAACTTCTAACGATTAAACTTAAGTATTTCTGTAATTGTCATGAAGCTCCACGTTGTTTGTGTCTTACTATACCATGGTAGTTGTGGAATAGTGTGATCAATTAGTGTGTAGTGACTCCCTATGATGTTATTTGTCCTCAACCATTCTTCTTGCCAGTATGATGACAACCGCTTTCTGAACATGGGTGTCATATTTGTGAGAGGGAGTGTATCATATTTAATAGCTCCATGTAGAGATGCTTGCTTTTCTAGGACGTCTACTTGTTCTTTTCCATGAACCTCAGCGTGGTCTTTCATGCAAACCGTCACGATGGCTCGATAGTTCCTTTACATCCGAAACACAACGTCAGTAATTGCAGCAACTATGGGGTTGGTACAACAACAACATAGGATTATAATCAGCTTTAGAGCAAGACTTGCTATCAGAGATGATGATTATTGTGTCTGCGTGGTCGTCTGTGCGAATATGAGGACTTCCAAAATGGCAATCGGCTCGGCCACGTGTTCTACAGTAGCCTGCATGCCTTACCATAAATAGGGGTGATTATTTGGCAAGGCAAATATATTCAGATAAAATATTTAAGCTCCAATGTGGGGAAATGTATAATGACCTTAAGGCTGTCTAAGATTTCACGGGAAAAAGGCTCCCTTTGAAGACGACCCCATGACGCAAAACATTATTATTAATCGAGTAATGAGCCGGCAGCCTTTCGAACTGAGAGATGTCAAGACAAATGTTAGCCTTTCTTAGATTTCAGTTCTATCGGGTGGAATGTAGGACTGGCTTATTGACTGTGGCTGTGCAGTGCATTTAAAAAGATTTAATACTGATAGTGATTTTATATTAGCTACAAAATTTAACTATTACAAGTCACTCATATTAATTCCATTAATATGGGCTGAACATTACACTCGCCTTGTAGTTTAACCGAATTATTTAACATGAACAGTTGAAGGAATCAATTAATTTATTTAGATACAGTTCAGTTGGTTGCAGTCAGATTAGGCAGGAAATGGATTTAGTGCCAAATGCATATCACAGACCGTAAGCACATACTACATTTCGAAGGCGTGCAGCTAATATCAGTGGTGGAGGGTTATTCAGAATACCGTTAGGAGGAACAGAAGTTACATGATGAAGCAAAGGGATTGGATATACAGGGACACCTCGTAGGCTAGAAATTTTTACATACAGTGACAGAAAAATCTTGGAAGCCATTGACCGTTAGGAAACGGCCAGATACGTGGGTTCTCATTTAGTACGATGGCTTTCACAGGCTCACACAAGAAACACATAATGGCTGCTATGCGCTCAATTTGAGCTTTACTCCGAATTAAAGGAAATCGCTCAAAATGACTACCCAGAGCTTCACACGGTAGCTACATTTCATTCTGCCAACAGATACTGAGAACTTAACCGTCATTGAGATGAGCCAGAACTTGTTTTATGCTCCTAGTGCCGAGAGGTCACGCAAACTACCAGATTGAAATCTGGGCAGCTTTTTTAGTTAATCTAAGCACGGAATGGGCTTATCTGTGTTGCTTTATTTTATAACTCACCCATCTATCTATATATATATTTCAATGAAATTTAATTTAACTAAACACACGGCAGATTGATCTCAGTCTGCTGTTTTAGTTACTCACAACCCTTTTGAAATGAACCGGCAGCTTATCTGTTACATACATCGTGGCGGAAGGCTATCGAATCTAAAAGGGACAATTTCAATCAAGTGTATTGTATCTCATGCACACTTTCCTATCGCTAGTAATCGATAGAGAAAACATGATGAGTTAAATCTAAAGTCTCTGCAAATAGCACCGGCCCAGTACCATTATCCTCATAGACTCATCTCCCAGGTCTCACCGCACAGTACCGCTGTGTATTGTCCGTTCCGCACCAATGTTACGGAGCGGGAGGGGACGGAATTTCGTACCTGTTGCCAACCTTGATCCTGGCCTTCCCCTTTCTGCCGTGACTCTGATTCCTTCCAGGCAAATGAGACGGCTAGGTAGGTGCTACATCCCCAGAACACTGCGAGCATCTGTGCGTACAAGGGAGCGAGTGTTAATCATTCGTACATTTCCATTTACAAGAAACGCATGTGTTCATTGGTAAAAAGTAGAAGGGATGGATCTGAATCAAGGGCGAAATGTTGTTGTTGTTGTTGTCTTCAGTCCTGAGACTGGTTTGATGCAGCTCTCCATGCTACTCTATCCTGTGCAAGCTGCTTCATCTCCCAGTACCTACTGCAACCTACATCCTTCTGAATCTGCTTAGTGTATTCATCTCTTGGTCTCCCTCTACGATTTTTACCCTCCACGCTGCCCTCCAATGCTAAATTTGTGATCCCTTAATGCCTCAAAACATGTCCTACCAACCGATCCCTTCTTCTAGTCAAGTTGTGCCACAAACTTCTCTTCTCCCCAATCCTATTCAATACCTCCTCATTAGTTACGTGATCTACCCATCTAATCTTCAGCATTCTTCTGTAGCACCACATTTCGAAAGCTTCTATTCTCTTCTTGTCCAAACTAGTTATCGTCCATGTTTCACTTCCATACACGGCTACACTCCAAACAAATACTTTCAGAAACGACTTCCTGATACATAAATCTATATTCGATGTTAACAAATTTCTCTTCTTGAGAAACGCTTTCCTTGCCATTGCCAGTCTACATTTTATATCCTCTCTACTTCGACCATCATCAGTTATTTTACTTCCTAAATAGCAAAACTCCTTTACTACTTTAAGTGTCTCATTTCCTAATCTAATTCCCTCAGCATCACCGGATTTAATTTGACCACATTCCATTATCCTCGTTTTGCTTTTGTTGATGTTCATCTTATATCCTCCTTTCAAGACACTGTCCATTCCGTTCAACTGCTCTTCCAAGTCCTTTGCTGTCTCTGACAGAATTACAATGTCATCGGCGAAGCTCAAAGTTTTTATTTCTTCTCCATGAATTTTAATACCTACTCCAAATTTTTCTTTTGTTTCCTTCACTGCTTGCTCAATATACAGATTGAATAACATCGGGGAGAGGCTACAACCCTGTCTCACTCCTTTCCCAACCAATGCTTCCCTTTCATGCCCCTCGACTCTTATGACCTGCATCTGGTTTCTGTACAAATTGTAAATAGCCTTTCGCTCCCTGTATTTTACCCCTGCCACCTTCAGAATTTGAAAGAGAGTATTCCAGTCAACATTGTCAAAAGCTTTCTCCAAGTCTACAAATGCTAGAAACGTAGGTTTGCCTTTTCTTAATCTTTCTTCTAAGATAAGTCGTAAGGTCAGTATTGCCTCACGTGTTCCAACATTTCGTCGGAATCCAAACTGATTCTCCCCGAGGTCCGCATCTACCAGTTTTTCCATTCGTCTGTAAAGAATTCGCGTTAGTATTTTGCAGCTGTGACTTATTAAACTGATAGTTCGGTAATTTTCACATCTGTCAGCACCTGCTTTCTTTGGGATTGGAATTATTATATTCTTCTTGAAGTCTGAGGGTATTTCACCTGTCTCATACATCTTCCTCACCAGCTGGTAGAGTTTTGTCATGACTGGCTCTCCCAGGGCCGTCAGTAGTTCTAATGGAATGTTGTCTACTCCGGGGGCCTTGTTTCGACCCAGGTCTTTCAGTGCTCTGTCAAACTCTTCACGCAGTATCTTACCTCCCATTTCGTCTTCATCTACATCCTCTTCCATTTCCATAATATTGTCCTCAAGTACATCGCCCTTGTATAAACCTTCTATATACTCCTTCCACCTTTCTGCCTTCCCTTCTTTGCTTAGAACTGGATTGCCATCTGAGCTCTTGATATTCATACACGTAGTTCTCTTCTCTCCAAAGGTCTCTTTAATTTTCCTGTAGGCAGTATCTATCTTACCCCTAGTGAGATAAGCTTCTACATCCTTACATTTGTCCTCTAGCCATCCCTGCTTAGCCATTTTGCACTTCCTGTCGATCTCATTTTTTAGATGTTTGTATTCCTTTTTGCCTGCTTCATTTACTGCATTTTTATATTTTCTCCTTTCATCAATTAAATTCAATATTTCTTCTGTTACCCAAGGATTTCTAGCAGCCCTCGTCTTTTTACCTACTTTATCCTCTGCTGCCTTCACTACTTCATCCCTCAGAGCTACCCATTCTTCTTCAACTGTGTTTCTTTCCCCCATTGCTGCCAATTGTTCCCTTACGCTCTCCTTGAAACTCTGTACAACCTCTGGTTCTTTCAGCTTAACCAGGTCCCATGTCCTTAAATTCCCACCTTTTTGCAGTTTCTTCAGTTTTAACCTACAGGTCATAACCAATAGATTGTGGTCAGAGTCCACATCTGCCCCTGGAAATGTCCTACAATTTAAAACCTGATTCCTAAATCTCTGTCTTACCATTATATAATCTATCTGATACCTTTTAGTATCTCCAGGGTTCTTCCATGTATACAACCTTCTTTTATGATTCTTGAACCAAGTGTTAGCTATGATTAAGTTATGCTCTGTGCAAAATTCTACCAGACGGCTTCCTCTTTCATTTCTTAGCCCCAATCCATAATCACCTACTATGTTTCCTTCTCTCCCTTGTCCTACTGACGAATTCCAGTCACCCATGACTATTAAATTTTCGTCTCCCTTCACTACCTGAATAATTTCTTTTATCTCATCATACATTTCATCAATTTCTTCATCATCTGCAGAGCTAGTTGGCATATAAACTTGTACTACTGTCGTAGGCATGGGCTTTGTGTCTATCTTGGCCACAATAATGCGTTCACTATGCTGTTTGTAGTAGCTTACCCGCATTCCTATTTTCCTATTCATTATTAAACCTACTGCTCCATTACCCCTATTTTATTTTGTATTTATAACCCTGTATTCACCTGACCAAAAGTCTTGTTCCTCCTGCCACCGAACTTCACTAATTCCCACTATATCTAACTTTAACCTATCCATTTCCCTTTTTAAATTTTCTAACCTACCTGCTTGATTAAGGGATCTGACATTCCACGCTCCGATCCGTAGAATGCCAGTTTTCTTTCTCCTGGTAACGACGTCCTCCTGAGTAGTCCCCGCCCGGAGATCCGAATGGGGGACTATTTTACCTCCGGAATACTTTACCCAAGAGGACGTCATCATCATTTAATCATACAGTAAAGCTGCATGTCCTCGGGATAAATTACGGCTGTAGTTTCCCCTTGCTTTCAGCCGTTCGCAGTACCAGCACAGCTAGGCCGTTTTGGTTAATGTTGCAAGGCCAGATCAGTCAATCATCCAGACTGTTGCCCCTGCAACTACTGAAAAGGCTGCTGCCCCTCTTCAGGAACCACATGTTTGTCTGGCCTCTCAACAGATACCCCTCCGTTGTGGTTGCACCTACGGTACGGCCATCTGTATCGCTGAGGCACGCAAGCCTCCCCACCAACGGCAAGGTCCATGGTTCATGGGGGGAAGGGCGAAATAAATAACTTTTAAAGGTTCGTATTCTTCCTTACTCGAAACTGGGCGAGGACATTTACAAAAAAAGGTGAACAGCAGTCTATAAATGAGATGTGTTTAATAGAACAATGACATATAATTAACATGAATTAGCAAGAAAGATGACATAAACTGAGGTGACAAGTCATGGGATATTGATATGCACATATACAGATGGCGTTGGTATCGCGTACACACGGTATAGAAGGGCAGTGCGTTGGCGAACCTGCCATCTGTACCCAGGTGATTCATGTGGAAAGGTTTCTGGCGTGATTGTGACCACACGACAGGAATTAACAGACTACTAACGCGTGATCATAGTTGGAGCTAGATGCATTGGACAACCCATTTCCGAGATCCACAGTGACAAGAGAATACCAAATTTCAGGCATTATCTCTCGCCACGGATAGCGCAGTGGTGGGCGTTCTTTACTTCGCGACCGAGAGCAACGGCGTTTGTGTAGATTTGTCATGGATAACAGACCAGCAACACTGTGTGAAATAAACGCGGAGGAAACAATTTGGGACGTACTCCATAAGTATCCGTTAAGACAATGTGCCGAAATTTGGCGTTAACGAGCCACGGCAGTAGACGACCAACGCAAGTGCCTTTGCTACCTGCAGTGCCTCTCATGGGCTCGTGACCATATCGATTGGGCTCTACAAGATTGGAAAACCGTGGCCTTATCAAATGAGTACCAATTTCAGGTCGCAAGAGCTGATATTAGGGTTCGAGTGTGACGCAGACACCAAGAAGCCATTGACCCTGGTGGTGGCTTCATATGGTGTGGGCTGTGTTTACATGGAATGGAATGGGTCCTCTGAACCGATCCTTGACAAGAAATGTTTATTTTCGGCTACTTGGAGACCATTTGCAGCCGTTCATGCACATCATGTTCCCAAACAGCGATGGAATTTTTATGGATGACACTGCGTTATGTCGCCAGAGCAGATGTGTTTGCAACTGGTTCAGAGAACATTCTGGACAATTCGAGGGAATGGTTTGGCCACTCTGATCGTAGACTGCTATCACATCGAACGTTTATGGGACATAATCGAGAGGTGAGTTCGTGCAGAAAATCCTGTACCGACTACACTTTCACAATTATGGACGGTTATAGAGGCAGTATGGCTGGATATTTCTGGAGGGGAGCTCCAACGACTCGCTGAGTCCAGGCCACGTCTAGCTGCTGAACTACGCCGCAAAAGGAGAGCCGACACGATATAGGAGGTATCACATACGTGTATAGTCATCTTTCATTATCACTTTAGTCGTTTGGGAGTTTGACTGAGAGAAGCCATCCTAAGGCATAAAAAAATCTTAATTTGCTGATTGAGGCGTGAGTGTGGGGGTAAAAATTGTAGACGAAGATGAAAACTCGGCTACAATAAACTGGTTCAAATGCATGGAGGCCGAAGTACACTACTGGCCATTAAAATTGCTACACCAAGAAGAAATGCAGATGGTAAACGGGTATTCATTGGATAAATATATTATACTAGAACAGACATGTGATTATTACATTTTACGCAATTTGGGTGCATAGATCCTGATACATCAGTACCCAGAACAACCACCTCTGGCGGCAATAACGGCCTTGATACGCCAACGAATTGCGTCAAACAGAGCTTGGATGCCCATGCAGCTTCTACACGATACCACAGTTCATCAAGAGTAGTGACTGGCGTATTGTGGCGAGCCAGTTGCTCGGCCACCATTGACCAGACGTTTTCAATTGGTGAGAGATCTGAAGAATGTGCTGGCCACGGCAGCAGTCGAACATTTTCTGTATGCGACCATCATGATGCTATAAACAGAACCTGGATTCATCCGAAAAAATGTCGTTTTGCCATTCGTGCAACCAGCTTCGTCGTTGAGTACACCATCGCAGGCGCTTCTGTCTGTGATGCAGCGTCAAGGGCAACCGCAGCCATGGTCTCCGAGCTGATAGTCCATGCTGCTTCAAACGTCGTTGAACTGTTCGTGCAGACGGTTGCATACGTCCCCATCTGTTGACTCAGGGATCGAGACGTGGCTGCACGATCCATTACAGCCATGCGGATAAGATGCCTGTCATCTCCACTGCTAGTGATACGAGAAGCAATGTCGCGATACGTAAACCGCAATCGCGATAGGCTACAATCCGACCTTTATCAAAGTCGGAAACGTGATTGTACGCTTTTCTCCTCCTGACACATGGCATCACAACAACGTTTCACCAGGCAACGCCGGTCAACTGCTGTTTGTGTATGAGAAATCGGTTGGTAGCTTTCCTCACGTCAGCTCATTGTAGGTGTCGCTCTGAAAAGCTAATCATTTGCTTGTCACGACATCTTCTTCCTGTCGGTTAAATTTCGCGTCTGTAGCACGTCATCGTCGGGGTGTAGCAATTTTAATGGCCAGTAGTGTAGCTTGCATAGATGTAGAGACTTTCCCGGGCAGACTAGTATATAGAGCGTGAGCAAACCCTTTTCAGGCTGAAGACTACAACAGCAACAACACCGTTCCTTACACACCAAATGGCTTTGAGCAATACGTGAACTTGAAAACGGCAACTCTTGCACGTTGCACATCATTGCTTGTGCATCGCTGCAGCAATAGGCCAGTATCAGAAGTCACATCGATCACAGTATCCAGGTTCTTGCCGCTTTGTTTTAATCACTTTACTGATACTCCACCATTTCCACTTCGGTGACCAACAAGGGAACAACTCTTGACTTTGTTGCCATTTGTCATTTGGGGAATCTGTCGCTGTAAGTATTTTTGTGTGTTAATCTACATTGTTTCAAGAAAATATGTAACCTTTTACCACATTACCTCAATTTAGACTGTTGTAAACCCAATGGTTGTAATTGTCCACCATCCAGTATTGACTGTACAGCATCATGGGCTTATTTAATCTTCAGATCCGTTAACCTTGATGCATCGACTGTACACAGATTTACAGAATAATGGCTTTGACTGGTGGACGAGCAGATACATTTTGAGATTTCAAAATCGTTCCGATTCGGCTGGGGTAATTAAGTTGGTAGATTGGATACTGCGTACAAGCTTTGAGGGTGGAGCAAGACGTGGTCGGCAGGCGCCGTAGCTTGGCTGGCAGACGCTGGCTTGGCAACCGGAAGTGTGTCCGCCGGTCCGTGCAGCTGGCAGCTGGCAGGTGCGAGCGCGCCATCCATCAGGCGACAGCCGCTGAAATATGAGCCGGCGCGGCGCCCGCCTTACGGATTACGCATTTATCTTCATTCATCTTGGGATACTTGATTTATTGTGTCGCAGGCGACAGCGCTAAGGGGACGATTCTCTTTTGAAGTGCCCGGATCGTCTTCAGACGGTGGCTCTGTTTGCCTTCCGCTCTGCTCGCGGCCCGTCACTAAGTGAAAGAGGCAGACGTTCCCTCACACTCGGCTCAGACCGTTAGTCTCTGCAGACTGACAGTGACGTCATTCGCTTCACCTATTTTTGCGGCGACTAAACTCAGAGACTAGCACTGGCACAATACGTACCGCTACTTTGTTATTTAAATACGGGTTTGACGTTACTTACATTTATTATGCAGAACTGCTAAAAACACTGGCGGGGAAAAATCGCAACAAAAAAAAGTAGTTGATGTGGAGTAATGAAATTTCTGGAATACATTTCTCTAGGTAACAAACTTAAGTTATTAACATTGCATTGCATGAGCGCTAGGTAAGTTACTGCAGATTTGAAATGCTGGTTAATTAATAACCGGTGCAACTGCCAGAATGTGGAGTGCAAGTATGCAAACGTGCGTATATTTTATTGTTCAGACGCCGGATGTCTGTTTGTGGGATGGAGTTCTACGGGTGTGGCACTTAGTCTATTGGGATGGAGGGGCGGTTAATGTTGGTTACTGATGACGCTGGAGTTGTCGTTCGATAATGCCCCATATTGAGACAGATTTGATGATCGAGGAGGCCAATGCAACATGTCGACTCCCTGTAGAGCATGTTGGGTTACAACAGCGGCACCTGGGCGAGAGTTATCCTGTTGGAAAACACACGATGGACTGCTCCTCATGAATGGCAGCTCAACAGCTCGAATCACCAGACTGACGTACAGTTTTGCCATCAGGGTGGACGAGATAGCCCCGAGAGTGCTTCTGCTGTCATTCCAAATAGCAGCCGACCATAACTCCATGTGTAGGTCCAGTGTGTCTTTCAAGCAGACAGGTTCGTAGCGAGCCCTCAACCGGCCTCTGCCTGACCAACACATCTTCAAATAACTTCTGGGAATTCAGCCAGGTAACACTTTCAACGACCGCCTATATTTCGGCGGGAGAACACCCCGCCATTTTCAAGGCTAACTGCAACGGACAGGCGATGTACATGCAAATTTAAAACCTCCGTTCTCGAAGTTATGCAGGAAAGATAACACACACTCTGAACACAAGTGCCACCAAAGATGACCAAAGTCAGGGCTGTCGATAGTGAGACTACAAATTCGCAGGTGAGGTAGCATTGACTCTGTTTTGTGATAACGGAGAGAGCCGGATTCAAATTTTGGTCATCTTTGGTGGCACTAGTGTTCAGTTTGTGTGTTATCTTTCCAGCTTCAGTCCGAGAACCGAAGTTTTAAATTTGCATGTGCGTCGCCTGTCAGTTGCAGTTTGGCTTGAAAATGGCGGGGTGTTGTCCCGCCGAAATATCGGCGGTCGCTGAAAGTATTACGTGGCTGAATTCACGGAAGTTATTTGAAAGTTGTATACGCCAGGAGAAACTCAGCTCTAACCAACACGTAGCCATCACTGGCACCTAGGACGAACCAGCTTTAATCAGATCTCCACTCTGCTCTCTAATGAGCTCTCGCTTGACTCCACTAAAGGCGGTAGTTTTGGGATTAGTGGAATGCGCACTAGAGGGCATTTGGCTCGGAGCTGTCCTTAAGGTAGCCGATTTGTGACAGTTCGTTGAGTAACTACTGTGCTAACTGCTGCTGCAAATGCAGTACGGTACGCCAGAGCTAGACGTCGAACACGATGTTCTTCCCTCTTGTTAGTGCCACGTGCCTGTCCGGAGCCCAGTTTCCTTGCGACCGTACATTTCCGTGACCACCGCTGCCAGTAACCACGTACGGTGGTTGCGTTCTTGACAAGTCTTTCTGCAAAATCCCAGACTGAGATCGGCTTTTCGTTGCCCTGTTAAGCAACCTCGTTCAAATTCAGTGAAATGTTTATAACGGCGTCTTTGTCGTCTTAAAGGCATTCTTGACTGATCAACTCACCACGTCCAGTCTGCTAGGTAAGTATGCCCAACGACCGTTACTCCATGTATTTAAAGCAAACCTGATTTGCAGGCCGTAGTAGCAACACTTGGCAGCGCGGAATTAGCCGAGCGGTCTTAGGCGCTGCAGTCATGGACTGTGCCGCTGGTCCCGTCGGAGATTCGAGTCCTCCTTCGGGCATGGGTGTCTGTTTTTGTCCTTAGCATAATTTACGTTAAGTAATGTGTAAGCATAGGGACTGATGACCTTAGCAGTTAAGTCCCATAAGATTTCAGACACATTTTTTTGAAGCACCACTTGCGCCACTCTTATGTGGCTGGTTTATAATTTGAAAAGACACGCCTACCAACTTTCGTTTATGTCGCACAGCTTCTTCACGGTTTTGCTATTTTTGTTTCTTCAGTACATGTTACAGCTTCGCGCACAATGTAATTTAATGCATGGCGTTCCATTTCTCTCGACCACAAGTTTTTTTTAAGAAATAAAATAAAAACTTTATCAAGGAAATGGTGTTTAGCAACCAGGGCCACATTAACCTGCCTGATTGTATTTCTTGGAACATTTCTAGTTACGAAAATTCGACCAGCAGTAGGGCTATGCCATATTTGAGCAATCGGATCATCAACACCTATTCAAAAACGTGTCATGTGAACATGGCGTCGTTAAAATGAACACAAAATTGACTCTCTCTTTCCAGCAGTTCCACACGGCGCAATTACTCGCGTAACTAGTCCACTTGCTAGAGTTGACCGTAAACAACTTCAAACACAGCGAAACTGCAAAGCTGTCTCTCTGTCAATTGTCTTCAGTTGAATGTTTGGGTGAGTACAATGTGTAAGTGTTCGTGATATGCAGTGTGCTGGTAACGTAAAAGGAATTCAAATCTCCTGTCCAAGCTGCCCTATACTCACGTGTGAAAAATGTCACCATGTGAAATGGAAGAGACACGGGTGTGGGAAGTAGAACATGGGGGTTTTTCTACTTCTACCTAACAACATTTAAAGAACAGTTACCTTTTGCTGTTTATTCCAACAGTAAGTATAAGTTGCAGATAAACATTTTCAGTTTATATTTCCGGTGTCTAATCAATTTTCGAAAAAATCAGAGCTTTAGGTAAACCGTAAGAGCATTACCACTTCATTTACCCACAAATGTAATAAATATTAATTTATCAATTTCTGATGTTAAGACAACAATCACTAAATATATATCAGATAAACTCTTGGAATTTAACATTTTAATTTAAAAAAGCATAAATGTATATTGCAAATGTAAAATAAGTTGTAAAATTTGTCAATTCCTGTTTAGAAAAACTTTTAAAAGCACAAACTGAAAATAAACACTTTAAATTACAAGAAGGTTTCTTGACCAATAAAAGTACTTTCATACTCTTTTACGCGTACGCAAAATCAATATTACATTAATAAGTTGCATATACGATTAACTTGCTTCTCTGTCTTAGTTGTATAAATACAACTAATATTCCACATTATTAACTAGTAGCTAATACCGGCTGGTTTTTCTACGTTATTATACGTGGCAAATGTGCAAACAAACGACGCAGAACAACCAATAACCAGAAACAAAATCTTTAAACAGATGGGACCACAACTTCATTAACATACAGTATAATCAACAATGTTGTTATGAGAGCGCATAACCAATAATGTTCATAAGAAGAAAGAAGTAAACAAAATTCAGGGTACCAAACGAAAGCTGGTGATTATTCCAATGGGGACCTAATGTAAGATGGTGTACAAACTGCCTTCGAATAACATCCGTTGGCAACACGATAGCTAGTGTCGGACAACACTCTGAAGATCCGTCTTTCTGATATGTGTGATGCAATGCGGCTTTTTGTTCACTTGAAGCAACAGAGGCTAATATTAGAACGTAGCTCACAACCCTCACACTGCTGGCTCTACTCGGCATACACTAAGCTACTCCAGCTATCGCACCAACGTCTGTACACAAGCGAATGCGTCCGTCCACTTGTGGACCATCTTATGGAGACTGTCCCACGAATACCAGCAGAGGGAACTCTCGCTAACTCCCTGCAACCTGAGCAACATGAAATAGCAGACGATTAAACAGGTGAAAGACAAGGTCTAGTAGACGTCCTTGGACAGCGCAGGAGAAACTGAATTTAACTGACGAAAAGAGAAAATACATGAGTGCAGCGAATCAAGCGGACGAGACGAAACACTAATGAATAAAAAAATGAGATTGACAAAAAGTGCGAAATGTCAAAGCAGGAATGGCTAGAGCACAAATGTAAGTCCGTAGAAGTATGTAACTAAGACAAAGATAGATATCGCCTATAGGAAAATTAAAGATGCCTTTGGAGAAAAAGTAAGCCTTTGGAGAAAAAGTAAGCAGGTTCAATGGATACCGGTACTTAGCAAAGACCGGGAATCTTGAAGGCGAAAGGATTCTGTACAGGGGCTACACAAGGGAAATGAACGTGAATGCAATATTATAGAAAACGAAGAGGAAGTAGATGAAGATGAGATGGGAGATATAATGTTACGAGAAGAATTTGACAAGCACTGAAACACGTGAGCCGGAACGACGGGCATTTAGTAGACGAAATTCTCTCAGAACTGCCGATATTCTTGGAGAGCAACCCATGACAAAATATTACACTTGGTGTGCAAGATGTGTGATACAGGGGAAAAATCCTAAGGCTTCAAGAAGAACGTAATAATTCCAATTTTAAAGAAATCAGGTGCTGACTGGCGTGGATATTATCAAATGGTTCAAATGGCTCTGAGCAGTATGGGACTTAACATCTGAGGTCATCAGTCCCCTAGAAATCAGAACTACTAACCAAACTAAGAACATCACACACATCCATGCCCGACGCAAGATTCGAACCGTAGCCGTCGCGCGGTTCCAGACTGAAGCGCCTAGAGCCGCTCGGCCACTTTGGCCGGTTGGATGTTATCGAACTGTCAGTTTACTAAGTCGTGGTTGCAAAATTCTGACACGAATCATTTACAGATGAAAGGAAACACTGGTAGAAGCCGGCGCCGAGGGAGATCAGTTTGGATTCTGGAGAAATGATGGAACACGTGAGGCAGTGTTGACCCAACGACTTTTAGGTTAGGTTAATGAAAGGCAAACCAACGTTTACTGCTTTTCGTAGCCTCAGAGAGGCCTTCTGACTGGTATACAACCATTGAAATTCTGAAGGTACTGTATCATGGGTAAAACACATTGAGAGGAATTCTATATACAACTGATACAGAAACCAGGAGGCAAGATTCAAAGAGTGTAAAATGGATGCGCTGGTTGAAAAAGGTGACAGAGCCGTACCAAGTGCGAGATGTTATTCAGTACGTACATTTAACAAGCAGTAAAGGAGCCTAAAGAAAAAATTAAAGGAATGAAAGCTTTGAGGTTTGCCCACGACACTGTAATTCTATCAGAGACAATAAAGGACTTGGAAGAGCAGTTGAAAGGAGTGGATAATGTCTTATAGAGACATGGAGCATGATATAAGATGAACGTTAACTAAAGTAAAAGATGGGTAATGGTATGGAGTCTAATTAAATCAGGTCATGCTGAAAGAATCACAGTAAGAAATTAGACACTAAAAGTAGTAGACGAGTTTTGCTGTTTGAGCGGTAAAATAACTGATGATGGTCGAAGAAAAGAGGATGTAAAATGTAAACTGGCAAGGGCGAGAAAAGCAATTCAGAAGAAGAGATTTGTTAAACTCGAACATAAATTTAAGTGTTAACAAGTGTTTGCTGCAGACATTTGCCTGGATTGTAGCCTTGTATGGAAGTGAAACGTGAACGTTAAGCAATCAGACTAGAAGAGATTAGAGGCTTTTGAATTGTGGTGCTACAGAAAAATGCTGAACAACAGCCAGGTAGATCAAGTAACTAATAAGGCGGGGAGAAAAATAACTTGAATAAAGGAGGGATCGCTTAATGGAACACATTCTGGAACCAAAAAAAATGGCTCTGAGCCCTATGGGACTCAACTGCTGTGGTCATTAGTCTCCTAGAACTTAGAACTACTTAAACCTAACTAACCTAAGGACATCACACACATCCATGCTCGAGGCAGGATTCGAACCTGCGACCGTAGCAGTCGCACGGTTCCGGACTGCGCGCCTAGAACCGCGAGACCACCGCGGCCGGCCATTCTGGAACAACGAGTCGTCAATATTGGAGGGAAGTGTGTGGGGTGTGATGGGTGGGGTATGGGGGGGATTGTAAAGGGAGACCAAGAGAGAAGTCGAGTGAACAGTTTCAAAGGGATTGCAGTAGTAGTTCGAAGATTAAGTCTCTTGTGCAGGAAGCGGCTCGTGGAGAGTTGCATGAAACCACAAGAAGAACATAAATAATAACAGCAACCTGAAGTCGTTACCTGCGCGAGTAATTTTCCATCGTATGTTTAAAGAGTTGTGCGCTCTTGTATACTGACAGATAACTGCGAAACGTAAGCAGCTGTGTGATATACGTCCGAGACGGGACCTGTATGTGTCTTTGTCAAGCAATGGTGATGCGAAGAGCATTCAGAATTGCTACTGTAGTAGCAGATCCGAGGGACCGGGGACAACTCTATTTGTTCCCGTAATTCAACTATTATGGATAATTCTCCAACCCGCAGATAAAATTTACGACTTAGCTTTTGCTTCTCGCAAACGAAGCTCTTTGATCAGAAATACTGCAGTGCTGAGTGCATACCCTCCCCCCCCCCCCCCCCCCTTCAGCATCAACACATTGTCCACACACTGTCTGGAAATGAAATACTCTAATGCACTTCCGCAAAAATTTGCCTGAAAATTTTCTATTTGTCCCAAAGTAGTTGCTAACAAACGGAACAGCAACTCTGGAATTTTAAATAACAGAATGAGCGTATGAGCAACTTCTTTTCCTATCTTAAAATTTGATGGCGATATGTGATTTGCTTGAAAATAAGTCGTTACGTAATTTTGCAGACGTTGATTGCATTGAGTTTAGAAGCTCCATAATAAACAATTTTTATGTAAATATATTATACCTGTACGTTAGTTACATTCTTAGAGCTACTTTATTACATTTTTATTAACTATAAATGCTAAATTTGAGTGCACTACTAATAATTAATAAAATTAAACATTGTAAATAAGTTTCTGAAGATGTCTATGAAGTTCGTCACCACATAGATTAACTTCCCAACGGTCGCTTAAGTAAATATCAATACTTAAAAGTGCCTCCCGATTATGTTCCTAACAAAAACGTCAGTATGAACTGTAAGGCGCATTTAGTCGGGGCCCAAGCAGTGTGGATCAAAGGTTAATAAATTTATGCCTGCAGTAGAAGTGTAAGGCGAAAATTTGTCGGCGTTACAGGGAAAAATTTTGTTAGGTAGTTCAAAAACGCACATAGTCCTCAAAACTGAATATTATAATCATAACAATTAAATTACTTATTTACTTTCATAATAGTTCAAGATTACTAAATGAACTTTTGGCTAGTCGCCAAATGCTTCTTGAGTTGTCGAGCTAAACAGACTTCCTACTCAGAATAAGATCGAAATTAAATCCAAGCTAGTCTCATTTCATTCTGACATCCCATTGAAGAGAACGCGTGCAGCATCGGAAAGGTATGTATATTCGACCTAAATAGGTACTTTTCTGGTAAGTCTTATTCGTTCCGATGCACTCATTCCTGTTCGAATTATCGCCTGGGTGAACTAGGAGCAAAATGAACGCTATTTTTCCAATGGGCTTGGTGATATAAGCTATCGATCCCCAAAGGAGTATGCGCATTGTTAAGTGAAAATCTTTCTAAAGGCACAAGCAGCGCCCTATTTCCTCAAGCACTGCACTCTCCCTGCCGAAAAATTGCGCCAGGAGCGCCTCATCCTGAAATATTTGAGGCAGCTTGTTTTAATCACGGAAGTTCACGTGTTGACAGACGACGCTTGTGCTGTATACGAGACAGATTTACTGTATAACTATTAGATATACGGACAATTGACCATATGAAGTGCTTATCATCTGCACAAGAGGTCCGTTAGTTAGGTAACGAGAGAGTCAAGCATTATCGCCTGATGATGAATTGAAATGTCTTTTTGCTACCTTTCAAAGTGATTCATTGTCGTGCTTTCGTAGGTAGTGTTTGCCAACCAATACTGTAGCTGATTTCTCCCCTTCTGATAGGGAATCTGATAAGATGACGCCGTTGTCAAGGTGTATCGTGTAGGTACAAAAATGTTATTTGAATGCTATGGACTAAAACTACAGTGAACTGAATCCGTTTTCTATTCTTTAACTTTGAGTGTGTTTGTATGTTGTAATCCTCAATAATGCAAATCGTTTGCTAACATAAAGCTATCCGATAAAATGAGTCGCGAAATGTCTGAAAAATGTATAACTGTATACCTGTATTATATTAACTTCTATCACATTAATTAGAAAACCAAAACTGTAAGCTAGAGAAAGTGTAATTCTGTATTGTGAAGTAGAGTGAACAGTACTGCAATACGTGACGTGAAAGCACATGACTCGCAGTTCCAAAACACTAAGTTGAAAGAGTAAAAATGCTGCATAAAATTGTAAACCGATTCTTGAAAGAATAGATGTCCAGCATACTTAAGCAAAAAAAGCCCTTCGATTGCACTTGCGCAAACTGACTAAAGAAAATTCAGAACATTAAGTGACACACATGCAAGTGCAACTCTGGTCTGTAAGAACGAGAACTCCTGCATAAGAAATCAGATCTGCATTTAACATAATGTAAGCTGAACCTGATTTAGTAATTTTCAAATGCAGTATTTACATGTGAATGATCGTATCGTTCTGCCTATAACGTTAAACCTGCCCCACAAAATTTTTATGGCTTACCTGTGGCAACGCAACCTCGGTACCGCTCGAAAGTGATGAACATTACGTTGAGCACAACAGGAAACCAGCTAAAGAAAAAACAAAAGTCTTGGGAAGTGCAAAGCAAGGATGTAGCTTTGCTAAGAGGGTTGTGCTTTACTTAGGGTGGCTGCGTTCCGCTGAGTGCAGTGCCACGGCACCGTTACTAGAAAATAAAGCTTTTGGGAGGAGACGGTGGAGGATATTGCATCACTAAATGTTATAGAAGACTCTAGCATCCGAAAACTATATTGAAACTCTGATTTCTAAACAATTCCAATCATGTTTACATCTACATCTACACCTACACGGATACTCTGCAAATCACATTTAAGTGCCTGGCAGAGGGTTCATGGAACCACCTTCACAATTCTCCATCATTCCAATCTCGTATAGCGTGCAGAAAGAATGAACACCTATATCATTTCGTACGAGCTCTGATTTCCCTTATTTTATCTTGGTGATCGTTCCTCCCTATGTAGGTCAGTGTCACCAAAATATTTTAGCATTCGGAGGAGAGAGTTGGTGATTGGAATTTCGTGAGAAGATTCCGTCGCAACGAAAAACGCCTTTCTTTTAATGATGTCCATCCCTAAACCTGTATCGTTTCTGTGACACTCTCTCCCTTATTTCGCGATAATACAAAACGTGCTGCTTTTCTTTGAACTTTTTCGATGTACTCCGTTAGTCCTATCTGGTAAGGATCCCAGACCGCGCAGCAGGATTCTAAAAGAGACTACAAGCGTAGTGTAGGCAGTCTCCTGTGTAAGTCTGTTACATTTTCTAAGTGTCCTGCCAATAAAACGCAGTCTTTGGTTAGCCTTCCCCACAACATTTTCTATATATTCCTTCCAGTTTAAGTTGTTCGTTCTTGTAATTCCTAGTATTTAGTAGAATTTACGGCCTTTGGATTTGACGGATTTATCGTGTAATCGAAGTGTAACGGATTCCTTTTAGCACTCATGTGGATGACCTCACACTTTCCGTTATTTAGGGTCAACTGCTACTTTTCGCACCATTCAGATACCTTTTCTAAATCGTTTTACAAAAATCACACTCTTTGTAAGAAATATAACTCTTCCGTGACATTAATTACTCAGTTGGTAAAGGGGTGATAAAACTATAACTTTTGAGTGCAAGCCATGAGAATAAATAATTTTACTTGGTCTTATCTCGACAGTTAAAGTAACTGATCCAAAGCAATAACAACATTACTTGAAGAACTTCACTCTTCTCAAATCAATGTATACCAAATCATATTTCAGAAATTCAACATCTCCATCTTTATCTCTGTACTGTGCTAGAAATTTCAAGACGACTTAGTAACGTGATCAACACCCGACTTCCTCACTTGTCCTCATAGAACTATACTGGTAACGACCGTTCTATTGCTTTGTACTCAGAACCTCTGTGGCGTAACGTACCGATTACGGTTTTGAAAACTCCTGTTTAAAAAATATCCAGTATACCGATATGAAGTGTGACAAATCGAATAACAATAGAGCTCCCGTAAATTTTATCGAATATCAAAAATAAGCTAGAAACCTTACAAGGTCCTCTCACAAAAGGAATGAAATTCGGAAGCATTGCTTCTGGAATGCCATTACACTGTGGCAGTTGGCCCGTATGCCTTGCTAAATGTGTACGTTAAATACGTGAACACGTTTGGATATTTAAAGCTGATAACTAATAAGGTCTCCGTCTCGCTCAGTGTGATTTAGAGGATCGCTCAGTGACTTAGTAAGCTGCATGAAGCAGACGTGGTTAACAAATAATGAAGCATGCTGGAAAGCCTCCAGAATTATAAAATTGTCATTTACATTTACTGGACCCGCATATTGACTACGAACGCTTCATAGATAATAGCTCAAAGAAATTATGGAATTGAAATAACTGGAAGAAAATGAAGAAGAGAAATTCTGTTTGGTATGATTTTTTTTTTTTTTTGAAAGTCACAACAGTCAAACGGTTTCTACTTTGCCACACACTTTCAGTAGATCGCTGCAGTAGATTTTCCATAGCACTGCTCAGTCTATTACATGATGCTCTTCAGATGTCTCTATAAACCGAAGTCAGGCGCTGTGGGCTCTGGAGAGACTGGGGCGACCAAGCTGTGTTGCCATTGCTTGAAATTATAAAGAAACAAACGTTTCACTGACGCCAAGGATTTTCTGGCACTCTGCAAGGGGACTCCACCCAGACGATACCAGGTTTGCTGGATGAGAAAATTTGGAAGTGTATCGAGTCCTGAAAACAGAAACGTTCCCAACACGTAGACATAAGGTTCACAAGTCGTAGTGACAGCAGCCCTCCGTTCATCCGAAAAAAATAAAAGACCTTGTCACCCCACAACACGATACTGCGCACAGTACTCGAACTTCGATACTGTGTAATGAATGCTGGGGAAGCTGTGCAGTGTTTCTTTTACCCCAGTAACTAAATTGTTCCTGTTTACTACAACAGAGGGTACCGATGTAAGCCAAAATCGTTCGATGTTTCCAGATCAGTGCGACAGATCGTGCTTTGTCTCAGTGCAGCCGATCTCAACCCCATAAAGTACAATAACCGCACGACGGCTGGGGGAATTTCTTCAGTCGAACCCATACGAAAAACACAGATTATGAGAGACACAGAGTTTGTTGCATCCTGAGGATGGCAAATACCATAACAGGAACATACACTACTGGGCATTAAAACTGCTACACCGCGAAGATGACGTGCTACAGACGCGAAAATAAATCGACAGGAAGAAGATGCTGTGATAAGCAAATGATTAGCTTTTCAGAGCAGTCACACAAGGTTGGCGCCGGTGGCGACACCTACAACGTGCTGACATGAGGAAAGTTTCCAATCGATTTCTCATACACAAACAGCATTTGACCGGCAATGCCTGGTAAAACTTTGCTGTAATGCCTCGTGTAAGGAGGAGAATTGCGTACCATCACGTTTCCGCATTGATAAAGGTCGGATTGTAGCTTACTGCGATTGCGGTTTATCGTATCGTGGCGTTGCCGCTCTCGTTGGTCGAGATCCAATGACTGTTGCCAGAATATGGAATCGGGTTGTTCAGGAGGGTAATACAGAAAGTAGTGCTGGACCACAACGGCCTCGTATCACTAGCAGTCGAGATAACAGGCATCTTATCCGCATAACTGTAACGGTTCGTGCAGCCCTGACTCAAGAGATGGGGACATTTGCAAGACAACAACCATCTGCACGAACAGTTCGACGACGTTTGCAGCAGCAGGGAATATCAGCTCGGAGACCATGGCTGCGGTTACTTTTGGCGCTGCATCACAGACAGGAGCGCCTGCGATGGTGTACTCAACGACGAACCTGGGTGCACGAATAGCAAAAACGTCATTTTTTCGGATGAATGCAGGTTCTGTTTACAGCATCATGACGGTCGCATCTGCGTTTGACGGCATCGCGATGAACGCACATTGGAAGCGTGTATTCGTCATCGCCATATTGGCGTATCACTTTGCGTGATGGTATGTGGTGCCATTGGTTACAAGTCTCGGTCACCTCTTGTTCGCATTGACGTCACTTTGAACAGTGGACGTTACATCTCAGATGTGTTACGACCCGTGGCTCTATTCTTCATTCGATCCCTGCGAAACCCTACATTTCAGCAGGATAATGCACGACCGCATGTTGCAGGTCTTGTACGGCCCTTTCTGGATACAGAAAATGTTAGACTGCTGCCCTGGCCAGCACATTCTCCATATGTCTCACCAACTGAATAGGTCTAGTCAATGGTGGCCGAGCAACTGGCTCGTCACAATACGCCAGTCACTACTCTTGATGAACTGTGGTATCGTGTTGAAGCTGCATGAGTAGCTGTACCTGTACACGCCGTCCAAGCCCAGGCGTATCAAGGCCGTTATTACGGCCAGAGGTCGTTGTTCTGGGTACTGATTTCTCAGGATCTATGCACCCAAATTGCGTAAAAATGAAGTCGCATGTCAGATCTAGTATAATATATTTGTCCAATGAATACCCGTTTATCATCAGCATTTGTTCTTGTAGTAGCAGTTTTAATGGCCAGTAGTGTATCTCCGCATTTGTGGTCTAAAATCGCAACTTTATTGCAAACCACAAGTTGAAAGCTCTGCTTCAGACCTTGCATTTGGTCGAATGAGTAATGTGTGCTTTTTGCGCTGTGGATTCATATTTTTGTAATAAAACTGTTTTCATTGTGTTGTCATTTCAAATCTGCAACATTATTTCTATATTAACTATGGTATGTCTGTTATGATTGATGAACTACAAATATTCGCTTACAGTCGACTGAGACCATAAACTGTGTGGTGCAGGTGAATTGCGAGCAGATTCAATTAAAAAGCTGTATCCTGCTCATAGCATTACCTCCCGAGACTTAGTGTGAGACGCTCTACTGAGTAGTATTCTTATAGAAATGGAGTTAATAACAGATGTAGAGCAGCCTCAATTTTGCAAATAAACTGTTAATTAAAATGAATAAAAAAAAGGTTACAGCATGGTTACAAGCCTCTCTTGAGCTGAAACGGTGTACCTCACATTGGGTTGCCTTCCCGCGTCTCCAAGAATCATCTGTAGTGTATAACAGAATGTTTTCCTCTTCGTTTTAATATAACCTTAAAACTTGTTTCGTTGCTTCTATAACAAAGGACAGAGTGCATGCTATCCGCCTCATTTCTCTTGAGACAGATAAAGCTCATCCACAAGGAGCTCATTCGGCGTCGTTTTAATAGCAGAATCCACCATTCAGGACTCGTCTAAGAGCAGAAGAGTCGTGGTATCCAGATCACCGAATTCGGTCGAAGCAGACTGAACGCACCATGACCAAGCTCTTAGCCGGTGTCATCGGACGACCTCTGGCAACCGTCATCGTTGTCACTGTGAAAGTAGCCTAAGTGCAAATCGGTCGTCTTTAGATTCCAAATGAAGTTTTTATACACACTGATCTTAGCCAACAGTTATTCACAAATTTGCAGGCGCTGGACAAAGTCGTTAGTATCATCTCTTGCACAGCCTAAATTTGTACGGCTGAAATTAAAGCTGTTGCAGCATTCGTCGAAGGATCCGATATGTGACACAGTATGACGAGGCACGTTTGCGCGCAGAACAACGACGTTCCTGTTTTGTATCTCAACGCTGTAGACGTACGACGATAATGTGATTAAAACACAAAGAAATTTATCTAAGCTGCAATGTACTACATAGAACCCCCCCCCACCCTCCACCCCACCCCTGCATATTTCGTATTTAAGTGAAAGTCATCTTGCAGTCTAGTGTTACCCTCTAATTCTGAAATATATGTTGAATTGTTCTAAGGCAAGACGAGACAAGAACACCAACACACATTTAGTTAACCTGGGCGAGGCAGAACTACACGAAAAAGTAAAAATGTTCTTGCACCAAAAGAAAGTTAAACAACCAATACATAGCAAATCTCATAGTAGAAACTGTACAGATTTTATCACGTGAAGAACAACAAAGTAATTGTGAAATAGACGTAGGAATGACAAGGGAATTAGTAAAAAAAATTAAAAAGCGGAATAAAACAAACACAGAAGACACGTAATAAGAACGAAAACTGAAAACACAAATACAAAATAAACACAGCATTACCAGAATACAATACAACTCACAAACTGCGAACTCATTCACCCTACACAAATATGCAGTGACATCACCACACAGGAAAGAAACAGATGGTACACTATGACTTATATACGTAAATTAACACACAGAGTGGCAAATATACTAAAGGAACAGGGTTCCCGAATAGAATATAAAACTGTGCAAACCCTACAATCAAACTTAACCAACAACCAAGAAGCATCAAGAAGCAAAGGAAGTTGTGATGCGATATAGAGAAAGACATGACATGGACGAATTTTAAAACACGCTACAAAGGACACGTCAGGTACTAGAATTATGAAACAAACCATTCATATTTGCAGAGCACCTAAAAAAACCACAACCAGCAGCCTACAGACATGGAAGAACACACAAAAATAATTCGAAAAAAAAACCACTATGAGAAACTTCACGGTAAATGATAACAGCTAAACAGTGTGCAGGATAAAGATTTATTGAAATCCTTGACCACGGTTTCGGTATATCTAAATATACCTTCATCAGAAGCAAAATACACCTAGACTGGAAGACACCTTCCTTAACAAAAAACTTTGCACCATAACTGAGAGAGAAAAAACACATAGCTTTAAGTAACCGTAAAATTACTAGATGCTAAGTTTTTTGTTAATGAAGGTGACTTCCTGTTCAGGTGTATTTTGCTTCTTATGAAGGTATATTTAGATATACCGAAACCGTGTTCAAGGATTACGATAAATCTTTATCCTACAACTGTTTGGCTGTTATCATTTACCGTGAAGATTTTCAACAGTTGCTGCTTCAGCCATGTTTAAAATTTTGAACTGTGAGAAATACCTTATACCAATGTAAGAAAAGTTCCACATCCAGAAATCCATTGCTGAAAACAAACAACAAACATGTGATAAATGCGCAAAAACACTTCGGTACAGACAAAGATCATCCCTCTTGCGTATGCAGCCACATTAAACAAATACATATCTTCCTCTCTCTCTCGCTCTCTCTCTCTCTCTCTCTCTCTCTCTCTCTCTTCGCACCTTCTGATCAAGCGCGCGCACACACACACACACACACACAAACACACACACAAACACACACAAGTATCCACATACAAATCACAGATATCTCAAAAATTCCGCTCCAAAGGTGGCAATAACGTTCGATCTTTGGAATGACATTCGACTGTCGGCAAGACAGATAAAAACGTAGAATCAGACTAAGCGCTTACGAACTAATATTGTGAAGCGTGGAAACTGTAAACCCAAATGAAGAAGAACAGCGCCAAAAACGGAACAAAAAAAAAGAAAAAAGAAAAAAAGAACATATGGGAGCCTTTATGATTTATGAAGTAACAGCTTTTTCATGAGATGAGAAAACATTTTATTTTTTAAGAACAGATCAAAAAACTAACAAGAATAAAAAACTCGTAACCAAGCCGACTACGCAAAGATAAATATCTATCAGCTGAAGCTTTCACCCGCTGTCTTTGGCGAAGTGGATAAATGACGTCGCCACATCAGCCCCCCTCCTTTTGAAACCGGGTGCACCAGGTATGTGGGGAAACTTGCACTTGATTTTTCTACCAGCTCTCGTGAAAACATCTGGTGCAGGCAATGGCTGCTCCTGTTCTGCACTTGCTGCTTCATTGTCCTCTTCTGAAACCGAGGGCTCGGCGAGACTATCTGCTGTTTCTTTGGCCTCCACGTTTGAGGGTGATTTTGCAGACCGAGGAAGGAGTGTACCCTCAGCTTACAAGCAGGTTTAATCCGCTCAAGTGAGACTGTCTCTTCTTTACCATCCTTATCGATTTTGAAGCTGTGGCTTCCTCTTGTGATTACCCTGTATGGTCCAGAGTAAGGCGAAACAAGCGACGGGCGCACCGTATCATCCCTAAGCCATACATGGGGCGTTGCTTGCACGTCTTCATGTAAAAACACTATCCGGTCTCCATGTCTGACAGGGTTAGTGGGTTTGATGTTTCTCATTCTAACGCTGAGTTGTCTCGCGAATTGCGTGCATAGCTCAGGGGCGAACGGCTGTGTAGATGCTGGAACGATAAATTCTCCAGGAACCCTCAATTGCTCGCCATAAACCAATTCTGCGGAAGAGCATTGTAAGTCCTCCTTCACGGCCGTTCTCAATCCGAGTAGGACCAGCGGTAATGCTTCAGGCCATGAAGTGGAACTACACATTAATGCAGCTTTGAGCGTGCGGTGTAATCGTTCCACCATTCCATTACTAGATGGATGATACCTTGTGGTGCGTAGATGGTTGCACCCTCACAGTAGTAAAAGTTCATTGAAAAGTTGGCTTTCAAACTGCCTTCCGCGATCTGTTATTATGTTTTGCGGAACGCCAAACCTGGAGAACCACGAATGCAACAGTGCTTTTGCAACCGACTCCGCAGAAACGTCTTGTATTACAACTACTTCTGGCCACCTGGCAAAACGATCAATTATTGTGAGCAAATAGCGTGGTTCTGAAGAGCATGATAGAGGGCCCACAATGTCCACATGTATATGTGAAAATCTTGCAGATGGCGATGGGAAGTCAGCAATAGGTGCAAAGACATGTCTGCTGATTTTATTGCGCTGGTATGTTAGGCATGCACGCGCCCATGCACATCAATCTTTTTGTATTCCAGGCCACACTACTTTGGAGGAAACTAACTTGGCTGTAGCTCGTACTCCTGGATGTGATAGGTTATGTAGTGCATTATAAATCTCGCGACGATATTGTTCTGGTATGTAAGGTCGCTCCTTTCCTTTTGCTACATCACACCAAATTCCGTCTGGAACATATGGGACAGACACACGTCTGAGCAGCAGCGCAGTTCTATGTTCCTCTATTAGACAGCTCAAGAAAGGATCTTCTCGTTGTTTAGACGCTAACTCGGTCCAACGAACTGAATTTAAACTGGCACAATTCCTAGACAGGCAATCTGCGACCAGGTTGTCTTTTCCTGAAATGTGACGCACGTCAGTTGTGAACTGTACCATGTACTCGACTTCCCTGCACTGACGTGCTGAATTGAGCTCTGTGTCTCGTTGAAATATAGCTACTAACGGCTTGTGATCGGTAAAAATTGCAAAGTGCCTCCCTTCGACAACGTGCGAAAATGCTTTATGGCTAAGTAAATAGCAATCAACTCACGGTCAATAGCACTCCATTTTTGCTGCTGTCGAGTCAGATTTTTAGAGAAAAATGCGAGCGGCTGCCATCTGCCGTCAACTTCTTGCTGTAGCGCTGCACCCACTGCTGTTTGGCACGCGTCAACCATGAGCGCTAAAGGAGCGCTCAATCTTGGATGTCCCAGTAGTGTTGCCCGAGAAAGACCTTTCTTTAAGTCATGGAACGCTGCTTCAGCATCTGGACTTCATGGGATTTTACGATTTCCTGTTGTATTTTTACCTGCACGTAACGTTGTTTGTGGCTCTTGGGCGGCAACTAATTTAGGTAAGTGACGTCTGTAATAGTTGAGCATGCCTAAAATTCTGCGAAGTCCTTTGTAAGTTGTGGGAAGGGGCATCTGTTGTACTGCTTCAACCCGCTCAGGCAAAGGTGACAGGCCTGCTGCTGAAACCAAATATCCCAGGAACTTAACCTCGCGTTTTCCAAACGTGCACTTTGTTTCGTTAATAATTATGCCATACTCTGTGAGACGGCGGAAAAGCTGCCGCAGATGTTCGACATGCTGATATACAGAACTAGAGAATACTAAAATGTCGTCCATATAACAAAATACGAATGGTAATTCTCGAAGCACCTCATTCATGAATCTTTGCCATTTTTGGGCAGCGTTTCTGAGGCCAAATGGCATAAAATTGTACTCAAACAAACCGAATGGTGTGATAACTGCTGTTTTTTTTTAAATGTCATATGGAGCCATGGGAATCTGGGAAAATGCTTTGGCACAATCAATCACACTAAATATTTTGGCATTGCTAATCGTACTGTTAAAATCAGTCACATTGGGTACTGAGTAGCGGTCGGGAATCGTGCGGGCATTGAGCGCCCTGTAGTCTCCACATACTCTCCATGAATTGTCTTTTTTACGGACCATGTGAATTGGAGGTGCCCATGAACTATCAGACCTACTTACAATACCTGTTTTTAGAAGTCTGTCGAACTCAGCTCGCGCCGCGAGGAGCTTCTCTGGAGGCAGACGCCACGGGCGGAAGGCAACGCGTTGACCTTGTGTCGTGCTGATGTGGTGTTGAGTATTGTGTCTGCACTTCCTGGTTCCGTTGACGGGTTCGGTAAGTGCTGGAAAGTCTTGAAGCAGTTTACGAAAAAGTGATTCCTCCGACAGTGCTCCGATATTGCCCACAGTATACGAATCGTTACGACTGTCGGGTGTCTTCTTGCGTGACGCACACGTGTGCGCCCCTCTTAGTTGCGGGTACGAAATCGTATCACGGATGACGCGGTAGAGGAGCCGGAAATCTTCGTGCGGAAAGACACAGGCACATCGCACTGCACTTGAACCGACGCGGAAGACGCAGTAGGCAATATCCCTTCTGTGGGAACTGTCACCAAACGACGGTTAACCAGGTCGGGCATAAGTCGGTAGTTCCGTAAAACGTCCGCTCCAATTATAGGACTCGGCACATCAGCAACCACAAAAGTCCATTTTGGATGGAAGTTAGAATTCAGATGGAATGCCAACTGTTTCTCACCATAGGTAGATATTCTGGAATTGTTTGCCGCAGTCAGCACATGTTGCGTTGTTGTCGTGAGTATATCACCTCTCTTTCTTGGATAAACACTGACTTCTGAACCTGTGTCAATCAGAAAGTTCTCACCTGAAGAGAGGTCCAACACGAATAATCGGTATGATTGGTTGACCGCAGATACCGTGGCGTTTTCACCTCTTTGAATCACGCTATGACTCGGGCGCCTATGTTGTTGCTGACGAACGTTAGCGCCCTTTAACGCCCGCCTTTTAAGTTTGGGTAGCTGCAGGGTTGAATACATTGACGGGCAGTGTTACCGAAGCGTCTGTGGTACCAGCACCATTGATCTGTCAAATCCTGTTGGATAGCATTTCTTCGTCTTTTCGAACTGCGACTTCGTAGCTGCTGGTGGTGTGAAGTTACTTGCACGTTGAGTTTTGCCACTTGTGCTGCTAGTTGCTGTATGGTGTCGTCGGTCGATGAGCACTGCTGTTGGGAAGTATAATTGCATTTTCCTGACTCACTGGCGTTAGATTCCATCACACTACACGTTCTTGAGCCTCTATCCTGGCTGTAGTTGGATTTGGAACACGCAGAAACTTCGGTTAAGGTGTTTGCGATGGTGTCTGCCTTTTTTGCTAAGTCTTGCAATGATAAGTCTGTTTCTGCTGCAATGACGGCACGGATGTTAGCAGGAAGTTTACGAAGCCATATTAGACGTAAAGACTCTTCAGGTAGGAGTTCCGGGCCCGATAATGTACGTAAGGCTTTGAGTACTTGTGACGGAGTCATGTCGCCCAAATCTTCGTATGCGAAAATTTTTTGTAGTCGCAAATCTGGTGACAATGTATAATGCTTTATGAGAGCTTCCTTTAGCACAAAGTAATTTTGTTGCGACAAGGTTTCTTCTACTTGCTCTATCACTTCTAAATTTAGATGTGAAACCACCATATTAAATTTGTGAATGTCGTTAGACACCCCAAGGTGCCGAAATATGCATCCAGCCTGCGTAAACTAAAGCTTGGGGCGCGTCGGCCAGAACGCGGAAAGCTTGACATTTCCGTGTCGCGCGTAGGTGCTCCCATCTTGTGCGTTAACATCTGTCGTTCCGTTTTGTGGCGAATCAAAGGGCGTGGACCGCGATCCTTGGTCCAACAGACTGTAGTCCTCAATCTTGATTTCACTGCCCCATGCTTTTGTCTCTGAATTCATTATTCTCGTCGGTATATATATTTTCTTTATGATTCTGCTACGATTTTTCGGGGTCACCACTATGGGAGCCTTTATATTATATGAAGTAACAGCTTTTTCATGAGATGAGAAAACATTTTATTTTTTAAGCACAGATCAAAACACTGACAAGAATAAAAAACTCGTAACCAAGCCGACTACGGCAAAGATAAATATCTATCACCTGCAGCTTTCACCCGCTGTCTTTGGCGCAGTGGATAAATGATGTCGCCACAAACATGATGTAGAACACCATCCATGGAACTTGTAAGTAGAATTCAAACATTACTACACCATAGAAAAGCCAAAAACCAAAGTTGTTTATAACCTATGCAGGATGTTTCAGAAGTGATGGTCAATATTCATGACCATGACAGAAATGATCATTCGAAACAAAAAGGTCAAGTAAATTTGGGCTGTAAAATGCATACCTTAAGAGCTATGAGCAATTATTGATTATCGATATTGTGAAACAAATCTCTTCTACTGCAAGCTCTTTGCATTCCAGGTTTTGGGAAGTGGTAGTATGGAGCAAAACAAAAAAAAAGTTCCGTAAACACCTGCTCTGAAATGCATACCATGAATGTTATGAGCACTTGTTCATTAGAAGAGTTGTATTTCAAAGTAGTGAAGATGAACCAGTGCTCATAGCTGTTATGGTATGCGTTTTAGAGCACATATTTACTGATTTTTTTTCTTGATTTGGTCCATACTACCACTTCCCAAAATATGGAAAGCAAAGAGCTTGCAGCAGAAGAGATTTGTTTCAGAGTATCGAAGATAAAGAATGCTTATAGCTCTTAAGCTATGCGTTTTAGGTCCCATGTTTACTTGACTTTTTTGTTTCGAATGGTCATTCCTGTCATATCCCTGAATACTGACCATCAGTTTTGAAACACCCTGTATGTACATTGTCGCAAAATGTAAACTAAATAGTAAAAATATGTACGTATTCCAGGCCACTGAAGATGCCTTGCAGCGAATAAAGGCGAAACACTTATGTCACGAAAACCGTATTTCACTCAGCTGAAATTAAACAGCCCAAAAGCAAAAATTATCAACATACTGTTGTAACAATATATTATTGCTTAATTTGAAAATGTCCTCAGTGTCCAATAGTAGCTTCCACTACACAACCTTGATGAAATAATATATGGTCCAGGATGTTTTTTCTTTGATAATACTGAAAATTAATACCAGATTCTTGGTATTAACACTTATTATTTGTATTCACTCTTCACAAATAATATGGGGAAAATGAAAGGTAAAGAAGCATATAGAGTGTGTGTAAAAGGGAGGCAATATTACAGAAGTGGAAGACAACGTACACTTAGACGATGTGGGAGATGTGATGCTGTAAGAAGTATCTGACGGAATATTGAAACACCTAAGCCGAAACAAGGCCCCAGGAGTAGCCGGCGTTACTTACAAACTATGTAAGTAGGCTGTTTAGGTTTTTTTATTGGTAACACCGCCGCCACGTAGCGCTCTGTATGAAAATCACTGGCTGTGCCGTGTGCAGTCTGTGGCTGGTTGGCATTGTTGTAATACTCGCCATTGTAGTGTTGGGCAGCTGCAGCTGGATGCTAACAGCGCGTAGCGTTGCGCAGTTGTAGGTGAGCCGCCAGCAGTGGTGGACGTGGGGAGAGAGATGGCGGAGTTTTGAAATCTGTAAGAATTGGTGTCATGAACTGATATATATATATCTTATGACTATTAAGGTAAATACATTGTTAGTTCTGTATTAAAATCTTTCGTTTGCTAACTATGCCTATCAGTAGTTAGTGCTTTCAGTAGTTTGAATCTTTTATTTAGCTGGCAGTAGTGGCGCTCGCTGTATTGCACTAGCTTGAGTAACGAAGATTTTTGTGAGGTAAGTGATTTGTGAAACATATAGGTTTATGTTAGTCAGGGCCATTCTTTCGTAGGGATTTTTGAAAGTCAGATGGCGTTGCGCCAAAAATATTGTGTTTCAGTTTAAGCACAGTCTTGTATAATTGTTCAAAGGGGACGTTTCTACTACTGGTAGCCCTGGGAGAACCAGCCATGAGAAAACTCTTCCATTTGATGTGCAAAATGAATGAGATAGGCGAAATACACCCGGACTTCAAGAAGCATTTAATAATTCCAAAGAATGTAGTTGCTGATACGTCTGTAGATTACCTTACTGTCAGTTTAGTAAATCATGGTTGTAACATACTAACTTTAATTCTTTACATAAAAATGGAAAATGTGGCAGAAGCCAACCTTAGGAAGATCAGTTGGGGTTTCGCAGAAATGTAGGAACACGTGAGGCGATACTGACCCTTCGACTTCTCTTAGGGGATAGGTTAAGGAAAGACGAACGCACTTTTATTGCATTTGTAGAATTAGAGAAAGCTTTTGAAAATGTTGAGTGGAATACTCTGTTTGAAATTCCGAGAAGTTAGTGAGGCTAAAATACAGACAATGGAAGGCTATTTACAACTTGTACGTAAAGCAAAAGACAGTTATAAGTATGGGGATGTATGAAAGGGAGACAATTGTTGAGAAGGGAGTGAGAGAGGGTTGTAGCCTATCCCAGATGTTATTCAATCTGTACATTGAGCAAACGGTATAGGAACCCCGAAAAAAAAATGGAGACGGATATAAAGTCCAGCGAGATTAAAGCCTTGTGGATTGCCGATGACATTATATTTCTGTCAGAGACAGCGAAGTACTTGTATGGGCAGTTGAACGGAACAGATAGTGTCTTGAAAGGAGGAAAGGAGATGAATATCAAAAAAAAGCAAAACAAGGACTGCGGAATGTAATCGAATTAAATCAGGTAAAGCCGAGGGAATCAGATTAGGAAACGACATACTTGAAGTACTAGATGTTTTGCTACTTCGGTAGCAAAATAACCTATGATGGCCGAAGTCTGACAATGGCAAGGAAAGCGTTAGTAAGACGAGAAGCTTTTTTAACATAGAAAAAAGATTTAAGTGTCAGGAAGTATTTTCTGAAAGTATTTGCATCGAGTGTAACCATATACGGAAGGGAAAAATGGACGACTTAAAATGTGTACAGTAAGGGAATAGTAGTTGTTGAAATGTGGTGCTACAGAAGAATCCTGAAGATTAGTTGGATAGATTACGTATCTAACGAGGGGGTCTGAAAGGAACTGGGAAAAAAAATTTATCGCATAACCTGACATCAAGAGATCACCAGGTTAATGTTACAAGAAAGTGTAGAGGGTAAAAATCGTAGAGGGAGACAAAGAGATGAGTACAGCAAGCAGATTCAGAAGCATCTAGGTTGCAATAATTATTCGGAGATGATGACGCGTGCACAGGATAGAGTAGCATGGAGAGCTGCATCGAGGCAATCTACGGACTGAAGACCACAGCAACAGTAACAACAGCAACATTTTCTAATCCGCTACTCGTATGTCGCAATGTTCAAACAAAGACTAAATGCGCAGTATCCAAGAGTTTAAAGGAGGAGACTGTCCTGAAGTGATCAGCTGAGTCTATGGGTTACACGTGACACCTTTGGCGCTAATTTCGTAGTACATATGCCGCCGAAGTGGCCGTGCGGTTCTAGGCGCTGCAGTCTGGAACCGCGAGACCGCCACTGTCGCAGGTTCAAATCCTGCCTCGGGCATGGATGTGTGTGATGTCCTTAGGTTAGTTATGTTTAACTAGTTCTAAGTCCTATGGGAACTAATGACCTCAGAAGTTGAGTCCCATAGTGCTCAGAGCCATTTGAACCATTTTTTTCCGTAGTACATGTAAACTACATTTCCTTCTGTAAACTTCCAGAACGTTCTGTAAGACAACATAACTACAAGATCATTTACACTTTTGAAAACAAAGATTTCAATAAAATTATATTTTTTATGAATATAGGAGTTTTAGAATTATAACAGAAACGAAAGATTTTATGTGATTCTGAAAATAAATTAACTATTTTTCCGAAATAAGCATTCCATCAAGATTCACGTAAAACAAGTTTATAAATTAATCAAATGTAAGTGGCATCTGTTTTGAATGATGTTACGTAGATTTTATGGCATAGAAATAAAAACAAAGTTGAATTCTGTATTTTTATTGAGACACTTATATGACAAATAATTTTCGTCGCATATTCCTTGCATGTAACATTACTTTGTCTGTTGGATCAATTTTGAATAATACCGAACTTCACTAGAGTGCTCATGCATTGTGTACTTTTGGAAGAACATGATTCAGATATGTCATGTGAAATCGGTACGATCATAGCTGAAATAAAGCGATATCGCAAGTTTCCGTAACTGAAGTAGTTACCTGTTTGTTAAAACTATGTGAACTAATTCGCGTCTGGTACAGACAGTTAAACCACGCAATGTGAAGCAGCTGGCACTAGTCGGACCACTGGAATGTATAGAGTGAGTCACTTAATGCCGTTAAGTTACGGCTTCCCTCATGCGATGCGTTGATTGGCCGCAGGCAGTCACTCGACGTTCCGCTGCCGGTATGTCAATATCGCAGGGATAAACGCAAGTTGGGTGCTTGTTGCGGATAATTGCTGGAGAGATCGCTTTCGCCGTGTAATTAAGGACGTTGCCATACTGCGTAATGAAGCGCTCTCCACTGGTCGACAGGCAGCTTTCCGCTTAATGTTGTAATCGACGGAAGCGCGCTAGTAAATATTTACGCTGCAGAAAACGCTGACAATCGTAATAAACTGTTTCATAATCGGCGTGCCACAGAAGTAACGTTCTAAATGACTGAGACAGCTACACGCATTGACAAAGATGAAGAACAGGCATTTACAATAAAGTGGTTGTAATTTTAACACCATTTTAACTTTCTGAAATAGGCGATCACGAAAAGCATGTCAGTTCATCTATCCATTTCCACTCATGAGATATATGAGTCGCTTACACTTAGTCTGAATGTAACAAATACACTGAAGAGACGGACGTCATGCGATAGGGATACACGCACGTACAGATGGCGGTAGTGTCGTGTGCACAAAGTATAAAAGGGCAGCGCATTGGCAGAGCTCTCACTTGTACTCGGGAGATCATGTGAAAAGGTTTCCGACGAGACTGTGGTCACACGACGGGAATTAACAGACTTTGAACGGAAAACAGTAGTTGGAGCTAGACGCATAGGACATTCCAATTCGGAAATCGTTAGGGAAGTCAATTATATGAGATCCACGGTGACAAGATTATGCCCACAATGCCAGATTTCAGACATTACCTCTCACCACGGACTACGCAGTGGACTACATACTTCACATAACGACCGAGAGCAGCGGCGTTTGCGAAGAGCCGTCACTGCTAACCGATAAGCAACACTGAGCGAAATAACCGCAGAAAACAATAGGGGTGGTACGACGAACGTATCTGTTAGGACAGTCCGGAGAAAAGTGGCGTTAATAAACTACGGCAGCAGACGACCGTTGCGAGTACTTTTGCCAACAGCAGGATATCGCTTGCGGTGCCTCTCCTGGGCTCTAGATCGTATCCATTGGGCTCTAGACGAGTGGAAAACATCGGCCTTGTCAGATGAGTCCTGATTTCAGCTGACGGTAGGGTTCGAATGTGACGCAGAGCTCATGAAGCCATGGGGCCCAGTTGTCAACAATCCACTGTGTAGCTGGTGGTGGTTCCACAACGCTGGGGGCTGTGTTTACATGCAATGCACTGGATCGTCTGGTCAGATGGAACCGATCATTGACCAGAGACCATTTACAGCCATTGATATACTTCATGCGCCCAAAAAAACATGAAATATTTATGGATGACAATGCACCATGTCACGGGAGCAGGATTGTTTGCGACTGGTTGGAAGAGCATTCTGGACAATTCGAGAGAATAATTTGGCCCCTCCAGGTCGCCCAGCACGAATTCCATCGAACATTGATGGGACATAATCGAGAAGTGAATTCGTGCAGAAAATCCTTTCGCAGTTATGGATGGCTGTAGAGGCAGCATGAGTTAATAATTGTGCAGGGGACTTCCACGCTGAACTGCTGAACTTCCCCATGCAAAATGAGGTCCGGTACGACATCAGGAGGTACCCTGTGACTTTTATCATCTCATTGTACAGCGCCAAGTCTTTCAGCAGTGCATGTGCTACACACAGCTGAACACCTCACTCGTTAACTTCTTACTGATCCGGAGTAGCATCTGTGATAGTAGGTAAATGTTGAGGTAATTGCTACTTTTTAACACATTCTGTCATTAAAAAGATTTGCACTCCAGTGACTACTCAAACAATATTTTTACACTCTGTTAAGTAATTTAGAATAAATGCTCTATCACTTGTTGAAGCTATCATGCATTCGATTAGCAGGCTATATAATAAATAATTGTACAATTTGACAGACAAGCACACATCTATTACACATATTTTTCATAAGACATCATATCCGCCTTTGATGGTAGAAATAATTTATTTTGACGTAGTTTCGGCCTTAAGGCCTTTACCAAATAGTATACAGCAAAACAGTGTGCTTCAGAACATGTACAGGGTGTCTCCAAAGGTGCAGTAGAACTTTAATCTGCTATAGCATCCAAACTATAGAAAATATCCACACCATGTTTGGCTTATGTGGCACACTACCTCACGAAGTTTCATGCCATTCAGGCACCTTCAACATATGTACCTCTGGCAGCGCGCACTATATCCAGTGTGTATTCGAGCTGTATCCACACTCGGCGCAACATATCGGCATAAGCTGTGGCAGTGGAAGCAGCGATTCGGTGGTTGACAGGTGTTTGGTGGTTTCTGTCCTTGACGTAGCCCCATAGAAAGACATCCATCGGTTTAATGCAGGCGACCTAGGCATCCAGGGAATTCTAACTGCGCCTGATTTGGCCTGAATAAACCGCTCCACACACAGCCTTTTCTTGAATCGGTGTCATTACGCTTCACTCATGAAAACCTGCAGTACACACAAAGAACACTTTGTGAATTTGTCTGTATCAGAAGGAAAAAAATGGTATAAATGTCTTAATAACATCAGGTGTTAAAACACACTGATGCTGCAGCATACCTTTTGAGATACCATACCACTGAGGACATGTATTTTGCAGTATACGGTTGATTTGCAGCTTCAGCCTTAAGGCCATTACCAAATTAGCATACTGCAAAATACAGTGCTTCAGCACATATGCTTTGGAGAATACCACTTGATAAAAGCCTTAAGGCCGGAACGGCAGCAGCGAAAATAAATAATTTCTGCATTAAACACTGAGCGAGGTGGCGCAGTGGTTAGCACGCTGGATTCGCATTCGGGAAGACGACGGCTCAATCTCGCGTCCGGCCATCCTGATTTAGGTTTCCTTTGCAAGGGCACTGCCGACTTCCTTCCCTAATCCGATGAGATCGATGACCTCGCTGTTTGGTCTCTTCCCCCAAACAACCCCAACCTCTGCATTAAAAGGCGAATATGACGTCTTTTAAAAAGCTTTCTGTAGTAACCTACAAACAGTTACGTGATCAGCTTGTGCCACACCAGGTGTTCTGGTTCAAAGTAACTACTAAACCTCCCAATCACGGGATCTTCAAGTTCCTACAGTCTCAGGCCTTCCATCGCCAATCCTTTTCACACAAAGACACCCTGTTCCTTGAAAGCGCCGCGCCAAAGCGGTGAAGGTGTGTTACGGCTGTTTCCACTTACAAAACAATTGCACGTATGCTTATCAGCCAGATCATTGTGACCAGCGGCTGGACAGTGTGTTGGTCGACTTCAGCAGCGATTCTGCGTGGCATGGACTCGAAAAGTCCGTGAGTCCATGGAAAGTGTTCAGTGGTATATGTCATCAGATGTCTTCGCACATTGCCGTAAATTGGGTCGCTATTCAATACTAAAGGATCCATGCCGACTTCTCCCCGAGCGAGTAACGCACCAACGGTGAACATATGGTACTTCTCCTAGGAGAAGAGGTGCCTGATAGCGTCCCAGATGTTTTTCATTGGGTTCATACCATGCGAAATTGATGGCTAAGAAGTCAGTCATGCTTCATCTCAAAATACTGTAGCCTTGAGACAGGGACAGTTGCCCTCCTGGAAGATACCATCGCCATTGGGGAAAACATCATCAATGAAGGGATGCAGGATGTCCACTCTGATGTTCACGTAGCCCACTGTAATGGTGCCTTCAATTAGTATCACAGGTAGCTGCCCTCACCATTTTGCGTCCGTAGTGCGGGTTATCTACATCTACGTCAATACCTCTTCGTCAATAACTCTGGTACTACTAAATGGTCCCCCCTTCCCCGTTACACTCACGAATAAGCGCATAGGAAGGACGATTGTCGGTAGGCCTCTGTATTAGCTTTAATATACCGAATTTTCTAATCCCGGTCATATCGCGAGATGTACGTGGGAGGAAGTAATTTGTTGTCCGACTCTTCCAAGAAAATACCCTCTCGAAGTTTCAACAGGTGGTCTCTCAGTAATGCACAACCGGTCTCTTGAAGCGTCCGGTACTGAAGTTTATTGAGAATCTTTGTAACGCTCTCGCGCCGATTAGATGATCCTATGACGAAACGTGCCGCTTTTCGTTGGACCTTTTCTGTCTCTATTATCCACCATCTCTGGTAAGGGTCCCAGACTCATGAAATGGACTTAAGAATAGGTCGGAAAACCACCTTGTACGCCACATGATTTGTGGATGACTTTATTTTCTTAAGATTTTTCCTATGAATCTCAATATAACATCTTCTTTTCCTCCTGTTTGTATTCTGTGGCCGGCCGCTGTGATCGAGTTGTCTAGGCGCTTCAGTCCGGAACCGCGCTGCTACGGTCGCAGGTTCGAATCTTGCCTCGGACATGGGTGTGTGTGATGTCCTTACCTTAGTTAGGTTTAAGTAGTACTAAGTCTAGGGGACTCATGGCCTCAGATGTTAAGTCCCATAGTGCTTAGAACCATTTGAACCATGATTCTGTGGTCATTGCACTTGAGATCGTTCAGGATAGTTATTCCTAGATACACTACTGGCCATCAAAATTGCTACACCAACAAGAAATGTAGATGATAAACGTGTATTCATTGGACAAATATATTATACTACACCTGATATGTGATTTATTTTTTACACAATTTGGGTGCTTAGATCCTGAAAAATCATTACCCAGAACAACCACCTCTGGCCGTAATAACGACCTTGATACGCCTGGGCATTGAGTCAGACAGAGCTTGGATGGCGTGTACAGATACAGCAGCTTCAACACGATACCACAGTTCATCAAGAGCAGTGACTGGCGTATTGTGACGAGCCAGTTGCTCGGCTACCATTGACTAGATGTTTTCAATCGGTGAAAGATCTGGAGAATGTGCTGGCCAGGGCACCAGTCGAACATTTTCTGTGTCCAGAAAGGCCCGTACAGGACCTGCAAAACGCGGTAGTGCATTATCCTGCTGAAATGTAGGGTTTCGCAGGGATCGAATGAAGGGTAGAGCCACGGGTCGTAACACATCTAAAATGTAACGTCCACTGTTTAAAGTGCCATCAATGCGAACAAGAGGTAACCGACACGTGTAACCAATGGCTTCCCATACCATCACGGCGGATGATACGTCAGTATGTCGATGACGAATACACGCTACCAATGTGCGTGCACCGCGATGTCGCCAAACACGGGTGCGACCATTATGATGCTGTACACAGAACCTGGATTGATCCGAAAAAATGACGTTTTTCCAGTCGTGCACCCAGGTTCGTCGTTGAATACACCATCGCAGGCGCTCCTGTCTGTGATGCAGCCTCAAGGGTAACCGCAACCATGGTCTCCGAGCTGATAGTCCATGCTTCTGCAAACGTCGTCGGACTGTTCGTGCAGATGGTTGTCGTCTTGCAAACGCATTTCTCCTACTTAGACGAGGCATCACTTCAAAGTTTCTCCAGGCAACGCCGGTCAACTGGTGTTTGTGTATAAGTAATCGGTTTGGAACTTTCCTCATGTCAGCACGTTGTAGGTGTCGCCACCGGTGCCAACCTTGTGTGAATGCTTTGAAAAGCTACTTATTTGTATATCACAGCATCTTCTTCCTGTCGGTTAAATTTCACGTCTGTAGCACGTCATCTTCATGTTTTAGCCATTTTAATGGCCCGTAGTGTATATTAATCAACCAACCAACGGTCGTTCCCACTGATATCACAGACAAGAAAAAATCTCCAACTGACAGTATGTTATCAAGAGATCGTTTTGATGTACGGCATCACAATGGGCGGCGGCAGCAACACACTTTCGATGGGAAACCAGTAGCTATCAGTCTCTCGGCGTTCGGAGCCTTTGGTTACTTCCCGCACAATGGGCCAACCGTCGTCCGGACCGCTTCAGCTCGGAGCTCCAACTTCCTCCCAGCGCCCAAACGAGACTCGCACGCTGCGTAAATTCGACCCAACGGCCGCGGCGCGGCTGCAGCGCTACCGGACGACTACAGGAGAAACCAAGAAGAGGATGTCGCCCGGAAGAGAAATCGATACGACCCGACATGGGTCGGTAGTAACCGAAACAGATAGGGAAACTGAACGTCTAGATCAGTTTTACTACATAGTAAGATAAAATTTCAGTGTTTTGCGGTCACTTCTCGACGTGTAAACTGTTAGTACTCTCCTCGCAATAGTCGGATGACGGTCGTTTAGTTGTTTTCGTGCGTTTCGCTAGCGCCAGTGGCTAGGATATTCAACGATTCCATGTGAGCTGCTGGTGACAGGGTTGAGCTTAACACATGACCGGAGGTTATGTACAGGGTGAAGAACAACTGGCACACTCGAGATTCGCAGCGCGATTCGTTACATACGAGCAATGCAAAAATGTCTCTCACAAAATTTCGGCCGGCCGGTGTGGCCGAGAGGTTCTAGACGTTTCAGTCTGGAACCGCGTGACCGCTACGGTCGCAGTTTCGAATCCTGCCTCGGGCATGGATGTGTGTGATGTCCTTAGGTTAGTTAGGTTTAAGTAGTTCTAAGTTCTAGGGGACTGGTGACCTCAGATGTTAAGTCCCATAGTGCTCAGAGCCATTTGCACCGTTTGAACAAAATTTCGTCCTGTGCGTATTTCCGGCAGTAAATAGATGTTAAAGACTGTCAATCTGGCAGCACTGTAGTCGCACGTACGGTAACCACCTGTGTCAGGATACAGCAGTAGTGCTGTGCAGTTGCTGCAGTGGGTAGCATTTTTGGTTAGCATGCAGTAGGTCGAGGGTTCGATTCTGGGTCGAGGTGTAATTGTTTTTATTTGCCAATTCATTCTGCCATATTATATTGTAATGGATACCGTTTCTTAAACAACATGTATCGGACATTTGCACAGTACATGTTTTAAAATCACTTGCAAATCCTGTTGCTAGCCCTATTGGTGACGTGAAGACCATAACGAAATGTAATGGACCTAAATGTGGCAAGAATAATAAAGTATTTGGTACTAATAAATGGGACCATTAGGGGAGGATACACAGAAAACAGGTTTGGAATCTACTAGATACAGTGGCGTGAAGCATTTCGCGTCCACGACATACAAAAGGCTTCTTTAAAAGCTAACCAGTGAAAACAATTCTACGAGGGCTGTTCAGAAAGTAATGTCCGATCAGGTGCGAAATAGAAACCACAGTAAAAAACCGATGAAGCTTTCCACGAATGTGTTGTGCAGTGCCTGTAGTACGCCCACTGATCGCGGTATGTCACTCTTTTCAGTTCTGAGCGCACAGTGAGCATGTGAAGATGCCTAGAACAATAGTGTCTCCCACCAAGCATGAAGGTCTGGTCAGAGATTTCGCCTAATACTATGCAACCCACATAGCATAAGAGTCATGCGTTTCCTTCCTCATGACAATACGCTCCTGCAGCGTTTTCGAGGTGAGGTGTTTGATTACCCACAATTTGCCTCCCCCTGGGTTCCACATCCACTAACATGAACTGCTGTCTATAAAGACAGCATTTAGGCGCAGCAAACGAGTTGCAGACCAGCACAGAGAATTAGTGGAAGGAGCAGGCGGCTGCATTGTATGACGAGGATATTGGGAAGTTGGTACAACGCTACGACAGTTGTCTAAGCCACAGAGATGACTGTGCAGGCAATTACCAGGAAGGTGCAGCTAACTGTTGCAAACAAAACATTTTTGATTTTCCCAATGGGTTCCACTTTGAGACCGATCGAACTTTATCTTCCGAACAGCTCTCGTACTTCCATTTTTGTGTTCCTACTATATGCATGTGAAAATCTTGTCTAGAAGACCCACTGAAATCACTGTATGACGATTAAGACATCAGATACCGTAGCACGCAGATTATTTAGCAACTACACGCCTGGAAATTGAAATAAGAACACCGTGAATTCATTGTCCCAGGAAGGGGAAACTTTATTGACACATTCCTGTGGTCACATACATCACATGATCACACTGACAGAACCACAGACACATAAACACAGGCAACAGAGCATGCACAATGTCGGCACTAGTACAGTGTATATCCACCTTTCGCAGCAATGCAGGCAGCTATTCTCCCATGGAGACGATCGTAGAGATGCTGGATGTAGTCCTGTGGAACGGCTTGCCATGCCATTTCCGCCTGGCGCCTCAGTTGGACCAGCGTTCGTGCTGGACGTGCAGACCGCGTGAGACGACGCTTCATCCAGTCCCAAACATGCTCAATGGGGGACAGATCCGGAGATCTTGCTGGCCAGGGTAGTTGACTTACACCTTCTAGAGCACGTTGGGTGGCACGGGATACATGCGGACGTGCATTGTCCTGTTGGAACAGCAAGCTCCCTTGCCGGTCTAGGAATGGTACAACGATGGGTTCGATGACGATTTGGATGTACCGTGCACTATTCAGTGTCCCCTCGACGATCACCAGAGGTGTACGGCCAGTGTAGATGATCGCTCCCCACACCATGATGCCGGGTGTTGGCCCTGTGTGCCTCGGTCGTATGCAGTCCTGATTGTGGCGCTCACCTGCACGGCGCCAAACACGCATACGACCATCATTGGCACCAAGGCGGAAGCGACTCTCATCGCTGAAGACGACGCGTCTCCATTCGTCCCTCCATTCACGCCTGTCGCGACACCACTGGATGCAGGCTGCACGATGTTGGGGCGTGAGCGGAAGACGGCTTAACGGTGTGCGGGACCGTAGTCCAGCTTCATGGAGACGGTTCCGAATGGTCCTCGCCGATACCCCAGGAGCAACAGTGTCCCTAATTTGCTGGGAAGTGGCGGTGCGGTCCCCTACGGCACTGCGTAGGATCCTACGGTCTTGGCATGCATCCGTGCGTCGCTGCGGTCCGGTCCCAGGTCGACGGGCTCGTGCACCTTCCGCCGACCACTGGCGACAACATCGATGTACTGTGGAGACCTCACGCCCCACGTGTTGAGCAATTCGGCGGTACGTCCACCCGGCCTCCCGCATGCCCACTATACGCCCTCGCTCAAAGTCCGTCGACTGCACATACGGTTCACGTCCACGCTGTCGCGGCATGCTACCAGTGTTAAAGATTGCGATGGAGCTCCGTATGCCACGGCAAACTGGCTGACATTGACGGCGGCGGTGCACAAATGCTGCGCAGTTAGCGCCATTCGACGGCCAACACCGCGGTTCCTGGTGTGTCCGCTGTGCCGTGCGTGTGATCATTGCTTGTACAGCCCTCTCGCAGTGTCCGGAGCAAGTATGGTGGGTCTGACACACCGGTGTCAATGTGTTCTTTTTTCCATTTCCAGGAGTGTAGTTTAGTCTGAAAATGTTTTAAAGGATATGAAATATTGAACCGTTACAATTGACTTTTTACTATAGCTGGCACTGGCAAAATGGCCGCTCAGTGACATACTTATCGTATTTGAGACCGGCGATTTGTTAATCAGGTATCTACCTGATATCGCTTTTCTTATGAATGTAATTCCTTTGTAGATCTGAAAATGGGTGCATGGACTGAAACTAGCAAGCGGCTCCAACCCAGCGTACACGGAAAGCACGCAAGTGAAATGTAGGCTGTGATGCCTGCAGATGATGACGCACGTACATAAAGTGTCGCTCTACCAAAACTACATTTCCGTAGTTTTGGTACACTGCATAAATGACGTAGTAAGTGATAGGATTTCCAGTAGTATTGGTAGCAATGGCAGGGCAAGAAACATAAATGAATGGGAAAGAGAGAGACTGGAGCCGACGACTACAGTTTGGTTTTTTTTTGTTTGACTGTTTGTTTTGCATATTATTAGAGCCGTGCACCATTCAGTGTTGGTCCATTGTTTATTTTATTTCCTAACAGAATATAAATTGCGTTTTATAAGTAATAAAGTTTATCTGATCATGTAAGTTCTGCAGTTTTATCTAACCAAAGCAATTACTTTTGGTGCAAGTACAGTTTACAAGCACGAAAATAAAAAATATGTGTTTATTTATTGTTTTTATTTTGTACTCAGAATGTTCATCATCAAGATGAAAGCCAAGAGCTTCCCGTTATTATTATTAAATGTGTAAGTTGTTTATGAATAACAGGAACGTTTTTTACATCGTTTTGACGATGTACCGAAGCGATCGTTGATACATGTTTTTGCGTTTTTTTATTTTATCTTTTTGTTGAGGAGTTTACGATTTCTAGCTCTATATGATAAAACTCTATTGTTGTTTTTATTTTTGCTACAACACCTCTCTGTTTCAGGTTACAGAACAATTTTCGAATAAAAATTGAATTTAATATTGATCATTTCAGTTTTGCTGTAAGTTTACTTTTAAGTAACAGACAAGAGAATAACTACAAAGAACAAAAATGTACCTTAAGTTACTTGTCACTGAATGTATCCTCACTCGATTTCTAGACGCTTCCCCCCTTCCGGCAGCGGCATGGGTGCCCCGTGCGGTTCTGGGCGTTACGGTCGCAGGTGTGTGATGTCCTTAGGTTAGTTAGGTTTAAGTAGTTCTAACTTCTAGGGGACTGATGACCACAGCAGTTAAGTCCCATAGTACTCAGAGCCATTTGAACACACGCCCCCTTCCGGCTTTTAGGGGAATACCGTAACGCAGTGATTGCATACCTAAAGAGAGCGATCGTTAGGTGGTATGCAACACATGTAACGTAGAGGTGACGCGGGTACGACCTTAATTGACGAAAACTGCCAGGAAAGCTTCGATGATCTGCGCTTACTTATGATAGTCTGCGGTAGCCTACGGTAGTTTTGCTACGACTCTACTTCTACGTTTTCACAGTACTGCCGCGGTCAGCACTATTGTACATCTTGCGTCAGCGCTGGAAGCGGCGTGATAACTACTAGCTGGGTACTGTCAGCGTGAGCCCCACGGCGGAATGGAGTTTGCGCTGAGCGCTCGGATTACGACAGCTGGAGTAACGGGTTGATTGCATACGTAAAGAAAGAGATCGTTATGTGGTATGCAACACATCTAACGTACAGGTGACGCGGGTACGACCTTAATTGACGAAAACTGCCAGAAAAGCTTCGATTATCTGCGCTTACTTATGATAGTCTACGGTAGACTACGGTAGTTTTACTACAACTCTACTCGTACGTTTTCACCGAACTGCTGCGGTCTGCACGATTGTGCAGCCTGCGTCAGCGCGGATACCTGTGAGCTCTGTACTGCTGGCGGCAGCACCACGGCAGAATGGAGTTGGCGCTGAGCGCTCGGATTACGACAGCTGGAGCTGGAGCCAGCCTATCCCCGCGGCACCTGTTGTCTCGGCTGCCGCCCGCGCCGATCAAGTGCCGATAGCGCCCGCAGGCTGGGCCCGCCTAACGAGTGGGTAGCGCAGCGCGCACGCGCAGACGCGGCCGGGGGGCCATGATTTACGCGGCGGGATCCGCAGCTAAACTCGGCGCTCGTAAATCGCATCGGCCCGGTCTCCAGTTCTGGCTCCAACTCCAGCTCCAGGGCGGGGCGGGGCGCGCTCCCCCGTCGCCGGGGATGAGCGTTACTCAGTGCCGCGCTGCGCCTCGCCAGGGCGGCCAACTTTTACGCGGGTCATTACCGTAACGCAGCAGCCGGGGACGGGCGGCGCCCGATACAGCCCCGGCAGGGCTGACAAACTGACGGATTCCTCTCCGTACTGAGCAGCGGGCAGCGAGGGCCGTACGGTGGGCTTCCCACGCTTTTATTTCTTCTCTCACGCTTCTATCTGCAGCCCAACGGGAAAAGTTCCTCTCCGCAATGGTGTGGTTTCCCTCGAGGGGAGCGTGCGGCGTTCTCTTTTAAAAGTATTATTAGCAGATCTTAAGACACGAAGTCTGCCTAGTCAAAATGACTCTCTCCTATCGCTACTACCAATGGCTACGACATTCACAGAGGAGAATAAAATTAATTCGTGTAAGACGTGTATATTTCTAATGTCTGTTGTCAAACCACAATTTATGAAATGTGTTTATATTTTGTTAATAAGATCAAGTACGAATAATTAATATTTCTCATGTTGGAAATAACAGTGGTCGCAGGGAATGTCTGCACCAAAGTATTGTTGGCAAGAGAGACCGAACATTGATATAATTTTAAAAGGGTGGGAGAGACGGTGTATGGATACATTTTAAGAAAAGAGCGGGAAAGACCGCGAATTGATACATTTTGTAATGGTAGCAGGGATTGTCTGCACCAGAAAGCATTGTTGGCGGGAGAGACCGCACTTTATCTTTCGTAGGAAGTCAGTAGTAAGCGAGATGTGAAGCTAGTTGGTAGCAGGTCTGAAGCGAGAGGTTGAGAGGAGCAGTGTGCCTGCCAGCCACCAGCTATGATTTACAAGAGATTATAAACGGATGTACAGAGACATCAACTAACTGTTATCATAAGAGGAACTAATATTATTGAATTATTTTCTTTGCGAAACTCAAGAATACTGAAGGTATGTTTGCGCAATGCTAGTTGTAAGATTACTGTAAAAAGTAAGTCGCATTTGACCGTTTCTAAAATCATTTCATTCAGAATATAATTAATTTTTGCCAGCATTATTGCGTTACTGATAATAATCCATCCCAAAAACCATCAACGTAAAACTTTGCAAAATTTTATTGTTGTCAAGAAAAACCATGAATCACGTAACTTCAGTCAAATTAATTAAAGAATAACGTCAGCTTTGGTAATAAATACAGCCACTTATTATGACAGCCCACCACCAGCTAATAAAGTATAGTAAAACAGAGTAAGTATATTCATGTCGCAGTTCCATGTAGCAGTCAGATGGCGGTCCAGTAATAGTAAAAAACGTAAGGAACAGTTTTGGGTTATTGCAGGTATGGACTGAGGGCCACGACGACGACACATTCTACGTTTCGCCGAAATAATGAGAAAATCACTTTAATAAGCAGCAATTAAATTTGTGTGCTAAGATTGAGAAAGAGAATAAATTTCAAAGGAAAGATTCCATTTGTTATTATTAATGAAGATATAGAAATTCTAAGGAAAGCTTTCATAGGTTATTGTAGAACGGAAGGTTGGCGTAACACGAAAGAGATATAGAGGAGACGGGAAGGTGTCATACATAACTACAGACTGCAGCGTCACTCCAGGCAAAATAAGCCAGCTTGACTTTCAGTGACAGCAACCTGCCGCCGGGGTGGCCGAGTGGTTCTAGGCACTACAGTCTGGAACCCCGCGACCGCTACGGTCGCAGGTTCGAATTCTGCCTCGGGCATGGATGTGTGTGATGTCCTTACGTTAGTTAGATTTAAGTAGTTCTAAGTTCTAGGGGACTGATGACCTCAGAATTTAAGTCCCATAGTGCTCAGAGCCATTTTTTTACCAAGCTAGAACACAACCACAATATACAATGATGAGCGAAAGCGTTATCACTACCTGTACAGCCCAGACACATTACTGCGACCACCGTCCATGTTCAACGTCAACGTGCAATAACGTCTAACAGACGGCAGGTGGTAGCGCTAACTTCAAATGATACGTAACAGGTGTCGGGGGAACGCTGGAAACAGTGCAACCGTTGTCGTAATGCGGAAACGAAGCAGTTTATCTAACGTCCACAAGGGCATGACCATCGGCTTTCGCGCCAAAGGTGGAACCATTTCTGAAACTGCTAAGTTTGGAAACTGTTCGCTTGCCGCCGTGGTTAAGGCGTAACGTGCACAGCAAAATGGCGCTATTCAAAATCGGTGACGAGGCATCTGTGGTGCCCTCGTGGGTCATAGATGACAGTGATAAAGGATGGCAACAGAGATGTATATGGGTGAACAGGCGTGACAATGTTGAAGAAGTGACCACCGAGGTGAACCAAGGGGCTACAAACAGCGTCTCCTGAACGACCTGCCTCCGCGGCAGGCGTCTGGATCATGCACACTTGCTGAATGTTGTTCATCGGCGACGAAGTTTGGAATTCGCACGCCAGTACGGCAACTGGAGATTTACTGAGTGGTGACGGTCTTTTCAGATGAATCACGTTTTATGCTCAGCAGATGGCTATTGGTGTGCACTGTGTGAAACGTCTAAAAGAAAAACAAGAAAAGAGCGTTATGGTCTGTGTAATGTTTTTGTGGCATTCCCTAGGTGATCTCGTCATTTTAGAAGACATAATGGCTCGGCACTAATATGCATCTGTTCTTGGGACCATAAAAATGCTATAATCGTGTGGCATTGATGGCTGCGAAGCCCCATCTGGCGAAGTTCAACTGTAGGGTGCACGTCATATGTTAGGTGGCTCCACACTGTGAAACTTGTGTGTCGGTGATGATGATAAAAGGATCACTAGGACAGCGCACTACCCAGTTAACGAGTGGAGAAAATCCCCACCATGGCAGAGAATCGAACGTGGCCTCGCTGCGTAGAAGGCAATCACGTTACCACTCAACTAAGCAGGCGGACTGGGAACCATATCCATTCCTACATACATTTTGTTTTTCCTCGGCACTCTCGAACCTACCAGCAAGACAATGTAACATCTCGCACAATTCACCGTGTACGTTCATATTTCGAAGAGCACTAATATGAGTTTACTTTACTACCCTGCCCACCAAACTCTCTTGAGTTTAATCCAGGTAAGGATCTGTAGGACCATCTCGTTCGCGCCATGGATCCTAGCACAGCTGGCCACGGCTCTAGAGACAGCGTGACATCACTTCTCTGTCGGTACCGTCCAGAACGTCACTGACACTCTACCTGCACGTCCGCACTGCAAAAGGTGGTTATTCCGATTGAATGTAACTGAACCATATGGCTACGTAGGCACTTCAAAAGCAAGTTACACATGTCATCCCACAGCTAGGATGATGGCTCAATTAGAGTGGCGTAACATGTTTCCAGCGCGCTAGTGAAATGGTTGAAATGGCTCTGAGCACTATGGGACTTAACATCTGAGGTCATCAGTCCCCTAGAACTTAGAAGTACTTAAACCTAACTAACCTAAGGACATGACACACATCCATGTCCGAGGCAGGATTCGAACGTGCGATCGTAACAGTCACGCGGTTCCGGACTGAAGCGCCTAGAACAGCAGGGCCACAGCGGCCGGCTGTAGCAAGTTCCAACCCCTTCTGTTGATAGCTTTATAAGCATGAGTAATTTTATTAAAATGAATTTAAATGTTATATTTGCGATTTAGAAAAAACTAAATAAGTTTTGATTTTTCTTTTATAACTGTCGTCTCCCTTTTCTTGAATGCAATAATACTAAGAGAACAGAACGGTGAGTGGATAGGGTGTTGTCTTCGTCGACAAGCGGTAAATTACGGCACGCAGCGCAGCCCTTTTCTCGTTCAGCTTATTACGTCCCAACAGCACTGTCACTGGCAGCTATGCTGATGCAGAACAGAACCGATCATCCATTGCACGTAAGACATTATCAGGGCCTAATTACAGCCCTAATTTGGAAGGACGTTACCTTGTTAGGTGCACTGAAATAGAGGTGAATATATTCTCAGTAGGTAAAGTGTAGCCACTGTGAGTGAGCAACAAAATTAGTTTCTTTTAATACTGTCAGTGTTCAAAGTTCCTCTCATTAGAAATTTCTAAATTACATAGTTTTCATTCTATTCGATATTCCCGCAATTTCCCATCATTATGCCGGCCAGGATGGCTGAGTGGTTCTAGGCGCTACAGTCTGGAACCCCGCGACCGCTGCGGTCGCAGGGTCGAATCCTGCCTCGGGCGTGGATGTGTGTGGTGTTCTTAGGTTAGTTAGGTTTAAGTAGTTCTGAGTTCTAGGGCACTGATGACCTAAGATGTTAAGTCCCATAGTGCTCAGAGCCATTTGAACCACTTGAACCCATCATTACATATTTTTCAGCAGATAGTTTCACTACCCTTGTAAGCTCCCCACCATATCTTTCTGTATGAAATTTAGCCTAACTTTACCTCGCAGTCTGTAAAAACTCTACATACTAACAAAATTATATATCCATAAACTGTTGTCCAACTTAAACTGGTATGCTAACCTTTGACTAAACAGAACCACTTTTGAACTGATCTGTAACAGGTCTGAATACAACTTTTCTTTATATTAAATGCGCAACTGAACTAAAACAATTATCTGGGCTTAATCAAAATTCCATTTCCTCGCGTATTGACAAGATTGCTCAGATTTCTCGAAAGGACACCGGGAAACAGCATGCAAGCAGCAGCTGAGTTAGATGTCTATTTTGAAATACCGTTTCCAAACAGTGTTCAACTGTTGCACACCATATCGTGCAAGGTGGCAATGCTAATGAGAAACCTTCCTTGAACAGTGGGATGGGTAGAGTAACTGTTCCTATTAAGTGATATTCAAGGACAACGATTTTAAAATGAAGTATGTATTAAAAAAGACGGAGTAAAGCTTCGCTTGATCTTCATACGTAACATTGGTCTGAAAATTACTATGTGTAACAAAGTGAACTGGTCGGCCGCGGTGATCTCGCGGTTCTAGGCGCGCAGTCCGGAACCGTGCGACTGCTACGGTCGCAGGTTCGAATCCTGCCTCGGACATGGATGTGTGTGATGTCCTTAGGTTAGTTAGGTTTAAGTAGTTCTAAGTTCTAGGGGACTGATGACCACACCTGTTGAGTCCCATAGTGCTCAGAGCCATTTTTTTTAACAGAGTGAACAATGATTTGAAAAGGGTATAATGTAAAAAAGAGAGTTACTATAAAACTAAACAGCTTAAATAGTTGATATCTTAATGCATGACTCAGGGGAGAGGGGTGGTCTTTCTCTCAGCTCTGAGCAAGTTAACTAGCTGAAAATAATTATTTAAAGAAACTTGATGCGCAGTGCTGCAGTCTTGCCTTGAACTTCTTCTCTTCAAAACTACTGAAATTATCCAAAATTTATATTCCTTTCGTCTTCCAAAATATACATCATATTCATCCTTTCTGTCCGTTACTATAGATCTTCCTTCTTCCGACAAATACAATCACATGTGGGCTCAGCAGTACTGAATACGTCCATCACTTACCACATTTACTACCTCTGTCGTTTCCGAAATGCCTCGCCATAATAACCTGCTATTTGTCAAAGTTGGTTATGTCAGCGGATTTCCATTTTTGCGGGCCATCTCGCCACTTGAATGATTCCCCATTCGGCTCTGCTCGCCTCACATAATTTCCTTGCCGCATCAGGTGCACACAACGCCATCAAATGACATTCAGTCGCACACTGGTCGCAATGTTTCGGCTCATCATTATCCGTCTGCACATGGACACTCCAGACCACTACGAAGCACATGGGTGTATTTTCCCATTGCATTATTTCCTATGGCTTCTTCCCATTCTGTTCACGAACAGAGCTTGAGGATAATGATTGGTTAAACGCCTCTGTGACCTCTGTCACTAATCTAGAGGGGGGGGGGGGGGATTCTGGGGCTTCAAACCACTCCCGAAATGTTCAAAAAGCTAAAGCAAATTTATTTTAAAATCGATTGCCGTGTAATCTGAAAATATAGGTTTTTGTTGTTGTTGTCTTCAGTTCTGAGACTGGTTTCACGCAGCTCTCCACGCTACTCTATCCTGTGCTTCTTCATCTCGCAGTACCTACTGCAAAGTACATCCTTCTGAATCTATTCATCTCTTGGTCTCCTTCTATGATTTTGACCCTCCACGCTGCCCTCCAGTACTAAATTGGTGACCCCTTGATGCCTCAGAACATGTTCTACCAACCGATACCTTCTTCTAGTCAAGTTGTACCAGAAACTCCTCTTCTCCCCAATTCTATTCAATACCTCCTCATTAGTTCTACCCATCTAATCTTCACCATTCTTGAGTAGCACCACGTTTCGAAAAGTTCTAGTCTCTTCTTGTCCAAACTATTTATCGTCCATGTTTCACTTCCATTCATGGCTACACTCCATAGAAATACTTTCAGAAACGACTTCCTAACACTTACATCTATACTCGACGTTAACAAATTTCTATTCTTCAGAAACGCTTTCTTTGCCATTGACACTCTACATTTTATACCCTCTCTAGGTAGTACCATCTAATAGCCTAAGTTGCTGAGGGTAGGCACAGAGAGACGACGTTCGTTCATACACCAACTGCTTCGAAATACCGTAGTCGTTGCACTTCCTGCAAACTACGGAAATTGTTGTTACTGTCGTAGGGAGTTACGTAGGAGAGAGGAAGGGGCAGTGTGTACAGTATGATAATCTCTCTGTTTTCTTTTACGTTTACTCTTGTACGTTCGCGTAATAATGCCATATCTGAGAACTGGCCAGTCTGAAGCAAAACTGTATAAGGGAAACATTGTAGAGCAGCAAAGTAGGTTTTCAGAAAGTCTACGATACTGACGAAAACCCTACCTGATAAGTAAATATAATCATTTATCACTTTAATAGAAATCGGGTACACTGGTATGAAAAACTTAAGTGTGAAAGTAACTTCCGCAAGGCGTGTCTCTGCCAAGTAACGTAGCTCTACGTCACTTGGACCATACATAGAAAGAAGTACTACAGTATAGTAGAGAACGCCTATTGTAACATTACAGGACATATTGGGATATATTGAAGTATTCGATACTGTAGACTTTTAGGGGATGTCGATACAGATATGCAAAATGTAAAGGGAAACTTTGGTGATGTTTAAATATTGTACTGTGTCAATATTAGGACATTTTGCACAGAAAGAACAAAAATAGAATTAATGTAAATATATATTAGTATTAGTAACCTATTTTCATTCAATTTTGTAATTATATTTCATTTTGTAAAAGAAAGACTCACTGTTTGCTGTAGTTCTGATTAATTGTATAAATTATCAGTTTTGAGCAAAATTATTTCGTATAATATGGACAAGATACTTTTAAAAACTCACCAGCTAAAGGGAAAGTCTGAAAATGAACGTTTAATGCACACTTCTGGAACTTTCTATGGAGAAATTCTATATTATGATCGCAAAAATACGAAAACTTGTGAAAACTGTTTCATAATCTAATTTCGAAAGAAGATTTGTATCAAGAAATATTGCTAAAAAGATTTGTTTGCGTTTTGAAACACGATTTAAATCATTTTACATATAAATAGTTGTTCTAAATCACTCAAGAAATATCCAGAATCAAATGTCAAGATATATCTGGAAACATCGGTACAAATCTGGTGAAGGTTATCCAGAAGCTGGTAGAAAAATGTTATAAAATCTATTTGGAAATTATGCTTGTAAGAATTTATATGTACTGATCCTTTTACTTACTTTAATCTGTACTAAAATTCTGTAATGTCTAATTTAGTTTTAAGTCGTGAATTGCTATCGTATTGTAAACAAAACATTGTCAAAGAATCTCATTGTTTGGAAAGATATTAATACACTTAGTAGTTGTCAGTTGCCAGTTCGGTTCGGATATGCAGTGCGGTTAGCTCTGAGAGTCAGTTGTTGAGTCTGTGAAGTCTGTCAGTTCTGTTTGTAAATAAACGTCTGTAATGAAGAATTACTTGTTGTAGTCAATATGAATTCAAGACCTTTTGCACGAAGCAGACACCTCCTAATGCAACGTTTTAATTTGGTGTTGAGGAGCTGAAATGTTATAATTTGGTGCAGAAAGTCCTGGGACGTTATAATTTGGTTGAGGAAGCTGGGATGTTAAAATTTGGTGGAGGAGCTGGGATGTTATAATTTGGTGGAGGAAGCAGAGGATCTGACGACCACCCAGTGATTCTTCAAAATAAAATACAACTCTTCTGGGATCACAAGAAGAAAATAGGTCTGTTTTGGGACCACAAGAAGAGGATATACGACAGACCAGTCATTCTTCAGAAGTAAATACGTCGATTCTGGGGTCACAAGAAGAGGAGTGAATCAACCGAGCGAAACCATCCTGGAATTGAAGAAATTTCGCAAAACACGGACACCAACGACCGCCGACGGACACTAAGATAAGTACCTGCTCCTTAAATAATGGAAAAAGACGCAGATTTCAGTATTGACAGCGGTGTAGCGAGTACACCTATTAGGGAAAGTGCTTCTGACAGTGTAGGAATGTTGTAAATGTTAAAACAAATGTTTTCAGAGTTAAACTCGAAGATGGACGATTCTCGTGCCGAATTACGTCAACAAATTGAACAGACACAACAACAGATGGACAGGTCGATTTCGAAGGCTGTGTGTGATTTAAAATCAGAAATAAATTCAAATACAGAACAGATTGCCCACACTAATCAGGTTCTCGAAGAATGGCGAATTACTTTTGAGTCAAACCAAAAGGAACTTAGTTGTCGTGTGGACACGGTTGAGAGCAAAATTTCTCTCCTTGAAACTGATTTAAGTAACGAAATTTCACATAACCAGTCAAAACTTAAAAAAGTTTGTAAATGAGGAAAATTCTCAATTGAGAAATGAATTTGACCAGACAAAACGATTTTTTGAAAGCGAAATTGAATCTTTCAAATCTGATTCTGACAAAAAGGTCACAGAAATTTGTAGTATAGTAGGTAATGTCGAAAAAACTGTAGACAGAAAATTTGTAGAAATACAAGAAACTATGTTGCAAAAAGGTTTTAGTAATAGTTGTAATGGGGTATGGGGAAATTTTCCCATTAAAACTTATCCTGGTGACAAGAATATACACCCAAAAGACTTCATGCAATTCTACAAGGAGCAGTTCACGTCCATAATGATAAAGAAATTACTTGATGGTGAGGCGCTTTCGTGGGCCAGTCAGAATTGTTCCGCGGAAATGTCCTTTGAAGATTTCGAAAAATGTTTTCTAACCAAATTTTGGTCTGAAACTGAGCAAGCTCGAATCAAAAGTGAATTCTTGAATGGTCCTAGTTACAGATAATCTGATGGGTCAATTAAAGCCTATTGTGAGAAACAGTTGCAAAAATTAGTGCATCTGGATAAGCCATTTGATGAGCTAACTCAAATTGATGCACTAAAACGGAGACTTCCGAAAAGAGTACAAAGGGGTTTAGTATATGGTCCAGATGAGTCAATGGAACAATTCTTGAAATATGTGGACAAACTTGATAGAGCCTTTGAACAAAACAACAGATTTAACGACTTTGTAGGTTCATCACACAGAGGGTGGGAACCGAACCGTGGAAATAATAACAATAATAGTGAACGAAGAAACTTTAACAACAACAGGGATAATTATAATAGCAATGACAGAAGAAATTTTGGTAGGAATGATCAACACTTTAATTCAAACAGAGAATGGGAAAATCGAAACAGGTCCTGGGGTAATGACATGAGAGAAGGTAACCCGAGGCAGGGAAATGATAGACATAGGCCTTTAAACGACTAAATGCTCCACTGGGAGTCTGTCAGTTTGGGGCAAGGAATTTTCAAAATCAGGCTAATTTCACCTGGAACAGACAGCACTATAATCAGAGACCTAACCAGTATAGACAGTATGCTTATGATCGATCTGTAGATAGAGGTAATGAAAAAATTAAATTTGACAGGAAATTTTGGAATGTCATCAGAGAAAATACTAGAAACAACTGTAATAGGAAACAGGCTACCTTTGATGAAGTAGGCTTAGAAGATGATATAATTGCAAATTTATATAATCAAGAAGAAGCACCTAATGCTGAAATGAAAGGTAAGGATAACTTTGATAATTTTGGATTGTACAAACTTATGTGTGGTGATGTTTTAGATGTAAGTTGTCATAATGATGTTCATACTGAAGTTTCTGGAAAGTCTGATATTCATGTGGATGTGGTTGGTGAAGATGGTGTTGTGAGTAATGTTGGTGATACTAGTAGTGTTTGTAGTGTAAGCTCAGGCAATGATGATGATAATGTTGATGTTAAGGCTAATGGTGATTATGTACTAGAAGATTTCGATGGTGAATTGGATGGAATAGTTTATGTTGAAGTTAAGGAGGATGTTATAAGCAATAGTGTTGAGAATAGTTGTGCCAGGAACTCTAACTACATTCCACATGAGAATCAGATTGTGCCAGTTCAGCTTAGTAATACATCAGGAGACAGGGGGGTTGATTGTGCTGATGCATCTGAGATTATTTTGAAATCTGTTTGGGACAAATTTAAAGATTACAGTGATGACAATGATGTTAAGATCAAATTAAGGGAAATTTGTGAACCAGTTTCTGCTTTTAAGCCTAATGAAATCATCAAACGGGGTACTAGTCAGGATGTGTGTGTGAGGTAAATAGTAATCCATACATTCCAGTAAATTCCAGTAGACCTAGAAGTTTGAAGAAAGTATTGCCTAATAAAGAAAACCTAAATATGGAACAGAGGTATGATGAGATAGCAGAAGATCTTTTGTATGAACAACAGGAAGAAAGGGAAAACACCACTATTGGTAGTCCATACATAAAAATTAAAGCTGCAGGTTGGGAAGGGTATTGTTTGATTGACACAGTGAGTCCAATTAGTGCCATTTCAAGCAAATTAAGAGATATAATTAAGCATGATTCTGACTTTGTTGAATTACCAGTTGTTTGGAAAAAAATTAGAGGCATTACCGGCAAACTGAACAAAATTGTTAATAGACAGGTGTTGTTGTCCTTCAGTATAAAGGATGTACAGTTTACTCAAGGATGTCTTGTAATAAGTGACCTAAATGAGAATGTACTGTTGGGTATGGACTGGATATTAAAAGCTAATGCAGCATTTGATTGGGAAAAGAGTTTGTTTACCTTTATTGATCCTAAGACGAGAGTATGTTCCAGTACTGACATGTCAATTCAAAACTGTGCTGATAAGGGAATTGAAATTAGGGACGTTACATTTTCTAAAGACAGTGGTTATTGTGTAGAGGAAATTACTGAGGATTATGATGATGGAGAATATGGGGATATAGTTCAAGAAAAATTATGGGAATCAGATAATTTGAACCAAGAACAGAAGGTAGAGTTAGAAAGATTATTGTGGAATTACTGTGATGTTTTTGATGATAGACCTGGCAGAGTAAAGAACTATCAATGTAAAATCAGATTAAAACCACATGAGCCATTCTTTATAAAACCTTATAGTGTACCCATTGCAAAGAGAAAAGATGTAGAAAAGGAACTTCAAAAGATGGAAGAGTGGGGCATCATTGAGAGAAGTAAGAGCCAATACAATAATCCTTTGGTAGTGGTTGCAAAACGTGATGACAGTGTCAGGCTTGTACTAGATTCAAGACACCTAAATAAGTATCTGGAAAGAGAGACCGATCATCCCGAGAATATAGACGAATTACTTCATAAATTTGAAAGAATGAAATACATTACCAGTTTAGATCTCACATCAGGATTTCACCAAGTAGAATTAGAAAATGATTCCAGAAAGTATACTGCCTTTTTGTATGGGGGAAGATGTTACCAGTATTGTGTGGTACCATTTGGGCTGAATGTCTCAGTAGAAGAATTCATTAGAGCACTTGACTTTGTTTTGGGAAAAGATCTTTTATCAAAATTAATTGTGTATGTAGATGACATTTTGATCACTGGAGAAACTCGGGAAGAACATGTTAATACTTTGAGGGGGGTTTGCAATAGATTAAGGAAAGGGGGAATGTCACTTAAATTATCTAAATGTAAGTTTGGTATGAAAAAATTGAAGTTTCTGGAGCACAGTATTTCTGAGGAAGGTATTTTGCCAGATCCTGAAAAACTCGAGGCAATTGCAAAATTCCCAATTCGAAAAACCCAAGAAACAACTAAAGTCATTTTTCGGAATGTGCGGTTACTACAGAAAGTTCATTAGTACCCAAGCTCTAAATGCTCCAAGTCTTAACAGATTGCTGAAGAAAAACGCAATGTGGGTTTGGGATCAGGAATGTGAAGCTGCTTTTGAAGAAATAAAAACACAGTTATGTAACAGTCAAATTTTGTACCGTCCTGATTTAAGTTTACCTTTTTGCATTATGGCAGATAGTAGTGATTATGGCTTAGGTGCTCACCTTTTCCAAGAAGTAAATATAAATGTGAAAATAGAACACAGGTGTATTGCTTTTGCTAGTCGAATCTTGAAAAAACATGAGAGGCAATACACTGTTACCGAGAAAGAGCTTTTGGCCATTTACTGGGCATTTTCTAAATTCAGAAATTATTTATTGGGAAACCAGGTAGTTGTCTACACAGACCATAAGGCATTAATTTATATTCAAGAATGTAGGTTGCATCATGGAAGGATTACCAGGTGGGCACTCTTGTTACAACAATTTAATTACTCAATAAAATATCTTAGAGGACCCGATAATGTAGTTGCTGATGCTTTATCTAGACTACCTGTGGGGGGTGACTTTGAAGATGACAGTGGGGAATGTGAAAAACAATTCCAAATTATGTATTTAAGAGGGGTGGACAATGAACAAGAAATCAAAGACATTTGTAATGACATCCGACGGAATCAGAACCACGATGAGAACTGTAAACTGGTCAAAAGTTATTTAGGGAAAAAGGGACATGAAAAAGTGGGAGATTATTACAAAATCTACAAGGGGATTCTATTCAAGAGAAACACTGTAGATAGCGATGTATGGAAATTATGTTGGCCTGAACAGTACATCAATGTACTCATCAAGTACATTCATGAAAGTTTTGGTCATTGTGGGATTCAAAAGTGTATCCAGAAAATCCAAGTAAATGTGTACTTTAACAACATAGCCAGAAGGGTTAGAAAAATTTTGACGGGTTGTGACAGGTGCCAAAGAGTAAAAGTATCCAACCAAACTTGTCGAGGATTGATGCAAAACATCTTACCAAAAGAACAACACGAGTTAGTCGCTGTCGACTTATATGGACCATTACCGAAGACCAGAGGAGGCTATTGCTACATTTTTGTTATGGTTGATGTTTTTTCAAAATTCATTAAGTTATACCCTCTTCGCAAGGCAAACAGTAAGAGCATTATTTCAAAAATCAGAGGAGACTATTTTGGCAGGGTTGGAAAACCTCAGAAAATCTTATCAGACAATGGGACTCAATTTACTTCTGGTGTATGGAAAGCTTTTGTTGAAGATGAAAATATAAGTCACATTCTTATTTCAGCTTATCATCCGTCAGGAAACCCTTCGGAGAGATACATAAGGGAAATTGGGCGATTCTTTAGAACCTACTGCAATACTGATCATGCTAGTTGGATTGACTATGTTGAGAAATTCGAAGATGTTGTGAACAGCCCACAGCATTCCTCAACAGGGTTTTCGCCTTATGAAATACAGTATAATAGCAAACCACCACATCCAATTAGTGATTTCATTGATTTTCCAGTCTACAAACCATTAAGTACTCAAGAGAGAGAGAGGAAATAGTGAGAAAGTCCATGAAATCTCAAGGTGATAAGATGAAATGTAGACATGACAAAAGATTGAAGCCTATTCAATTTAAAATTGAACACTTGGTCCTTGTTAAAACACAAGAGAAGTCTAAAGCCATCAGTGGTGAATTAAAAAAGTTTTTTGACATATACATTGGAGCTTTCAAGATTCAGGACAATCCTCATCCGAATGCTTACCGTCTAGTCTACCCAAATTCTGGCAGACTGTTTGGCCTACGAAACGTGACCGAACTGAAATTGTATAAAAAAATGTAAAAAAGTATTTTAGATAATACATGTTTATAGACTTTTATATGTAATCTTACCAGGATATTTTTGTATACTTTGTTATGTTGTATTTATCTGATTCCTCAGGGGAGCATACATTCTTTGTGTGTTAAGTGTTTGGCGAGCACTAGGTCCCCTAGCTATGCAATTGTCATATTTCATTTTCGTATTCTGGCATTGCATCTTACACTTATTCTCTGATCATGTATAATCAATTTTCTCCATCTGTCAGTCTATCCTCTCTTAGCTTTAAGACATTATTTAGAGTAAATTTTCTTGAGTAATTAGACTTTAGAGAATTCAAATTTCTGTGTCCTTAAAAACCGGTCCACCGACTATTAAATGGTTTTGCTAATGTTTATCTGGGTTTGACCACTGTATGCTGTATATTCATAGCGGACTGTGCTATTGCAGCCTGTGATAGCCTGCAGTGTATATGGAAACCATACGGACTGTGAAGATGAGACTGAAATACAGTGTGTGGCATTGAGGTATACCGACCTTTAAGGAAGAAGATCACCGACCTTCAAGAAAGAAGATCACCGGTCTTCAAGAAAGAAGACACCAAAGATATGTGCAGGACATATTGGGACATATTGAAGTATTCGATACTGTAGACTTTTAGGGGATGTCGATACAGATATGCAAAATGTAAAGGGAAACTTTGGTGATGTTTAAATATTGTACTGTGTCAATATTAGGACATTTTGCACAGAAAGAACAAAAATAGAATTAATGTAAATATATATTAGTATTAGTAACCTATTTTCATTCAATTTTGTAATTATATTTCATTTTGTAAAAGAAAGACTCACTGTTTGCTGTAGTTCTGATTAATTGTATAAATTATCAGTTTTGAGCAAAATTATTTCGTATAATATGGACAAGATACTTTTAAAAACTCACCAGCTAAAGGGAAAGTCTGAAAATGAACGTTTAATGCACACTTCTGGAACTTTCTATGGAGAAATTCTATATTATGATCGCAAAAATACGAAAACTTGTGAAAACTGTTTCATAATCTAATTTCGAAAGAAGATTTGTATCAAGAAATATTGCTAAAAAGATTTGTTTGCGTTTTGAAACACGATTTAAATCATTTTACATATAAATAGTTGTTCTAAATCACTCAAGAAATATCCAGAATCAAATGTCAAGATATATCTGGAAACATCGGTACAAATCTGGTGAAGGTTATCCAGAAGCTGGTAGAAAAATGTTATAAAATCTATTTGGAAATTATGCTTGTAAGAATTTATATGTACTGATCCTTTTACTTACTTTAATCTGTACTAAAATTCTGTAATGTCTAATTTAGTTTTAAGTCGTGAATTGCTATCGTATTGTAAACAAAACATTGTCAAAGAATCTCATTGTTTGGAAAGATATTAATACACTTAGTAGTTGTCAGTTGCCAGTTCGGTTCGGATATGCAGTGCGGTTAGCTCTGAGAGTCAGTTGTTGAGTCTGTGAAGTCTGTCAGTTCTGTTTGTAAATAAACGTCTGTAATGAAGAATTACTTGTTGTAGTCAATATGAATTCAAGACCTTTTGCACGAAGCAGACACCTCCTAATGCAACGTTTTAATTTGGTGTTGAGGAGCTGAAATGTTATAATTTGGTGCAGAAAGTCCTGGGACGTTATAATTTGGTTGAGGAAGCTGGGATGTTATAATTTGGTGGAGGAGCTGGGATGTTATACTATCTACCTGCCTATATCTCCAGCCTTGTTACGTAGGACAACCACCGTTAATCGGATTTGGCATGTTAATGGTTAAGGAGTGGCCGGATGTCCTCCCTGCCGCCACCCCGTACCCCCTGGGACGGAATTAGTGTACCCCAACTGTTTGTGTCGAGTGTAATGCATGGAATAGAGCGGAAGTGTTCAGATGCCTGTGAGCCGTGTAACTGAGGCGGAACATGGGGAGCCGCCCAGTATTCATGTAGTGGGATGTCAAAAGCCGCCTAAAAACCACATCCAGGCTGGCCGGCACATCGGCCCTCGTCGTTAATCCGCCGGAAAGCAGCGCATTAACCCTCTTGGCTACCCTGGCTGGTAGTATAGTAGAGAACGTAACTAAAAGAAATCCTCAAGGAGAAAACAGTAAACACACTTTTATTGCAAGACAGTAATGACACTGAAGTTCCTACGATTCGTTATGGTACGCTAGCCTTTATGAAAGGCGGTACATGGTTCTTAACTGCCTGTGTGATCATCACAGACGGCAGTGCACGCTCTACCATGTGCTTCCTCGCTGGCCACGAGGAGTTCTTGCGGCAGGGCGTTCCATCCACCGACCAGAGTGGCTGCCAACTGCTCGATGGTCGCAGGTGCATGTAGAAGCGTTTCGCGACGCGTCTTACATATGCTCCACGGGATTTAACCCTTTCGGGACGCGACGCCCTTATACGTGGCCCGACGCGGCAATCGCTTTGGGACGCGAGGGCCGTATACGTGGCCCGGTTGTCACGCCACACACCCAGCACTGTATCTAGGGATTGGCTTGGAGTATCGACAAGGGACGGGGCTCATCCTGACAAAAAGGTAATTGTTCTGCCTAATTTAAAGTGGGGTTCGTCAACACTTTCTTGCTACTCTACTGGCCATTAAAATTGCTACACCAAGAAGAAACGCAGATGATAAACGAGTATTCATTGGTCAAATATATTATACTAGAACTGACATGTGGTTACATTGTCACGCAATTTGGGTGCATAGATCCTGAGAAATCAGTATCCAGAGCAGCCACCTCTGGCAGTAATAACGGCCTTGATACGCCCGGGCATTGAGTCAAACAGACTTTGGATGGCGTGTACACGTATAGCTGCCCATGCAACTTCAACACGATACCACAGTTCATCAAGAGTGGTGACTGGCGTATTGTGACGAGCCAGTTGCTCGGCCACCATCGACCAGACGTTTTCAGTTGGTGAGGGATCTGGAGAATGTGCTGGCCAGGGCAGCAGTCGAACATTTTTTGTATCCAGAAAGTCTCGTACAGGACCTGCAACACGCGCTCGTGCATTATCCTACTGAAATGTAGAGTTTCGCAGGGATCGAATGAAGGATAGAGCCACGGCTCGTAACACATCTGAAATGTAACGACCACTGTTCAAAGTGTCGTCAATGCGAACAAGAGGTGATCGAGACGTGTAACCAATGGCACCCCATACCATCACGCCGGGTGGTGCGACAGTATGGCGATGAGGAATACACTCTTCCAATGTGCGTTCACCGCGCTGTCGCCAAACACGGATGCGACCATCATGATGATGTAAACAGAACCTGGATTCATCCGAAAAAATGACGTTTTGCCATTCGTACATCCAGGTTCGTCATTCAGTGCACCATCACAGGCACTCCTCTCTGTGATGCAGCGTCAAGGTTAACCGCAACGTCTCCGAGCTGATAACCCATGCTGCTGCAAACGTCGTCGAACTGTTAGTGCAGATGATTGTTGTCTTGCAAACTTTCCCATCTGTTGACTCAGGGATCGAGACGTGGATGCACAATCCGTTACAGCCATGCGGATAAGATGCCTGTCATCTCGACTGCTAGTGATACGAGGCCGTTGGGATCCAGCGCGGCGTTCCGTATTACACTCCTGAACACACCAATTCCATATTCTGCTAATAGTCATTGGATCTTGACCAAAGAGAGCAGCAATGTTGCGATACGATAAACCCTAATCGACATAGGCTACAACAAATGGTTCAAATGGTTCTGAGCACTATGGGACTTAACATGTGAGGTCATCAGTCCCCTAGAACTACTTAAACCTAACTAACCTAACGACATCACACACATCTATGCCCGAGGCAGGATTCAAACCTGCGGTTCCAAACTCAAGCGCCTAGAACCGCTGGGCCACGCCGGCCTGCGATAGCCTACAATCCGACCTTTATCAAAGTCGGAAACCTGATGGTACACATTTCTCCTCCTTACACGACGTATCACAACAACGTTTCACCAGGCAACGCTGGTCAAGTGCTGTTTGTGTATGAGAAATCGGTAGGAAACTTTCCTCATGCCATTTCATGAATTAAATTCAGTATCTCCTGTGGCATCCAAGAAGATCTGCTAATCCTTGTCTCATTACCTATTTGATACTCTGCTACCTTCACTATGTCATCTCTCAAAGTTACCCATTCGTATTCTACTGTATTCGTTTTGCTTATTCTAGTCAATCGAATCGTTGCCTACTTCTTGCTTTGAAACTATCGACGATGACTGGTTCTTTCAATCTGTTCAGCTACCATCTTCTGAATGCCCTTCCATTTTGCAATTCCTTTGGTGTTAGCCTACAATTCGTAATCAATAAATTGTGCTTAGAGTTCACATTTTCCCCTGGAAATGTCTCACAATCTAAAAGCCGTTCCGAAATCTCTGTCTTACTACTATATATTCAATATGAGACGTTCCGGTGACTCCAGGTCTCTTCCATGATTGTTTAACCAAGTGTTATCGATAGTTAAATCACGCACTGTGCAGAATTCCACCAGGCGGCTTCCTCTTTCATTCCATTCTCCTATTCCATACTCATCTACAATTTTTCCTTCTTTTTTCTACTATAGAGTTCCATACCTCATTATAATAAAATTTTTGCCTCCCTTAAATATCTGAATAATTTCTTTTATCTCATCACACATTTCTTCAATCTCTTCATCACCTGCGGAGCTAGTTCGCATATAAACTAGTGATGTGGATGTTGGCTTTTTGTCTGTCTTGGCTACGATAATGCATTCCCTATGCTGTTTATAGTAGATTGCCCGCATTTCTACTTTGTTATTTGTTAGTCGTTATTAAACCTACCCCTACGATTTCTTTATTACAACCCTTTTTTCACCTTATCAGAAGCCTGTTCCTGCTCCGACTGAACTTCACTAAATCCCACCATATCCAATTACAACCTGTCCATTCCTCTTTTTAAATTTTCTAACCCACCTGCGCGAGTAAGGGATCTAACATTCCATGCTCTGATGAGTAACATTGAAACGTATGTGCTGAGATTTGATCAGGATAGAGCCAGTGAAAAATGTCGATAGTTCCCAACCGCAAGGTTGGACGAGCAGTACATCTTCGAGTAGTAAGATCTTTGACAGCTAACAGAGCTAGGTGCACGAGGTAACAGTTGAGCGAAACTCGACACATACCTGGGGAAACTAGAAAGAATAATTAATAAAATAGGTTTTATTTGGTGAAATAATGTCTAAAAGCTAGATAGAAATCTCATTGTTGATGCAATAAGCGTTTTGTGAAACTTTCTCGTAAATCCATGCTGTAGAAGTTTTTTTTAGTTTTTCACATGTGCCTTAAAAGTTTGAACAATAAATATTTTTTAGATAAAATTAGAGTTTCATCTCACACCTTATGTCGTCCTCCGCACCCTGTGCTTGCATTGAACCAAAAGATACATTAAAGTAAAGTTCCCATGAGTAAAGCTAATAATTTCATTTATCAGAGTAAAATAATCTATATTCCATTGCACAGTTGGCAAACCAGATCAGGACAGATTTTTTATTAAGTAACAAACAAGGCCAAAATGAGTAAAGTTGTCTAGAATGACAATTTTATGCCATTGCACTACGGCTCAGTTGAATATATGTTTTATTATCGGCTAAACGGGAAGGAGTGTACGAGCTAAGTCCACAGACGCAGTCAGATGCAGGTTGGTGACTTTCATTTATTTTTACTACTAAACTTTCATGCAGTCAGATGTGTATTTTGAGAATTAATTTTCCAACAATATTTTCATGCAGTCAGATAAAGTTCACTTTAGTTAAATACGCAGTCAGATGCAAGTTTTATTAAAGACTAAAGCTGTCACATGCTCTTCAGTCTAGTTTAAATAGAGAAGTTTTATTAACAACACTTTCAACATGCCAGTTTTGTTTTTACTGATGACGACATCCTCCTGAGTAGCTCCGGCTGGAGATTAGAAAGGGGAACTATTTTGCCTCCGGAATATTTTACCCATTCCGCAGAGCTGCATGCTATCGGGAAAAATTACGGCTGTAGTTTCCCCTTGCTTTCAACCATTCGCATTATCAGCACAGCAAGACCGGTTTGGTTGATGTTAAAAGGCCAGATCAGTATCATCCACACATTATCGCCTGGAAATAGTGGAAAGGCTGCTGTCCATCTTTCAGGAACCGCACATTTGTCTGGCTTCTCAACAGATAAACCTCCATTGTCGTTGCGCCTGCGGTACGGCTGCCTGTATCGTCGAGGCACGCAAGCCAATCCACCAATGACAAGGTCCATGGTTGACTCTCAGATATTGCAAGTTTTATGATGACGAAAGAGGTATTTATCGAGAGGTGAAATACTAACATTTTCTGATTGTTGCATGGAAGGTACGTACCAAATTTTCGCGAAGTGTAATATAGGTATGTTTATATTTAAATATAGTGCTTCATTGTAGTAATGAGGAGGAAACTAAATTAATCCTGTTATAACACAATTATTCACTTACTTGCTAAGGTTGGCAGGAAAATCAAATGGAACACAAACGGACGACGTTTTCGAACTGCTACCGTTAAGTACCGATCGGAATAGCAAAAGGGTGGGGAGGGGGGGGGGGGGAGCAAAACACCAAGAAAACTTTTACAAACTGTCGTTGAAATCAGTAGACCTATGTGTCGGCGAAAGCCGGCTACTGACTTCTTTTACGAACTAACATGGTTGCAATATGCTTAATTTAATATTCATTATTGTTAATAAGTACCACATCTGAGCGTAAAAGTTTCTCTTCCGAGCTTTCTCGAAACCTTACAGCCTTTATCCGCCTTTGTCATCACAACATTGAGCAGGGTGGCGTCGTGCCCGATGCACTAGACGCACACTCAGGAGACTCGACTTCAACCTCAGAGCCAGCCATCCATATTTGGGTTTGTCGTGGTTTCAGAGTTAACTAGGAGCACGCCGGGAAGATTCCTTGAAAATGTCATGCGGCTTCTTCCCACCTAGTGTTAAAAAATCTAAGCAATGCTTCGTTTCTAATGATCTTAGGTGTTCACGAGACATAAAACACTAAACTTACTTCCGACATAGTGAAGTGGCCGTATGGCAGTGTTGGCCGGGAGGCCCCATGCGGGGGAGTTCGGCCGCCGTATCGCAAGTCCTTTTTAGTTGACGCCACTTCGGCGACTTGCGAGTCAATGATGATGATGAAGAACACAAAACACCCAGTCATCTCGAGGCAGACAGACTCCTTGACCCCGTCGGGAATCGAACCCAGGACCCCTTTGCCTCTTTGCGCGAAAGCAAGACCATGAGCTGCGGACAGTTCTAATGTCTATTAGAACTGTCCGCAGTGTCAGTGAGCGGGGAAAGCAGTACAGTGCCCGCCACGAAAAGAGGAGGAGTACATGGAAGAGAAGTTCCATCTTGCTCAGTGCTGACAACACACCGTCTGGTCGATGCGCGTTAGCAGTAGAAGCCACGCCTGTGTTGTCAGCACTGAGCAAGATGGAACTTCTCTTTCACGTACTCCTCCTCTTCTCGTGACGGGCACTGTACTGCTTTCCCCGCTCACGGAGTCGTTATTAACCGAAACTATACGACTTGCTAGAAAGACGTCGTTTGCACGAGTGTCACTACCAACTCTAGACAACGTTTACTGCACTACAAGCTTGCATCGCCATGGAGATACCGTCGACAACAGAATTTTACTGACTGATTTCTGCTTGTGATTCCAAGATTGCTCACTTAATGTTAGGTCATGACTCATTGTAGGTAGGTCTTCACGGGATTTTTCACACCTTTCTTCAAACGTCTCTCAGTTCATTTTCTCATGCATCTCCGTGCCACTCTCCCGTTGGTCAAAGCTGAGACGGGTCGTGCTGCTATTCTCTGTACACTTTCAGTATTACTCCGGTTTGCTTTTTGGTCACACACATTCGAGGAATATTCTCGTAGTAGCTGGCTGCCTGGTGTTGAGTAGTATATATTTATTTCAGTTTATGTACTCCATCTCTTCCTTCCTACTCTCTGTTCATCTCCTCTTTTGTTTCCGTGTAAACATCCTCTTTCCCCTCACTCTGTCCAACTCTTCCTCTTCCCTCTCTCTGTCCATCTCCTCCTCTGTGTCGCATAGTGATATAAACACATCCAAAAAAGTTTTGCATCACCTCGGCTCAGTGAGTTCCGGAATCAGTATAGCAAACTGTAAAAAAGATCAACGTAAATATCATTTCTGCCCTTTTTATTGCTCATGAAAACCACACATTGCACGCTGTACCACTATAAAGCGAGACCTTCAGATGTGGTGGTCCAGCCTGCTGTACACACCGGTACCTCTACTAACCAGTAGCTCGTCCTCTTGCACTGATACCGAGCGAGGTGGTGCAGTGGTTAGCACACTGGACTCGCATTCGGGAGGACGACGGTTCAATCCCGTCTCCAGCCATCCTGATTTAGGTTTTCCGTGATTTCCCTAAATCGTTTCAGGCAAATGCCGGGATGGTTCCTTTGAAAAGGCACGGCCGATTTCCTTCCCAATCCTTCCCTAACCCGAGCTTGCGCTCCGTCTCTAATGACTTCGTTGTCGACGGGACGTTAAACACTACCCACCACCACCACCTCTTGCACTGATGCACGCCTGTATTCGTCGTGGCATACAATCCACAAGTTCATCAAGGTATTGTTGGTCCACATTGTCCCACTCCTTAACGGCGATTCGGCCTCGATCCCTCAGAGAGGTTGGTGGGTCATGTCGTCCATGAACAGCCCTTTTCGATCTAGCCCAGGCATCTTCGATAGGGTTCATGTCTGAACATGCTGGCCGCTCTAGTCGAGCGATGTCGTTATCCTGAAGGAAATCATTAGCAAGATGTGCGCGATAGGGTCACGAATTGTCGTCCTTGAAGACGAATACCTCGCCAATACATTGCCGATATGATTGCACTATAGGTCGGAGGATGGCATTCACGTACCGTACAACCGTGACGGCGCCTTCCATGACCACCAGCGGCGTACGTCGGGCCCACATAATGCCACTCCAAAACAGCAGGGAACCTTCATCTTGCTGCACAGTGCGTCTAAGGAGTTCAGACTGACTGAGCTGCCTCCAGACAAGTCTCCAACGATTGTCTGGTTGAAGGCATATGCGACACTTATAGGTGAAGAGAACGTGATGCTAATCTTGAGCGGTCCATTCGGCATGTAGTTGGGCCCATCTGTACCGCGTTGCATGGTGTCGTTGTTGCAAAGTTGGACCTCGCCATGGACGTCGGGAGTGAAGATGCGCATCATGCAGCCTATTGCGTACAGCTTGAGGCGTAACACGACGAACTGTGGCTGCACAAGCATTATTCAACACGGTAGCGTTGCTGCCAGGGTTTCTCCAATCCATAATCCGTAGGTATCGCACATCCATTGCAGTAGGTCCGTGGGCGGCCTGAGCGAGGCATATCATCTACAGCTCCTGTCTCTCTGTATATCCTCCATGTTCGAGCAACATGGCTTTGGTTCACTCACAGATGCCTGGACACTTCCCTTGTTGAGAGCCCTTCCTTGCACGAAGTAACAATGTGGATGCGATCGAAACGCGGTATTGACCACCTAGGTTTGGTTGAACTACAGACAAAATGAGCCGTGTACCTCCTTCCTGGTGGAGTGACTGTAACTGATGGGCTGTCGGACCCCCCCCCCCCCCCCCCCCCCGTCCGATAGGCGCTGCTCATGCAAAGTTGTTTACATCTTTTGGGCGGGTTTAGTGACATCTCTGAAGAGTCAGAGGGACTGTCTCTGTCATACCCTACCTATATTCAGGAGTTCTGAGAACAGGGCTGATGCAAAACTTTTTTTGATGTGGGTAATTTTGTAGGTACACCAGTGCCATATGTAGGTAGTGACTGCTAAATGTGTTGTGAATAGTCTTAGTAGCAAAGAAAGAAGTCACAAATTTAAACTTCATGACGTCATGCCTCATGCGACGGTTTTACTGCAGTAACCACGAAACTGTAGTAAGCGGTAAACGTTTTTCTTTCACCATTTTGTGGGGGTTGTAAGCGAGAAAAAGTTTCGTAAGTGTTTGAAGTTATATGTAAAGGATTTTGCAAGTTGCTAAGTGCTGTCATTCTCATATACTGGCTGAATAAAACGTCGTGGCCTACAGTTTTTTTTCACCCCCACCCTTTGATGGGTTCTTACCCATACACCGATCTTTCTAAACAGTAAGTGTTATGTGTACCGAGTTTGTTTGAAATCGGTCCATTGGATTTCAAACAAACTCGGTACATATAACACTTACTGTCTAGAAAGATCGGTGGTACGGGAATCAAATTGGGGCAATACTTCTGGGTTTTTCTTTATAGAGGTTCATTTCACAACAGAGTTCACCACTTTTCCTTTTGCTTTGCTACCCTCAGTTTCAGTCCCCGTCTAGTCCATGAGTGTGTGGACACTAACTTTGGTACCAATGAAAGCCCGTAAATGTGACCAGGATTTCTTCAGGTTTGGTTGTGATTCATCTTATGGCCTTTTTTTACACATTATCAGTACCGTCCAAAAACTCTGCTAAGTCATTTGCTTTCTGTTACCGATTTAAAATATCATCGAAATGTTAAACGTATTTATTGCTTCTGGCAGCATGCTCCAAAATTCGCTTTCGTTTCGTTGACGGCTTGCTCTATATTCGCATTGTACGTGATAGGCTACAATCGTGAAGGAGGTTATCAGTGATTGTTCTGGATGACCTTGACCTTAGGAGATAAGATAAAGACTTCAGGGGTATCAGGCATCAGGCACCACCTGAAGCAGTGCGAGTTACATTCATGTACCGTTGCTCACCAGTAGCTAGTGCGGCCTGCCCCAGCACTCTCAGGGATGGATATGTGCTTAAGCATACGGCAGATGGCACGTATCGTGGAAGATTAAGCCGAAAAGCCAACGCATCAAAAGAGCACGCAGTCAACGGAGCGGTACTTCGTACTGCCATGGAGGTAGTATTGAGCTGTCTCACCCAACAGGTTGCAGGAGATAGTTTGCAGGCACTTAGTACGGCGCTGCATTGGAGAGAGGCCCAGGCCACCCCACATTCTCTTCAACCGCTGTGGCTACCAAACACCAGTGGCAGCTTGCAACGGCTATGTTCCACTGCAGCTGGCTGGCTGTGTTCTCAGAGGCAAAATCTTTTCTTGGTAGCAGGCCGCACATCACAATTCACTAACCAAGTTGTCCTGTAAGAAACCTTACTGTCATTATGTTAGAATCACAGATGCAGGTGAGATGATGCAGCACTGAGACTAATGCTTCAGAATGTGTTGTGTTTAAGCTGGACACAATCAGCGGACTTGCCCCCCCCACTAGGGCGTCTCAATTATCGTCGGTTCGTCTCGCCTCTGCACTTCCCACTGGTGTTAGGACGCCGTCAAGTGGCTGAGCTAAGAGACTACATGTTATAGCTCTCTACTGCAAGGCTCACAGTGTGGCACATTAGATGCTGTCATATTACGCCATTTTCAATTCTTGGATAAGGCTCCGCTCGGCGTCGAAACGTATTATAAGCAGCGCCATGTCTTCTACAGCACTGCACTTCTTGCATGCCCCAGATATCGGTTGTGATGCACGATATGAGTCAGATCTGATTCTGTAACATTTGCAACATGTAATAACTATGAAAGTTTTGTATGTGAACCCTGCTGTGCAACAATGTGTTTTTAAAATGAAATACTAACACTATCAGGTGCAGAGATTATACAGGGTGGTTCGTTGATAGTAACGGGACCAAATACCTCACGAAATAAGCATCAAACAAAAAAACTACAAACAACGAAAATCGTCTAGCTTGAAGGCGGAAACAAATGGAGCTATTGTTGGCCCGCTAGATGTCTCTGCCATAGGTTAAATTGTGTTTCTTCGAAATAGAAACCCCCACTTTTTACTACGTATTCGTGTAGTACGTAAAGAAATATGAATGTTTTAGTTCTATCACTTTTTTCGCTTTGCGATAGATGGCGCTGTAATAGTCACAAAAGTGTAAGTATGTGGTCTCACGTAACATTCCGCCAGTGCGGACGTATTGGCTTCGTGATACATTACCTGTGTTAAAATGGACCGTTTACCAATTGCGAAAAAGGTCGATATCGCGTTGATGTATGGTTATTGTGATCAAAATACCTAACGGGCGTGTGCTATGTATGCTGCTCGGTATCCTGGACGACATCATCCAAGTGTCCAGACCGTTTGCCGGATAGTTAAGTTAATTAAGGAAACAGAAAGTGTTCAGCCACATGTGAAACGTCAACCACGACCTGCAACAAATGATGACGCCCAAGTAGTTGTTTTAGCTGCTGTCGCGGCTAATCAGCACATCAGTAGCAGACAAATTGCGCGAGAATCGGGATTCTCAAAACCGTTGGTGTTCAGAATGCTACATCAAACATCTATTGCACCTGCACCATATTTCTATGCACCCGAATTGCATGGCGACGACTTTGAACGTCGTGTACAGTTCCGCCACTGGGCATAAGAGAAATTACGGGGCGATGAGAGATTTTTTGCACGCGTTGTATTTAGCGACGAAACGTCATTCGCCAAACAGCGGCAACGTAAAACCGGCATAATATGCACTATTGGGCAACGGAAATTCCACGATCGGTGCGACAAGTGGAACATCAGGGACATTGGCGGCGTTAATGTATGGTGCGGAATTATGGGAGAATGGATAATTGGCCCCCATTTTATCGATGGATATCAAAATGGTGCAGTATATGCTGATTTCCTACGTAATGTTGTGCCGATGTAACTACAAGATGTTTCACTGCATGACAGAATGGCGATGTACTTCCAACATGATGGATGTCCGGCACATAGATGGCGTGCGGTTGAAGCGGTACTGAATAGCATATTTCAGGCCAGGTGGATTGGTCGTCGAAGTACATCATTTTGAGCATTTATTGCATTAATGTAGTATTTACAGGTAATCACCCTTTAACATTATGCTTTCTCAAAAGAAATGGTTCAGATGGCTCTGAGCACTTAACTGCTGAGGTCATCAGACCCCTGGAACTTAGAACTACTTAAACCAACTGCTGAGGTCATCAGTCCCCTAGATCTTAGAACTACTTAAACCTAACTAACCTAAGGACATCACACACACCCATGCCCGAGGCAGGATTCGAACCTGCGACCGTAGCGGTTGCGCGGTTCCACACTGTAGCGGCTAGAACCGTCAAAAATTGTGAGCCATATGTTTGTGACTATTACAGCGCCATCTACCACAAAGCGAAAAAAGTGGTCCAACTAAAACATTCATATTTCTTTACGTACTAGACGAAAATGTAAGAAAAAATCGGAGTACATACTTCAAAAAACGCGGTTGATATCGGTTTGACCTTTGGAAGCGCCCTCTAGCGGGCCAACCATAGCGCCATCTGGTTTCCCCCTTCAGGCTAGACGAGTTTCGTTCTTTGTAGTTTTTCCGTTTGACGCTTATTTCGTGAGATATTTGGCCCGGTCACGATCAATGGGCCACCCTATATATACAGAGATACTGTTTAGACTATAACTAGTAGACAGGAAGAAGAACCAATGTACTGCGTTGGACATATAATCATTACTTTCTGACATTTCCTTTTAATTTCTGTAAACAGTTTTCACTCTGTCTTTTTTGATATTTACATGTAATCATTACTTTCTAATTGGACTTAATGCAATTCTTTTCTGTATACAGATTTCACTCGTTTATACAATATTTACAACACATGAGAAACAGAGACTAGCAGGTGAAGAAAACATCACAAGATATACACAGATATGTAAGCAGTACACACAATGTACTAGGTGGTTATAATTATACCACGGAAACTAGTTATTGTAGGAGGACCAAACTTGGTAGTATTAATGTCAAGGACACGGGAAACAGAAATAGTACAGAATCAATTCAACTGAATCCCTTTTAATGTGCTGCTATGGTACATCATACCACTACATACCGATACCATTACTGCTACAAAAGGTGCTCACTGTGGCGCCCATCAGTGTCCAGAAGAGTCTCAAATTGCAGGATTGCATTCTGCACAGCAGAACGAAACATGTCCGCATCTATGCTGGTTACCTTTCTTGATATGCTCCTCTTCAGATCAGAACATGTGTTAATGTTCCCCTGGTAAACTTTATCATTCAGGTAGCCCCACAACCAGAAATCACGGGGAATGAGATCAGGTCATCGTGCCGGCCAAGCGTTTGGAAACGATCGGCTGATAATTCGAAGCAAGTGAACATCACGAGCGATGTGCGGTGGGGCCCCATCTTGCATGAAAACTATGGAGTTCAATGCGTCTCTTTTCTGTGACAGGTATGACATGCTGGCGAAGCATAGTAATGCTGGCGAGTCACATTGCACATCTTTGGTCCTCGATCGCCAACCTGTTCAAAAATAATGGCTCAATGATGAGCCTAGCTGTGAAGCTACACCATACGATGACATGTTCACTACACAGAGGAACGTCATACACAGTGACTGGAGCGAAGATACCCCTACTCGGCAATTCTGTGTGTTCGCCTCACCTGTCAGAGAAAAATGAGCTTCGTCTGTCCATAGGATGGCCCAGGGCCAGCCCTCGTCCACTTCAGTCCTTGCAAGAAAGTGTAGAGCCAAGTCAACACGTCGTCGTGCGTCCTGTGATGCAATCTGCTGTTCGATATGCATCTTATATGGATACCATTTTAAAATAATTCGAAGCTCCTTCCGTACAGTGGACCACGGAACGTTCAACTGTCGTGACACAGCACGCACTTGCCTGACGATCGAGAATTGGGTGCAGCGTTGTCTGGCATAGCATCAGCGATTTCACCAATCACCTGTGATGCAACCAGTCGTCGACCTCTTCTTGGAGCGACCACCAGTTCTCCACTTGATTCTAAGTTCTTCATCATGCTCCACGCAGCAGGTGGAGAAAGAGGAGCCTTCCGTAATCCTTTCAGCCGGCGATATTCTCGAAGTGCAGCTGCAGCATTACTATTGTTTTGATAATAGAGCGTCACCAGTATTGCCCTGCTCCTTTTGTCCAAGCTCCTGATGACACTTCAACATGTTCACTGATTTCACTGATTTGTTTCCATCATCCTAGATGTCAACATTGGTCATCAATTCGATGGCGATTCGTTTCTTTTTTAACATTGCGACCCATGAAAGCCCTGGTGGGCTTAAGGGATGGCAAGATCCAGAGTGTACGTGTCCACGCATGCACTCTGGAATTTCTCAAAAACTGATCAACAATAAAATGAGCATAATACCGTCATTATGCAAGGAGACGTGTATGTGTCATAGAAGATGGTATTTCAAACTACATGCATTGTTAGCTGCATCACAGCATTTCTCTATTAGATGAGAGTGGTCTCTATATGGGGTTTGCACTTTTCTGTCCAACAGCGGCCCACTAATATGACACTCAGCTGCCTGTTCGTCTAAAGCCAAATTCTCCTGAGATTTGGTCATGGACGTATTTTTGTTATAAATAGTATCAAAACACCATGGACGTTTTTCGAGCTGAAAGAGCTACTATGTCGCAGTATTATCCCCAGAATATGATTCTAATTGGTTGAGCTGAGAGTCATATAACAATATAACCTAATACACGGCCACATATATACATGATGTTCAGTGAAGTTATTATGAGAGGCAGTGTGGTCACCTTCACAATGCGCCACAGGAGGTAGGAGGGAATCAAAGTCCTTGTATATGACGGAGGGGCAGCGCTGCTGGAAATGTGCATTCTTAAACTTTAAAATCTTGTTTGACATGATAGGCATTGCCACACATACCTGATCCTGGATAGAGCAATGAATTAGATACTTTTCTAAATTTTCGCTTTTAGTAAGCCCCATTTGAGGCTTCTATGACAAAAATGTCATTTGTATTTGTGTTTACTCCTTTGCGAGGATAGTAGGCAGAACATATCTTTGATCCAGATGCAGTGTTGCTTCCCGCCATCAGAGAATAGCACTAAAACTACATATCTGCGGCACTGACGACCTACTTTGGAAATGTAGGGGGACTGTCTGCTTTATGCTTTACAGCTTTTGCTTGTTCTGCACAGTGTGCTTTTAACATTTTAATGTTCGGATAATAAGTTGCCATCTCTTAACACATAAGTCTATACAGTAAAGTAAGGCCCTGCCAGTTCTTGGCTGATCCGTGATAAGACAGGCGAAAAATTTGACTAATGGAGGATTCTTAGTATTATCTCTATTTTCATTCGCTCTCTCTCTTTCTCTCCTTTATGTATGTATAGTTTTTAATATAAGATTTCATTACGTGATATAGTGATATAAAGAAACAGTCAAATAGAATCTTTGGTGGAGTCCTTCGTCTTGGTAATCAGCGGCTGGCTTGCTGTAAGAGATCTTTACATTTATTATTACTGTTAAACACTGCAGTTAGTCGGGAGAATCAATCGTTTGGACAATTTGTTCCTTTTACGAAAGATTGCGTAATCCAGATGTGTATAAGCCTTTTAGGACGATTTAACACAGATTCTGTCACTGCAGGCTCTCTTCGACACAGCTGAAACTTCCCCACTAATTACAGTGCCAACGTGATCAACAAATGATTAAGAAAAAAACTCGTTCGTTAATTCACTCCAGAATAAAAAATTCACGAACCTTATTTATGGAGGAAATCGTGTGTTAAATCCACGCCTTAATTATTCTACTTTTACAGTGTCTTTTTCTTCAAAATAAACCGCTAGTGGCACAAATGTTAATTGGCTCGCTTTAGCGAGAAGAAAGCAGAATATGTATCTCTCAGAAACACGTCAATCCCTCAACAGATACTCCAGAAGCTGTCCTAGTTACCACTCTAACAACCATGGAGAATGCATATATCCATCTCTGTTATTTCAAAGAATAAATGCACTAGAAAATGCTTTGGCGTCGTGGAGCTGTCGCCACCTATATATATTACAAGAAAATCAGATCAGATAACTCTTCAAAAGTGAATGAATTTGGATGGTTTGATTGAAAATGATTAATTGGTGCGTGGTAGAGGGTATTTGCTGTGGGGACATTACATGCTCTTTGTCATCCTTGGGCTTATATTGTGTATTGAACTAGGGACCTAGAAACGACGGAGATGTTTCGTCCTGCCATTGCCCTCAGTGGTTCATAATCCCGCAACAGGCCACAGCAAGCCACCAAAACACCCGCCGCCCCACACCGAACCCAGGGTTGGTGTTTGGTTCGGCCCCCAGTGGATCACCTTCCCCCAACCCCCCGCCCCCCCCCCCCTCCCCCCGCCACAGGATGTCTCATACTAGACGAGTGTTAACCCAAATGTTTGCGTGGTGGAGTAAGTATGGTGTATATGTGCGTGGAGACAGTGTTTGCACATCAATCGCCGACACAGTATAATTGAGGCGGAATATTGGGAACCAGCCTGCATTCGACGAGGAAGATGGAAAACCGCAATAAAAACCATCCACAAGCTCGCCGGCACACCGGACCTCGACACTAATCCGCCGAGCGGATTCGTGCCATAGACTGGCATGCCTTCCCATTCGGGAAGTAGCGCGTTAGGCCGCGTGGCTAGCCGGGCGGGCATCCTTGGGGTTAGTTGCAGACTGTAAAAATGAAATGAAAAATCTGTGTACTACCTCTCAAATTTAGGCACGTTCTGGATGTTGATGGGTAATGAAACTGAAGTTATAGTTCTCACAGACATTACATGTTTTGTATGTACACACAAGCGCTGCGTTTTGTCAGCGTAAGTTGATCACAAACCAGAAGCAACCGCGCAAAGCAAAACTCACGCACTCAGCAGAATTTTCAAAATTAATACATGCTTCTTTGGCGGAAATGTGTTTCGAAAGAGAGGTGAAACTGCACTCTAATTTACTGGGTGATATCACTCTGTCCTGTATATTGGTAAAATGGCTCGGTATAAAACTCTTGGTGTAAATACTGAACCATTCTGTCATTGATTTGTCCCTCAATTTCACACCACTTTCCTCCAAATATGGACAATGCTCTTTTTTACCATCATCACCACCCTCTTTTGGGAGGTTCGTGAGCTCACAATATTAATTAGCTTGTATCTCATGGTGGATAGCATGGCTCACTGAGAAATCAGGGAACTACTTTTCAAAATGGTTTGACATGCATTGAGGAAAGGGACAGTGTCTCAGCAGCTTGCATGAGTCTTGACTATGTGAGCTTGTTGGATCCGATCTCAAAAAGTGCCAGCAGTTACAAAGTAGTTCAATGCAAACGTGCTATGTACTTTGTGATCTGGAGCAGAGTGGGCCGAAGCACTGCTGCTAAGTCCAAGGCAACGTTATGGCCCAGGACAAGGAGATATCCAAAGGTTCCAAGGTCCAGCGCACAGTGAAAGCGTAGTCATTGGAAACAGTAGAAGGGAGTGCACCATCAAGGCCTGTATGCAGTGATTGCATCTATGTTTACTGGCCCTGCTGTGGTGAGCGTGTAACTGTTGGGTCGAGACGAAGATTTGTAGGCACAAACCTACCTCCACTTGCAAGCAACACATCCACAAAGAAATAAAAATGCGCTATGATATTAGTAAGTATCTTGTGAAAATATTGCAGAAAAATATAATTTACGCAGAAATCTGTAACAATAATTTATAGTAGTAATTAGCTATAAAATCATTGTCATCCTTATCAATCCCCAGGAATCTCGTACCATCATTTTCCATTATATTGCCTAATATATTGTTCAATTCTGCGCATAGACCTACATCCATCTCACTCTTTACGACGTTCTTATAGAGTGTGCTTGGAAAAACAAAAACAAAAATCTCATAAATATTTGCAAGTGTGGATAAAAATTATTATTAATGTAAAATAGAAAGAAATTTGAAGTGCTTAAGTATTTGCCACTCAATAATTGATGTCATTCCCCATGAGCTAACACTGAAGAATGATGCAATGGGTTGAGGTAGCACATTCAGTTGTATCTCAACAGATGGTGTGTCAATCTGTTCGCCCGGATTCCTATTATTAGCGAGTGCACCTAGAATCAAAGTTTCGTAAATAATGCATGCAAGTATAACAAGTTATTGTTGTTGTAGAGTAAAAAAATGAAGTACTACTACTCATATACTCATATATTTGTCCACCAAAACAATCAGAGCCATCTCCCATGAGATAAGACTGGGGGATGGTGTCATGGCTTGTGATGCTTCATTTAGTTGGGTATCTGCGACTACTGCATCACACCATCCATCCATAGTCACATCTTCATTGAGTGCATCTAGAAAGAAGCAAGAATATCTCATAATTAATGCATGCCATTATATGTGTAACAGTTACTATTATTGTAGAAGACAAAATGAACTGCTACTTAAGAAACAGTTCCTCAGTGACTGGTGTCATCCCCCAGAGCTCCCACTAGAGAAAAGCATCAGCCCAATTACTTTGATCTCCAATACACGCGGACTTGGTGCCGCATAGATATGTATCACAGACTGCCAGACTGCTGCAGTGCACAGTTATTGGACGGGGTTACACTTTATCCATCGTCATCGTTGTGCAATCACTTCTCAGATTTTAAGCTGCCAGCAGTGCCCATTAAACCTCTTTTGCTGGAGAAAAGTGAAACTCTGTCAAGATGCCCTTATTCCTCTTTACTATTAAAAACACATTCTGACTACCAGCATGCATTCTGTTACTAGAAACAATGGCTACATGAGCCCTCTTGTTACGCTGATTGTTGTTATCTACAAGGGGTACACTAGAGAATCTGATGCTCATTGACACCCCAGAGAATGTGTGTGTGTGTGTACTATATATAAAGTATATTAGATAGAAGATCATTAACATACCCCAGAGAATGTGTGTGTGTGTACTATATATAAAGTATATTAGATAGAAGATCATTAACATACCCCAGAGAATGTGTGTGTGTGTACTATATATAAAGTATATTAGATAGAAGATCATTAACATACCCCAGAGAATGTGTGTGTGTGTACTATATATAAAGTATATTAGATAGATCATTAACGTACCCCAGAGAATGTGTATGTGTGTACTATATATAAAGTATATTAGACAGAAGATCATTAACATACCCCAGAGAATGTGTGTGTGTGTGTACTATATATAAAGTATATTAGATAGAAGATCATTAACATACTAATTCGGGAAGTAGCGTCCGCTCGATCGCGAAATCAAAAACTTTGGATAGATGTGTTGGACAGTCTCTCTAGTATCCTTGTTGCTATTTGCAGTCCCGAGCGCAGAGTGAGCATGTAGAGATGCCTAGGAAATAGTGTCTCATGCCAAATTTGAGGGTCTGGGTAGAGCTTTTTCCTGATTTCATGCAGCCTGTACAACTTAACTATCAAGCATTTCCTTCTTAATTGAGAATTGTTGGCCACACACTGCAGTGGCAGTGAGGATGCTCCTGGAACATTTGTTTTCGATGGGAAGCGTTTGATAACCCACCACAGAGCCCTGACATTGCTGCCACTGATGTTCATCTGTGCTCACTTGGAGCTCTGGCTATGAAGACAAGAATATTTTGGCACACACAGCAAGCTGCAGATCAGCGTAGAGAATACACAGAAGACATAGAAGACTCTCTCCTATGACAAGAGTATTGGAAAGTTGGTATGATGCTACGATAAACGTCTAAGTTGGAGCGGTGACTATGTAGAGACGTAGCATTTCGCGATCGATCATATCTTACTTTCCGAATTGCCCTTGTACATGAGCAACAATTACGAAGTTGAGACTGAGCCTTGCGGAACCTCATACGTGATTTATCCCAAACAAAAGTGCCCCCGGATTACACTGGTTGAAGTGTTAATTACAACTTTAGGCATTCTTTTGGTTAGATATAATTTTTCTGCATGAGTTGGAGATTTCACGCTGTCGCCTTCTGAAACCCCACAGGTACTTATGAATAATCCCAGATTAGCCATCAATATAACATAACGACGAACGACATTGGAAAAATAATATAAAGTGATGCAGAAAGTTGCTATATGTATAACTGTATAGTAGAAGCCTAGTTATTAATAGATTAGAGAAATCTACGCACTTTCAGAATTCACTTTGATTGTGGAGTTACTGGTCACTGGAATTATGAGTTTTTAGAGACACATGCAGTTCCGAGGTTTTCATTGCCTATCATTGACAAGTACTGAGAAGGAAATTTAAAATTTACGTAAATATAATCTCAGCTTAAAAGTGCCACCCCCATGAGCTACGAGCTCGCTCCGATGCCCGCAGGGGAAGCGTCAGTTTGAACAGAGCAATAAGTAATTAAAGCCGCCAAGTTTCTGCGACATGACCGCCTCGGACGCATTTCCTCTCGGGCAGAGACTCGGCTATTTTGTCTGCAGCGGCGGTAAACACTTTGCGGCCCGGAGGCGGAGGCGTCAGACGCCGCCGCCGGCTGCCGGGCCGAGTTCGCAAATATTTTGAGAGAGTGCCACCGCTGCGGTGGGGGCGGAGGTGGGGGCGGCGGGGGCGGCGGGGGCTGGCGGAACCAATATAAGTGGGCGACCGCGGCGGGTGATGAAATATTTGGGCTCAATCAATGGCCCGCGGCCGACGCCTGTCTCCCACTAATGAAACGACTCGACCCCCGACTCCGGCCTTGGCCGCCAGCCGCCGACCTGTGGCGCTCTCCTCCGATGACGCACGCTGCCTAACACCACCCCCGCATTCCACGCACCCTGCTCTTCGCATGTGCGCTGAAGCACCAAAGAAACTTGAATATGCATGCCCATTCAGATAGATACGTAAATAGGCAGAATGCGGTGCTGCGGTCGGCATTACCTAGAAAAGATCCTAGGTGTCTGGCGCAGTTGCTAGATCGGTTGCTGCTGCTACAGTGGCAGGTTATCGCGATTTAAGTGAGTTTTAACGTGGTGTTATAGGCGGCGCACGAGCGATCTGACGCGCATCTCCGAGGCAGCGATGAAGTGGGGATTTTCCCGTGAGACCTGATGTGATTACCAACACAAGTACAAGGATAGCATACCAACAGGAACAAGAAAGGAGGCATCAAGGGCGCCAAAACAGAACTAACAATCATCCATTTATTGCACCATCACACACGCACATCATGATATATGAGACATTATGACAAAGAGTGTGGATAATGAAGGCCGCACAATTTTACCAATGTAATAAATTAAAATAATACCAGCATAAAATTAACTAAAGTGCTTTGAAGGAAATGTTTATGAGAAGAACACGACGGGGCCGCAAGGGAGGAGGCAACACAACACTTAACTCAGGTGCACCAAAACAAACAACGGACACCAGCCGCGCCAACAACGGACACGTAAGGCACGCAACTACTCTCTCCGTTGCGGTTCCGCGCGTTCCACCCAAGTAATAGATACCTGAAACATTTTAATACTCGGAACAGAACACCAGTGATCAACAAATTAAAAAAAAAACAATAATATGACATAAAAATACAATAATGTAAGAAAATCACATCATATGAGTATGAGGTTAAGGTCTTTCGGTAATTAACTGATTACGAAAGGTAAAGGGCATGTGCCACTATTAAATATGCGTAATTACACTACTAAATTTCTCAGTACCGAACTTGCAATTAACGCAACAAGAATTAAATCATTTAAGTGATAATGTTACTTTAAAATAATATTAAAATTATTTCATACAAAAGAGGACCAAGAATGGCCTGATCAGTGCTCCCCAGTGAAGCAGTTCACACAAATGTTACTCCACGGCTCCGAGCACGCAGCCCCATACAAAATGCAACACAACCACAGCGACCCGGCGTACTGCCAGAACCACCAGGCAGTAAACCAAAATCGTACTAAGCCAAAACAAGGACCGACTTTTAAAATAACGAGACATAGCCCGGGCCAGACAACAGACCAAATGCCGGGAAATCCATAAGAAACTTCAGCCAACTTAATATCAAAACAACAATTTATGAACAATATGCAAAACACAAGACCTCTCTGTCCAAAGGCTTCCGTTTAGTCGCGAAGGTGGCTCCGACCCGCCTGCTAAGGTGCCAAGCGTCGTACGGGGCGCCGAATCAAGCTTAACCATCGTTAACGGAAAGCGGAAGCACCACAAGGCAAAATAAACTCCTTTTTTAGTCCAGTCTCTGATCACAAATGAATTCGATTATGTCACAGTTGGTGAAAAATAAACTCCAATCTAACTGTGCAAGGCACCTCTAAGGAGTGCCACTCAAAGACTATGCACTTGAAGATCAAACATAAAGCATCCAGACTAATGTGCCGCCGAACGACGCATTTCCATCACCAGCGTTTAGTAGAGTACGGAGAGCAGCGTAGCCCATTGATAATACATCAATGGGACGGTAAACGAGGATAGCAATCCCCGCGACGGAGAGACAGGAGGACGAAATGCCATCCCGTCGCACATAGAAGGTATTTCAAACTCAGGCTCGACAAACTACAACAGGCGAGATTTTGCTCCCCTTGCGAATCAAGTTAAACAACACACCACACCGCTGTCCATACTATTAACTGTAAAATCACGGTCCAGTCTTCCCACCGGGCCCCACTCGGCGTCCAGACGCAAACCACCCCAGCCGAGCCGAACTGTCTTCACGCCAAGGCAGCCACATCTTACCTCCTCACATGCTTCCAGATAAGCCGCGGCCAGCGATCACACACGGAAACAACCGCCTAACGCCAAAGCGCCATCTGAGTGAAAACTCAGCACTAAGATCGATCCGGACTTGGAAATAATCGAACACCTTAACAAGACCATTTAACGAGTGTATCGTGAACATCAACACTCAGGTGAAACATCACATCTCCGACATCCCCGCGGCCGGAAAAAGATCCTCCAAGAACGTGACCAACGACTGCTTAACAGAATCGTTTAACGTGACGGAAATGCTACCATTCCGCAAATTGCTGCAGATTTCCATGTTAAGCAATCAACAAGTGTCAGTGTTCGAACAATTCAACGAAACATCATCGAAGGCCCACTCGTCTGCCCATGATGGCTGCACGACACAAAGCTTTACGCCTCATCTGAGGCAGTCAACACCGTTAGACTGTTCATGACTTGAAACCTGTTGCCTGGTCGGATGTGTATTGTTTCAAATTGTATCGAACGGAAGGAGGTGTACGGGTATGGAGACAACCTCATTAATACGTGGACCCTGCATGTCAGTACTGGACTGTTCAAGCTGGTGGAGGCTCTGTAATGGTGTGGGGCGTGTACAGTTGGAGTGATGTGAGGCCCCTGATACATCTAGGTACGACTCAGACAGGTGACAAGAACATAAGCATCATGTCTCATCACCTGCATCCATTCATGTCCATTGTGCTTTCCGGCGGTATTGGCCAATTCCAACAGGACAATGCGACACGCAACAAGTCCCGAATTGCTACAGAGTGGCTCCAGGGACACTCGTCTGAGTTTAAACCCTTCCTCTGAGCGGCATACTTCTGGCCACCAAACTCTCCAGACATGAACATTATTGAACATATCTGGGATGTCTCGCAACGTGCTGTTCAGAAGCGATTTCCACCCCGTCGTACTCTTACGGATTTATGGATAGCCATGCTGGATTCATGGTGTCAGATCCCTCCAGCACTGCATCAGACATTAGTCAAGTCCATGCCACGACGTGATGCGGTACATCTGCGTGTTCGAGGGAGCCCTACACGATATAACGCAGTTTCTTTGGCTCTTCAGTGTATAATACAGTACTGATTAGTACTAATCTGATAGCGTATTACACCTCTATGTACAGTAATAGAAGTTCTTCACTTTTGCATAAGTTCTTCACTCAGTGTTCTGCAATATGTATTCTGATCTCCATATACCACACCCTGTCGTACACAGGTAAATTGATAAAGTTGAATTCATACCTAGGAAAAAAAAACTACACTGGATTTTAGGGATATAAGTGCAGACTTTGTGATCATTGGTACCTCAATATATACCCACTTCAGTGTATTGGTTGTTTGTTTTCTGCTTCAAATAGACTTCCTCCGAACACATCACATACACTACTGGCCATTAAAATTGCTACACCACGAAGATGACGTGCTACAGACACGAAATTTAACCGACAGGAAGAAGATGCTATGTTATGCAAATGATTGGCTTTTCAGAGCATTCACGTTAGGTGGGCGCCGGTGGCGACACCTACAACGTGCTGACATGAGAAAAGCTTCCAACCGATTTCTCATATACAAACAGCAATTGACCGGCGTCGCCTGTTGAAATGTTGTTGTGATGTCTCGTGTAAGAACGTGAAATGCGTACCATCACGTTTCCGACTTTGATACATGTCGGATTGTAGCCTATCGCGATTGCGGTTTATCGTATCGCGACATTGCTGCTCCCGTTGGTCGAGATCCATTGACTGTTAGCAGAATATGGAATCAGTGGGTTCAGGAGGGTAACACTGGGGAAACACGGGACGCCGCGTTGGATCCCAACGGCCTCGTATCACTAGCAGTCGAGATGACAGGCATCTTATCCGCCTGGCTTTAACGGATCGTGCGGCCACGTCTCGATCCCTCTGTCAACAGATGGGAACATATGCAAGACAACAACCATCTGCACGAACAGTCCGACGACGTTTGCAGCAGCATGGACTGTCAGCTCGGAGACCATGGCTGTGGTTACTCTTGACGCTGCATCTCAGACAGGAAAACCACCGATGGTGTTCTCAACGACGAACCTGGGTGCACGAATGGCAAAACATCATTTTTTCGGATGAATCCAGTTTCTCTTTACAGCATCATGATGGTCGCATCCGGGTTTGGCGACACCTCGATGAATTGGAAGCGTTTGTTCGTCATCGCCATACTGGCGTATCACCCGACGTCATGGTATGGGGCTCCACTGGTTACACGTCGCGGTCACCTCTTGTTAGCATTGACGGCACTTTTAACAGTGGACATTACATTTCAGATGTGTTACTACCCGTGGCTCTACCCTTCATTCGATCCCTTCGAAACCCTACATTTCAGCAGAATAATGCACGACCGCATGTTGCAGGTTGTGTACGGGCCTTTCTGGATACCGAAATTGTTCGACTGCTGCCCTGGCCAGAACATTCTTCACATCTCTCACCAATTGAAAACGTCTGGTCAATGGTGGCTGAGCAACTGGCTCGTCACAATACGCCAGTCACTACTCTTGATGAGCTGTGGTATCGCGTTGAAGCTACATGGGCAGCTGTACCTGTTCACGCCATCCAAGCTCTGTTTGACTCAATGCCCAGGCCAGAGGTGGTTGTTCTGGGTACTGATTTCTCAGAATCTGTGCACCCAAATTGCTTGAAAATGTAATCAATGTCAGTTCTAGTATAACATATTTGTCCAGTGAATACCCGTTCATCATCTGCAGTTCTTCATGGTGTTGGAATTTTAATGGCCAGTAGTGTAATTTGGTGCCTGATGTTTTCTGCACGCTCGTAACTGCATCACTAAGCAGACTAAACCTGGCAGAAAGTGCTAACCATTTTGCATCCACATGGCCACACTACAACACCTGACCTGCTGCACGGTGCAACGTAAGAATCAATGGCTTGTTCTTGCCACACGTAGTAGGACATATGTGGTGTCCTGACACAGCAAAAAGTCAGGAGGTTTGAGATCACTCTGTAGTTACCGAGGTGTGAGGAGCAAATGTCGAAAGACAGATATTCCAGTGAAGCCAGATTGATAGATCGGATCTGCGCCAAACAGTGTCACGGGGCACCCACGACAGGCGCGGATTCTGGGACTCGACAGGGTGCCTGCAGCAGGAAGCTCGTGGAATTCAGGGGCCTTTTTATCGTTATTTATCTGTGATCAGGCTAAGTGCTACATTGTAGGCTAGTACTAAACATAAGACAAAGAAAAGGAGGAATCTGGTTGCACAACAGAAGTCAATGTCTGAAGCCACGAGGGTGGGTGCTAACAGAAGTAGCGAACACTAGCAGCACGTTAAGTGCAGACTTGAGAGCAGCACTCCAAGTGAGGAAAACAGATATGTCGGAGCTTACCGAGGCTGGCCACGAGCGACACAGTGTCGGCGTCCCAGCAATATGACTGAGAATACAAAAACATATACTTTCAAAGTATCGCGGCGACCCACTATATCACCATTACTGTAGCAAATTCGGAGTAGGAATTAAAATACCTGGAGAAGAAATAAAAAATTTGAGGTAAGCCGATGACATTGTAATTCTGTCAGAGACGGCAAAGGATTTGGAAGAGCAGCTGAATGGAATGGACAGTGTCTTGAAAGGAGGATATAAGATGAACATCAACAAAAGCAATACGAGGACAATGGAATGTAGTCGAAATAAGTCGGTTGATGCAGAGGGAATGAGATTAGGAAACGAGACACTAAAAGTAGTTAAGGAATTCTGCTATTTGAGGAGCAAACTAACTGATGATGGTCGAAGTAGAGAGGATATAAAATGTAGACTGGCAATAGCAAGGAAAGTGTGTCTGAATAAGAGAAATTTGTTAACATCGAGTATAGATTAAAGTGTTAGGAAGTCGTTTCTGAAAGTATTTGTATGGAGTGTATGCATGTATGGCAGTGAAACATGGATGATGAATAGTTTGGTCAAGAAGAGAACAGATGCTTTCGAAATGTGATGCTACAGAAGAATGTTGAAGATTAGATGGGTAGATCACATAACTATTGACGAGGTATTGCATAGAATTTGTGGCACAACTTGACTAGAATAAGGGATCGGTTGGTTTAGCATATTCTGAGGCATCAAGGGATCACCAATTTAGTATTGGAGGGCGGCGTGGAGGGTAAAAATCGTAGAGGGAGACCAAGAGATGAACACACTAAACAGATTCAGAAAGATGTAGGTTGTAGTAGGCACTGGGAGATGAAGACGCTTGCACAGGATATATCAGCATGGAGAGCTGCATCAAACCAGTCTCTGGATGAAGACCACAACAACAACATAGCCGATCCACCGGCACCTAACTATCTGGCGAGTCTCTCTGCGCCTCTAGCGAACCACATTTAGATTCCTTCCCTGCTCCTTTTCGATAGGCAGGGATGCCTCTGGGTTTTACATTAACCAGGTCCACGTTTGGTATCAACAGCGTTCATCTGAAAGCTGAACGTCACTGCCAGCCCTGTTATGGACAGCAACGACAGTGTTTTATGTCAGTCGGCCCAGTCCTTCTTTCTTTTGTGGGTGGAGGCTGCTGTAGTAGCACTCTAACCTCTGTAAACCCACTGACGTTGCAGTTCTCACGAGTAAGTATCAAGCTTGCTGCCTCTGGTAAAACGTGCCTTTTCGTGGTCACCTGCTGCTGTGACGCCTTGCAACAGCGTCTAGGCGGTGTATGGAGTTACCAGTTAATTCTCTGAAGTGGAACGTCTACCCTGGGACAGCTGTCCAAAGCGTCTGCAGTTTGCAGGAGACTCTAGTTACTATTTAGCTCCGGTAGCCTAAACCACACCACTTGTTCCAGCTCTCTGCATTGTGTCTCTGATTTCCAATCTTCGAGTGCCCTTGTGAGCTCCCAGCAGCCTGAAGCGTACTAACACACAAGTAATTAATTCGTCAGAAGACGACAGGTATTAGCCTACCTACAAACATACTGTTCCTAATAGCTATGATTATTAGCCTGCAAATGAAGTAAATACTGATCTGATGTTGTTCAGTACATTGTCTTTAGTCACCAACGACGTTGTCTGCATTTATACCCCAACAACTAAAATGCGTTATCTGGAATATCAATGATTATTAGATTCTTCACAAAGTCAATCAACTCAGTATCAGACAGCTAAAAGTAGTATTTACGCCAGGCAGATAACAGAAGCTAACACATAACGGATATTTTAACTGTGCACAGACATCAAGCACTTGTGTTTGTAGCTACGACAGCTATGGTGATTTGTAGCACATCGACGGGCTTCAGCAGAAGTGACGAGACTTTGAGATATGCCATATGCTGTAGAGTTTAAAATGTAAACAGTGAATCCCGTATTATTTTGTATGGTAGCCAGGACAAAATGCCACTCCACGCATCTGTCTCCAATGATTGGAGTGGATCCTCCTCATTCCGAGCAAAAGCTGTTTCTCCCACCTACAGACTTTCTCGTAATACGCCTGTCGGCATTAGAAAGAATCACCTTCGTCTATCCGACAGCGGGGTCAGAGTGCCCTCCCTGCCAAGTAACTGATGTTAGTAGTGATACGTGTCAACGTTCGTCCACAACACGAAGGGCAAACCTTGTGCATATTCACTTGGACCAAAGCATAATGCCTCTGCGATACCACAAAATTATGTTCTCCTTCGCTTGCTCCAGGAAATATATGAAGTATTTCTGGATGCTGTAGTATTCCTGTTATCGAAATAATACTTCTTGTGGTAAGGGTTCATTATAAGCTTCCTTAAACGCCCTTTTCAAACATTTTTTTGTTTTGAAATGTCTGTCAAATATAGGACAATTCAAAACGTGCGTGTATAGTAAAAGAAATGAGGTCATAATTAAAACTGAAACTTACAGGAAATTCAAATATTTTAAAAAAATTTTATTGGTTGTCCAGTTCCAATTAAAAAAGACGCAATTTCTTAAAAATTGTTTTCCCTTTCTTTTATTATCGTAGCTTGATGTTGCAGTTTAAATATACGTGAAAGCTCAAGTATTGAGTCAACGATTTTCTTTGATATAATGTAATAGTCATTTCACGAGTAGCACCCAGAATTCGTACTACTCTGTCTAGATCATCGAGACGATTGATGAGTATATAATGAATTTAAAGGGCTGCTGGTTTGCCACCAGTGACGTAATATTTTTGTCGTCGCGACTTACGGTGTTGATTATACAGATAGACACTGAGATGCATGCCCGAAAGTGCAGATGCAAACCTCGCTCGAACCCTTATGGAAATGAGCGAATTGCTGCAAGTAATGACGATAGTGGGCAAGGGGCACTACATCAGTAGTGTGTGGATAAGGAGATAATTTGGGTCTGAAGGGAGACGTGCTATGGTAGAGCGTGCAGTTTGCGGTGACCACTGTGTCTAGATGTTGTCGTTGTCAGCACATCTGCCTTGTAAGCAGGAGGGCTGGGTTCGAATCCGAGTCGGTCACAAACTTCAACTTTCAACACTGATTTAAATCAGTACCTACTGGCAGCTGATGTTATTTACAGCTTTGTGTCTTGATTCATAGTGGCTGCAGGATTAAAATGCTATCAGTTTTTGGGACATGTCCAGAAGAACAGACACCACATAAACCAGATATATCGTTAAGCAGTCATTGCTCTAGCTGGACTGCTGGTAGTACTTTCGAACTAGCGAATGATCCCTTCTGCTGGCGTTGCACGATTTTTCACTACTATCCCGCTATGCTCGCAGTACGTCGAGAGGTCTGTCTGGTTTTGGTTTAGATGCGGTTGTTGCCTTGCGTTTTCACTTCACAATTACAACACCAACACTCGACTTGGGCAGCTTTAGAAGGTTGCTGGTAGACCCTTCGGGATGTGAGATCGTGGTCTAGGAAACTCTTCTGTTCCTGACGTTTCGTCCAGGACTGCGGTGGACATCCTCTGAGTCTTGCCCACTGACCGGTTGGACGTCCGAGGGCAACATAAATACTGTAGGAAAGCGGGCGTGGTCAAAGTAACGCTTGATGAGCAGAGATAATCCTTGTCAGAGATAAAACTTAACTATCGATCGCCGTCTTGTCAAAGATAAAAAACTCTCTAGCGATTCTGCAGAGATGTCTAAGTTTCAGTGCCTCCTCTTTCCTATTAAAATTATCCTGATGCTTCTATATTTCAGTGGCTTCTCTACATAGCTTTGGATACTAATTTGACGCTACAGGTAAAATTTATGTTTCAGAAAACTTCACTTCGTGGTTTTCTGACTGAAGAGCATTCTCTGCAATAGCTGATTCTCTGTTTTCCCTAGTCGGCAAAACGTTTGTGCTCTTTTAGCCGTGTATTTATGCTCCTCATGGTAGTTCGATTATAAACTTTACCGCACGTACACGGAATTTTGTATGCATTACGTGTCGTCAGAGGAGGCCGTTTATCCTTCTCAGATTGGAGTACTTGACTTATTTTCTTTGTTGGTCTAAAGACCGGTCTGATGTTTCTGTTAAATCTTACCAATCTGATCCGTTACTTTTTTAATAAAAGGGAAGAGCAACTGTATTTTTCCGTCGTTGTGGTTCATCCTAGGCCTTTGCTCTTCTGTTTTGGTCGCACAATTGTCTTTACCTCTTTCCCTGAGTAGCCATTTTTGTCAAAAGTCTGTTTCAGATGTTTTATTTCAGCAAACAAGTGTTCCGATATGCATATCCGTTCTGCTCTATCGGCAAAACTTTTAATGACACCTCTCTTTTGTTGTGGATGGTGACTGGAGTTTTTATGAAATATCTCTTCATATGTGTAACTTTCCGAAAAACCTTATGTTCCAAACCTTAATCGGACTGTCTCATAACACCCAAGAAAGATATCCTGTTATCATTTTGTATTTCCATGGCCCCCCTTTCCTACAGTATTTATGTCGCTTTCGGACGTCTGACCGGTCAGTGGGCAAGACTCACAGGAGGAGCGCCTCTGAGGATGTCCACCGCAGTCCTGGACGAAACGTGAGGAACAGAAGAGATTCTTGGACCACGGCCTCACATCCCTAAAGAATTACCATCAGCTGTGTCATCTGATCGTGAAAGCCTTCGTTCTAATCAGCTTTAGGAGGGCTTATGTGTCCCTCCTGTGTCTGTTACTCGGGTGATGTCCAGTGAGTAGTGCACGTTCTATGTTAGTGCTGCTACTGCTTGTCTGTAGACGACACCACACTACCCGGGTGCTTTTATAGTGGCAGGTCAACCTGTAGTGACATCTGGTGTCCAGTTCCGCATTACACATGGATACTTTCGATCTGATAGTGTACAAAAGGAATTAAGACTCACTGAGACGGAAGTAGTTGCTCATCTCTCTCTTTCCTGAAGTTTATCCCATAACATGAAGTAGATTGTTTTCGTGATTTTGCTAATTTATTTTATTTTGTCTTCTTGCTTAGACGCCGTTTGTGTTGCCGCAATAGTCATTTAACATCAGGGAGGCAAGTCATGTCCACCATTGTCTGTGAATCACGCTAAATTTTGTTCGGTATGTTTTAACTATTTGCGTACTGTAATATTTATTGCGGGGTTTGGGGACCAGCCCACAGGTGGTTCTACAGAGGACGATTAATTGGAGTTGTTAAGGTGACTTCTACCGTGACGTTGTACGTCATGGCGTATGGTTGCAACAACACTGAAAGCTGCTGCAAACTGACAGCCTTTTAACGACATCACTGCATGAAGTATAGGATTTGCTTAAACAAGTAGGGATATTCTCGATTCATTGCAAGAGATGTTCTCGTATTGAAACCACAAGCGATATCTGCAGTGTGTCCGAAAGAAACACTGGCAAGCTTTAGGGACAAGTTGTTTGTAGAAGAAAAGAACGCTATACTACCTCCTCCCAATGTATGGAAAGCAAAGTCCTTGCAACAGAAGAGATCTGTTGCATAATACTGAAGATGAGCTCTTAATGTATGCATTTTAGAGCTCATGTTTACTAGACATTTTTCTTTCTTTTTGTGTATGGTATTATTGCGACATTTTGTGTATTCACTGTCTCGTTATGTTGGCTATAGTTCTTTATTAAATATTCCTTCCACATGAAGCTATGCTGATGCATGTGTAGCTGCTCTACTGAGTTTTAACACACCCGGAGCACAGTTTTGCAATCTGTTTTTGATCGTCCAGAGCTTTAGCAGAAACAACACCGGCGGCGAGAGGAGCTTCCTCGCTTGATAAACAAAATCAACAATGCCGCAGGGACCAGAAGGTCTGGGAGCAGCAGGGCAGCAGGGCAGAGCCGCTGGCGGCTAGTGGAGGGACAACAGTGGCGCAGCGAGTTTGGAGTAAGCTCCGGTAATCCGGACACGGGCCAGCCGGCTGAACACATTAGCGAAGTCGGCGCTCTCTACCAGACCGTAAGTACCCCGCGTGGGCTGCGCCCGGGGGTGACTCTTCCCTCTCCCCACTGCGTCCGCAGGAGACGTACTTGTTGCAGTCATAAAATCTTTCTAGCTAAGAGGCGGGTGGTTATAAGCTTACACACCGAAGGACGGGGTTCATTTCTTCGTACAGGTACGTCCCTCCTTATTGTAGAGCTATTTACACTGTCTGGCCGATTAATGTGACCACCTATCAAAAGCATTAATAACCATGCAATGCATCACAGAGAGTTGCAATGAGAAGAGCAGTAAGACAGTTAATGAGGTTCTCAAAGGTACCGACAGTGATGTGGAGCCATGCTGACCCCATTTTCTAGGACAGCTCCACTAGGTTTAACTGTTGCACATCCATGATGCCAGCAGTCTAATCGACGTTTTTCTACAGATCCTCTTGTTTAATCTGGTGAGTGTAGTGGCCAGTGGAATATGGTAAGCTCGTCCTGGTGGTCTTTCACCATGCACGCACTCAGCGATCTGTGTGAAACGTTAAATTGTTCTACTGGTAGATGCCATCATGCCGAGGAAAAACAAACTGGATGTAGGGGTGGACATGGTATCCAACAATGTATGTATACTTGTGCTGATCCATCTTGCCTTCCAAATTGATCACCCACAGGCTGGAATGACATTTCCCAGATTATAACGCTTCCTGTTATGGCCTTTACCATTCCGATGACTGTTACAGGATCTGTCGGATTGAATGTAAAATGGTAAAACGTGGTTGATCTGAAAAGGCCACGTGTTCCCACTCAGCGGACATACAGTTGGGATATAGACGCGCAAATTTTAGCGCTCGTCACCTATGAACAGATGTCAGCATCGTTACATGAACCAGGAGGCTGCCGTGGAAGCCTATGAGCAGCTCCATTAGCTGAGTGGATGTGAAAGAGACACTAATGGTAGCCCTTTCGTTCGCATGGGCGGTCAGTTGATCAACATTTGCATGTCTATTCACCCATACATATCTCTGCAACTGTCCTCCAGTCATCTGTGGTCCAAGGTGCAACACAGTTGCCTGAATGCCTGCTCTGCAAATAGTCATTTTGCCATGCACAGTAACACATGAATAGTTTACAAACTTATCCATCCTGGAAATACTTTCACCCCTGCCTTAAAGGCCAATGATTATACTCTTTTGGACGTCATATAAATCGCTCTGTTTCTGCATTTGAACAATAACTGCATTGTTTCCTATATCTTCCTGACATGCTCTATATACACTTCTCTGCTTGTGCTGCCACCTGCCGTCTGTGAGTGGTTACTGTACGATGATGTCAGTCGATAACAAATGAGAGTTCTCAAATGTAGAAAGAAAACAGCAAATTTTAAAATTTTTCCAATTCGAATAAACTACAATTTTTAGATTTACTCTTTTTAATCCAAACTGCTTCCTGACCTTAACACAATACAACAAAAGAGACAAAAAATTAAAGAATTAAAAATTAAGGAATTGAAAAAACTAAGGAATTAAAAAATTAAAAAATAATTAATTATAAAATTTAAAATTAAGGGATTACAAAACAGAAAATTATTAATCAAACAAGTAAAAAATTAAAGAATTAAAAAACTGAAAAGTAAGGAATCAAAAAATTAAAAATATAAATAATTCTAGAACAACAAATTCAATAATATGAACAGAATAATTTTGAATTTGCTTTTTAACTTAGCAAATAAATGTTAAACTGATGAGACCCTGCAGTTTATTTTCATCTTATGAAAAGGTTTTAGTATAGATCTGGAAGTAGAATTTTAAATTTCTGTATTGGAACTAATGTAACTTTTGACCAAATGTAGCTAGTTTAGATTTAGTTTTTGAAATATTGTAAGATTTATTTTCATTTCAATTCTACTAATTTAGCAAACCCTCCTGTGAAACCATTATTTGTACTATCAAACTCGCTTGAAATTCTTCAGAATTATTTCTCAGTGTGGTGGTTTTGCTTATATGCAAAAAATTTATTTAGATTTTTAAAGATGAAAACTGGGATAACATTTAAACAAAAATAATTATTTTTGTTTAAAATTCATTACAATTTTTATTTTTATAAAAAAAGCTTCACATTACCTTAAGCTACCCAGTTTCAACTAACTTTAAGAAAAAAATAAATCATTTTAAAACAGCAAAAACCTCTGGCACCATTTGATGGAACTCTCTTTATTTCATTTCACTCAATCCTTTTTTTCTGCTGAACTTCGCTGTTGGACTGCGAATTTGGTGCTAATTATCATCCATCCATCTTCATCTTCCGGCAGCATCTTGGCGACAAATAGATTAGATGGTAGAGCTGACAGTGGCGGATTTTTCTTGATCGACTTGAAAAATGGATGGCAGTAACAAATTAAAACAGTATTGGACAGCTGAAACAGTTATATAGCAATTCAGCTGTGCTCTGCAGAACAAGAAAACAGCGTTCACAGTGGGGATAGTGTATGTGCCACAGAGCTCAGTCACGCGGAAGGCTCGCTGGGGTCAGGAATTACATAACAAGTCCCCCTTTCAGCTTCCTGTGCCAGCCTAACTGATCGATTTCTGAGAGAAATATTAATTCATTTCAAAAATTCAAGAAGTTCTCGTAATCTACCTAAAAAACCTATCCAAAACATAAGTATAATTTTTTCTAAGTGTTTTAATAAAATTTTACATAACAGTTTTGATTTAGAATCCTATATTGTGCATTATAAGTGAAATTCTTTTTTCCATAGAAAATTACGGAAGCTAAAGTATCATTAGGAATTTTTTTTATTGTAAGTATCACATAATTCGATAGTAACCATTTGTGTACATAACAATTTCATTCTCCTAGACATACTATATTTATGACATAGATGGGAACACTGTTCAACAGTGTTGCTCATTTAAAAACTAGAATAGCATCATATGTCTTCAGATAATAGTTTGGAGGATCTAGATTCCGCACTTCTCGAGGAAAATCTTCATTTCTTCCATTGTTTATATAGATATTCTGAAATGCAGCATGATCGAATAGAAAAGAAGCAATCAACTGAATAATTTATACAGTCATTAGAAAAACAACAAGGATAAAGTAAGGCATATCAAATATTGTAGAATTATAGTATTTGGTGATATCTAGTTAAAAATTCTGTATCCATTTAATCTTTCAATCTATATGGTTTGTGATTCAAAGAAAGATATGGGAATCTCTGGAGAGAGTATTCTGGTTCATGTCTAACCAGAGGAACACATATTTCCATAGATACTACAAGTATTTTTCCTTCCTTAAGAAGTGTGGTCACATGTATGTCTTACTTTTGATCTGCCCATTATTAAGGATATGACCTGCCATGGATAACTCAGTGGCTAGACCAGACAACTGGAAATGGGCTGATGGACAAATAAATGAATGTTCCACTCAAGACAGAATGTTCTTTCCTTTCTTCATGTCGATAACCTTGAACAGCTCCATTACATAATTATCAATTAACTTTTTTATTGGATTGCCCATAATGTGTTGGATGATCTTTACCATCAGTTCCACTAATGCTGATGCTCATATGAAGTTGAACATGATCAATATGGATCCAGCTGTGTCAATTATTTATATTTAGCCTTGTTGAGCAGATTTGTGTTATTTTTATTCTTCTCATTCACAGGAAATGAATGAAAGTGGTAGCTTTAGATTTTATTCATTTAATAAGTATATAATTTATTACAACACTTTCAAACTGTTACAGTAGCACCATTGAAGTCAAGCAAATATTTTCATCACTTACACTTAATTGTTAATCTTGTGTAGTATGAAGAATTGGAATATATATGAGGTAATGTCCCACATAATTTATTGAACCATCAATTTTGACATTAGGCTTGAATGAAGCAATAACATTACTTTCTTTATGAACATTATCAGTATATGCCACAAGAATTCTATTCTACATCTGCATCTACATCCATACTCCACAAGCCACCTGACGGTGTGTGGTGGATGGTACCTTCAGTACCTCTATCAGTTCTCCCTTTTAGATGTAGATGTAGATGTAGAAGAATTCTATTAGCATGATTAAAATTTACATTGATTAATTCAAATGGAATAATTTTAGGAATATTTAACAACAACTTTTCTTAGCTTCAATAATTTGATTATTAAATTCTATTGTTTCTGCATTGCAATGTAATTTATTGTTTTTAACAAATAGTTGGAATTAAAAAAGTGCATGAAAAGCAACTTATTAATTCATTTAAGTTAGAAAACTTTAAAAAAATTTAGAAATAGTCAACCTAATTTTGAAACATTTGTAATTTTAGATTATGAACCAATCTACAAATTTATAACAAAGGATGAACTAACCATAACAGAAGTAAGTAATAATATTTAAATGTATGTAAATTATTATAACATTAGGAAAAAATATATTAATGATCATTTAATTACTTTTGTCAAGGTGTAACACCAAAGTAAATTTTTTATTAATTTTCCTTCTTTATGTTCTTACAACAAACTGAATTAATCTATATAAAACTTAATTGAATATATGGAATCGTTTTTATTTTTTATTAAGTTTTATTATTTGGATATCATTGGTTTCCTTATTGTTCCTAATTTTTTATTAATTTTTTATTTTAATATTTTACATTTTTTATCTATAAATAGAGAGTTAAATTCAAGTGATATCTCCTTTGTGTAAAGAAGCAAATAATTAATGAGCCAACTGAAGTAAGAAAAAAGAATTTACACTCAAAAATCAGTTGTACTATAATTGAAATGAAGAAACTTATACATGCTAAGTTTATAAAACTGAGATTAAAACATTTCTGTAGTCACAAATTGTAACAATAATCCTGTAAATTATTATCAAGTGTATATACCAAAATATTGGAAAAAGAGGAATGTTCTTAATAATTTTGTTTGTAGAATCAGTTTTAAAACACATCTAAATTGGCTTACATTGAAATACTATGGTTTTATGCACCTCTCCAAGCTATTCTGTCCTATGCAAGTCTCTTCATTTCAGAATAACTACTGCAGCCTACACCCTTCTGAATCTGCTTAGCATATTCTTCTCTTGGTCTCCCTCTGCGATTTTTACCTTACCTCCTTCCCTCCAGTACTAAATTGGTGAGCCTTTGGTGCCCCAGAATGTGTCCTACCAACCGATCCCTTCTTCTTGTCAAGCTGTACCACGAATTTCTCTTCCCCCCAGTTGTATTCAGTACTTCCTCATTAGCTATGTGATCTACCCATCTAATCTTCAGAATTCCTCTGTAGAACCACATTCTCTTCTTATCTACACTGTTTATGGTCCACGTTTCACTGCCTTACATAGCTACACTCCATACGAATACTTTCAGAAAGTACTTCCTGACACATAATCTATACTCGACATTGACTAATTTCTTTTCTTCAGGAACGCTTTCTGTCGCATACTGAGTTGACGTTTTATATCCTCTTTACTCTGGCCATTATCAGTTATTTTGCTCCCCAAATAGCAAAACTCATTTACTACTTTAAATGTCTCATTTCCTAGTGTAATACCCTCAGCATTACGTGATTTAATTCGACTACATTCCAATATCCTCATTTTTTTTATTGATCCTCGTTTAAAGACACAATGGGCATCAAGCGAAATTTATGACTGGATAGTTTTTTTAGGGAGTATGCAGCGAGCTCCTTGGATGGCGATTCATTGACAGAAGTAGAAGCAAGTAACTTCGCGTGTACCCCATCGAAGTGTGTTGAGACCCTTGCTGCTCATGTTGTATATTAATGTCTTTGTGGGCGATATTAATAGTGACCTCAGACTTTTTGCAGATGATGCAGTTACCTATAATGAGATGCTATCTGGAGTTGTATAAATATTCAGTCAGAACTTGATAAAATTTCAAAGTTGTGCAAAGATGTGTAACTTCCTTTAAACGTTCAGAAATCTGAAATTGTGGACCTTACAAAACGAAAAGAACATATTTTCCTGTGTCCAGTGAGTCACTCATGGAACCGGACAGATCATACACATACCTGAGTGTAACCCTTTGTAGGGACTTGAAACGGAATAAATACTTAATTGTGGGTAAAGCAATCACTTCTGAAAGCCATATTAGAATATTTCTCGAATATGTACCAAATAGGACTAAGACGTGATATTGAACCTGTACAGAGAAGGGCAGCACAAATGGTCACAGGTTTGTTTGATCCATAGGACAGTGTCATTGAGACACTGAAGAAACTGAACTGGTAGACTCTTTGAGACAGATGTAAATTATTCGGAGAAAGCCTACTTCCAAAGTATCAAGTATCTAGAGATATTCTTCATCCTTCTATGTATCACTCCAATAGAGATCGTGAGCACGAAATTACCCTAATTACACCAGGCACAGAGCCCTCTCATCAATCAATCTGAAACGTCGTCTTTAAACAATTATACAAGATTGTGCTTAAACTGACACACAATATTTTTAGCGAAACACAATCTGACTTTCAGTAATCGCTACATAGAATGGCCCTGACTAACATTAACCTATACGTTTCACAAATCACTTACCTTACAAAAATCTTGGTTACTCGAACTACTGCAATACAGCGAGCGCCACTACTGCCAGCTAAATAAAAGATTCAGACTACTGAAGGCACTAACTACTGATAGGCATAGTTATCAAATGAAATATTTTGATAGAGAACAAGCAATGTATTTACCTTAACAGTGTTCAAAAGTCATAATGTATATAGCAGTTCACGACATCCAGTCTTACAAATTTCAAAACTCCGCCATCTCTCTCCCCACATCCACCACTGCTGGCGGTTCGCCTGCAACTGCGCAACGCTATGCGCTATTAACATCCAGCTGCCCAACACTACAATGGTAGACAACAATGCAAACCATCCACAGACTGCACACAGCACAGCCAGTGATTTTCATACAGAGCGCTTCGTGGCGTTACCAATATAAAAACCTAAACAGCCTACTTACATAGCCCCCATGCTCCCCACAAAAAATGTTACAAATTGTTCTGGCAGAGGCCAATACAGATTTGAAAAAAAAGTTTCATAATTACAATAACAAAGAAATCAAATGCACACACTTATTGATACAATGTTGGTCAAAAGCTAAAATTTTCGCACAATCCACAAAGACAGTCCTGATCGTTCATCACAGTACAATTGCAGTGTTTTTCTCAAAGTCTGAGCAGTAAAAGAAAATGCACACAGAAGTAGTGGATTTCCATGCAGTCTTGAAGAAGTAGTGTTGTCCTTCCAACGGAAAGACAGTGCTGACTCTTAACATGCAGACAGGTAATGAGCCACAACAGAGCAAACCCACAGCAGAGTCATTCGAAATTTTGAAGAATATTTGTAGGTAGGTCATCACAGAGCAGACCAACTGTAGTACTGGTAGAGATTACGGTATTGGTGGGCCACCAGAGGTGCAGACCCAGTGCAGTCCTTGTAGAAATAATGGTGTTGGTGGGCCATCAAAGATGCAGACCCACTGTAGTTCTTGTAGAGATGGCCAGCAGCCATCTGCTGTGACTGTGCGTGTGCACAATCACCATTGAAGAGTCTTGCGGATAATATAGCAAGTCCATAACCACCACATGTGCACTCACAAAGTTTTTGGAATTGTCCTTAGAACCAGCAATGCTGTTATCCAGTCCCATGCTGAATTATTAACACACGTGCAAACACTAACAGTCCCTACTTCTCACATATTGACCATATACTATGACCAACAAGTTACTTAAATTGATGAACTGGTATTAATTACAATTTTATAACATAAGAATACAATAACAAAGGTACAAAATACATCATTAAAGAACATAACAATACAGATAAATTGTAGTAATAGGGGCTTTACAAAAGAATAGAAATAGACATACACATCAGTCTTACAACAATTATGACATAAGTACATACATAAAAGATCAGAATAACTTTACACACATGAGCATTAAAACAAAACAGAATAAATAATATCTAAACATCTTTACGAAGTAAATAACATATTATTACTGCAAATTATATTTGAGGATAACAGCATTCCTCATCATAGTGAATGTAGCTTAGTATTAGAAGAGAAACAATTCTATGAAAATGTACACAGAGACAGGAAGAAAACAAATACACAAGGGTACACAAACACATAGTGGGATAACACAAAAGGAAAGGACAGGGTTTGTTTTCAGTGTAACATTTGGTATGCAGTCCAACCCAAAACTTCATTCCATAGATCGTCCCTCTTATTTCAACATTTGCTCCATCCAAAAAAAAAAAAAAATCGTATCCAAGCATGCTTTCTGTGTCCTGTTCACATCCTCTTTCAAAAATAGTTTTTCTCCACTTTACACTACTTGTTTGGCCAAACCATTTTCTTATAGCTTCTCAGTGCATTTCTTCCAATTCATAATAGTTAGTTTCTTATATAATCTAACCCCTCTTAAGCTAACTTAAATCTACTGAGCTCAGATGCTAAACTGAGGGACGAGGCAATGCAGCAGCACAAAACAATTAACACAAACTGCAATTGCAAAAAAATGCAAAGTGGCAAAGCAAGCTACAGTAAATCTAAATTACCAAGCAAATGCAACATTACAACTAATATGAGCCAATGTGCAGCAACAAGAAAAATAAATCCATAGTAAAGCTTGCTTAACAGAGTAATACAAAGTCAGATTCAGTAACATTATGCCTGGCAAACAGCAGCAGCAAATGCAATAATTTATATCTAAACATGACAAAGCTCAAGCAGAAAAAATATTACATTAAAATGGTCATGATTAATACCTATGTCACATCTTAACACTAGGGTGATGCATCACGAGAACTTACACTAGCATACAAGTTACCAAATTGTAAAAAAAATTATTTATACAGTTCCTGTGAAGGGAAACGTCTAATTATGTTCCCTCGTTTCCTTGGAAGTAGATAATAATTTTTTTAATGGATCTGTAGGCATAATATAACGATATTAGGACATCTATTAAATTTTATTTTAACCAATGCTGCAGTGCAGCTAGAAACTAGATATTAAACAAAATGAGTAAATTAATACATAAAGCAAGCTATATGGCATTTCTCTCAACTAGCAAGACAATAGCCGTGAAATGTTTCTCATTGTTTCATTAGACATTTTAGTAAATATCATAAATTAAGAGCTCCACAGTGTAATCATATGTTTTCAAGTTTGAGCGTGTCGTATTTGCGATGCTTTCTACAAAGAAATGTCAATAGCGAGGATAATGGCCTCTTTTTTTTTTCTCCACCTGTGCCTCCGAAAGGCACACACTAATGGCTTGTTTCCAGGTGGCTGTCGCGCAGCTGGTTGCCCAAGACGCATTACATGCAGGTGGTCACTTAACTTTCTTACCGAAATATTTACGACACCAGTTTCCGCTACAGTGGCACTCTCATATAAAAAAATTCACAGGTAAAGAATTTGCGTTACAAATCTGCAGAAACAAAATCCTATTTATATAACAGTATGCAAAAAATTGTCGTCGGCATTGTAATACATTCATGCATTTACATACATTTCATAACTCTTAAAGTACGATTTTTGGTTTCCAACATCCTTTTTTACAAACCAGAGTCCCTAACCACTACTCATTATTCCTTACCTTATTACACGTATACATTTTCGTAAGCACTCCTTCAATATTTCATCATAAAAATACGTAGCATAATCAAATTCCTCATATAGAATCAGCTTATTGATCATAAACATACCGCAACAGCGTAATACACATCATCATCATAACATCATAAAACCTCAGCTGAATCTCAGAATCGTTGTAGCATCCTCCAATAATTTCAAAACCTAAAAAAAATTCTCTGCTCATGTCAAAAGTGTCATCTGCCTCAAACGTACTTTAGAAATCATGATCCCATACCAAATACATCATTCAAAGCTCTCATAGTATCACAATGTTTCCGAAAAAATATGAACAGTTCACAGACAGACAAAATACAATTTCGTAAGTGTGAAGTTATCCAACCGTGTAATTGCGTAAGCATCTGTCATTGACGTAGTAATAAAATATTTGTCTCTCTCAGTTAAATTATCAGATAGCTGTGTAATTCTGTGTTAGAGAAATATGGTACCAATGTGTAAATTTGTATAAGCAAATACCATATTAGCTAGGGCTCCTTGTGCTTGCCAAACACATGGTGCACCCCCCTGAGGATTAATCTAATTATACCCTCAGGTGTTACAGATTACAGCAATGGAATGAAATGTATCAAGGAAAACCTTTGTAATTCAAAAATCTTGAAAAATAAATGGTTCAAGTACAAAATTAAACACTCAAATGCGTGTCCTGTAGCGCTAAATGTGCATCTTCTTGTAAGATAATTCTGCGGAAGTGTCGTAGTTATCGTCCTCTGTAAGCAAAGTTCTGCTTAAGTCAATGTACTTCCCTTGTAATAAGCGAAGTGAATGGCTTTGCGTATAGATATCTTAGTTATTACGCTTATTGCCGCAATGAAGAAAGTACTGTGCTGTAACGTATTCTTGTGCTACAGAAAAGGCTGTCTCCTTGTAGCTATACCACAAAAGTTACTACTAAAACATGTTTTACTTTCCAGAATAATACAGAAAAACTGTGCAGATATAAAGCAGATACACCGCAAAAGCAACAATGTAAATTGTCACTCATTAGTAGCGTCGTGATAAAATCGTGTAGCTGTCACATAAACTAACTAATCACTGAGTCATCTGGTATCTCACAGAAAGTACTTTAAATCCAGAATGTATTTTCAAGTAAACCAAAATGTTGCATTAAAATCTCATTAGCAGTACCAGTATATGTTCTAAGTATGTAAGCCTCATAGTAGTTACGTAATCGTGCAACTAACAAGCAAGAATGTAGAAATAACAACACTGTGTCGCCTGTTCACTATAACAATGCATTCGTAATTTCTGTTTAAAAATGTTCCCTAGGTTCTAGACTGGATATTTAACTTCAAACATTGTTGCATGTTAACAATTTCTTAAGTCTGACAAAGCATACTAGAAATGTAAAGTGAAAAGCTTTATGGCAAAGACTAAGTAAAAAACAGATTATCTCTCAATAAATGGTTTTACATGTGAAACGTGGTGTAAAACTTTACTCTTCCTAGTGCGCAGAGTTTCACCTTCGAAGCAATTATCATGTTGTATATGACGGTAAAGAATGCTAAAATTTTTCTCAAGGTTAGCGTCTACGAAATTTTTCTCAGAGCCAGCCGGCGCACGTGGCTGCCTGCGGTGCGAGTCATTGTCTGTTTCTTTGCTGGCGGGCGTCGTTATTGGGATTAGGAAACCAAACTTCCACAAATTCACCTTTACGAGAAGGCACTCCCCTGTTTGAATCTCGCCAGTTTTGATGAAATTCAGATCTGTCGTTATGTCGGTAGTTTACATAGTTTCTTTTCTGTCTGTCATGTAGTGGCGAATTTCTTCTGGAATCGCAACTGCGCGATGGACCGTTGCGTCTGAAGTTATTCTGTCTCCCTTGATAATAATTGTTTTGGTACCCATATGGTCTGATTCTATAGTTATCTCTGTCATATTCATTACTACGGAAATGCGAACTTTCTCTGTAATTATTACTACTCTGCCAACGGTTGTCATACGGGTGGTGTCTGTTTTGGTCACGATTTATGTTGTGAGAATAGCCTTGTCGTGTCCAGTTATTATGTCTTTGATCGCGGAATTGCGACGTATGTGACCTGTAATTGTTGTGTTCCTATTTTCGCGTTCCGCGATTGTCAATGTCAATTTCTAATTCTTGTAAGAGTCCCTGAAAAGCTTCAATGTCGTCTTTGCAACGCCCTGCCAAAATAATGTGCCGTAAATGTTCAGGAAATTTGATTAAGTAAATGTGGATGAGTTCTGAAGGGCTGTATGGGTTTGACAGGTACTGGTTCTTGTACAACATGTCTTCAAAATATTTCACAAGACTGGAAAATTCAGATTGTTCGAAACATCTCATCATTATGATGCTATGTTTTACTCGGTCTTGTGTAGCTTGAGACCAGTATGCTGAGAGGAAGGCATGATAAAATTCTCCTTCACTGTAACAGTCGTGAATGACCGATCGCATTCTTACAGCTGGTTCATTCTCTAAGTAGCCACACGTAACTTCTAATCTGTGCTCTAATGACCAGTTGAGGGGGAAACAATGAGAGAATTGATGAAGCTACGCTTGTGGATGAATGTCGTTGCCAGAATTCTTAAATGTTTTGAATTTACGTGTAGTAATGAACGGCTTAGAGTCAAAATCAACATGTTGGTGAGTCGCATGTCGGTCATTGTTACGTCGTTTCGGCGGTTCCATCTCCAAATTCGGTGTACCTTGCCAATTTCTTTCATAATTTCCGAAGTGCCCTGTGTTATTATTTTGTGGCTGTTCCGTATTTCTACGTCCCTCTTCCAGTATTGGAGCCCGAGTGTCCTCTGAAATACGTAATTCTTGTATTACCAGTGTCAGCTGATCTTGTACTTCCCGGATTTCTCTTTGGTGTTGCGTATTAATTTGATTCAGATTTTGTTTGAATTTCCTAATTTGTTCGCACTCTTCTGTGTCATTAAAGACTACCGGTTTTGTGTCATCCAGATTATAACCTACCTTCGTAGATAAATTATTTAGCTGATCTAAAAGTTCAACTACTTTCTCTGATAATGAACTAATTTCCTCCATGTGTCTTTCTGAAACTATTTTCAGAGTATATACTGTGTTCTTTAAGTTTTCTTGAGTTTTTGCAAGTTGCGTAACCAAATCGGTAGATGCAACTGAGTCAATTTTAGCTTGCAACGTCTCATGATTTTCATGAACAATAGTTTGCAGTTCTTTTATGGCTGCTTCGTGATTCTGTAATGCATTTTCATGCCACGAAAAAGTAGGTTGGAAATGCTCACAAATTTGCCTTTTTACGTCATTACAGACTTTTTGACATTTCGATTCGATTTTATGTAATTCAGTAGTTAAATCTTCATGTGTTTGTTCAAGTGTATGTTCCACTGAGTCTAACTTTTAAAAGCTTTTGTTCCATTGCGTCTAACTTTTGAAGCTTTTGCTGTGTTTGTCTCTGATTTTGTTCCATTGTGTCTAACTTTTGAAGATTTTGTTCCATTGTGTCTAACTTTTGAAGCTTTTGTCCAATTTGTTGCATTAATTGTAATAACAATGCACTGGTGTCTGAAACATGTTCCTCAGTGCTATTCCGCAATGCATTCGAACCGGCAATATTCGCAGTTTGAAAAGCAGAAAATGTGTCTTGACTTATTTGAGGAAACGGTGAGGACGCAAAACCTGAATCTACAGTATTTGCATGATGGTGTCCTGTCATTTCGGATTCCTGAGGGAAGCTGTTGCCGACCGATCGATCGATAATGCTTCCCTGTTCACTATTTGTTTCACTGTCTACGCCATTATTTGCAGCCCGCTTCATTTCCCTATGTACAATTACCAAATTACTACTTTGAACATTAGTTAATTCATTACAAGGTGGCGCTAACACACTGCTTCCGTCTTCACTGTCATTTCTCAGTTTTCTTTGGAGCCTAGTATTGCGTTTTTCGCACGCCATTATTGTCACAATATTTCACACGATAACCAGAAAAGCACAATTTGAAGAGCAAAAATAAGATAACACATTAACGTAGCACTGAAAATAATATCTCGTTAATTGCAAGCGCAGCTGCGAAATACTTGTTGCAAATCTACATGCATGCCACAACTGTTTTACTGTACAACAATGAAAAACTACAACTACAAAGGAAATTCTCTCTATAATTACGCGCTAGCAATAAACATAAGCTACACTAATTACATAAACTACAAGAAAAAAAATCTTGGTTACTCGAACTACTGCAATACAGCGAGCCCTAGTACTGCCAGCTAAATAAAAGATTCAAACTACTGGCACTAACTACTGATAGGCATAGTTAGCAAATGAAAGATTTTGATACAGAACAAACAATGTATTTACCTTAATAGTGTTCAAAAGTCATAATGACATCCAGTCTTACAAATTTCAAAACTCCGCCATCTCTCTCCCCACATCCATCACTGCTGGCGGCTCACCTCCAACTGCGCAACGCTACGCGCTATTAACATCCAGCTGCCCAACACTACAATGGCAGACAACAATGCAAACCAGCCACAGACTGCACACAGCACAGCCAGTGATTTTCATACTGAGCGCTACGTGGCGTTACCCATAATAAAACCTAAACAGCCTACTTACAAATCTTCCTGTGTTCAGTATCTGAATGGTACGGGGGAAACCCTAATAACTGGTACAGAGGGACGTGCCCTCTGCCATGCACTTCACAATGATTTACAGAGTATAAAAGTAGATGTAGATGGAGACATAGATGTAGATGTACCACATGTTAGCTTTGCATCTCTTCTCAGTCGCGTAAGGACTACAGAAAGAATGACTGCTTAAACATCTCTGCGCGTGGCTATGATTAACCTAATCTTGCATTCGCGATGCCTACGGGAGCGATATGTTGAAGGATGAAGAATATCTCTCGATTCTTCAGCCTTGAAATTTATTTAAACAGGTTATCTGGAGATTATTGGCCAACCTTGGTTTTCCAACTTTTCGGTGACCCTCTCCTGTGAATCGACAAACCTGTGGCCATTTGTGACACCTTTGTTTGTATACGTTTTGTAAACGATAAAAGATGAAACTAAAGACAATCCAAGCTATCTATGGAGCAATTAAACGCAATCCTAAATGAGAAACGAGAACAGAAACACAAGTTAGTGTCTTTGACAGGAGTTCCTAGAGGAGATTACCATGTAGGTCTACAACTGCACAGGAGCAGCAGAAATCAAATGATATATTTTACGTGATATGATAAGAAACAATGTAGTCACAAGCGAGCTTAAAGTTGACCAAAAAAATAAAAGATGGCAGAAGGAAATGGAGGAAATAAATATGATGGCGAATTGCAGAATAACGTAAACAGTTTATTACTAAATGCCAGTGAGTCGAAGACTACTGCGTGTTATATGTACTAACATTCCTTGAAAGGGAAGAACCAAAGAGACGAATTTTACTGTCCTTTGAAACAATATTGTTAAACCGTGTAACTGCTCTGTTATGTACTTAAAGATGTACCTCGAATTAATATTGTTGTTGGCCAACAGACGGATCTACATTTCTTTTTTGCAATGCTTGCGTAACAATGCTTGTGAATGTGGCCTACGTCAATTGAGTAGCCCGAATGTCTTGCACAATTTTTGTCAGGCGTTACAAATCTACAAACACCTACAAACTTTAAATACCTGTTCTCCTTTCGATAACTGTTGAATAAAGAAATACGGTTACGTTAAGAAGAACCTTGTTGCCGGACGGTATTAACATCTACGTCCTGTACAAATAAACTCTAAGACAAAATGAAAAAAAAAAAGAAAAAAACATGACACACCGCGAAGGATTATTCGAATGGGGCGTAAATCAGAAGATGTGACGTACATTGCAGACATAAATTATTACAATTTGAGAAAAAATGGATGATTTAGCCTCCACGAAAAACCGCTTCACAATTTGAGAAAGCCAATGACACTTCTGTCCACCTTTGGCCCTTATGAAAGCAATTATTCGGCTAGGCACTGATTGACAGAAATGTTGGATGTCTTCGCGAGGCGTACAGTGCCAAATTCTATCCAACTGGGGATTCAGATCGTCAAAATCCCGAGCTGGTTGGAGGGCTCTGTCCAAACGTTCGCAACTGATGAGATATAGGGTGACAGTGGGTGTCGGTAGGGATTGGAAAACACGAAGACAAGCTGTAGAAACTCTCACCGCATGCAAGCGGGTATTACCTTGCTGAAATGTAAGGCCAGGATGGGCCTCCACGACGCTCAGGAAAACGGGGAGTAGAACATCGTCGAGGTACCTCTGTAACTATGCCGCAGATGACAACCAAAGAGCCGGCCGGGGTGCCCGAGCCGTTCTAGGCGCTATAGTCTGGAACCGCGGGTCCGGTACGGTCGCAGGTTCGAATCCTGCCTCGATCATGAATGTGTGTGAGATCCTTAGGTTAGTTAGGTTTAAGTAGTTCTAAGTTCTAGGGGACTTGTGACCTCAGAAGTTAAGTCCCATAGTGCTCAGAGTCATTTGAACCATTTGAACAACCAAAGAGGTGCTGCTATGAAATGAAACGGCCTCCCGTACCATTGGGCCGTAAGGAAGGCGACGTTCAGGTTATTGTGCCACTGTTGTCCGGGTCATCTCCAGACACACCTTCGCTGGTCACTGGGACTCATTTGGAAGTGGTAGTCATCATCACTGACGACAATTCTATTCCAGTCATTGACATTCAAAGCCAAGACGTGTCTATCAATCAACGTCCACATGAATTAATATCAAGCCGAATAACTGCTTGCATAAGGGCCAGAGGTTAGTTAGTGCATTATAGGCTTACCAGGTTTCTGAAGCTCTTTCTATTGAATAAATCATCCATCTTTCCTGAAATTGTAGCCATTTGTTTGTCTGTACTTGTGCATCACACCTACCGATCGCCGTTCCATTCGAATAATTCCTTCGCTCCTGGTGCATCATTTTTTTTCTTAGAATGTAGAAGCATATAGAGACAGCGCAATATGTGTATTCAGATTGTCTTTTAACACAATCCGCATAAATAAAACAGACTTCTGAGATCCTCATCGCAACTGACGATCAGGAAAGGAGTTTCCCCACTTTTACCTGCTCAGCGACAACACAGTATCAGTGGATGTTAACCTATGGAGGGCAGCGTCCGAGTTACACCGACCTATACTATCGAGAATCCAGTTACACCAGAGAGGTAAATTTCGACACTGACTGATGTAGATTTACCAGATCCTCGTTTGGAACACAACACGACACCAAACACACCTCAGTTCTCCGAAATTGGACTGGACAGTAATTTTGGAAATATCTCTGACCCTTCTCACGCATGACAGAGTGAAACCTTTAATAATTTGCGGAGCTACTTGCATATAAACTTTTACTATTGTCGTGGGTTTTGGTTTTACCATATTCTCAGCAGCTTACCCGTGTACCTACTTTCTTATTCACAATTAGATCATCTCCTGCATTATTCATATTTGATTTTGTGTCGATACCCTTATACTGACCTAACCAGGCAGTTCTAGGCGACTGATGACCTCAGAAGTTAAGTCGCATAGTGCTCAGAGTCATTTGAACCATCTCTCTAATGGGCAATTACGCCATTCCACTAAAATAAAATTCTGCTTTGAAGAAGTGAACTTTATTTAAACGCGTGTTTCACGACGTGTTGCAAGCTGTCTTGTGAGAAAGTTACACTGGATGCTCTATCAGGTTGCACAGAGTACCGGCCTGTTAAGATGTGATGTACACAACAACAAAAAATGTGTGTGAAGTCTTACGGGACTTAACTGCTAAGGTTATCAGTCCCTAAGCCTACACACTACTTAACCTAAATTATCCAAAGGACAAACACACACACATGCCCGAGGGAGGACTCGAACCTCCGCCGGGACAAGCCGCACAGTCCATGACTGCAGCGCCTTAAACCGCTCGGCTAATCCCGCGCAGCTGTACACAACAGCAGTAAAGACAAACGTTAAAAAGAGTGTGCATACAACAACGTAAATGATTTTGCACACACCAGCCCAAATGTGAGTATATTTCACACTATTAGCATCATGTACGACGAGTGGGCAAGAGATAACTATTTCCGGAAATACTTTTATTTGAAGGGCTTATTTCAATAGTGTACAAGGCCATTTTTGTTCATTATGAGATGCAGTGTCCTAAAGTTAAATGAGCGCCGAAAAAGCTGCAGTTGAGATACCAGAAATATTCAAGCATATGGCCGGCCGGGGTGGCCGAACGGTTCTAGGCGCTACAGTATGGAACCGAGCGACCGCTGTGTTCGCAGGTTCTAATCCTGCCTCGGGCATGGATGTGTGTGAGGTCTTTAGGTTAGTTAAGTTTAAGTAGTTCTAAGTTCTAGGGGACTGATGACCTCCGAAGTTAAGTCCCATAGTTCTCAGAGCCATTTGAACAATTTTTGCAAGCATATGGCTTCTTGCTGGAGATAAACCCATCTTTCTGTTCGTTTGGACCATCAAACAACACCATGGGTTTACGACTGAGTGCGATGGGGCATTATAGACAGAAAAGTGGAGGTAATGGACATGTACCACTATTGAAATAAGCCCTTCATTAATCACTGCACATCAATGTTAATCCCTTCAAAATGGTCTTCATCAGATGTTATTCACTTCATTAAGCGGTTTTTCTGATTTCAGGAACACTCCTAGTACTTGGTCTTTGGCATAGCTTTTACCTCTCTCAGCGCGATGTTTCTAACATCTACGCAAGCAAAATGACGACGCTTCAAGATTTTCTTTATTGTTGCGACCATCAAACAACACCATGGGTTTACGACTGAGTGCGATGGGGCATCATTGCAGTATCGTTTTTGGCCAAAAATGGACGAACAAGCGACCAAGTCTTAGCACGAGTACTATAGTGGTGCAAAAGACAAGAATTGTTTCGCTACAAAACCGGCTGTTTTTTTCGGACTGCTTGATTGAAATGCTGTTGAATGTGTAAGTTGTACTCCTTATTCATGGTCCGACCGCTGGAAAGAAATTATAGTGGATAATTTTGTTAGAATCGAAGAACACAATGCGTATAGCCCTTACATTTTACCGCAATTATTAAGCTTTGTTCGCTCTCGGCGATCCAAAATATTTCCACTGTGACGAGTGAGCCATAGTTTCGACATCGTATCTGCAAATTCGTATTCCATCACCCGTTATGACACGTTTCAATTCCAGTTTTTATAGAAATGAATAATCACCGATACTACCGAAACATATGTAACCTTTTTGACAGCTGACAATAGATTAAATATCTGATGTGGCTAACACTTTATAGATACTTTTCACGCACGTTTATCAGCACATTGCAAAAATCGTGGATGTCAGACTAATAAAACACGCGAAATTACAAAATTACCGCTACCTTTTGAAGACCTCTCGTGTCGTAATTGTAGTTTTCTTATGTGGGTGACAATGATCAGCGTGTGCGTAGTGTAACATTGATGTCGATGACGACATCCATGGTCTAGGTGTAACGTCTTTAATTAGTAATGAAAACGTCGTCAGTGCCGGATTCTAACACCACCTCCGCTTAAATTTTGAATAAAAATCATCTGAAAAGACGGCCCCCCTCCCCCGTTTCAGCCAACGGCCTTGTCAAAAAAGTGGGCAGAGGGACGGAGAAAGGTTCAGGACACTCTCTTGCCCTTGGGGTGGGAAACTGTCCCTATAAGCGGAAGAATCAGCAATGATCAACGATATGAGGATGCAGAAGGCAATGGAAGCCATTGCATCAAAGACTCATAATACGTACCCAAAAGATATGCAGCTAGTAATTGAAACAGTGTCATGATGATCTTCTCATTGGCCAAGGATTGCGGACTGGTCTTTCACTTGGTTCTCTGGGAGGGGACTGCCAAGTGGGAGGTGACCAGGAGAAAAACAACGGATAACCAACGAAAGGATAACGTTCTACCTATTGGGGCGTGGACTATCATAAATATGAACATGGTAGAGGAGCTACATAATCAGAAAAGGGAAATTCGATGGCTCAACCTAGATGTTGTCGGGGTCAGTGAAGTGAAATGGAAAGAAGACAAGGATTTCTGATCACATGAATATAGGATAATATCAACAGCAGCAGAAAATGGTATAACGGGAGTAGCATTCGTTATGAATAGGAAGATAGGGCCCAGATTGAGATACTGTGAGCGTTTCAGTAATTCTCATAAGAATCGACAGCGTACCAACACTGACAACGAAAGTTCAGGTTTATATGCGGACATTGCAAGCCGAATATGAAGAGATAGAGAAGATATATGACAATATTGACCGGTTAATTCAGCACATAAAGGGAGATGAAAATGTAATCGTTATGGGGGATTGGAATGCATTTGTAGGTGAAGGAGTAGAAGAAAGGGTTACAAGAGAGTATGGATTCATACTAGAAATGAGAGAGGAGAAAGAATAATTAAGTACTGCAACAAATTTCGGCTAGTAATAGTGAATCCTTTGTTCAATGATCACAAGAAGAGGAGGTATGCTTGGAAAAGGCCGGGAGATACAGGAAGATTTCAAGTAGATTGTATCATCGCCAGGGAGAGATTACGAAACCATATACTGGATTGTAAGGCATGCCTAGGAGCAAATATATACTCGCATCACATTCTAGTAGTGACGAAGAGTAGGTTGAAGCCTAAGAGACTAGTCAGGAGGAATCAACGTGCAAAGGAGTGGGATGCAGAAGTACTAAGGAATTGCTCTCCTGCTCCAACCTCTTCATTTCATAGTAGCACTTGCACTCTACGTCCAGAATTATTTGTTGGATGTACACGAATCTCTGTCTCCCCCTACAGTTTTTACCCTCTACAGTTCCCTCTAGCACTAAAGAGGTTATTCTTTGATGGATTAACACGTATCCTATCATCCTGTCACTTCTTACTGTCAATGTTTTCGATATGTTCCTAGCTTCACCGATCCTGTGGGTAAGCTCCTCATTCCTTACCTTAGCAGTCCACCCAACTTTCAGCATTCTTCTGTAGCACCACGTCTCAGACGCTTAGATTCTCTTTTGTTTCAGTTTCGTATGTGTCCATGATTCATTACCGTATAGTGCTGTGTTCCAAACGTACTTTCTGCGGAACGTCCTGCTCAAATTATGGCCTATGTTTGTTTCTAGAAGATTTCCCTTTGCTATGAATACCTTCTCCGCCTGTGCCAGTCTGCTTCTTATGTTCTCCTTGCTTCGTTTGTCATGGGTTATGTCTCTTCCAAAGTAACAGAATTCCTTAACTTCGTCTGCTTCGTAATCTACAGGTCCGATGTTATTACCATTTCTACTACATCTCGTTACCTTTGTCTTTTTCTCGTTTACTCACTATAAATATTCTTTACCCATTAGACTGTTCATTCCGTCCAACACACTCCGTATTTCTTCTTCGCATTCACGGAGGATAGTGGTGGCGTCAGCGGATCTTATAATCACTGCAATTTCACTTTAAATTGCAATGCCTCTCTCGAGCTTCCCTTTACGTCACTGATCATTCAGTGTACGAACTGGACAGTAGGAGCGAAAGACTACACAGCTGCTTCACACCTTTTTTTAATTCGAGCACTTCGTCTCGGTCTTCCAGTCTTATTATCCCCTCTTTATTTTTGTATATTCCCCGTCCTTTCGTAAGCTTACTCTTGTTCTGAGAATAACGACATTCCAACATCTTGCACCACTTTCATTTTCCGAATACTTTCTCTAGATCCATGAACCCCATGTGCGTGTCTCGATTTTTCTGCAGCGTTACATCCATTATGAGATGTTACATCATAACTGCCTCTCTGGTGCCTTTACCTATCCTAAAACCAAATGGATCGTCATTTAATAGATCCTCTGTTTTCTTTTGCATTCTACTGTGTATTTTTCTTGTCGGCAGCAGCTTCGACGCATGAGTTATTCAGCTGATTCTGCGAGAGTTTTCTCACTCATCTGCCCTTACAATCTTCGGAATTGTGTGGGTGTTATTTTTCCGAGAATTTAACGGTGCGTTGTCAGTCTCCTATATTCTACGCACCAACTTGAATAGTCATTTGGTCGCCGTTTCCCCCATGCTTTTAGAAATGGCAATGCAACTTTATGAGTCCTTTCTGCCTTATTTGATCGTATATCTTACTTGACTGTGTACTACCATTGCTAATTCCAGACATTTCAGAATAGTCAATTTTATCTATCCCTTCTGCCTTATTTGATCGTATATCTTATCTGATTGTGCAGTACCACTGCCAATTTCATACTTTCAGTGTAGTCGTTTAGTTTTACTCCACAACTACGACGAGAAAGACACGCAGCAATTGACAGAGTATATAGTTTCGCAACAGCCCAGCGTTTTGTGTATTACATCTCTAAACTGCTCGCCACTCACCTGTAACTTATTTCTGGCAAACTGGGAGTGATGGCTCCACTATATACCACAGCACTCGTATTCAGGAGCATAATGGTTGAATTCGAGTCTCACCCTTCCGATTTAGAGTTTCTATCGTTTTCGGAAAATGCTAAAGGCAAACCCTGGGAAAGCTAACTTGTAGAGGATGCGATATCTTTCCTTCCTCAATAAGACATTCGACTCCTTCTCTAACGGCATCATAGTCGTCGGAACGTTAAAGCCTAATCTTTATTTTTTATTTTCTTGCTGGCAGTTAATTCATAATGTGATCCATCCGAAACGTCACCTGCTCTAATAGCGTAAATCTTCACTGCATCAGCGAAATCAGATAGTCGTCTAGTTGAAGAATATGTCTGCGGAGACTATAGATGGAAAACCGCACAAAGTCATTTAGTTCAAGTAATACAATATGGCAGCCTTTCTATTAGAGCCCTGCAACATAGCATGAGTCTCTTCACCAAGCTAACTCTATGCAAGAAGACTTTGCTATGAGTACGTGGTAACAAATGACCTACAGGTAAAGCCCACCACACAGCGCGGACTCGGCTCCCTCTGGTTATCACATCTGCTCACGTGAACCTCCTGCTATGAAGTCAGCATTCTGGCACAGACAACAAGCTCCAGATCAGCATAGAGAATTGGCATAAAGCACAGGTTGCTATCTTCCATGAGGAGGGTGTTGAATAGTTCGTTACGACAAATATCTCAGCCGGAACAACTACTATGTAGAGACGTTGCTGGAAGCTGCAGCTAACTGTTCCAAATAAAACATTTTTGAGTTTCACTGTGCTTTCCATTTCGCAAAAGATCGGATCTTACTTTCCGAATAGCCCTCGTAGATCACATAAGAATAAATTAAATAGTAAATGCAGAGACTTCAAGACGAAATGGCTGCAGGAAGAATGTGAAGAAATCCAAAGAGAAATGGTCGTCAGAAGGGCAGATTCTTCACACAGAAGAATCAAAACAATCTTTGGTGAAATTAAAAGCTAGAACATCAGCATTAAGAGTTACAGTGGGAATTCCACTCCTAAGTGCAGAGGAGAAAACAGACAACTGGAAAGTGTACGTTGAATGCCTCAACGAGGGAGAAGATGTATCTGATGACGTGACTGAGGAAGAAATAGTAGTCAACAGGGAAGACAAGGGGGATCCAGTATTAAAGTCAGAATGTAAAAGAGCTTAGGAAGACTTGCGACTAAATATGACACAAGGGTTAGATAACGTTCCTTCGCAATTTCTGAAATCACTGGGAAAATGGCAACCAAGCAACTACCCAAGTTCTTGTGTAAAACTTAAGAAGAGTCAGGACAAAATCATAGAATCTGCCTTTTGTGTTAGCAGAAGAGCAAACACCGTGTTACGAGTTGAGGCCGAAAAGCACGCGTTTTAGCTCAAGCAGGCTAGCGTGAGGAGGGAAGAACTATGCTGACGTGAGGTTTGGAACATCACAAGGAATGAGAATTCAAAAAACGGACGTAACTAGTTTGATACTTAACTTTAATTCATTAATGATGAACGTCGCTCTTGACGGTACATGATTCACAATATTATCTGTTCTGAATACATTCTTGAACATAGTCATTATAATAACTGAATATGGCGCCTTTCTAGGTCGTAGCAAATTACGTATCTTAGGGCTGTGCTAAACTGTCGTCTCTGCAAATGAGAGCTTATGTAGACAGTGAACCATCGCTAGCAAAGTCGGCTGTACACCTGGGGCGAGTGTTAAGGAGTCTATCTAGATTAGACCTGCCGTGTGGCGTCGCTCGGTCTGCAATCATTGATAGTGGCGACACGCGGGTCCGACGTATACTAACGGACCGCGGCCGATTTAAAGGCTACCACCTAGCAAGTGTGGTGTCTGGCGGTGACACCACACCGCCTACCCGAAAAAAGTGTTCGAGAATAGAGAATGATGTATGATACTCGAAATCTTGAGAAAAACAGGAGGAAGCAATATGGACACACGGGTAATGTACAATGTGTATGAGAACTAAACGGGTGCAGTAAGAACCGAAGATTAAAAAGGTTGTAAGACAGGGCTTTAGTTTTTCAACTCTACTGTTTAACCTCTGCATCAAAGAAACAAAGAAGGAAATAGAAGAAAGGTTCAACAGTGGAATTAAAATTTAAAGTGTGAGACAGTCAATGATAAGATTTGTGGGGTCTTGCCCACTCGTCACTAATAGGGTACCCAAGGGATGTTGCGTTCTCAGAATGCTCTACAACAAATCAAACAAATAACATTAGTAGTTTTATTTCTATAAAGCAAATGACAATACTTAAGTTTGGAGATTTGAAAGTAGTAGTCGCAACCGAGGGGCGACAAGCAATATAATTTAGAGTCCTTGATATGTGAACTATCAGGCAAGTTGACACAGTTCCTAACTAACGTCCGCGATCCGATGCCGATCTGAGCGGCCGAGGCTAGCAGGAACGGCATTTATATTCGCTTCTTCTAGGTGTCGCTCTTAGCGCGGCGTGATCGAATTCCACGCACCATTGGCCGCCTTTTCCTCACCGCATTCTCTCCTCTTGTGTTCCGTATCTTCATTATAGCGCTTGTGGTTATTACGCCACAACAAGATTCGCTATGCCGTTGCTATCCCGAGTGAAATAAGAGAATAACTGCAGGACCTGTTGAATGGAATCAACAGTCTAATCAATGTTGAGTAACAGTAAATGGAAAAAAGATTAAAGTAATAAGGAGCAGCAGAAATGACATCAGCAATAAACATAACATCAAATCTGGTATCTTGGAAGCAAAATAACCCGTCACAGTCAAAGCAAGGATGACATGGAAAGTAGATTAGCACAAGCAAACAGAGTGTTCGTGTCCAACAGAAGACTACTGGTAACAAACTAACGCTTTAGTAGCAAGATGAAATTTCTGAGAATGCACATTTGAAGCAGAGCATTATATGGTAGTGAATCGCTAGTAGGTTATTAGTGGACTTTCTGGCAGAGATAACACTCTTGTCTGAAGATCACTGATAAGATTAGGGGGTAAAGATTACATATCCAGTGTCAGGTTACACACTTGAGTGGCTTATATTGAAGGTCACCTCCCACTCCCCTCCTCCTGGATAACCACCAGGAACCGATCAAGGTCTCCCAGGAGTAACACACATACAAATTATGAAGTTCTTGTATTCAAAGTCATGACATAAATCGATACTGCTCGCGTGATATAAAACTGGGCAGAAAACATTCTCACCTCCCTATGTCATACAGGTGATGAGAGCACAATAAAATAGTGGGAAACCCATGAACGAATAAGATTAGAGCCCCCCTACTATCACCCTTTAAAACTAGCTCAACAATGTAGACCTCTTCAATCTAGGTCTGAGCAGTAGGAGGGAGAAGAGCAGCTAAGTTATAAACAATAATTCTGTAGTGCTTTGAAAATAATTGATGTAACAGACCAACTTCATGGTTTATTATTAATCATTTCTGTTTTTATAATACAATTTTTACATAAATTTTTTGTTGCTTGCTGATAATTTGTTTCTTATATCAACTTTGTGGAACTATACCTCTACGGTTCCGATGGGAAGTAGTCGTCAGCAGCCGGGGGACTTGGTGCTGTAACCATTTGCAGATGTTTGTTTCAAACTGAAATTGACTGCATAGTCGTATGCTTTGTTGCTGAGCTGTGCTGTCGCTGTCTGTGTCTTTTCGGGCTAGTTTCACTGCGATGTTTTCGAAAATGAGTGATGACGCAGTTGGTTGCCCATCATGTGGGTTCCTTTCTAGTCCAATTCGATAAGGAAGCAGTAACAGGAGCTTCTGGAGGCTCAAAACGCAGGTTTCTCTTGTCTGCACTGCATACTTACAGTATATGGAGGTGGAGTTTCTCTCCCTCCCCTTCGCCCCCCCTCCCGACATCCCACTTCTCCTCGCAAGATACCTTATCTGCTGTCCCGATTCCTCACCAGCTCCCACAACCCCCACTGACCATATGCTAAGTTACAGTTCAGTTACAGTACAAAGCTATTTGTTTATAATGACGTTTCTCACAGTGATTTCTTTAAAAAGCTATTTTTTCTTATATAGAATAATTTTCAAAGCTAATTTTTTACAGAACTATTTTGTTCTTACATATATGTACACTCGTTTCATCTGCAAAGCTATTTTTTTATGATTACTTATGACTTTCGGGTAAGTTTATTTACACTTCACTAGTGTAGAGAAGAAGAACAGAAATACTAATTTTCTATTTTTCGTTTGTATGTGTAATTCTTACTGTTTTATACAATAGACACATTTTATTTCTCATCATTATATATACTGTCTTTGCACTTTAATAATTTTTCTCTATTTAATTTTATTACATGTATACAATGTACTTGGGAAACAGGTGACTAGCAGCACCAAGTGAAGGAAATACCTGTCTCCCTCTCCCTCTCTCTCTCTCTCTCTCTCTCTCTCTCTCTCTCTCTCACACACACACACACACACACACACACACATACACACACACATAAAACTATGACAAGCACTTTATCGTAATATTCCATACACACTCTGTCACACCAACTATTACATTAAGTACACAGTCACACACTGAATCACTCCAGTGAAAAGTGTGAGTACAGAAGGGTTCCGATCGCCATCCCCACAGAAGAACTGTTTGTTGGGGCAGCCCTACTTTCACCTTAATGCAGTATGTACCTCACGGCATCTCGGTCGGTTCACCAGATGTGGAGCTGCACCAATGCCCTCGAGCAGATGTAGAGGTCCTACATCTACTACATCTACATCCATACTCCGTAAGCCACCTAACGGTGTGTGGCGGAGGGTACCCTGAGTACCTCTATCGATTCTCCCATCTATTCCAGTCGCGTATTGTTCGTGGAAACAAGGATTGTCGGTGTGCCTCTGTGTGGGCTCTAATCTCTCTGATTTTATCCTCAGGGTCTCTTCGCGAGATATACGTAGGAGGGAGCAATATACTGCTTGACTCTTCGCTGAAGGTATGTTCTCGAAACTTTAACTAAAGCCCATACCGAGCTACTGAGCGTCTCTCCTGCAGAGTCTTCCACTGGAGTTTATCTATAATCTCCGTAACGCTTTCGCGATTACTAAATGATCCTGTAACGAAGCGCGCTGCTCTCCGTTGGATCTTCTCTATATCTTCTATCAACCCTATCTGGTATGGATCCCACACTGTTGAGCAGTATTCAAGCAGTGGGCGAACAAGCGTACTGTAACCTACTTCCTTTGTTTTCGGATTGCATTTCCTTAGGATTCTTCCAATCAATCTCAGTCTGGCATCTGATTTACCGACGATCAACTTAATATGATCATTCCATTTTAAATCACTCCGAATGCGTACTCCCAGATAATTTATGGAATTAACTGCTTCCAGTTGCGGACCTGCTATTTTGTAGCTAAATGATAAGGGATCTATCTTTCTATGTATTCGCAGCACATTACACTTGTCTACATTAAGATTCAATTGCCATTCCCTGCATCATGCGTCAATTTGCTGCAGATCCTCCTGCATTTCAGTACAATTTTTCATTGTAGCAACCTCTCGATACACCACAGCATCATCTGCAAAAAGCCTCAGTGAACTTCCGATGTCATCCACCAGGTCATTTATGTATATTGTGAATAGCAACGGTCCTATGACACTCCCCTGCGGCACACCTAAAATCACTCTTATTTCGGAAGACTTCTCTCCGTTGAGAATGATATGCTGCGTTCTGTTATCTAGGAACTCCTCAATCCAATCACATAATTGGTCTGATAGTCCGTATGCTCTTACTTTGTTCATTAAACGACTGTGGGGAACTGTGTCAAACGCCTTGCGGAAGTCAAGAAACACGGCATCTACCTGTGAACCCTTGTCTATGGCCCTCTGAGTCTCGTGGACGAATAGCGCGAGCTGGGTTTCACACGACCGTCTCTTTCGAAACCCATGCTGATTCCTACAGAGTAGATTTCTAGTCTCCAGAAAAGTCATTATACTCGAACATAATACGTGTTCCAAAATTCTACAACTGATCGACGTTAGAGATATAGGGCTCATAATCTTCAGTGGTGAGAGCCGATGTGGCCTGCATCTATACTGTACACGTGCATGTTATATCTAAGCCCAATTCACCTCCTCTTTCATCAAGCTGATAACCATCTTGTTTTGTGTGTTATGGGCTACATAACCAGATGTGTCGAATGTTTGTACCCAATTGTTTGTTATGGATCGCAGCCTTTGACCCAGTAGATGAAACTGTCTGTGTCTCTATAACATGTGGTGTCATCTGACGAAAGGGGTGCCAAACCAGGCTTGGCACCTCACAACAAAACTACCGAAGAGTGTAGTGGCTGCATGCGGCACCGACGAATGAACAGCTTTGGCGTAGCCTCTTAGAGCTTCAGTACGCCGCTGTAATGGACGTTGTGGTTACGGCCAAGCAGAGGAAGATTCGGTCCAGTTCGCATTTTGTTGAACGCCTTAGGCAAAGCCTAATGTTTGTTATATCCATTATACTTCACGTGAAGAGCCTTGTAAAACAGTCTGTTTCAAGTGACACTTCAATACTGAGAGACAGCTGCAAATACTCAGGATATTCCTGTGGAAATGGATTGTATGAAGCTAAGAAAATCTTCGTACGTATAGTGTAATAAAGTGAACAAATACTTTTTCTGTTATAGTTTCACCAAATCTCCTCCCAGAGCAATCCAAGGAATCAACAGTTGTATATGCCAGTGTATTTTTGTCTGGCACAACATAAATTTACTTGGTTAAAAAATGGTTCAAATGGGTCTGAGCACTAAGGGACTTAATAGCTGTGGTCATCAGTCCAAAAAAATGGCTCTGAGCACTATGGGACTTAACATCTATGGCCATCAGTCACCTAGAACTTAGAACTACTTAAACCCAACTAACCTAAGAACATCACACATATCCATGCCCAAGGCAGGAATCGAACCGGCGACCGTAGCAATCGCGCGGTTCCGAACTGAGCGTCTAGAACCGCTCGGCCACTGCGGCCAGCTTAAAGTTACTTGGAGTCGACGAAATTTGGCTTCGCAAAGTCATCCAGAACTGACATACCAAAACAGACAGGCATAGTGGAATCCTCTGAAAGCTTGGGCATATCGAGAGCGTCAAATCCTTTCCTAAAGATAGTGACCAGTTTGAAATTTAGTCGGGTGATGTAATCTCTTGCGCCATAACGCCCATCCCACCTGTAAACTAAAAGAATTTCACGGTATTCCTTAATGTTTCCATTTTCTTATAAATTTGAAACTCAGACGATGTGAGAGCCGTCTGCATAATGTTATCATTAATGTAGTCCTTCAACCAGCAGCCCGGTTGAAGGAGATTCCGAAGGTGATACTAAAAGGTTCGATCCCCAACCTAAGACACTGCTGGTGGTTTGTGTAGTGAAGAATGTATCCTTGTTTGCTCTCCAGCATTCTCAACGGCTTCGGAATGGGAACAGTTCAATGGAATAGGCTTTCTGGACATGGCGCAAGTCGCTCTCCTCATCGCACAACTGGTTGCAATTTGCCAGTTCTACTTCCGCGAGGTATCGCTCACCAGCATCCTGAGCCACATGTTTGATAATTTCTTTCAGACTGGCGACATTTTTCTCAGGCAGCCACTGGAACTCTCCAGATGGAAGACTTCGTTCCATAGTGTACACGATAGGTGGTTTACATCCATTTAAGAAATCAAATGGTTCAAATGGCTTTGAGCACTACGGGACTTAACACCTGAGGTCATCAGTCCCCTAGAACGTAGAACTACGTAAACCTAGCTAAGGACATCAAACACATCCATGCCCGCGGCAGGATTAGAACCTGCGACCGTCGCGGTGGGGCAGTTCCAGACTGAAGCGTCTAGAACCGCTCGGCCACACCGGCCGGCTCCATTTAAGAGACTAACCTAAATCATCAGATGGTCTGTACTGACCCTCACTCTGTCATGGGTTATTTGGTTTGGCATATTTGCGCATGAAGTGCCAATGTCCGTTGCGAATTCTGTGCCTGAATGAGAGCAGTATATCAATATGCTGACACGCATCTTCCTTAGCACTGTGTCCCATGAAAGCCTTGTTGCACTGAAGTAGAAAGCAGGATCCAGATAGTATGTGCCGAGGCATACAATCCAAAATCCCTCTAGGATGTCGGCGAGCACGTGCACATGCGTGTTCATATACAACCTAGCAGGTTCTTCTAAATCAGGTATGCCGAATTCCAGTTAAACATTCCCTGCGTGCCCGCACTCCACGTCAATGCCTGTTAGTGATCTAGAGAATCTGGTTATGGCAGGCAACATGGTTTCAAGGAATCTCTCCATCAAACCCAGGTATATGTGTGGAAAACATCTTTCTTCGACACAAGCTAAAACCGTAGATCACTGGGACATGCAACTCAGATGATATGCGTATCTTCAAATGTCTCTGAGCACCGTGGGACTTAACTGCTGAGGTCATCATTCCCCTAGAACTTAGAACTACTTAAACCTAACTAAGGACATCACACACATCCATGCCCGAGGCAGGATTCGAACCTGCGACTGTAGCGGTCGCGCTGTTCCAGACTGTAGCGCCTGGAACCGCTCGGCCATCCCGGCCGGCTCCATCTCTTCCTCATACATTGTCTCAGAAAGTCTCTGAAGAGATGCGTGAATAAAGCGAAGTGAATCCAGGACGCAGAGTACTGTTCTTGGCGTGAGTCTCTTCGAACTTCTCAGTGGTTTCAGGGATTACACTGACCTTATCACCCTGTGCTTTACGAGAAAGTGGACATCATACCCTCTCAAATTGTGAAAAAGAGGCGTATGTGCCATGGCAATTTGTACTTCACGTTGCATGCACTGTGTGGTATCATCGACGCCTACACCTCAGTGCCGACTGCCGCGCTACTGCAGGTCACATGTCAGACAGCCCACGGCCGGCCATTCTTAGCGCAGGTGCAGTGCTGGCGAGTCGGGCAGCGCAGGATGGCCCATGCACATAGCTGCCTCCGCGGTAACGTAGCAACGCCCGGCCAGTGTACCCATTACCAGATTGCTACATGACGATACCGCGCTAACCACGCTACTATGCCGCGTCTCAGCAGACGTATCGACGGCGGGCATTTTGCTGGGCTTTATAAGTGCATGCAGCCCTTCGCTTCAGCAGTGTCGTCTTGGACTTCGCTACCACTGATACCACGACGCCACAACATTGGCCATCATCAGGTAAAACCCCACTCTGGAACTGGACTATCCAAGGTATTCTGCTTCACAGCACTTAGAAATCGCTGACATCGATGGACCTTTCTGACAACTGCGCCAATGGCTGCTCTAGGTCCTTCACTGGTGTGTAAGTGTTTCGAGACATTCCTTGTTGTGGAAAAACATGCCAAATTTAAAGAGACACAAAATCACCAAGATTGGCGACCTTCTGCAGAAGATCGAAATTTAGCGCAGACTTCAATGCAAGATGTTTATAACAGTTTCCACAGCGAAACTTTGTTCAGAAACCTGGCAAAAAATTAAAAGAGATTCTGGTCGTATGTGGGATGTGCTAGCGGTAAGACCCACGCAATACCTTTTCTGCGCCATAGCAATGGAGATACTATCGAAGACAGTGATGCCAAAGCAGAGTTACTAAACAGAGCCTTCCGAAATACCTTCACAAAAGAAGACGATGTAAATATTCCAGAATTCTAATCAAGAACAGCTGCCAACATGAGTAACGTAGAAGTAAATATCCTCGGAGTAGTGAAGCAACTTAAATCACTTAATAAAAGCAAGTCTCCTTGTCCAGACTTCATACCAATTACGTTTATTTCGGAGTATGCTGATGCAATAGTTCCATACTTGACAATCATATACAGCCGTTCGCTCGACGAAAGATCCTTACCCAAAGACTGGAAAGTTGCACAGGTCACACCAATATTCAAGAATGGTAGTAGGAGTAATCCACTACATTACAGGCCCATATCATTAACGTCTATTTGCAGCCGGATTTTGGAACATATATTGTGTTCGAACATCATGAATTACGTCGAAGGAAACGGTCTATCGACACACAGTCAACATGAATTTAGGAAACATCGTTCTTGTGAAACACAACTACCTCTTTATCGCATGACGTGTTGAGTGCTACTGACAAGGGATTACAGATTGATTCCGTATTCTGGATTCCCGGAAGGCTTTTTACACTGTACCACAAAAGCAGCTGCTTATGGAATATCGTCTCAGTTACGTGACTTGCTTTCTGATTTCCAGTCAGAGAGGTCACAGTTCGTAGTAGTTGACAGGAAGGCATCGAGTAAAACAGAAGTGATTTCTGGCGTCTCCCAGGGTAGTGTTGGAAGCCCTATGCTGTTTCTTATCTACATAAACGATTTGGGAGGCAAACTGAGCAGCCGTCTTAGGTTGTTTTCGGATGACGCTCTCGTTTATCGACTAATAAAGTGATCAAAAGATCAAAACAAATTGCAAAACTATTTAGATAAGATATCTCTATCATGCGAAAATTGGCAGTTGATTCCAAATAACGAAAAGTGTGAGGTCATCCAAGTGAGTGCTAAAAGGAATCCGTTAAACTTCGGTTACACGCCAAATCCAAAGGCCATAAATTCTACTACATCCTAGGAATTACAATTATGAACAATTTAAATTGGAAGGAACACATAGAAAATGTTGTGGGGAAGGCTAACGAAACACTGCATTTAATGGCAGGACGCTGAGAAAATGTTACAGATATACTGAGGAGACCGCCTACTCTACGCTTGTCCGTCCTCTCTTAGAATACTGCTGCGCGGTGTGGGATCATTACCAGATAGGAATGACGGAGTACATCGAAAAAGTTCGAAGGTGGACAGCACATTTTGTATTATCGCGAAATACGGCAGAGAGTTTCACTGAAATGATACACGATTTGAGATGGACATAATCAAAACAAAGACTTTTTCGCTGCGGCTGAATCTTCTCCCGAAATTCCCATCACAAACTTTCTCCTCCGAATGCGATAATATTTTCTTGGTACCGACCAGCATAGAAAGAAACGATCACCATGATAAAATAAGGGAAATCAGAGCTCTTACGGAAGGATATAAGTGTTCGTTCTTTCCGCGCGCTATACGATGTTAATAGAGGATGGTGATGGTGGTTCGATGAACCCTCTTCCACTTAAATGTGGTTTGCAGAGTATCCATGTAGATGCAGATGTAGATGTCTACCCACGCCTCCTGTTATTAGTTGTTCGCCACTCACAGACACAACAAATTCTGGCGACTGTTTTCCGTTTTCTACTATGGTGACAAGGCCTTGATTTTCGTGGCTGTACCTCGTCACCTCTGACGGAGGACCTGTGTGCGTCTTTTTGTTGTTGGTTTCCCGAGCGGATGGTGATTAGCTTTAAGTTTACGGAGAGCTTCTCTTTGTTCTTGTGCTTGACTTACTGGTCTCCGTGGCGGTTGCTCAGCTAGAGGAGTCTGTCTCGTTACACGAATTTCCCAAGTTTTAGCCGATGCAGTCAGGTGGACAAGATATCATTGTTCTTGGAGGACCGACAGCTTGTGCAGCAAGCCGAGCTTAAAAGCGCCGTGTACACTGGGAGCAACAGCACCGTCCAGCTCCACCGTTCTACAAATTTGGCACTGTCGTAGAGGAGTGGGATGAATAAAAACTGCAGCACTTTACAACAATTCGGGTGTTGTTCCTGTTCTTGGGTTTACATTAAGCTTTTGCCCCTTACTCAACCTGAATTTATTCTTTTCCCAGAAGTCACTGCCGCCCTCGACAAGTGCACTACCGGCCATTAAAATTGCTACACCAAGAAGAAATGCAGACGATAAGCAGCTATTCATTGGACAAATATATTCTACTAGAACTGACATGTGATTACATTTTGACGCAAATTGGGTGCATAGATCCTGAGAAACCAGTACCCCGAACAACCACCTCTGGCCGTAATAACGGCCTTGATACGCCTTGATAAGCGTTGATACGGCATTCAGTCAAACAGAGCTTTGATGGCGTGTACAGGTACAGCCGCTAATGCAGCTTCAACAAGATACCACATTTTATCAAGAGTAGTGATTGGCGTATTGTGACGAGTCAGTTGCTCGGCCACTATTGACCAGGAGTTCAATTGGTGAGAGATCCGGAGAATGCACTGGCCAGGGCAACAGTCGAACATTTTCTGTATCCAGAAAGGCCCATACAGGACCTGAAACATGCGGCCGAGCATTATCCTGCTGAAATGTAGGGTTTCGCAGGGATCGAATGAAGGATAAAGCCACGGGTCGTAACACATCTGAAATGTAACGTCCGCAGTTCAAAGTGCCCTCAATGCTAACAAGAGGTGGGCGAGACGTGTAACCAATGACACGCAATATCATCACGCTGGGTGATACGCCAGTATGCCGATGACGAATACACGTTTCCAATATGTGTTCACCGTGGTGTCGTCCAACACGGGTGCGACCATCATGATGCTGTAAACAGAACCTGGATTCATCCGAAAAAATGACGTTTTGCCATTCGTGCACCCAGGTTCGTCGTTGAGTACACCATTGCAGGCGTTCCCGTCTGTGATGCAGTGTCAGGGGTAACCGCATCTCCTAGATGACAGTCCATGCTGCTGCAAACGTCGTCGAACTGTTCGTGCAGATGGTTGTTGTCTTGCAAACGTCCCCAGCTGCTGACTGAGGGATCGAGACGTGGCTGCACGATCCGTTACAGCCATGCGGATAAGATGCCTGCTAGTGATACGAGGCCGTTGGGATCCAACACGGCGTTCCGTATTACCCTCGTGAACCCACCGATCCCATATTCTGCTAACAGTCATTGGATCTTGACCAATGCTAGCAGCAATGTCGCGATACGATAAGCCGCAATCGCGGTAGGCTACAATCCGACCTGTATCAAAGTCGGAAACGTGATGGTACGCATTTCTCGTTCTTACACAAGGCATCAGAACAATGTTTCACCAGGCAACGCCGGTCAACTGCTGTTTGTGTATAAGAAATCGGTAGGAAACTTTCGCCATGTCAGCTCGTTGTAGGTGTCGCCACCTGCGCCAACCATGTGTGAATGCTCTGAAAAGCTTATCATTTGCAATCACAGCATCTTCTTCCTGTCAGTTAAATTTCTCGTCTGTAGAACGTCATCTTCGTGGTGTAGGAATTTTAATGACCAGTAGTGTATTTAGATTCATAGGTGTTGGTCTCTGCTTTTCGATATGAATTCTTTCGAATGAGGCGCCAATCTACTCACGGTGAGTCCTAACGGCAGTGACTCATGGATTTACGGTGCATGAACCGTGCCAGCATATTTGTGTGTCCTTGTGGTAAATCTTACGCAAACATCATGTTGCGGGACGGTATTTTTCAGAGTGTTACCGATTTCCGATAGCGGACTGAGGTCCTAAGACTACCGGACCCTTTGCTTGAGGATTTCATAATCGAGGCACAGGAAATGCAGAGCGGAAATGTCGCCTCTTGTGGTGGCCGCTCTTGACATCCGCCGGTCTTCGTCACTTAGTATGTCTGCTTCTTCCAGGTACCATAAACAATCTACATCGCTCGCGGTAGTCCCATAATGACGGCAAATTGCAATCCTGCCCTCAGTGCTACATCTCTCATGAGAGTGACGCTTATCGTTTCCGCCGAGCCAAATGTTTGCTTTGCAAAAAGGTTGGGCACATCCAAGACGTTTCCTCCAACAAATAGCAGGGCCTGTTTCATCTCATGGCCATGCATCATCCTCAGGCAATGGATGTCCATCAGGTGATGAACCATTCGGTTTCTGACCAGTCGTTCCCATCTCAGACCTGCTACAGTATTTCGGCTCGGCAGGAGTCACACCAGTTTGTTGGTCGACCCCAGCGCCCCTCTGTGTTTGTACATGAAGCAAAGAAACTTTTCATTTCGCTACATATTAGGATCATGTTGTAAAATTTCAGCTCGATACTGGGGCTTCTGTGATGTTGAGCAGTAAATCCATGTTCGAGATATTCGGCTCCCCACAGTTCGATGCTCCAACATAGGAGATTATATCATATAATGGCGATCTCATCGCGATCCTAGACACTTGCCTTCTACAGATGCAGTACCGATCTACATCTACGGAAAGTTCCGTCACGATGCTCCACTCTTCCAACAGTCATATCATTTTTGGCCTTCATATCTTTGACACCTTCAGCCTCCAAACGATTAACTCCATCGTCCGCTACGATAACATCATGTAACTCTGTGAAAAACACTGTCAGTTTCTTGGCGACTCTCTGGGTATGGCAAAAGACATTTCCGCCCACATTACTTTGTAAGACAGCGCCCAGCCGCAAGTTTTTACAGCACGAGAGATTCCCCACGCTGTTTGGGAGTATGCCATGGCAGGGTTGAGACATATGCAGGACATGGGGGTTACAACGCCCATCTCCTGAGTCAGTGGGTGCCACTCCTCGTCAGTCGTAGAAAACCCAATTTGCAACTCCTTCTTAGCAGATGTTTCAAGTCTACCGCTAATGTACAGTCTCTCGCCATGGACAGATAATGGATGAATTACAAGGGCGCATGTTCTTCTAAAAGATCGGTCTAAAGGACTCCTATCTGCAACTCTCTTTGTATTACACAAGAAAATCCTTCTTTGCCATCCACAGACACATCGAGCTGCTCCAATATCGATGTCTCCCCTTTGGCGGCGCTTTAACCCTGGTTTTCGGAGCAACTAATGTCCAAGGCGCCCTCCAGCTCAAATTATTTGGACTATTTCGTTATGTTGGGCAGTACTTCAGATGAGCATCTCCAGAACCCTCACCGACACGGGATTCAGGTGCTATTGGGAGAAATGCGACTCTTTCTGCCCCTCTGATAAACACTTGAAGGCTATTTGGTAGCCAAATGCTGTGACCGAGAGGTTCTAGGCGCTTCAGTCTGGAACCGATCAACCGCTATGGTCGCAGGTTCGAATCCTTCCTCGGGTATGGATGTGTGTGATGTCCTTAGGTTAGTTAGGTTTAAGCAGTTCTAAGTTCTAGGGGACTGATGACCTCAGATGTTAAGTCCCACAGTGCTCAGAGCCATTTGAACCATTTTGAGCTATTTGGAAGCTCCCTTCCCCGAAAAACTTCACCGAACTTCAGGAAATTCTCAGCAAGATATTATATTATCTTCGCTTCGTACCTAATCCTACTTGAATCATGTACCCTTGCATGCTCTTTGGTGGAAAATGTCCATTTCGTGTGGTTGCGTGAGCAAGAAACACCTTTTCGAACACTGCTTAGCGTAAGATGTCTAGAACATTTTGATCCTACAAAATCAGTAGTCCTCTCGGTGGATGCCTCCTTCTGTAACACTGGGGCCGTGCTGTCCCACAGGATCAGTGCCACGGAGCGCAAGTCGCTCAGGTAAATTACAATCAACTGGAGAAAGAGGCCTTGGTAATCGCCCATAGCATGTTAAAATCTCTTCAGTATCCTTATGGTTGGAAACTTTTTCTGCTCATGGGCCACAAGCTTCTCAGCAGGTTATTTCAACATGCCAAGCCTGTGCCTATTTTGGCAGCACAGAAGCTTCCACACTGGGTGCTTATCTAGGCCAATTATAATTATGCAATTCTCTGCCACTCCATAGCACATCACGGCAAGACAGACACATTATCTCGTCTTCCTATTGGATCAGATGTAAAAATTTGATTCCCCTGAGGAATCTTGCTTTCACGTTGACCAGATTGGAGCAGCCAAAGCGCTTACATTTCCGATTGACCACCATGAAATCGTCATGGCCATGTAACAGAATGACCCCCTCTAGTTCGCCATTTTATCCAGCCTGGCTGGAAATCTGATTGGAAGTCGCTGCTCGCTGAATGTCTTCGTCATTGGTTTTCCCAGGGGGACGCCTTTTCGGTCATAAATGGAGTTCTGCTCTTACTTTCGTCAAACGAACAAACCCAGGCCTGATCCCAGAATCTTCGCAGCAGCAGGTGTGTTATGTCATGAAGTACACCTGTACAAAGCAATTGGCCAGGCAGCTCTGTACGTGGCTGGGAATCGACAAGGGCATTGAACCCATGATCTCATACCGGAAGGAGTGCGCAGGAAACCTCCCTGCTCCTTCCCAGCATTTTTTCTACTGGCATGAACAGACGCCTTCTGGCAATGAATTCATACCGTTTTCCCGTGGCGGTTTTCGGTTTCACAGTGGCTAATTGTAGTGGACGCTTTTTACAAGTCATCAAAAACATGGTTCAAATGGCTCTGAGCACTATGCTCCCTGAACCCAACTGCCACAGGCCCTGGTGTCACAGTCTCTGTCTTCACAGCCTCCAGTGCTCCCACTACTGTTGTCGCCACCGTCTCCTCTGCTGTCCCTGCTGCAACCAGCTTCCTATTCAGCGACATCTGCCGCAACACCGATCTACTTGGACAAACGTGTGCCAACGCGGGAGTGCTGACACCTAGAGGGGCCAATTTTGCCTACGGGTTTTCTTTCAGTTTTTCTGGGAATCTGCACATGGATGCAGGAATGTGGGTCAGCCATCTCCGGTCCCTGTTTCCACCCCAGACGTATGTCTTCACTGATTTATTGGATGTATTCCCATCTCTGTTTTTCTCTACAGTTTTTACGCTTTACAGTTTCCTGTAGAACCATGGAAATTGTCCCCTATTGATGTCCTACAATCCTGTTCCTACTTCTTGTCAGTGTTTTCTATATATTCCTTCCGATTCTGAACATACGTCCTCATTCCTTACCTTATCAAGCCTTATCTGAAGCACCAAATCTCAAATGCTTCGATTCGACTATCTTCTGTTCTGGTGTTCCCACCGCTGATATTTCATTACTAGAGAATGCTGTGTTTCAAATACACATTCTCAGATATTTCCTCGTCAAATTAAGGCCTACGTTTGATAGTAATAGACTTCTCTAGGCCAGGAATGCCATAGGTTGAACAACAGGGGTGATAGACTACAGCTCTCTGTAACACATTTTTGATTCCAAGAACATCGTTCTTGGTATTCCAGTCCTATTGGTCCCTCTAGGTTCTTGTATATACACTCCTGGAAAAGGAACAAATAACACATTGACGCCGATGTGTCAGACCCACCATACTTACTCCGGACACTGCGAGAGGGCTGTACAAGCAATGATCACACGCACGGCACAGCGGACACACCAGGAACCGCGGTGTTGGCCGTCGAATGGCGCTAGCTGCGCAGCATTTGTGCACCGCCGCCGTCAGTGTCAGCCAGTTTGCCGTGGCATACGGAGCTCCATCGCAGTCTTTAACACTGGTGGCATGCCGCGACAGCGTGGACGTGAACCGTATGTGTAGTTGACGGACTTTGAACGAGGGCATATAGTGGGCATGCGGGAGGCCGGGTGGACGTACCGCCGAATTGCTCAACACGTGGGATGTAAGGTCTCAACAGTACATCGATGTTGTCGCCAGTGGTCGGCGGAAGGTGCACGTGCCCGTCGACCTGGGACCGGACCGCAGCGACGCACGGATGCACGCCAAGACCGTAGGATCCTACGCAGTGCCGTAGTGGACCGCACCGCCACTTCCCAGCAAATTAGGGACACTGTTGCTCCTGGGGTATCGGCGAGGACCATTCGCAACCGTCTCCATGAAGCTGGGCTACGGTCCCGCACACCGTTAGGCCGTCTTCCGCTCACGCCCCAACATCGTGCAGCCCGCCTCCAGTGGTGTCACGACAGGCGTGAATGGAGGGACGAATGGAGACGTGTCGTCTTCAGCGATGAGAGTCGCTTCTGCCTTGGTGCCAATGATGGTCGTATGCGTGTTTGGCGCCGTGCCGGTGAGCGCCACAATCAGGTCTGCATACGACCGAGGCACACAGGGCCAACACCCGGCATCATGGTGTGGGGAGCGATCTCCTACACTGACCGTACACCCCTGGTGATCGTCGAGGGGACACTGCACGGTACATCCAAAAGCGTCATCGAACCCATCGTTGTACCATTCCTAGACAGGCAAGGGAACTTGCTGTTACAACAGGACAATGCACGTCCGCATGTATCCCGTGACCCAACGTGCTCTAGAAGGTGTAAGTCAACTACCCTGGCCAGCAAGATCTCCGGATCTGTCCCCCATTGAGCATGTTTGGGACTGGATGAAGCGTCGTCTCACGCGGTCTGCACGTCCAGCACGAACGCTGGTCCAACTGAGGCGCCAGGTGGAAATGGCATGGCAAGCCGTTCCACAGGACTACATCCAGCATCTCTACGATCGTCTCCATGGGAGAATAGCAGCCTGCATTGCTGCTAAAGGTGGATATACACTGTACTAGTGCCGACATTGTGCATGCTCTGTTGCCTGTGTCTATGTGCCTGTGGTTCTGTCAGTGTGATCAAGTGATGTATCTGACCTCAGGAATGTGTCAATAAAGTTTCTCCTTCCTGGGACAATGAATTCACGGTGTTCTTATTTCAATTTCCAGGAGTGTATATTACCCGTCTTCAGCTATAGCTTACCCCTATTTTTCTTAGAATTTCGAACACCTTGTTCCATTTGACACTGTCGAATTCTTTTTTTCCGGTCAAAAAAATTCTGTGTAAGTGTCTTGCTTCCATTATCAACTGCAATGGTAGATCGGTCTCCCTGACGCCTTTGCTACCTGCTTATTATACCTATTCAGTGTAGCCACTGCGTTACGTAATGTTGTGGGACATAGCATAATGCTTTAGTGTTGACTGAACTGTCTGACTGTACAGATCGATATAGACGCTTCTGCCATGTACTAAGTGATCTGAAGATGGAGATTTAATTTGTTGAAATTAATTGTCTATGTAATTATTTGTGATGAAGTCTATCAGAGTCAGCTACACTATTGATAATTATTGATCACCTCCTACAGTCCTGACAGTGTATGGTAATTGACTTCAATTCGCCCTAGGGTGTAACCTGACACCAGATGTCTAACCTGATATCCCGTTATTTTATCAATTACCTTGAGACAAGTGCATTGTCTGGGCCAGAATACCCAGTGATAATCTTCTATCGTGCTCTGTGGAAAAACTGGGAACTAGAAGGGGATCAAAGGTTTAAGATGTGTTGCTATAGAACGGTGTTGAAAACTAAGTGAATTGATAAAATAAGGAATGGACATGTTCTCTGTAGAATCGGTAAACAAAGGAACATACGGGAAACATTGACAAGAAGAAAGGACAGGATTGTAGGACGTGTGTTAGGATATCAGGGAATAACTTCCATGCTACCTGAGGGAGCACTAGAATGTAATAACTGTAGGGAATGACAGAGATTGGAATGAATCCAACAAATAATGGAGGAGGTAAGTTGAAAGGGTTGAAACAGAAGAGGAATTCGTGGAGGGCATGCATCGATCATTTAGAAGGCTGATAACTAAACACGATGTGAAAGGATTAAATTATAAAGGCCTGAAGAAGCTTCTTCAAAACGAGGCTGGTTGCTCATAACTGCACAGAAACTCTAAGCTGTGAACCAAGGGAAAGAGAGTCAAACCTTGGACAGTCTGTAATTACCGTGGATTTGTTCATGATGGGCAAAATAAAATTGGTGTGGAGAATATTTCACGCATCACTAGGTAGCAAGCAAAACTGCAGTACGGTATAAGAAATAAGTTACAAAATATACGGCTATTTACAACACGGTGTGCTCGCTACTATAATAGTGGGCACATGGACAATATGAAGCAGGTGGTTGACAGGAGCGGCTGAAATTTATGAATTCAAAGAAAATGTCACCTTTTCCCAGTTTACGGGTTACATAAGGACTCTGCAAGAAGGATGTAGTTACACCATATGCCAGCTGCATGGGCGCGCAGGGTGGATAACCAAAAATTAAAAGATGTCAGAAAGGAATACTGGTATTATAGGGACGAATGATGAATAACAGAGAGAGGAGCAAGCTCAAGTTACACGGAAGAGTGAGGCAGATAGCCTAAGGCAGAGAGGCCTATACGCTAGAGCAGCGGCAATATACAAGAGAGACAGAAACAGACGACGTAAAGACGTATAGATGACTAAACGATTGGATCTGAACGTAAGGTCTTAAGACGAAACGAAAGATGATAAAAATACATAAAATTGTGTAGGCGAGGCTGTGACTCGCGATTGAGTTGGTACACAGGTTTCTATCCTCGTACTGTGATGATAATGCAAACCAAATGTTTAATTCAGTTAACCCTACCCCTATCGATTACTTTTTCCGGGGCTTGAAGGTTGCAGGTGTAAATGATATTGTATTTTAGAAACGTCTTTTGCAAATTGTATTAAGATTTTAGCAATTTGCTACATCCGAATCTGTTGTTATATCACATAAAAGTATTTCGAAATACACTGCTGGCCATTAAAATTGCTACACCAAGAAAAAATGCAGATGATAAACGGGTATTCATTGGACAAATATATTATACTACAGCTGACATGTGATTAAATTTTCACGCAATTTGGGTGCACAGATCCTGAGAAATCAGTGCCCAGAACAACCACCTCTGGCCGTAATAAGGGCCTTGATACGCCTGGACATTGAGTCAAACAGAGCTTGGATGGCGTGTACAGGTACAGCTGCCCATACAGCTTCAACATGGTACCACAGTTCATCAAGAGTAGTGACTGGCGCATTGTGACGAGCCAGTTGCTCGGCCACCATTGACCAGAAGTTGGCAGATGGTGAGAGATCTGGAGAATGTGCTGGCCAGGGCAGCAGTCGAACATTTTCTGTATCCAGAATGGCCGGTACAGGAACTCCAACATGCGGTAGTGCATTATCTTGCCGAAATGTAGGGTTTCCCAGGGATCGAAAGAAGGGTAGAGCCACGGGTCGTAACACATCTGAAATGTAACGTCCCTTGTTCAAAGTGCCGTCAATGCGAAGAAGAGGTGACCGAGACGCGTAACCAATGCATCCCATACCATGACGCCGGGTAATGCGCCAGTATGGCGATGACGAATACACGCTTCCAATGTGCGTTCACCGCGATGTCGCCAAACACGGATTCGACCATCACGATGCTGTAAACAGAGCCTGGATTCATCCGAAAAAAATGACGTTTTGCCATTAGTGCACCCAGGTTTGTCGTTGAATACACCATCGCAGGCGCTCCTGTCTGTGATGCACCGTCAAGGGTAACCGCAGCCATGGTCTCCGAGCTGATAGTCCATGCTGCTGCAAACGTCATCGAACTGTTCGTGCAGATGGTTGTTGTCTTGCAAAAGTCCCCATCTGTTGACGCAGGGATCGAGACGTGGCTGCACGATCCGTTACATCCAAGCGGATAAGATGCCTGTCATCTCGACTGCTAGTGATACCAGGGGGTTGGGATCCAGCACGGCGTTCCGTATTACCCCCATGAAGCCACCGATTCCATATTCTGCTAACAGTCATTGGATCTCGACCATCGCGAACAGCAATATCGCGATACGATAAACCGTAATTGCGATAGGCTACACTCCGACCTTAATAAAGTCGGAAACGTGATGGCACTCATTTCTCCTCCTTACACGAGGCATCACAACAACGTTTCACCAGGCAACGCCGGTTAACTGTTGTTTGTATATGAGAAATCGGTTGGAAACTTTCCTCACGTCAGCACTTTCGGCATGTCAGCACGTTGTAGGTGTCACCACCGGCGCCAACCTTGTGTGAATGCTCTAAAAAGCTAACCATTTGAAATCACAGCATCTTGATCCTGTCGGTTAAATTTCGCGTCCGTATCACGTCACCTTCGTGGTGTGGCATTGTTAATGCCCAGTAGTGTAGATATCACATAAGTTGTCAGGTAGCACTATACTATACCTTGGTGAAAAAAAAAAACCTTGCTGATATATGAAATTGAGACACTACCTTCTCACACACAATGAGAAAATATGAGCGTAAGTGGGCTGGAAGATATTTCGCACCAGATAGGCAACCATACTTACATTATTTGCACTCGGGTCAGACGCCCATCTTAATATGTAAGTGTGCCAGTTTTTCTTTGCCCACTATGGCCGAAAAGCCTCTTATTGTTGCATAAGAGCCACTATAATTGCAAACATGGTAGTTGGTTAGAAATCCTTTTGGTAATTAAAAGTTTTGGAAAAAATGGCTTTCCTTTGCGTGCACATGGTCGTACTCACCCGCGGGAGATACCTATGTCGACTTTTTAAAGTCGAGCAAAACGTGTTGGTAGTGGAGAGTGGAGGACACTGAGAGCCAGTTAAAAGCGCGTCGCTGTCGCAAAGCCGCAGCAGAGTGGGAAGAGGTGGGGCTCTTTTTCGCCGCGGCCGGGCCGGGCGGGCCTTTATGTTATCGGTAATTACTCGCGCTGGAACAAAGAGGCTGCTCCTTGGCGGCCACAATGGCCCCCAGACGGCGCCACGCACGCATTGTTCTCGCCGCAGTCCGCGCGGACGTCAACCAGCGCCTCGGACGCGCCGAGCATACGCGAAACCCCAGCGCTGGGTGCCGGGGAGCGCAGGCTTTTCAACATGCAAATGCCGCTCCCCGCCGGCTACCCTGAGTGAGATAACAAGCGCGTAATTCGGACGGGCAATATACGCCGCCTGTCGTCTCGTCTCCGGGATTTGCGCGCCACCGGCTGGCTGCTCCGGCAGTAATTCAATAACACCTGCTGGCGCTCCCTGTGGTCGCCAAGTTAGTCCCCGTGCGTCAGATACATGTGGAGGCCGGCGTCTGGGGAGGACGAGGTTCCATTGTGTGCCAGTCTTCACTCCGGAGACTGGTCGTACAGCTATAACAGGATGGCACTGATGGCATAGGGCAGGCTAGGAAACTGTGCTGAGAAAGGATTTGTGCTGCTGAAGAGGGACTGTGGTTGGTTACCGTGGCTTACTACATCTACATCTACATCTACATCCATACTCCGCAAGCCACCTGACGCTGTGTGGTGGAGGGTACCTTGAGTACCTCTATCGGTTCTCCCATCTATTCCAGTCGCGTATTGTTCGTGGAAAGAAGGATTGTCGGTATGCCTCTGTGTGGGCCCTAATCTCTCTGATTTTATCCTCATAGTCTCGTCCCGAGATATACGTAGGAGGGAGTAATATACTGCTTGACTCTTCGGTGAAGGTATGTTCTCGAACTTCAACAAAAGCCCGTACCGTGCTACTGAGCGTCTCCCCTGCAGAGTCTTCCACTGGAGTTTATCTATCACCTCCGTAACGCTTCCGCGATTACTAAGTGGTCCTGTAACGAAGCGCGCTGCTCTCCGTTGGATCTTCTCTATCTTATCAACACTATCTGGTACGGATCCCACACTGCTGAGCAGTATTCAAGCAGTGGGCGAACAAGCGTACTGCAACCTACTTCCTTTGTTTTCAGATTGCGTTTCCTTAGGATTCTTCCAATGAATCTTAGTCTGGCATCTGCTTTACCGACGATCAACTTTATATGATCATTCCATTTTAAATCACTCCTAATGCGCACTCCCAGATAATTTATGGAATTAACTGCTTCCAGTTGCTGACCTGCTATATTGTAGCTAAATGAGAAAGGATCTTTCTTTCTATGTACTCGCAGCGCATTACACTTGTCTACATTGAGATTCAAATGCCATTTCCTGCACCATGCGTCAGTTTGCTGCAGATCCTCCTGCATTTCAGTACAATTTTCCATGGTTACAACCTCTCGATATACCACAGCATCATCCGCAAAAAGCCTCAGTGAACTTCCGATGTCATCCACAAGGTCATTTATGTATATAGCAACGGTCCTACGTTACTTCCCTGCGGCACACCTGAAATCACTATTACTTCGGAAGACTTCTCTCCATTGAGAATGACATGCTGTGTTCTGTTATCTAGGAACTCTTCAGTCCAATCACACAATTGGTCTGATAGTCCATATGATCTTACTTTCTTCATTAAACGACTGTGGGGAACTGTATCGAACGCCTTCCGGAAGTCAAGAAATACCCCATCTACCTGGGAACCCGTGTCTATGGCCCTCTGAGTCTCGTGGACGAATAGCGTGAGATGGGTTTCACACAATGGTTTGTTTCGAAATCAATACTGATTTCTACAGAGTAGGTTTCTAGTCTCCAGAAAAGTTATTGTACTGGAACTTTATATTGCTACCCCATCGATGTGCAGAGATGGCTGGATCTTCCCGTCGTTCTCTCTGGACAGTGTTCAAGCACGCAGCCGCCGCTGTAGCCCAGGTGCTAAGGCGACAGGTATTTGTTTGTTTCTCCGTTGAGGCAGAAGCGTCTCAGTGGTGAATAAAATCTCCCACAACGGGCCTTCAAATTCTGTTATTAAAAAGTAATTACCAGTTTCGCATTTACATCTACGGGGGGGTCCCTCCAAAAGAAATGCACACTATTTTTGTAAAAATACAGTTTTCATTCTGCAAGTGTGAAAGTTTTACAGTGTGAAGATGCATCCTTCCCGCTTGTTTTCAAACTTAGTTCAACCTGTTCCCGTGAGTGGCGCCGTCACAGCATGTCTTCAAGACGGCTGCTATACTTGATGTTCCTCAGAAGCAACGTGCTGTCATAGAATACCTGTACTGTGAAAACGAGACAGTGGGAAACATCCACAATAGGTTGAAAAAGGTTTATGGAGATGCTGCTGTCGATCGCAGTACATTTAGTCGGTCGGCAACCAGGTTACGTGATGAAAGTGGGCACGACAATATTGAAGATTGTCCTCGCAGCGGCAGGCCTCGTACTGCACACACTCCAGACAATGTGCAGAGAGTTAACGAATTGGTTACTGCTGACAGACGCATCACAGTGAACAAATTGTCACGCTACGTTGGGATAGGGGAAGGAAGTGTTTGAAGAATACTGAAAGTGTTGGCGTTAAAAATGTTTGTGCCAAGTGGGTTCCTAGGATGTTGACAGTGGCTCACAAAGAAACAAGAAAATCGGTATGCAGCGAACTTTTGGAACAGTACGAGAATGGTGGAGATGAATTTCTTGGAATAACTGCGACAGGTGATGAAACATGGGTCCATCATTTTTTACCAGAGACGAAGAGGCCATCAATGGAGTGGCATCATGGAAATTCACCCAAGAAAAAAAAATTCAAAACCACACCCTCCGCTGGAAAAGTTATGGCTATGGTGTTTTTCGATTCCGAAGGACTCTTGCTTGTGGACATTGTGCCAAGTGGAACCACCATAAATTCTGATGGATATGTGACGACACTGAAGAAACTTCAAGCTCGACTGATTAGTGTTCGACCACATCGGCAAATGCACGATGTTTTGCTGTTGCACGACAATGCACGGCCACATTTCAGTCAAAAAACCGTGGAAACGATCACAAAACTCGGATGAACAACACTGAAACACCCGCCTTACGGTCCTGTCGTGGCTCCATGTGACTATTATCTCGTTGGGAAACTGAAAGACTCTCTTCGTGGAACAAGGTTTGAAGATGATGACTCCTTTGTGCACGCTGCAAAACAGTTGCTCCAACAAGATGGTCCAGAATTTTACCATGCGGGTATACAGGCGCTGGTTGCAAGATGGTGTAAGGCAGTTGAGAGGGATGGAGAAATGAAAATATTGTTCCTAAAGGATGTATCTATACACTGTAAAACTTTCAAACATGTAGAATAAAAGATCGATTTAAAAAAAAAATGTGTACATTTCTTTTGGACTGACGCTCGTGTATCTACATAGATACTCCGCAAGCCACCGTATGGTGCTTGGCGGAGGGCACACTGTACCGCAACTAGTCATTACCTATCCTGTTTCACTCACAAGTAGAGCGACGGACAAAGGACTGTCTATGTGCCTCCGTATGAGCCTTAATTTCTCATATCTTATCTTCTTGTTTCTTACGTGGAATGTATGTTGGCAGCAGTACAATGGTTCGTCAATCAGCTTCAAATGGCGGTTCTCTAAGACTTCGTATATAGTGTTTCTCGAAAAGAACGTTACCTTCCCTTCAGGGATTCCCATCTGAGTTCCCGAAGCATCTCCGTAACACTTAGGTGTTGTTCGAACCTACGGGTAACAAATCTAGCACCCCGCCTCTGAATTGCTTCGATGTCTTTCCCAAACTTAGCCAAACTTAGGGGCAGCACTCAAGGGTAGGTCGCACCAGGATCCTATATGCGGTTTCCTTTACACATGAACCACACTTTCCTATAATCCTCCAAATAAATGGAAGTTGACCATTCGCCTTCCCTACTACAATCCTCACACGCTCGTTCCATCTCATATCGCTTTGCAACGTTACGACCAGAAATTTAAACAGCTCGACTGTGTCATGCAGAGCACCAACCATAGTGTGTCCGAACATTACACGTTTGATCTTCCTACTCATCCACATTAAGTTACATTTTTCCACATCTAGAGCTAGCTGCTACTCATCACACCAACTGGAATTTTTGCCTAAGTCGCCTTGTATCGTCCTACAGTCACTCAACTTCGACGCCTTACCGACACCACGGCACCATCGGCAAACAACTGCAGACTGCTGCTCACCCTGTCCGCCCAATCATTTGTGCTTGTAGAGAACAACAGCGGTCCTATCAAACTTCCGTGGGGCCCTGCTGGCGATACACTTGTCTCTGATGAAGACTCGCTGTCGAAGACAACATACTGGTTTCTATTATTTAATAAGTCTTCGAGCCACTCACATATCTCTGAACTGACTTCACATGCTTGTATTTTCGTTAACAGCCGGCAATGGGGCGCCGCGTGAGATGCTTTCCGGAAATCTAGAAATATGCAATCTGCCTGTGGCCTTTCGCCTATAGTTCGCAGTACATCATGTAAGAAAAGGACAAGCTTCGTTTCGCAAGAGCGATACTTTCCAAAAATCCTGATTCGTGGACTTAAGCTTCTCAGTCTTTAGAAAGTTTATTGTATTCGAACTGAGAATATGTTCAAGGATTCTGCAGCAGACTGAACTTAGGGATATTGATCTGTAATTTGCCGGGAGTGTTCTTTTACCCTTCTTATATACTGGAGTGACCTGCGCCTTTTTCAAGTCGCTTGGGACTTTGTACTGGGCGAGAGATTCACGATAAACGCAAGTTACATTTGGGACCAGTGCCGTAGAGCACTCTTAGTAAAATCTAACTGGAATTCCATCCGGCTCTGGTGATTTATTTCCAGATACATCTTCACATGATACTTCTGTAAAATGTCACGCCATGGGACAGTAAGAAATCAGTTTGCCACGTCATGACGTTTTCAAAAACGTGAAGGTGCGTCTCTATTGATAGGAAACCAGTAGTGCCTTGTTCTTCTTCTTGTTTCGAATTGGATGAGGCTTGCTCAACTGTTGAGCTTTGATCTTTGCCCAGTACTGTCGCATCCTCTGTCGATGTAATTCCTTCCTTTCTTCTGTCCAGGGGGTACCTTTCCTTCGGGGCTTTTCCTGAAATCCTCTGACCCGTAAGGTACCAAACCACTTTACTAACATTTCTTAAAAACAGATTTATTGTTAGTCTCTTCCTTTAAACACTTGAACACAGATGGCCAATTAAGAAAACTTTAAACCAACTCTTACTTCCAGTAATAAAGAACACTATTAACTTACAACGCTAAGTGCTGACGGTAAAATAATATTGACAATAAACAACATGTACAAAGACTTCCAAGATCCTTCAAGTATGAGCTTTATCCTTGAAACAAATAATTACAACTCATAATTTCACAAACGGCTAACTCGGGAAATCGCTCAAGACAGTCAATTAAACAACAGATATAATTCTTGCGAATCCATTGGAAACCAAGAGATAAACAACAGTACTTGACTTGTGTGTGTGTGTGGGGGGGGGGGGGGGGGAGGTTTATGCGCCACAATACTGGTAACAGTTTTACAAAAGTGGTAGGTCCATCAATACACTTTCTAGCCTGAAACATGAACCTGTTAGGATCAGCCATGGACAAGAAAGAAATGAAAGCTCTCAATTAAGCTGTTTAATAAAGGCAACCAACTTACTTAACCACCCCCCCCCCCTACCACACACACACAGACAGACAAATACAGAAAATTTACAATGAAAAGCAACTACCAACATTACAATTATCCCATGACGTTAAAGGCCACAAACCCATTTCATTTTAACCTTTCAATTTAGCCGTTTCTGAAGTAAGTCAATAGATAATTGCTCCCTGTCATACCAACTTAGCAAACCAACAATCTGAATTATTTCTAGACACTTCAAGTAAGAAGTAACTACTTGCCCAATGCAAACAAGAGCACTCGACTTTATGAAACAATTCCGGATCAACAGCAGTGCATACACTTTAAGCAAGCTACTGGTATTCCAGACCCACTCATAAAGTCCACAAAAAAACTCAGAAACACCTCGGTTTACGAGAAGCAGCAGGGTCAACCTACTTAATCGTACTAGAATTATAAACAACTCAGTGATCATCCACCCAGCTAATCTTTACGTGATGGTTGAGAGAAGGAATTCCTTTTCAGGCACAAACTATCTAAAGTACGGTAAAACAGCAGCTCATTATATTCTTTTAATATGCAGCCGTATTATATTAAGCCAAATGAAGTTAAGACATCTCCTAACGGATGAAATAAACTTGAGCAATAAAACGTGGGCAAATTGCTAGTATCAGATCACTTAAACCAACCAGCTGTTTGAAAATATACACGCTCAGTAGTGCAATACGCATACAGAATGATATATAATATGATAACTGTACCCGTACTGCTCCTCTGCCCAGGCTGTGGGACGTACAAATGCTTTGAACACCCTTTTAGCTACCAACACAACCATATCAACAAACGGCCACCGCTGTTTGTGAACACAAGTGCAAATTGATGGTTCAGACTAGAGAACAGTAGCCTTGTCCGACTCTTACTCAACGACGCCGTCTCCGCACAGTCACAGCGGACAACACTCGCCCTCGCTCTCTCACCCTGCCAGCAACCGCGTGATCCGCCACCTCGCTGAGTATCCTCACACCACCGCGGAGCCAAGGTTGAAGGACTCTAGAGCAACCGACACGTCGCGCGCGTCGCGCGCGTCTTCCAGTCAGAGCCTCTCAGGTCAGTCTGTCTGATCGGAGACCATCGATAGCCAGAGAGGCACACCCACACCCTTCACTCACATCGCGAAATCATTCAAAATCAACTTGTGCAATATACTTAGTTTGAATAGCACCTGATTGCTGGAGTTTTTACTTTCGAAATGGCGGAATTTAGAAAACGTCAGACTGCCAGTGCTTTGCATTTTCTGGTTCACTGCAGGAACTACCTACGACTCGGATGAATTTTCATATTTAAGCGTATTATATGTGCATGTGTTAACAAGTTTTTTTGGGTGGCGATCCTCCGCTGCAAGCACAGAAATGTTTGTTTTGTAAATAAAACTGCCCTTTCTTGCTGCAACTGTAATATATTTCTCACAGACGCTTTTCGCTTTTTTTAAGGCATCTGCTGTGGAGTATTTGTAGTGATAGTGCGTCTCCAGACTAGATTAGAGGAAACGCAGATGCCAACAAACTATCCCACTGAAGATACGTAAAGGCGAAACGCGTCTGGGAGAAGTTGCAACAAGAAAAGGCGGTTTTACTTAGAACACAAATATTGGTATACGTCTTAATTTCGCTATCATATATGTACGGTACTAACTACAAAGTAAGTTTGTAATGAGTGAACTGTGTGAGGAAGATGCTGTTCATACATTCGTTTCACTGGCTATACCGTAATCCAGATTGTGCCACGTGCTAACAGTAGAACCTAAAAAAAAAAAAAAGTAAGAAAGAGACTGGCTATGTGTTATAAACGTAAACCGTGTTTTTACGCTCTTGAGATGTAGTGGCGGTAACAAAGATCTTCTGAACATAATTTAGTTTCGTAGCTCAAACTTAGTCGAGCTATTTTGTTGCTACCTCTCATAAATTTTTATTTTATTTTTATTTACTTATTTAACATGATCTGATTAGGGAAATCAGGCCATCTCTTACACTGAACCAGTTTTTCACACATACAGTACCTATTTGCATCTCAAATAACTAACTAATAATAGTTTTAAGATACAAATGGTATTACAATAATCTGAATGTTTACAGTGACAATGCGAGTAAATAATAGTGAATATCGAGTAATAAAGTTAATGCTTGTACTATTGCTGATGCTGCTGCCGCTACTGATACGAATAACAATAATAATTACAATAATAACAATAATGATAGTGGTACACATTTTGTTCAGACAAAAGCGTTAAGGTCGAGGAGGGATGTGGAGAAAGTGTCCGTAGATAACACAGGAGAGAAGACTCAGAATATAGAAATCCCTGCATGTCGATGCACGCAACCAGGGCAACAGTGCATATGATGTTGAAATATCATCAAGGAGTCGACCATTGCAGACATTGAAACACTGGAATTCATAACCAGTTCCAGGTGTCTGAGCTTTTCCGAGAAAGGCTTCGCTGGATACATCCCTGTAATCAGTAACTAGAAGTGTAAGTCTTTGTACAAGTTTCTTTTCCAGGTCAAGAGGGAAGATCTAATTATATTTTTGTGGTGCATGGAGAGATATTGATGCCTTCTTGCACACTGCAGCTAAATTTTCATCTGTTAATACTCCCAAACTCTTTGTCAAAGGAGAGAAGTTGATATTTGTCTCATTTAGTGATAAAGATGGTAATGGCTGCCGATACTTCACGTTAGTGAGTCTTCAATGATCGACAAGCACTGTGTGGGTTTTGGATGGTTGAGCTTTAACTCTATATTCTATGCCCATTTTGACTGAGCACATAGGTCACTTATTGAAATTGTCCATACCGGCCTTCAGGTCTATTGGTTTCCCACTTAGATACAATCTGTGCTGGCGTAAGCTGTCGCCAGCTCTCCGATTGACAAAGAGGCTTGGAGAAGATCGATAGTAAGCACTGGAGCAAGAGATCCTATCAGGAAAGAGGACAAAGATAAATTCGCAAGAAACATGCCGCCAACGCCCTCTTGACCGTCAGTATTTAGCTTACCACCGTGGACCGCAGGGCCCAGTCAATCGCAGACTCATCAGTCGCAGCCCAGTCTCAGACAGAGTCAGTCAGTACCTAGCGACCAGAGTAGTGTGCATAGCGGGACTTGTACTTCACCAGCAGTGAGACTAACGTAGATTACTACAGAAGAGCTTGTACAACAACACCTGTACTATCTTAAGTAGCTTCCTGCTTATGTTAATAAAGAACCCTATTAATACATGGGTGCAGTTGTGTTATATAAAGAGAATACTGGCCACCAAACATCATCCTCTCCTGGCTTTGTATAGTACAAGCCTACAGTGAGAACGAGATGACACAAAATCATCAGCGTACTTGTGGTAATTGCACGAGGACAAAACTTATGACACGTCATTTATGTATAATGCAAAGAGTATTGGAACTAATCCTGAACCCTAAGGGACTCCTAACTGCCCATCCCTCAATTTTAATTTCATGGTCCAAGACATGAGATATTGCTGGCGAGACTTCAGCTATGAATGAAACCACTGCACTGCACTTTGTGAGAAATTAGGCTGCTAAGTTTCGCAAGTAAAACGACGAAGTCGACAGGTCAAAGGCTTTGCTGAAGTATAAGAAGCACATGATCGTCGCCTGTTATGCGTTCATGGCAAGCGTCAGGTCATCACTTACCTTTATTAAAGGCAGAAGATGTACTGCGATGTCTTCGGTAACCTGACTGGTGTTCGTCTGTTAGGTTGTTTGTGGTTAGGTAGTTTGTTAACTTGTCATGTGCTGTGTTTTCTAAAGCCTTGGACAGTGATGGCAGAATGCAAATAGGTCGGTAATCAAAGGGTACTGTGACAGCGTCCTCGTGGTATTCCCTGTTTCCAGGCCTCAGAGAAAAGACATGTGGTTTAGGAGTGGTTGAATATATATGTTACAGTGGGCTGTAGTGGGTTAATAATAAGCTTCGTCATTTGGACTCTGATGCCACTGTACACAGTAGATGCTGATCTGACACGTATGGCGGCTTTCTTAATGGTACTGCAAGTAACATGTTTCAGACAGAATTTATCATGAATGAGGTAAATAGGAATAACTATCCCTCAAAGGGCAATTACATCAGGCTAGGAAGCACTGATGTAGACAAACTTCTAGAGTTAGTACCTTTCAGTTGTTTACGAACATCAAACGCTTTTCTGGCGATGGAATTTGTTAACAGACTCTGTCAAACGTCTTATTTATACGTACTTTCTGATGCACTATTTTTAGACACCACGAAGTGAGCACTTTCATTTCTTGCACTTCATATACAGTCTCAGGATGACCTTACTGGTGTCAGCCGCTGTGAGGGGTGCGAAAAGAGGAGCTCTGCCTCTTTTATCTCCCACAGTATCAGCCATTTCTATGCCTGTTGCTGCCAGATGTTGCATCCCCGTAAAAGCGGCGAAACCGCGGCGTGACGTCGGTGGCATGTTCCAAACCCAGGCGTATTAAGACTTAACTTTGACGAGCCAAAACATTATGACCACCAGCTCAATAGCGTGTTGATTTAGCTTTGTAACGTACGGCAGCAGCGTTTGCTTGACTGTGTGGATCATAGTATACTCCCAGATAAATTGATGTTCTATTGGACTGATGGTATAGCCAACTAATGGATCATGTCGTATCTAACCAAAAGAATGTTGTACTTAGTGGTAACTTAACGAACAGAATCAAGGGACATAGTTCTGATTGGGGAGAAATCACATACGGGGTTCCCCAAGGCTTAGGTCCACTACTGTCTCTCATACATGTAAATGATCTACCGTGTAATGTACAACAAGCAGAATTAGTTCTTTTTGCTGATGACACCAGTATTGCAATCGCTCTCAGTTCACATACAGAAATGGAAGAAGTGGTCAACAAATTTCTCAGAAGTATCATTGACTGGTTTTCTGCCAATGGTCTCACTCTGAACTTCACAAAGATATATCATATTCAGTTATACACCTCTGATACCACTTCTATTCCGTAAAAGAATTTCAATGTTCGTAATATGCACAAGGTGGTGGGCAGTAATTCCAGATTCAATCGGTATACCTTGTTTTCATCTTTGGGGAAAAAATTATGGTGATATTTAGAATATAAATAGCTATACAAATTAATTTGCAATATGATTGTAAAATGACTCATTCCACATCGTGACGCTTTATCGTGCAAAATGATCCATGGAACATGAAAGTAACTAACTAACTAACTATTCGTTACGTGGATTTGAGAAGTTCTTGATAGGCCTCCACAGGTTTATGGCACCAGGGGTCTACGCACATTTCAGAAAATTTCCGTAATATAGGAACCAGTGGTTCGTGAGCTGGTGTCCGATAGCGTCTCAAATGCACTCCATCAAATTCTAATCGTGCTAATTTTGTGGCCAAGTGTGTGTGCTCATTATCGGGTACGCAAACCACTGTACGGCGGTTCTACCCCTGTGATATGAATATTTATCCTGCTGGAAGATGCCATCGCCTTTGAGGAAGACATCAAGCACGAAGGGATGCAGTCGGTCTGCAGTGGTCTGCAACTGTCATACTCCCTTTGCTCATCACCACAGGATCCTTGGAAACAGGTGAAGTTCCTCCATGACGCAGAACTTCACTGTGAGGTAATGGGCGAGTTGTGGCGCCCTGAAAACATTCTATGTTCGGAGTTGGCATGGCCACACGGGCTGCTCGGCAAGCCGGGGTTCGTCAGCAACCACGTGGTGCCGAAAATTAGCTGGAGCAAGAGGGGTAGCCCCAGCGACTGGTCCAGGCTGACCGCGTGGCTTGGAATTCCATGTTGACGCTTTGTCAAGGACTGTGCTTCGTGTCGATCAAGGAGATCTGTATGCCAGGAGTGTCAAAGATGGCGGACTTTGTGAAACCATAATGGTAGACATTTCACACTTTATGTAGAATTTAATAATAGCCAGAGGAATCATGATACCTTAAAAACAAAAATGTAGATTACCATTATTTGCACGACGATTTCGATGGTGTAATCAGATTTTCAATATCTTTATTGCTTTAAAGTTTAGTATCTGACTGTAAATTATACAAGTAACACCCAGCAACGAATTTACAAAATCTAAACGCTTCATCCGATTTTGTCGATCGACGTGTCGGTAGAAAGCTATTAGTATAAACCTTAATTGGTATGAATTACAGGCATGTAACTTGAATAGAACATATGTTATTGAAGGTCAAAGTGGCCGATTACTATTGATCGCATCAGGCCACAAGTACGCCACAGTTACACGAGAAAACGGCAGCAGCATGCTTATAAATGTATTCATTCGTCTTTGTTTATATCCGATATAAGCTATTCATGAAGAAATTGGTCTAATATTTACTTTGTTTTAGAAAGCAGAGAGACATTAGGCTACTGGCCTACTTCTGCTTCTATTTCTTTGATATATGTTTATTTAATATGTTTATATATTTAATAATGTGTGTCAAGCCGTTGGAATATATATTTAATTCAAAGTATTTAAACGTAAATCCAGTATTTCGTATGTGTTTCAATATGTTTGTGAGTGTGCGTTGTTTTGGAGACATGGCGGGAGCGCTCTAGCCAATCACAGCGCTCGTTACTACGGTAGTCGACTACCGAAGTCAATGGAGAGACTTTACGTAAGTGTGGGAGAAGAATCGGGACACATAGACACGGGGAGGGCTGGACGGGAATGCGCGACGGACAGTCGCAGGAAATACTTGGAGAGTGTTGAGCAGTTGTGCGTGGTCGCGGGAGATAGAAATATTTCGTAGTGCTGACTTGTACACTTGTGAGATTTCCGTGGCTCCTGCAGTGAAGACGTAGTATGCGTTTAGAAGTGATTATCTCACGGCCTATGTTGTTGCTCATAACTAATTAAGTGAAGTAGGAATCTATCGTTTCCCTGTTATTCAACTTATATTTTATTTAATTGCTGGACTATCGACATCAATAAGTGCTTTTGCAGTAATAAACGACATTCTTAATGGTACATCTGCTATGGTACACATAATTTAATGTCGCTAAAAATGGTGCCTGCAAATTTTATTTGATTGCCATCTTTCGTTTCTAAATTTCTATGTTACATTCAAATTTCGCAATTGGTGAGTGACAGGAACCTTTGACCATTCGCTTCATGCGTGTATTCATATCGTATCCTGTAGACTGAGCAGTATTTGGCTTGTAATGTGGCAACGACGTATCCCAGCCCCTAGACAACGAAACCAGCTAAAACTTTTAATATTTCTGTTCTGAGTCTGAGGGTACGTAGTTGAGGGCCACATTCTTTTTGAAAGCCCGCAACCGTCACCGGCCAGATTCCGTGGCGCAACCCCTGCTTCAGTGAGCCGTCCACCAGGACGACGGCCTGTCTGCACACTATCATCGACCTGGTGTAACAAGGGATATTGCTCTTCCGACCAGGCGACACTTGCACGCAAATCCGTATACCACTCTCGATGATCCAATCCCCGATGTAAACGTAATCGTTGCTGTCGTTTTGTCAGTGCAAGGAGACGAATAAGTCGTCTGCTGCGAAGGCTCGTGTTCAGCAAAGTGCTCTGAACGGTCTGCTCCGAAACACTTGCGCCTGCACCAGTACTGTACTCTGACATCAGACCTGACACAGATCGCCGCCTGCCCCGTGTTATAGCGCGGATCACCGTCCGACGTCCAGGTTCTGTGGTGTGCCATGGACGCCCACCACCTCGTAGCCTACTCGTGATGTTACGGTCCTTCAGCTACCACACGCGCATGCTCACGTTAGCAACTTGCAGACTTGATCTACTTTGCCTTTCCTAAATGCTGGTACACGGGCGCCGGCGAACAAGAAGCTAGGGCCTTATCAAAGCAGTTTATTCGAGTGGAGTGCCACTAACAGGAGCAATTGGAGCATTAACTATAATTCAGTGATGACTGGCGTGCCGTATCCTCGCTAGCGAACCTATCCTCGTAGTTGTAACAGGCGTGCAGGCGGCAAGCACCACAGGATTCGGGTTTCGCAGATGAAAAGACAGGTAAGTTGAAAGAAATTATTCAGAAAGCAATGGTAGATGAAAATTTAACTTTGTTCGGAGACAGGAATTCGACAGCAGCATCAGGAGAGAAAGAAAATCAGTAGGAGAACATGAAATGTGAGAAGACAATGAAAGGGTAAACCTTTCTCTGGAATTTTGTACACAGCTTGAGTTAATCTTTGCTGACACTATCATTTACACTGAAGAGCCAAAGAAACTGGAACACCTGCTTAATGTCGTGTAGGGCTTCCGCGAACACGTAGCAGTGCCGAAGCACGACGTGGCAAGGACTCGATTAAGGTCTGAAGTAGTGCTGGAGGGAACTGACACCATGAAGCCTGCAGCGCTGCCCATATATTCGTAACAGTAAGATGGGTGGAGATCTCTTCTGAATAACACGTTGCAAGCCATCTCAGACATGCTCAATAATGTCCATGTGTGGGAGTTTGGTAGCCAGCGGAAGTATTTAAACTTAGAAGAATGTTCCTGGAGCCACTCTGTAGCAATTCTGTACGTGTTTGTTGTCGCATTGTCCTACGGAAATTGCCTAAGTCCTTCGGAATGCACAATGAACATGAATGGGTGCACGTCATCAGATAGGATGGTTGCGTACGTGTTAGCTGGCAGAGACGTATGTAGACGTATCAGGGGTCTCATATCATTCCAACTGCACCACCCCATACCATTACAGGGCGTCCACCAGCTTCAACAGTCCCGTGCTGACGTGCAGGGTCCATTGATTCATGGCGTTGTCTCCACACCCGTACACGTCCATCCGCTCTATGCAATTTGAAACGAGACTCGTCCGACCTGGCAACATGTTTCTAGTCATCGGCAATCCAATGTCGGAGTTGACGGGCCCAGGCGAGATGTAAAGCTTTGTATCGTGCAGTCATCAATGGTACACGAGTGACCTTCGGTTTCGAAAGTCCATATCGAAGATGTTTCGTTGATTGTTTCACACGCTGATGCTTGTTGATGGCCCAGCATTCATATCTGCAGGAATTTGCGGAATGGTTGCACTTCCGTCACGTTGGACGATTCTCTTCAGTCGTCGGTCGTTGCTCCCGTCGCTGCAGTATCTTTTCCCAGCTGCAGCGACGTCAGAGATTTCATGTTTTACCAGATTCATGATATTCCCGGTACACTCGTGAAATGGTCGTTCGGGAAAATCCTCATTTCATCGCTACCTCGGAGAAGTCATTTCAGCAGCAGTAACCGACCTAATAATAGCACCAGGCACGTGTTTTTTATGTACGTGTTGCCGAATGCAGCCCCAGATTCTGCCTGTTTACATATCTTTCTATTTGAACACGCATCCTATACCAGTTTCTTTGGCGGTTCAGTGTATGTGAGTTATATACGTGGAAGAGATCTGGAGACACTGGAAGACTTCAGATTGATTAAAGAAGCTGTTCTGAAACTTTTTGGAGTCGATAACCTTTTGAAATAGTAAATATTTTACGGAACCCTAACGTAACTAAAATATGGTTTCATGTTCATTCTTTAATTAACCTCTGAGGACTGTAATAAAGTTTCTTCACTTATTACATTGAATCAACGACAACCCATCAAATGCATCCAAGTAAATCTACACCATTCTCGAGCGGCTGCACACAATCTTATACTACTGGTCGTATAACACAACTTTTACGACTATTTCTCCAAGAATCCTAGTGTTTAAACATCAGTGTAGTTGGAACAGGAAGAAACTATACAATATTTAGTGTACGGAACATGCGAAAACGAGCAGTAGAGATAATTAATAGTAGGTTAATAGATACCATAATGGACCCGCCATGTTAGCCGAGAGCGCTAATGCGCTGCTTCCTAGACTCAGATAGGCGCGCTGGCCCCGGATCAAATCCGCTCGGCGGATTACCGACGTCAGTCGTTGTGCTGGTCAGTCTGGATGTGGTTTTTAGGCGGTTTTCCACATCCCGCTAGGTGAATACCGGGCTGGTCATCACATCCCGCCTCAGTTACACAACTCGCAGACATCTGAACACGTTCGCACTATTCCATGAATTACACTAGATGCAGACAGCAGGGGTACACTAATTCCGTCCTAGGGAGTACGGGGTGGTGGCAGGAAGGGCATCCGGCCACCCCTTTACACTAAGCTTGCCACATCCGTTCCTAACAATGCCGACCCTGCGTTAGCACGGGACATGGCACCAGTGAAAGAAAGAAAGATACCATAATGGTGCACCAACTTTGAGATGTATACACGGTGGTCCTTGAAATCATGTGCATCCAACATATATATGGACATAACAGGAGATGTAAATACTGACTTCCATACACTGGATAACGTTTCACGTTTTAAGAGTGGAACTGGAGTGTTACCTTCCACATACAGTAACACTCGATCAACACTGTTTCACGATAAAACCACCAATTGCGTAGGGAAAGACATGGGAACATACTTGTGTAATTTTAATTTTTTATCATCGACGAACAGACTGACATTGCTAAATACGAGAGCAGTACTGAAAAAGGTAGGGGGTGTGCTGAAAAGTAGCGCCTCCGAATTTTTTATGAAAAAATTCTTAAAGCTTCTTAAATGAAACAAACTGTATGAACATTCTACATCTTGAGCCTGTTCTTTGTACCTACATACTTGCAACTTTCGGCCGCCAGAGGGCTCCAAATTGACGCGTCCAACATCGCTGTCTGTAACACAGCAACGTCTGTGGGTGGGAAAAAGTGTGTCGCAATCGAGTTGCGAATTCGAAGAGTAGTCGACACACAGAGCATCCTCTCTTTCAGCCGGATAACGCCAGACCACACACGAACGCTCCGACACCTGCAACAATCCGACGCCTTGGATTCACGGTTATCGATACTCCTTCATACAGCCCCGAACTGGGGCCATCCTGTTTTCATTTCTTTACAAAACTTAAAGAAAACCTTGATATCAAATGTAGACTGGCAATGGCAAGGAAAGCGTTTCTGAAGAAGAGAAATTTGTTAACATCGAGTATAGATTTAAGTGTCAGGAAGTCATTTATGAAAGTATTTGTATGGAGTGTAGCCATGTATGGAAGTGAAACATGGACGATAAATAGTTTGGACAAGAAGAGAACAGAAGCTTTCGAAATGTGGTGCTACAAAAGAATGCTGAAGATTAGATGGGTAGATGACATAACTAATGAGGAAGTATTGAACAGGATTGGGGAGAAGAGAAGTTTGTGGCACAACTTGACCAGAAGAAGGGATCGGTTGGTAGGACGTGTTCTGAGGCATCAAGGAATCACCAATTTAGCATTGGAGTGCAGTGTGGAGGGTAAAAATCGTAGAGGGAGACCAAGAGATGAATACACTAAGCACATTCAGAAGGATGTTCGTTGGAGTGGGTTCTGGGAGATGAAGAAGCTTGCACAGTATAGAGTAGGATGGAGAGCTGCATCAAACCAGTCTTAGAACTGAAGACCACAACAACAACAGTTATGACAGTGCACCAGCAGAGGTGAGGTTGTGGCTCCGTCAGCAAAGTGAAACATTCTACAGCGTGGCATCAACAAATTAGTCTCTTTTTGGTAGGAATGAATTCGTCAACAGGATGACTATGTTGAGAAATAAATATGTGTGTAGGATGTTAATAATGTCTGTTTTATTTAAAAACCTTAAAGAGGCATTACTTCTCGTAATACAGCTCTAACTCATACTAGCGACTGCCTTGTACGATCATTGGCCGATAGGATATGCTGTGACGAAGAAACTAGCTCCGATCACACGATTTTCTCTTTTTAATGAGATACACTTTCACTACATCACAATGTCTGTGATTTCAACAGTATTAAATAAGCATTCAACGAGAAAAAATTAAGTAGTTTTGAAAAGTATACAAAACACGACCTGGAACAGAAGTATCTAAATCCAACTGCCACAAAGACTTTAAAAAATATGGACACGGAACTGAGTAGATTAGTGGAAAAAGAAAGGGATATAGACAGATTCGTGACGGACTACACAATTGTTATAGACGCGGCTTGCAAGAAGGCCTTCATAGGAAAAGGGAAAAATTTCCAATATGGTACCTCTACCCCCTCGTGGGAAAAAGAAATCTTAACAGTCGAACAGGTAGAGGAGCAGACACACACAGACAAATGGAAAACAAAGTGATCCTACAAAAGTCTATTTCAGCAGTAGAGGTAGGGAACCCTCAGATCTATGAAATGACTTCAGAAACAAGTGGGAGATTTGAGTGGTAACGAACTGAAACCAGGGGAAATACGAAACAGTATTTGTTATAAAGGACACCAAACCATTGACCACCTACTTTTCGACTGAAGCAATTTAACGACAGAGAGGGTCACTACCACGAAGAAAATAACAGAAAATGGAAGACAATGGCCATCAATAAATCAAACTTAGTTCTAAAATTCACAACCAATTTTTATAACTAACGTAATTCAATAAGATTCTCAGTTGTATGACAAAACTTGGCAACTATAACTTCACACGTGGCCTCAAACACCTGGACTATGATAGATGTTCCGGCGTAAAGCCAAGCGCCAGCACACTAGTCGGGAACGTTGAAGTAGAGAGGTCTGTGAAGTAGACGTCAGCGAATAAGACACTGGTCGAACCCTCTCTAGGACGACAACACGACAACATCGGCTTCTATGCGAAGAGAACATAAGCGCTGCTCTCTACTGGTCGCAGTGAGTTCTACAGAAACGTCAAGACCAGCCATCTGGCTAGAAGCATCCACTGTATTAGTTCACTCGTAGTGGAATCGTTATACTGAAAGACATTGATTATATTTCATGTCGCCCTTTGTTTGTGACACATCTATGTATTTCTCAAAGTTAAGTATTGTTATCCATTCATTTCTTAATAAAACTCAGAGAAGATCTAGTTTGACACCTAGGCTTCTATCTCATACAGTCATTGGCTCTGTTATTAGATTGTTTCACAACACAGAGTACTCATATCAACACTTCAGTATTCATGTGAACTGTGAACACCTTGAAGAAACAGATCTGTCTCTATACGTAAATGTAAATTGGATATATAGTCGTAGGTCAATTACAACAATATCGGAATTGTGAGTGCGCCTTGATGAAAAACATCTTGCTATTTGTTAACTTATTTATTTCCGAAACTAGTTTCAGTGGCAAATACCACCATCATCAATGGGTTGAATCTGAAACATGAAGAAAATAGCATAGTTATACAGGCACAATAACACATTGTTACACTTTTAGTGTTCGTTTTTTGAATTATGGTTTTCTATGGATATTTTCATACTACCTTATTTATTGTATGTTATGGCATGTTTTTAACAATTATTGTCGCTGTTTGCGGCATATTTAATATGCTTTTTCCCGTTGCCGTTTTTTCTCAGCATACATCGTGTTATTTGGAACTGTGTGAGCGGCTGTTAGTAAACAAATACTGAAAGGTGAACTTACTATGTCAGCGTTATACACTTGGGGTTGCGTTAGTGTTGTGGAATACAGTTTTGGTGTGTACTGGGCTGTTACTTAGTTATTCTTGTACTTACTTTCGTTGGACGGCATTTAACTGATCCTACACACAGAAAAACAAAACCTTCGGATTTTGCTTATGATCAAGAACGTTACGCCATCTTGCTGTTCGCGTGTGCTGCGAAAGATGTACTGCATGTTGCGAGAAGTCTATGAAAACTGTAGAGGGAGTTACGACAAATTCTCTCCCTTATTTACGACTCTATGTGAGATGGGGAAGTGGTTCTTTTGCGTGGGTGTGCTTTCTGTTCTGTGTCCTTGGTCAAGTGTTTTGCGCCAAGGCGGACACACAATTCCGATATTGTTGTTTTTCTATGCAAACATGGATCAAATGGAAGAGTTCAAAGTTAATTGCATTAGTTGTGTAACTCTTGTTGATATCAATTTCTATGGTTAACTTTTTATGTTTACCTTAAACATTTAGTGCTATACTGTAATGAGACATTTTTAATATATTATATTAATGTTAATATAACCGTCAAAGTGCTGGTATGGATTTCAGACGAACGTGCAGGAAGGTGGCGGACTGTGTGTACACCATATTTGGATGACCAGGTTCTTGGCCGTACACAAACACCATCTCGGCTTCTTCCTGCCATGAATACCGGACCATTCAGCTGCTTACAGTACACGACGTCAATCACAGAGCCTGCAACACACAAGGAACAGGCGGCACTTGGTCGTGGGAACTTTCATACGTCAGTGTAACTACACATTTTCGGGCAAATGTACGTAGGATCCTTTTCTTCCACCACCAGTTAGGAATCAGTCCCCAGTAGTTCGCCGGTTTTATTAATGTTCACCCTGTATAAATAAATAATTTAATTATAAGTTGTTTGTTAACCACTATCAGTTTTACCATATAGCAAAACTGTTCCATTTTCACTGATGACCTCTGTGCCGCTGGTCCCGGCGGAGACTCGAGTCCTCCCTCGGGCTTGGGTGTGTGTGTTTGTCCTTAGGATAATTTAGGTTAAGTAGTGTGTAAGCTTAGGGACTGATGACCTTAGCAGTTAAGTCCCATAAGATTTAAACACATTTGAACATTTTTGAACTCATGACCTCTTTGCTTTTGCCGACGTATCACACAATACAGAGAACCAATCACAAACTATATTTGTCATTTCTCACTGTGAAGTGCTGAAGCCTCTCGCTATCTGTGATCCACAAACTCTATAATAACAACTTCATGCATCTTGACACACCTAGCTACCTTTTTGTCCCGAACACAAAGTATTATTCGGACATAGTCCAAATAAGTACAGTAAAAAGTTCACACACAGTATGTCCCAAGAAAAACGCCAAAAAACTTTACGGACAGGTTCTGGATACAGAAATAAATAAAAAATCCAGCAAACGTGGGTTCTAGTATACTTATCTTGAGATGTATGAGCACCTGTTCATCTTCGATACTATGAAACAGATCTCTTCTAGTCCGAGGTCTTTGCTTTCCGTACCTTGCGAGGGGGAGGTACTGACCAAAATAAGAAAAAAGTCCAGTAACATGGGGTCTAAAATGCGTTCATTAAGAGCTAATACCAGTTGTTCATCTTCGCCACTGTGAAACACATGTATTCTACTGACCAAGTGTTCATAGCTCTTGAGGTGTTCTAACATTCATGGTGGTGTCTGATTGTTCTATATCATGTCTCCCTACCACTTTCGCGCAAAGACGCTCTGAGCGTGTTTTTTAGGGAATTGACTAGTTTGAACCTGGGACCTGTTGCTGGCAAGGAGACCCCAGACCACACATGACATGTATAATTCAGAAGAGTTCAGTGAGACTAGCGATGATATAATCAAATACTTAATGAACTCAGAGTCAGCTCCACTGCACTCCCTCTAAAAGAATCTTAATACTAACTAAATTTAGTGGAAGGGGTTCAAGGCTTTCCTATTTTTAGTTAGGTGGTAAAATAACGTCGAAAAAGCAGTTAAGTTTACCATTGGAAATTTTATTCTACTCACAAAACATTGTTTATAAATTGCACTATTGATAAAAGGAAGTGTTTTAATACAGGATGGTAAAAACCAACTGCGTTCAACAAAAATGTGAACGAATATTCCCTGAGTGGGTTCCCAAGTTCTACAATGGATCGAAGGATGACCTATGCCAAATCACTTTTATAATCTAGGTTTAAATTAAGTTTCACAATAGACAAAAACTATCAAAATGGTCTAAAAAGGAACTAACTCTGTCCTCACTTCTCCTTACTACCATTTACCGAAGTTGGTTTAAAAAAAGTATCTGGCTGTGTTTTCATCTGACTAATCAGGGTCTCAATGTTAACCTTAAGCTCTGCCTACAAAAATCCAATGAGAAACGTTATACTTTTCGTGGTGGGGCAATGTTTTTAAAGTTTGCAACGTAACAGAGACGCGAAAAAGTCTCACGCTAAAACTTGCAGCTACTGTGGTCCTTTTAGCGTTATCGTAAGATCTATACTGTTCTTCTGGAGGGCTCTATCTTTTAACATGGTGGTCCTTGACGTAACAGAGACGCGAAAAAGTCTCACGGTAAAACTTGCGGATGGTGTCGTCATAATGGTTAGCTGGCGACGTGGGTGTCCAGTCCGTCCCTTATTGTAGGGCCTTCCAGCTTAACACGGTTCTGCTCTCGGCTTCTGTTCTCGTTTCTCCCCTCAGAACTGCGTCTGTCTCACGGTGGGAAGGTATGACATGCATTTAGGCATTCTTGTGTTAGTCTGTGGTATTCCATTTGCTCACTCGTTACTTGTAGTACTTTGGTTAATTTAATGTCACGATTTATTATGAGTTATGTGACATACTACTAGATTTGCTTATCATGTCAGGGTTTTCATGGAAGGTGTTGGATTTGCCTGACACCTTACAGTGTGCATCTTAGAGCTCATGTTTACTTGTCTTTTTTTTTTATTTTGGTCCACGCACTACCTCCCCCCTGCCCCTCTGACCCCCTTCCCCCCTTTCCCGTATATGAAAAGCAAAGAGCTTGCAATAGTACAGAAGTATTTCATAGAATAGACGATAAACATGTGCTGTATGTACGTTGTTTACTAGACATTTCTTCTTGTTCTGGTGTAAAGAATCCGTCCCAAATTTTACCAGTGTTTTTTTTTCACCCTGCATTTCATTCCTTGACAAATCTGTCACGTCTCGCTGTTCTAAGTGTAGAATGCAGAACGCAAAACACTTGGATACGAACATACACTATTCAGTGTCAAAAAAACGTCTCAGTAACTACAAAGAAATGATGGTACGGTACTATTGGTCACTGACTGTATGCTATAGAAACCTACCAGTAAACACCGAGGTCCTCATACGTCTGCTTCACGTATTTTTGTCCTGGAAAGGACACACACACACACACACACACACACACACACACACGCACGCACACACACGGGAGAACAATAAGCAGCGACGATATCTCCGGTGCCCACGAGCGCCACTGGTTCTGCGTTAGGAACGCCGCCACTCGCTGCGGGTTTTTCCGGGCCCTCCGCTCTGCTGCATATTTATCTGAATTTTATATCAGGCGTTCGCTCCACTTGCTGCCAGTTCTCCGGCGCCATACGATTTCCTGGAGCTCACGTCTCTCTTGTTTCTCGGCGACTCCTTTTCGTTACGAGAGAGTTAAAAGTGTATGAGGCCTGCGCAAAAAGGCATCAAGGCTAACAAAAATGAAGGAAATGGTGCAGCTGCTGGTTTTCCGAGCGAAACGCTGGGACACTATGACTTTTAAGAACGGTACAAAGCTGGACTGAATTCAGGGCGGCGGTTATAAGTAATTTATGCAATTTTTATTACGCGTTAAGCGTTCTGTGCCGTATTTCCATCTCCAGGCGTGACCTGCGTTTTTACTGAGGTGCTTTAAAGTCAGATGTCATACTAGGACACGTATTCAGTTTACTGTTACATCCATGCCACCAATATGCTTCTCTTGATTCGTTTATGATATTTAAAAAAGTTTGAAATATTTATGTCAGAAAGAGAACCACGATCTCAGCCTCAATAGCATTTCTCATTTAGCTGTACGGTAACGCCAAATGGGGCTCAAACAATAATTTCAAACAGAAAGGGACATTGAAAAAACTCAAAAGAGGGAACGAAAAGTGATCAGAAAACTCTGAATTTAAAATTACACTGTAGAAGTAACATACAGACTAAGAGGAAATAAACTGAAAAATATACCAACATTTAACGCGATATTAAAAAAAAATTAGGCTAAAATTGTGTGTGAGTATTAAAAGTATGGAACCAGCCAGACTAACTACGTTTGTGGAATTCTACGAAACCTGCAGTAAAGCTAAAAATGAAACAATAGAATAGCGTGGTGCAGTAAAAGAATCAATTATTCAAAATGACAGTCACAGTCGCATTATTTATTTTGCCGCCAACCGGTTTCAATACGCGATGGGGTCATCTTCAGGGCAATTTACACCATTTGGTCGCTCGCAGGAGGTCTCACCCTGCTGTGCACGGTTGCTAACCGGTAGTAATTGATAGTTACCAACCGTGCACAGGCAGGGTGAGACCTCCAGCGAGCGACCAAATGGTGTAAATTGCCCTGAAGATGACCCCATCGCGGGTTGAAACCGGTTGGCGGCAAGTTAAATAATGCGATTGTGACTGTCATTTTGAATAATTGATTATAAGCAAACCAACTGTTATAAGTAAACCACTGTTATCTCCATACAACTATGTTGTCCAAAAATTTATGCAGTAAAAGAAGACACGAAGTCATCAGGAATAACAGAAGTTGACGCCCAGACAGAAAAATTTTTCGGTAGAAAGTTCACGACTGGACAGTTGACCTGGAAGAGAAACCCAGGAAGATCGGAACGGCTTGGTCTTACGAGCGTAAAATAGCCCATTCTGCGAGAGTGAAAATAATAATGGGTACAACGGAAAACTATAACAAAAGTCTGAAAATTTCTCTTGTTGTACGCCGCGTGGCGCGGTTGAGCCCAAACGAGAATATTAATAGTGAATGGAATATTATATATTTTTTATTTTGTATTTCAATCTACACCATCTGTCTTCTTCAACCAAAATTTCCAGGTAAGAGTTTTTAATTTAGAGATTTCAAAAAGCTGTATTGAGTTGTGACATTACTGTTATCACGAAATTTGTAATTTGTCATAGTGAAAATACTGATTGCCCAGTACGTTTTTCGTCAAGGTAAAGCAAAATCGGTTGGTGTACCTAAAAACATGAAGTTTGACCATCTGGATGTGAGACAGGCATCCTTAGGTATGACAAAGGCTGCATTCGATTTTGTATCAACATTTAGCTGTGAGAAAGATCTGTTTACTACGGAATCTGCAGAATATGATCGAAGATATATATATATATATATATATATATATATATATATATATATATATATATATATATATATATATATATATATATATAAACAGGCTCATGTCACTTTATACAAGGAAATGTTCCAAACATGCGATTGAGAAAAGTAAAATCGGTATACAGCAACGTAACAAGAGACGAAACTTGAGTATATTCGTATGAGTGGGATATTTAAGGGCATCGATCCGTCTGGATATTCCCATATGAACAGAAAGTTTCAAAAGTAGTTCGCTAGCGATGCATTTGTAAGAAATTGTTCTTCTGTTACGCTGAACACGTCGTGAGCACTGCTTTAAAGCGAGGCTGTCCGTGGACCGCCAAACTGCACCCTTGCCAGGTGAGCGGGCCACGAGTTGGGCGAGGCTCACGAACTCGGCCTGCGTCGGCGTTTTCCGGCCGTTCTCGGAAGTACACGATAAGCTCTCGAAAGTACCCTGTAAGGCATGACATTTCATTTAGTACTGAGGTGCAGCATTTTTTTTATCGGCACGATTCTCTTCAATTCGGAAAAATCGTGGCATCAGCACTGTTTACGAGACGGTATTTGTTCTTTGTACACAGGACGTTCACAGGTTCAGTGGCTGTTTGCACAAAAAGAGGTAGTCTACCGATCTACGGTCACAGTCATTTAAAAATGATAGTCGATACAACATAGGCATTCTTGACTGACATCCAGGACCAGTCTCAAAGCTAACTATTGTTATCTACATTAGAGCATGTATTGGAAGCAAACCTGGCTTCTGTCCTCATAGTGTCGCTACTAGCTCCACTCTTATGAGACTGGAACGAAATTTGAACTGGCAGTATGTTTACATGTAGAAAACACTAACTACCAACTCTCGTTTATGCAGCATAACTCCTTGGTGTTGCGACCAATGTCGTGATTTGCAAGTGTATAGGTTGCAAAGAAATAGAACACTAGGCTGCTGCCTCAAGCAGCAACAACATTCGAACCTCTCTTATATGTCAATCCTTGCCGCTCCAACTCTGTGCAAGTGTTCATCAGCGTAATGGCTGGTATGTGGTCGCGTTCCATTTCCTCGGCAGCTGATGACCAGATGTTTTCAGTGGAAGAGGTATCTGGAGAACGTGCTGGCCACGGTATTAATCTGTCCTTGTACGTATCGAGCTAGGTCCGGACAGAAATGTCACATTTGCTGAAAGATAACGTCGCCGTGATCTCGAAGTTAGGGCGTAACTATTGGCTTTAATACTTCAGAAATACAGAGCCTTCTGGCTAAATTAGCGACTTTATAGACAGAGGATATCGTGTTGTGTACTTAATGGCACCACAATAGAACATTCCTGATCGTGGCTTATTTTAACTTTATTTTTTTGAACCATTTATCTGCTGTCTAGCCACGAAGTCCTCTCCTCCGCGAACTTTATCATGTCAGAGCACCAGTTGTCACTTACGTCCTCAGCTATTTGGCGAAAGTGTTCCAATCCTTGTCTTCCCCTATAGCTTTAGCCTGTGCAGTTCCCTCTAGTATAACGGAAGTTATTTCCCGATGTCTTTACATGCGATCTGTCATTCTGTCCCTTCTTCTTGTCACTGTTTTTCATATATTTCTTTAATCGCCGATTCTGCGGAGGATCTCATACTTCCTTACTAAATCAGGTCATCTAATTTTCAGCATTCTTCCTGAGCGTCACGTCTAAATGCTTCGATTCCATTCTGTTCCGGTTTGCCAACAGGCCATATTTCACACGCAAAAGTACATCTCAGAAATTTCACACTGTAGCCAAGACCTATGTTTGGTACTAGTAGCCCGGAATGCCCTTTTCTTTTAGTGCTGCCTTTTATGTCCTCCATGCTCCGTCCGTAATTGGTTACTTTACTGCTTAGAGAGCAGAATTCCGTAACTTCGTCTACTTTTTGATCCTCAATTCTGGTGTAAAGTTTCTCACTGTTCTCATTTCTGCTACTTCTCATCACTCCATATTCTGTGTCCATTAGATTGTTCATTTCGTTCAACAGATCCTGTAATTCTCCATTTTCACTAAGGCTATCAGTGTATCATCGAATTTTAACAATGATTTTCGTTCAGCCTGAATATCAATACCGCTTTTGAATCTTTCTTGTGTTTCCATTATTGTTTCTTCGATTCATATATTGAACAGTAGGGGTGGGAAATAATATCACTGTTTTACATCCTTTTTACTATGAGCACTTCGTTCTTTGTTTACCACTCTTGTCGTTCCCTCTTGATCCTTGTACATATTATATACTGCCTGTGTATCACTATAGCTCACCCCAACTTTCTTTAGAATTTCAAACATCTTGCACCATTTTGCATTGCTGGACGCTTTTTTCCGGTCGACGAATCCTGAGAACATGTCTTTATTTTTCTTCAGCCTTGCGCCCTTTATCAACTGCAAAGTCAGAACTGCCTCTCTAGTCTCTTTACCTTCCCTAAAGCCAAACTGATCGTGGTGCAGCACATCCTCAGTGCTCTTGTCCGTTCTTACGTGTATTATTATTGTCAGCAGTTTGGATTCAAGAGCTGTTAAACTGATTTTGCGCTAGTTCTTGCACTTGTTGCCTCTTGCAATCTTCGGAATTATGGTGGATGACGTTATTCCGAAAGTCAGATAGCATATCGTCAAACTCATACATACGACACGCCAACGTGAATAGTTGTTTAGTTGCCGCCTTCCCCAATGATATTAGAAATTCTGACGGAATGTTATATATCCCTTCTGCCTCACTTGATTTTAACTCCTCTAAAACTCTTTTAAATTTTGACTATGACACTGGATCCCATACCTCCTCCTCACTGACTCCTGTTTCCTCTTCTATCACGTCGTCAGACAATTCCCCGTAATAGAGGCCTTCACTCACTGTGCTCGTTTCGCCTATCCGCTCTCTCCTTTGTCTTTAACAGTGTAATCCCCATTGCCCTGTTGATGTTACAGACCTTGCATTTAATGTCATCGTTGTTTTGTCGTTCCGACATTCATACTTTTTTCGATTTTTTCACATTCTTCTTGCAGCCGTCTCGCCTTAGCTTCCTTGCACTTCCAATTTATTTATTTCTAAAGTGACTTGTATCTCCGTATTCCTGAAATTCCCTGAACATTTCGGTACATCCTTCTTTCGTCCATTAGCTGAAGTATTTCTTCTTTTAGCCATGGTTTCTTGGCAGGTACTTTCTCTGTACCTGTTATTCTTTCCAGCTGCTTTGATAACCCCATTTACAGATGTACATTCCTCTTCAATTGTGCTCCGTATTTCTTTAATACATGTAATCTTCTAACATTAACGTCCACAAAGGTATGCATTTATTGTGATGCAGTACAGAGAACTGGGCACCGGAAAAGACAACGTAGCAGCTAGCACTCGTTCATCCAGAGCTGTCACTGGGTTTGTCATTACCTCTTCCTGCTGCCGCGTAATGGCAAGTCGCAACAATGACGGCCGTACCGACAGTCCGTGCTCCTCCAGGTTTCCTCACGCTGTCCATGTGGATACTCGGTTTGCAGCAAATAACCAAATTTTTTGACTCAAAGGACGTACGACCCTATTTGTCTGCGAAGGCAATACGTCTATCCTCTCCGGCGCTAGTCGAGTGGGTCCGATTACCCTGCCGGCCGTTGTGGCCGAGCGGTTCTAAGCGCTTCAGTCTGGAACCGAGCGACCGCTACGGTCGCAGGTTCGAATCTTGCCCCTGCCATGGTTATGTGTGATGTCTTTGGGTTAGTTAGGTTTATGTAGTTCTAAGTTCTAGGGGACTGATGACCTCAGATGTTAAATCCCATAGTGCTCAGAGCCATTTGAACCATTTGAACTTATTACCCTGCAAGGGACAGAGTATGGCTTTCATTAACTCATGAGTTCCATATTCACATTCCAGTATTTTGCTTGCTAACAATGTGAGAATCAAACACTGATGCAAAACGAAAAACTGCCGTCCCAGTATCCCACAGTAAAGCCGATGTCGCATACTGAGAAGTGATGGTGGACCATTCTCTGTTCTAGAAGATGACTAACAGCACATTGTTACAAACAACCAAGAATTAAATACGATTTCTAAATGAAACCCCAACTCCCCTGTCTCTGCTTATACAGGTTAATTCCGTGATGACGTTACAAACTTCCAGGTTAAATACACTCCTGGAAATGGAAAAAAGAACACATTGACACCGGTGTGTCAGACCCACCATACTTGCTCCGGACACTGCGAGAGGGCTGTACAAGCAATGATCAAACGCACGGCACAGCGGACACACCAGGAACCGCGGTGTTGGCCGTCGAATGGCGCTAGCTGTGCAGCATTTGTGCACCGCCGCCGTCAGTGTCAGCCAGTTTGCCCTTGTTTGCTCCATCGCTGTCTTTAACACTGGTAGCATGCCGCGACAGCGTGGACGTGAAATGTATGTGCAGTTGACGGACTTTGAGCGAGGGCGTATAGTGGCCATGCGGGAGGCCGGGTGGACGTACAGCCTAATTGGTCAACACGTGGGGCGTGAGGTCTCCACAGTACATCGATGTTGTCGCCAGTGGTCGGCGGAAGGTGCACGTGCCCGTCGACCTGGGACCGGACCGCAGCGACGCACGGATGCTCGCCAACACCGTGGGATCCTACGCAGTGCCGTAGGGGACCGCACCGCCACTTCCCAGCAAATTAGGGACACTGTTGCTCCTGGAGTATCGGCGAGGACCATTCGCAACCGTCTCGAAGAAGCTGGGCTACGGTCCCGCACACCGTTAGGCCATCTTCCGCTCACGCCCCAACATCGTGCAGCCCGCCTCCCGTGGTGTCGCAACAGGCGTGAATGGAGGGACGAATGGAGACGTGTCGTCTTCAGCGATGAGAGTCGCTTCTGCCTTGGTGACAATGATGGTCGTATGCGTGTTCGGCGCCGTGCAGGTGAGCGCCACAATCAGGACTGCATACGACCGAGGCACACAGGGCCAACACCCGGCATCATGGTGTGGGGAGCGATCTCCTACACTGGCCGTACACCTCTGGTGATCGTCGAGGGGACACTGAATAGTGCACGGTACATCCAAACCGTCATTGAACCCATCGTTCTACCATTCCTAGACCGGCAAGGGAACTTGCTGTTCCAACAGGACAATGCACGTCCGCATGTATCCCGTGCCACCCAACGTGCTCCAGAAGGTGTAAGTCAACTACCCTGGCCAGCAAGATCTCCGGATCTGTCCCCCATTGAGCATGTTTGGGACTGGATAAAGCGTCGTCTCACGCAGTCTGCACGTCCAGCACGAACGCTGGTCCAACTGAGGCGCCAGGTGGAAATGGCATGGCAAGCCGTTCCACAGGACTACATCCAGCATCTCTACGATCGTCTCCATGGGAGAATAGCAGCCTGCATTGCTGCGAAAGGTGGATATACACTGTACTAGTGCCGACATTGTGCATGCTCTGTTGCCTGTGTCTATGTGCCTGTGGTTCTGTCAGTGTGATCATGTGATGTATCTGACCCCAGGAATGTGTCAATAAAGTTTCCTCTTCCTGGGACAATGAATTCACGGTGTTCTTATTTCAATTTCCAGGAGTGTATATCGATTTGAGGTTAGGCACTCTGGTCCGGAAACGACCTAGCCAAGAATTGTAAATGAACATCGTTCTCACATCTCTGACACTGGACCTCGTCTACTGCAAGCTATTTGCTTTCGATATTTGGGAACAGTTAGTATGGAACGAAACAGGGAAATAATGCCTAGTAAGCATGGGCTCTAAGTTACATATCTCAAGAGCTATGAGCACTGTTTCAGTAGAAGAGATGTATTTCACATTAGCAAAGATGAACAAGTCCTCAGACCTCTTAAGGCATGCACTTTAGAGCCCATGTTTCTCAGACATTTTTTTCTTGTTTTGATTCACACTGCCTCCTCCCATAAAATACAAAGCAAAGAGTTTGTAGTAGAAGGGGTGCACTGTCAGAAGTAACAGAACGATTTTTGAATATAACTTTCGACCTGCTCGTTCTGGATCAGGATCCCTTACGTCAGTATGATAAATTTCCCCTACTGCATCATTACTGAATGTTTGTAACGTCGTCACGGAATCATCGTGTATGCAGAAAGTAGAAGGCGTTATTCCTACCCGCTGGAACACCAATCATTAGCACAATCCAATAATATAGTGCAATTCTTGCCAATTTGACATTTGTTGTATGTCACATTGATGGTGTTGCACTTTTAATGGTCAGCATTGTACTTTACGGAGGCTGCCAACAGAGCGCTTACGAAATGTCACAACGGTACGGTAATGTGGGAATTACCTATGATTATATTCTACCATTGTGTGACTCGTAACGTAGAACCACTCAAGATCTAGTACTGTAACCTGTGTGAAAGGGACTATCTAAATGCATATTAATAGTGTGTGGGCCTAATAGTGAGTCCTAAGTTGGCAAATTCGTACTAAAACAGCGAATGACGTCATATAGCCCACAAAGAAAAAAAAAGAAAAAAAATTATCAAGAACAAGGTATACTATCTACTGAGAGGTTATTGATTGCGACATTCGACTACAATAATAAGAAGCAGTTATGCAGCTGTAAATCACAGTCATATCAGTGCTGATTATAGGCCAGCAAGGTCGGCAGGAAAGGGTGGAATTCTCTACAAGATTTCTCTGAGTATCAACTTTAACACTACCTCACAGAGTGTATAAATGATTTGGCAGACGGGTTTGGCAGCAATCTGAGGCTGTTTGATGATTGTGTTGTGGTGTACCGTAAGGTGTGGAAGGTCAATGACTTTAGGAGGATACAAGATGTCACATACAAAATTTCTGGTCGGTGTGATGAATGAGAGCTAGCTGTAAATGTATACAAATTTAAGTTAATGTTGATGAGTAAGAAAAGCAAACCCGCAACGTTCGGATACAGCATTAGAAGTGTTGACCCACTGACGTTCTTTAAACATCTGTCCGTAACGTTGCAAAGCGATACAAAATGGATCTCAGATGTTAAGTCCCATAGTGTTCAGAACCATTTTAACCATTTTTTCTGATAAAATAGGGGTAAGCTATAGGGAGGGACGGATAATATACAATATATGTACAAGAGCCAAGAGAGAATAATAAGAGAGGACGACCAAGAACGAAGTGCTCGGATTAAAAAGGGTGTAAGACAGGGGTGTACCGCACATGCTGTTCGATCTGCACATCGAAGAAGCAATGATGGAAATAAATGAAAGGTTCAGGAGTGGAATTAAAATTCAAGTTGAAAGAATATCAATGATTCGCGGATGACACTGGTATCCTGAGTGCAAGTGAAGAAGAATTACATGATCTGCTGAATGGTAAGAACAATTTAAAGGAATAAGGGTTAAGAGTAAATTAAAGAAAGACGAATATAATGAGAGGTAGCAAAAATGAGAAAAGCTAGAATTTTAGCATTAGGACTGGTGGTCACGAAGTAGATGGTGTTAAGGAATTCTGCTACCTAGGCAGTAAAATAATCAATGATGGACAGAGCCAGGAGGATATCAAAAGCAGACTAGCAATGGCAAAAATTGCATTCCTGGCCAAGAGAAGTTTACTGATACCAAACAAAGGCCTCAATTTGAGGAAGAAATTTCTGAGGATATACGCCTGGAGTACAGCACTGTATGGTACTGAAACATGGACTGTAGGATAACCGGAACAGAAGAGAATCGAAGTATTTGAGATGTGGTGCTACAGACGAATGTCGAAAATCAGGAATGAGGAGGTCCAGTTCAGAATAGGAGAGGAAAAGAATATGTGGAAAACCGGAGAAGTGACAGGATGATGGGACATCTGTTAAGTCATCAGAGAATGACTTCCATGTGTACTAGAGGGAGCTATAGAGGGAAACACTGTAGAGGAAGACAGAGATTGGAATACAAGAAGCAAATAATTGAGGATATAGGTTTGCAAGTGCTGCTCTGAGATGAGGAGCTTGGCACAGGAGATGAATTCGTTGCGGGCTGCATCAAACCAGTCAGAAGACTGGTGACCGCCCCCCCCCCCACCCCAAAAAAAACCTGTGCACATCGTCTTTAATATAGCTCCACAAGAAGGGGTCAAATATGTTCAGATATGGTGGCCAATCGAGGCTAAAGCCAGTGGCCTCTGGCTTCCCCAGCGGCAGAATCCGGCCCCAGAGTGCTCCTCTAGGACATCAGGCACTCTCCTGCTTCGATGGGCTCGAGCTCCGGCTTGACGAAATCAGCGTCACTGTGGATAATGGGGATGAAGTCATCTTTCAAAACCTTCACGTACCGTCCGGTAGTCACCGGACCATGAAGGAGTATCGAACCGGTTATTCCGTGACTGAACAGTCACCCGTTGACGTTAAAGAGACTTCTCGATCGCGAAATGGGGTTTATCAATCCCACAAATGCCCTAATTTTCTTATTGACGAACTCATCCAAATGAAAGTGAGCTTCGTCGCTAAACCAAGCCATGCCCCTCGGCCAACCGTGCAGTTTGAAAGTTCTAAAGGAAACCGTTCAGAAGTTATGACGATTTTATTTAATATGCTTCAATAATTGTCACCCTGCAGTTACACCGCCGGCCCGAGTAGCCGTGCGGTTCTAGACGCTACAGTGTGGAGCCGAGCGACCGCTCCGGTAACAGGTTCGAATCCTGCCTCGGGCATGGATGTGTGTGATGTCCGTAGGTTACTTAGGTTTCATTAGTTCTAAGTTCTAGGCGACTGATGACCACAGACGTTAAATCGCATAGTGCTCAGAGCCATTTGAACCATTTTTGCAGTTACACCCTATACACTGCTAGGTAGCAGCTAGCTTAAAGCATCATATATCCCAATATGTATGATGTATAATTGTAGGCATATGTTCAAGGGGTGGCGATACCATGTTGCCAATAAAAGAAACAAAGTTAGATTAGAGAAAAGTAGCTAACTGAATAACTGTAGTAGTTATTAAGAAAGGAAATTTGAATATTATTTTTCATGCATGTCTTTGATGCGACAAAGAATTTTGTTGGTATACATGTAGTTTTCTCGATTTTTGCAACATGATGAACATTGACTTGAACAGGTTGCAAACTATGGCTTGGATGATTTTCTTCATGGCTGGGTGTTCGTGAGGAAGAGACTAACGTGCAGGCATGTTTTTACATGGTGAAACTCATTGTAGCATGGCAGAATAGTAGCCCTGCCAACAGACGCAGTTGCCGTGCTCGTAACAAGTAGCTCCTCACTGTTCACATTGTTTTTATACAGACTCGAGTCTTTAGACAGGACCCATGCAGAAGAGCCACCCTTAGTTATTCTCTGGATTTCGAGGAGATAGCAAGCGCCTTTGCGATTGGCATACTCAACCTCCAGGACGTACTGTGCTGAAACATCAGATCGCTTGAAAAAGCAACCACCAGACAACCAATCATTTTAATGGATTTGTTACTCGTAAGACGTGATGACTCTTAAACTAAATTAACGATGGTAGCACAATCCAAGACCGCTATCAAGCTTCGAGATCAACCAAGCTGCCTCTCATGTAACTCCCTCCTACTGTTGTATGAACGCTCATCTACGTGCCTCTCTCACTGCCTAATATCTAACTTTTCTTATTTCTGTGAATTTCGTTATTGTGTTTTCCGAACAATGTCTGCCGAAGTTGTTCTTATAGTGTGTTTGGATAATTTAAGCACCCTCTGTCCTCTTTTCTGAACAATTAAAGTATGTATTTTTGACGACCGTAATACATCTGTATTATAGAGATCAAAATGAAAAGTCTTTTTCTCAACAGCAGTCAGCCCTCAGGCTACCATAAATACAAGACAGCATACTTGCGAGAGATTTTTTTTTCTCAGGAAATCATTATATGCACACAGTACGAAAGCAATCATGGGAATCTCTTTTAAGGCAGGAGGTAATTGTTGAGTCCGTCGATATTACCATTCGAGTTATTCATTTGTGTGATCATGTTCTCCGTAGTTGCTTTACGGACATGTTCAGATTCAAAATGGTTGAAATGGCTCTGAGAACTATGGGACTTAACATCTGAGCTCATCAGTCCCCTATAACTTAGAACTACTTAAACGTAACTAAACTAAGGACATCACACACATCCATGTTCAAGGCAGGATTCGAACCTGCGATCACAGCGGTCGCGCGGTTCCAGACTGAAGCGCCTAGAACCGCTCGACCACGCCGGCCGGCATGTTCAGATTCTCTGTTGCTAGTAATACATATTTATATTGAGTGGGAACAATGGTTATTTCGAACAATACCTAAGGAATGATCATCCAAAATCAAGGCACAGCTAGATGTCGATGATTATATTGCACACAGTCTCTAAAGTCTTGGAATACTGTACTTGGGAATAGCTGATGTATTACCTTATAACTTATAACATTCTCAATAAATATCATTAAAGCTTCCAAAAACAACGCAGCGCATCAGGTGCATCAATCAAAGTTAACGGCATCAAATATGCCAGGGGCAGGCATGAAACAATTATTTTAACACTGCTTGGTGTCAGAAAAAATTTCTTATGCTGTTTAGTTGTATTGCTTACGAATATGGAACAGTTGATTTTCTCAAACAATGTTAGTACAGTAGATCGGCAGATGGGGATCGGAGAAGTCATCGTGGAAACATATACACTCGTGTGCCTTGCAGAATTTAGTTGTTGGTCCATTGCTTACATAGCTGTATATAAATGATATTTCATCTGAGCTACGTTCTCGCAAGTACCACTCACATGCTGACGACATCGAATTTTGTGTGAACGCCAACACGATGTACCACGGTGCAAGCAAAACTTGTCTCTTAATCTAAACCCTAAGAAGTCAGAAGTCGTCCTCAGACCGTAACGAAAACTAACCACGGGTATTTTCATGAAAAAGTATATAATCTCGGCGTATTTTGGATATGAATCTAAAATGGGAAGAACAATCTGTTACAGCAGCTGTTATTGGCTTCGTACAGTTCAGAAATTCATCAGTATATTTCCACATCAAACTGAATGAATAGTAGTCCAATCTTTTGCCCTGTCAAATCCACACTACTTTAATGTAGTTCAACACACGGTGTAAGTAGGCTGTTTAGGTTTTCTTATTGGTAACGCCATGTAGCGCTCTGTATGAAAAATCCCTGGCTGTGCTGTGTGCAGTATGTGGCTAGTTTGCATTGTTGTCTCCCATTGTAGTGTTGGGCAGATGGATGTGAACAGCGCGTAGCGTTGGGCAGTCGGAGGTGAGCCGCCAGCAGTGGTGGATGTGGGGAGAGAGATGGCGGAGTTTTGAAATTTGTAAGACTGGATGTCATGAACTGCTATATATATTTTGATTTTTGATGACTATTAAGGTAAATACATTGTTTGTTCGCTATTAAAATCTTTCATTTGCTAACTATGCCTATCAGTAGTTAGTGCCTTCCGTAGTTTGAATCTTTTATTTAGCCAGCAGTAGTGGCGCTCGCTGTATAGCAGTAGTTTGAGTAACGAAGATTTTTGTGAGGCAAGTGATTTGTGAAACATATGAACCATGGACCTTGCCGTTGGTGGGGAGGCTTGCGTGTCTCTGTGATACAGATAGCCGTACCGTAGGTGCAACCACAACGGAGGGGTATCTGTTGAGAGGCCAGACAAAAGTGTGGTTCCTGAAGAGGGGCAGCAGACTTTTCAGTAGTTGCAGGGGCAACAGTCTGGATGATTGACTGATCTGGCCTTGTAACAATAACCAAAACGGCCTTGCTGTGCTGGTACTGCGAAAGGCTGAAAGCAAGGGGAAACTACAGCCGCAATTTTTCCCGAGATCATGCAGCTTTACTGTATGGTTAAATGATGATGGTGTCCTCTTGGGTAAAATATTCCGGAGTTAAAATAGTCCCCGATTCGGATCTCCTGGCGGGGACTACTCAAGACGATGTCGTTATCAGGAGAAAGAAAACTGGTGTTCTACGGATTGGAGCGTGGAATGTCAGATCACTTCATCGGATAGTTAGGTTAGAAAATTTAAAAAGGGAAATGGATAGGTTAAAGTTAGATATAGTGGGAATTAGTGAAGTTCGGTGGCAGGAGGAACAAAACTTTTGGTCAGGTGCCTACAGGGTTATAAACACAAAACCAAATAGGGGTAATGCAGGAGTAGGTTTAATAATGAGCAGGAAATTAGGAATGCGGGTAAGCTACTACAAACAGCATAGTGAACGCATTATTGTGGCCAAGATAGATACGAAGCCCACACCTACTACAGTAGTACAAGTTTATATGCCAACTAACTCTGCAGATGACGAAGAAATTGAAGAAATGTATTATGAAATAAAAGAAATTATTCAGATAGTGAAGGGGGACGAAAATTTAATAGTCATGGGTGACTGGAATTTGCTAGTAGGAAAAGGGAGAGAAAGCAACGTAGTAGGTGGATATGGATTGGGGCTAAGAAATGAAAGAGGAAACCGCTTGGTAGAATTTTGCACAGAGCACAACTTAATCATAGCTAACACTTGGTTTAAGAATCATGAAAGAAGGTTGTATACATGGAAGAACCCTGGAGATACTAAAAGGTATCAGATAGATTATATAATGGTAAGACAGAGATTTAGGAACCAGGTTTTAAATTGTAAGACATTTCCAGGGGCAGATGTGGACTCTGACCAAAATCTATTGGTTATGACCTGTAGATTAAAAACTAAAGAAACTGCAAAAAGGTGGGAATTTAAGAAGATGGGACCTGGATAAACTGAAAGAACCAGAGGTTGTACAGAGTTTGAGGGCGAGCATAAGGGAGCAATTGACAGGAATGGGGGAAAGAAATACGATAGAAGAAGAATGGGAAGCTTTGAGGGATGAAGTAGTGATGGCAGCAGAGGATCAAGTAGGTAAAAAGATGAAGGCTAGTAGAAATCCTTGGGTAACAGAAGAAAGATTGAATTTAATTGATGAAAGGAGAAAATATAAAAATGCAGTAAATGAAGCAGGCAAAAAGGAATACAGACGTCTCAAAAATGAGATCGACAGGAAGTGCAAAATGGCTAAGTTGGGATGGCTAGAGGACAAATGTAAGGATTTAGAGGCTTATCTCACTAGGGGTAAGATAGATACTGCCTACAGGAAAATTAGAGAGACCTTTGGAGAAAAGAGAACTACTTGTATGAACATCAAGAGCACAGATGGAAACCCAGTTCTAAGCAAAGAAGGGAAGGCAGAAAGGTGGAAGGAGTATATAGAGGGTCTATACAAGGGCGATGTACTTGAGGACAATATTATAGAAATGGAAGAGGATGTAGATGAAGATGAAATGGGAGATACGATACTGCGTGGAGAGTTTGACAGAGCACTGAAAGACCTGAGTCGAAACAAGGCCCCCGAAGTAGAAAACATTCCATTGGAAGTACTGACGGCCTTGGGAGAGCCAGTCCTGACAAAACTCTACCATCTGGTGAGCAAGATGTATGAAACAGGCGAAATACTTCAAGAAGAATATAATAATTCCAATCCCAAAGAAAGCCGCTGTTGACAGATGTGAAAATTACCGAACAATCAGTTAAATAAGCCACAGCTGCAAAATACTTACACGAATTCTTTACAGAGGAATGGAAATACTAGTGGAAGCTGACCTCGGGGAAGATCAGTTTGGATTCGGTAGAAATACTGGAACACGTTAGGCAATACTGACCTTACGACTTACCTTAGAAGAAAGATTAAGAAAATGCAAACCTACATTTCTAGCATTTGTAGACTTAGAGAAGCTTTTGACAATGTTGATTTGAATACTCTCTTTCAAATTCTAAAGGTGGCAGGGGTAAAATACAGGGAGCGAAAGGCTATTTGCAAGTTGTACAGAAACCAGATGGCAGTTATAAGAGTCGAGGGACATTAAAGGGCAGCAGTGGTTGGGAAGAGAGTGAGACAGGGTTGTAGCCTCTCGCCGATGTTATTCAATCTGTATATTGAGCAAGCAGTAAAGGAAACAAAAGAAAAATTCGGAGTAGGTATTAAAATCCATGGAGAAGAAATAAATCTTTGAGGTTCGCCGATGACATTGTAATTGTGTCAGAGACAGCAAAGGACTTGGAAGAGCAGTTGAATGGAATGGACAGTGTCTTGAGAGGAGTATATAAGATGAACATCAACAAAAGCACAACGAGGATAATGGAATGTAGTCGAATTAAGTCGGGTGATGCCGAGGGAATTAGATTAGGAAATGAGACACTTAAAGTAGTAAAGGAGTTTTCCTATTTGGGGAGCAAAATAACTGATGATGGTCGAAGTAGAGAGGATATAAAATGTAGACACAATGAAACAAGGAAGGCGTTTCTGAAGAAGAGAAATTTGTAAACATCGAGTATAGATTTAAGCTTCAGGAAGTCTTTTCTGAAAGTATTTGTATGGAGTGTAGCCATGTATGGAAGTGAAACATGGACGATAAATAGTTTGGACAAGAGAATAGAAGCTTTCGAAATGTGGTGCTACAGATGAATGCTGAAGATTAGATGGGTAGATCGCATAACTAATAAGGAAGTATTGGATAGGATTGGGGAGAAGAGAAGTTTGTGGCACAACTTAACCAGAAGAAGGGATCGGTTGGTAGGATATGTTCTGAGGCATCAAAGGATTACCAGTTTAGTATTGGAGGGCACTGTAGAGGGAGACTAAGAGATGAATACACCAAGCAGATTCAGAAGGATGTAGGTTGCAGTAGGTACTGGGAGATGAAGAAGCTTGCACAGGATAGAGTAGAATGGAGAGCTGCATCAAACAGTCTCAGGACTGAAGACCACAAAAACAACAACACCATAGGTTAAATTAGTTAGGGCCAATCTCTTGTAGGGATTACTGAAAGTCCGACTGCGTTGCGCTAAAAAAAAATGTGTGTCAGTTAAAGCACAGTCATGTATAATTTTCCTAAGAGGACGTTTCATATGTCGATCCTTGGCCGAGTATACCTCACTGGAATCTTCTGATTTTTTTTCTTTGTAGTTTCTGTAATTAGTGTAGATTTTGTTTATTGTTAGCGCGTAATTGTAGAGAGAATCTCCTTTGTGGTTGCAGTCTTTCATTGTTGTACAGTAAAACAGGTGAGGCACACATGTAAATTTGCACCAAGTATTTCGCAGCTGCGCTTGCAATTAACTAGATATTATTTCCAGTGCTATGTTAATACGTTCTCTTATTTTTGCTGTTCAAATTGTGTTTTTCTGTGTTGTCGTGTGAAACATTGTGACTGTAACAGCGTGTGAAAAACGTAATATTAGGCTCCAAAGTAAACTGAGAAATGACAGTGAAGACGAAAGCAGTGTGTTAGCGCCACCATGTAATGAATTAACTAATGTTCAAAGTATTAATTTGCTAATTGTAAATAGGGAAATGGAGCGGGCTGCAAATAATGGTGTAGGCAGTGAAACAATTAGTGAACAGGGAAGCATTATCGATCGATCGGTCGGCAACAGCTCGCCTCAGGAATCCGAAATGACAGGACACAATCTTGCAAATACTGTACATTCAGGTTTTGCGTTCTCACCGTAAGTCAAGACACATTTTCTGCTTGTCAAAATGTTCCCGGTGCAAATGCACTGCCGAAAAGCATAGAGGAACAGTTTCCAGACACTAATACATTATTATTGCAATTAATGCAACAAATGAAACAAAATCAGAGACAAACACAGCAACAGTTAGACACAATGGAACAAAATCAAAGACAAACACAGCAAAAGCTTCAAAAGTTAGACACAATGGAACAACACCAGAGACAAACACAGCAACAGTTAGGCACAATGGAACAAAATCTTCGGAAGTTAGACACCACACTTGAACAAACACGTGAAGATTTAACTACTGAGTTAAATAACATTGAATCGAAATGTCAAAAAATCTTTAATGACGTAAAAACATAAATTTGTGAGCATTTTCAAGCTATTTTTTCGCGACATAAAAATGCATTACAGAAGCACGAAGCAGCCATAAACGAACTGTAAACTATTGTTCGTGAAAATCACGACACCTTGCAAGCTAAAATGGACTCAGTTGCACCACCGATTCGGTTACGCAACTTGCAAGAACTCAGGAAAACTTAAAAGGACACAGTAGATTCGATTTCAACACAAATGGACACTCTGAAACTTGGTTCAGAAAAACACACTGAGGAAATGTGTTCACTATCGGAGAAACTAGCCGAACTTTCGGATCAGTTCACTAACTTATCTACAAAGGTAGATGATGATCTGAATGACACAAAACCCATAACCTTCACTGACACAGAAAAGTATGAACAAATTAGAAAATCAAACAAAATCAAAATTAAATCAATACATAGTACAAAAGAGAAATCGGGGAAGTACAAGATCAGTTGACGCAGGTAATACCAAAATTACATATTTCAGAGGACACTCGCGCTCCAACCGCGGGAAGAGGGACTTAGAAATACGGAAAAGCCACAAAATAATGCCACAGGGCATTTCGGAAATTATGAAAGAAATTGGCAAGGTGCACCGAATTTTGAGATGGAACCACCGACACGACGTAACAATGACTGATATGCGACTAGCCGACACGATGATTTTGACTATAAGCTGTTCATTACTACACGTAAATTCAAAATGTTGCACTAGAATCAGTACCTGTCAAACCCATACAGCCCCTCAGAACTCATCCGCATTTGCTTAATAAAATTACCTGAACATTTACGACATATTATTTTGGCAGGACGTTGAAAAGGCGACATTGAAGCTTTCAGGGACTCTTACAAGAATTAGAAATTGACACTGACAATCGCGGAACGCGAAAACAGGAACGCAACAATTACAGGTCACATCTGTCGCAATTCCGCGATGAAAGAAATAATAACTGGACACGACAAGGCTATTCTCACAACGCAAATCGTGACCAAAACAGACACCACCTGTATGACAACCACTGGCAGAGTAATAGTTACATAGGAAGATCGCATTTCCGTAGTAATGAACATGATAGAGATAACAATAGAAACAGACAATATGGGAACCAAAACAATCATTACCAAGGGAAATAGAATAACTTCAGACGCAACGGTCCACCACGCAATTACGATTCCGGGAGAAATTCTCCACCACATGACCGACAAACAAACATCTATATAAACTACCGACAAAACGACAGACCTGAATTCCATCAGGACTGGCGAGCTTCAAACAGAGCAGGGCCTTCTCGTCAAGGTGAATTTGTAGAAGTTAGGTCTCTTAATCCCAATAACGACTCGCGCCAACAAAGAGACAGACAATGACTCGCACCGCGGGCAGCCACGTGCGCCGGCTGGCGTTTCAACTGCAGGTAGTAGTGATAACTGCTAACAACTCGAGGCAGCAATAAATATTTGTGTGGGATATGTGTGTTACGTTCACTTGCTTGAGCACTTTGGTGCTTCCTATTCTCAGTTAGAGTCGATGCGACAGGATAGGCGACGTGAGTTTCATCATTTCTGTATCCTTCATCGGTTTGTTCGTCACTGTTGTCTACAGTGCCTTTCCTGCCATATCAGATAGTTATCATCATTCGATAACTGTGATAGCAGATCGATTACGTCCAGTGGCTTGTCTGCACCTTTTCATAAAATTAAATCTTTCTCTATTTGCTTGTCCATTTCAGTTATACGACACTGGAATAAACGAATGCTTAACATGAGTCTTATCCAAAATCAATATGTATTCAAGAGGAGATAACTGAACTGTTATCAACGTTATTGATTGGTTTTCCGGATTTCCTTCTGTCCGACAGTGTACCAGTATCTTTGTCAAGAACATCGAAGCATCCCTATCTGTTGTGTTTAAAAGTAATTCCCCCCAATTTTTTATGTACGAAGTCTTTATGTAAAACTAACGTTGATAACATTCTACATCTTCATATCTACAAATCTGCAGCCCTTTGCCACTAGAGAGCTCCGTAATGTAGCGTGTAACATGGCTGCGTGTAGGGTAACTATGTCGGCACTGTAATCGAGTTCTCAATTCGAAGAATTCATCAATACTTGGAACACCCCTCCTTCAGCATGACAATGGCACACCACACACGACTGCTCCGACATGTGCAACAGTCCGACAACTTGGGTTCGCTCTCCTCCATGATCCTCCACACAGTTTCCACATGGCCGCATCCCATTTTCATCTGTTTCCAAAACTTAAAGAAAACTTCCGAAGAGTTCACTTTGATAGTGAAGAAGCGGTACAACTAGAGGTGGCTCCGTCAACATAGTCAAACATTCTACAGTCATGGTATCCACAACCTGGTCTCTCGTTGAGAGAAATGTGTTCGTCACGAGGATGGCTAGATCGAGAAATAAATATGTAAAGAGAAAAATGACAGAATTTTTTTCGGACTGTTATTATCTGGCATTATATAACACAGACACCGATGATTGTCAGCTTCGTGAGATAATCTGCGGTGACCGGAAATTCAAAACATTGACAGAGTTTCTTCTGAAAGCTGGGAGAGCCGGATATTGGAAAGGACCTCGGACGGCTGCCGGAAGAGGCTCCGAAAGACAAACGTCTTTCCACGACCGACCGTCCTGTTCATCAGCCGGAAATGGAATTTCTTTTTTGGAAAGCGAGAGTGTTGCGCGGCTATTCTGTGGCTTTGTGGTCTTGTGTGGATGTCATACGCTTTCAGGCTCTGACCGACCTTGATGAAAGCCGCAATGAAGAGGGCTATTTTTTAGAGTTCTGACCGTTTCATTGCAATTGTACACATATTCTCCCTACTTTATACATAGGATCTTAACAAATATCTCACATATTCTTTCAGGAGGAAGTATTTGCCAAATATTAAAACTTACGTCCTCCAAATCTACGTTCGGAAGTAAATACTTTTGAGATATTGGCTATGTTACCCTGTACTAAGTGTTACATAGCGTTACCATCACTGTCAGTCATGTTAGCTAGCATCGTAAGAAACGTAGGAAGTGGTATGCTGTCCGTTAATGCTGCCATAAATGGTTTCAAAATGTTGTCAATTTAACGCTCCGAGATCAGCGTCTGATGCAATAAGATGAGACCAATAATGCGGCGAGCAGACTCTGCACACCAAACTTTAACCTTCTGATCATGCAATGTTGTTTCGTGGAAGTTATGCGGGTTCTCCGTTGCCGGGAACTAGTGATTCTGTTAGTTAACATAACCATTCAGGTGAGACGAGGCTTCACCAAACATAAAGAACAAATCCATGCCCAAGCCATCCATTGTTATCTGAATGAACAGCCACTCACAAATCAGAGGCGCTGAGGAGCATCTGCTGGTTTTCATGTTTGAACAACAAAGGCTCTATATGCATGCATGTGCACATCCAAGTGGAGTATTCGTCTGCATGATCGCCGTGATATACCGGTCTCTTGGCCGGCCACTATGGCCGAGCAGTTCTAGGTACCTCTGTCCGGAACGGCGCTGCTGCTTCGGTCACAGGTTCGAATCCTGCCTCGGGCGTGGATGTGTGTGATGTCCTTACGTTAGGTTTAAGTAGTTCTACGTTTTAGGGTACCGATGACCTCAGATGTTAAGTCCCATAGCGCTTACAGCCATTTCAACAATTTGATGCTACCTTTCTTTATTACACACCTCTGATTTTCACACTAAAATAACCACGAAATAGCGGCAGAAAATGAATTAATATTGATATGTAACAGCAACGTCACATCACCCCTTGTTCACTCTCACATAAAAAGTGAAATAAAATGAATAAAACAGAACTCTCCACACTCCAAAAGTCGTTCATCAAATGGGTTGAGCATCTTTGAATTCGATTAACTCATATGACCACCAAAACCAGCAAAAAACTCCTAACACTCTTCCAGTAGGACGAGAAGAACAGAACGGTATATATTGGCTGACTGCTTCATCATTAACACATGACTTTAGGATGAATATACAACTTGAAATTCATAAATACATGAACCGAAAAAAATCACAGCTCCAACAAATAATTACTTACGGTAGGTTAATGGAATTTCGGGAATACATGACCTAGGTAGCATATCTAACTGATTATCGTGGTAACATCACAGGTTAAGCGACTAATGCTGGTATATTAATAATCAGTGTGAGCATGAGGTTCCGGATGTCAGTTTTCGAGACGTAGTTCGATGCCTGATGCACGTGGTCCGTCAATACGCGGACGGTTAACGCTATTTGTGGGTGACGCTGGAATTTTCGCACTATGATGTCCCATATGTGCTCGATTAAAGACATTCTGGTGACCGAGCAGACCAAGGCCAACATGTCGACACTTTGTAGTGTATGTTGGGTTACAACAGGGACATGTGGGCGAGCGTTATCCTGTTGAAAAACACTCCCCGGAATGTTGTCCATGAATTGTAGCACAATTGGTCGCATCACCTGACTGACGCACAAATTTTTAGTCAGTGTGCTTGGAATAACCACGAGAGTGCTCCTGCTGTCATACAGAATCGCACCGCAGATGATAACTCCTGGTGGAAGTCCAGTGTTTCTAGCACACAGACAGGTTGGGTGCAGACCCTAAACTGGCCACCTTATAAACAACACATGGCCTTCACTGGCACCGAGGATGAACCAGTTTGCATCAGAGAACGCAATAGATCTCCAGCTTAGCCTCCAATGAGCTCTCGCATGGCACCACAACAATCGCAAATGTTGGATGTTTGCGTTCAGAGGAGCGCACTCTACAGGGCATCTGGCTCGCAGCTGCCCTTGAAGTAACCAGTCTGTAACAGTCAGTTGTCTCACTGTGGTGCCAACCACTGCTCAAACTGCTGCTGCAGATGCAGTGCGATGCGCCAGAGCCATACGCCGAACACGACAGTCTCCCCTGTCGGTTTAGTCTTCTGCGACCGCACATTGTCTTGAACACTGCTGCCAGCAGTCATGTGTAATGGCTACATTACTGCCAAGTCTTTCTGCAATATCGCAGAAGGAACATTCAGCTTATCGTAGGTCTATTGCAAGACCTCATGAGCAGTTGATAATGCCGCCTTTGTCGGCTTAGAGGCATTTCCAACCTTATGGTAAGCAAAGCTCAGCCAGCTGTACAGTACATATTTAAAGCAAATGTGATGTACATCCTCATAGTGGCGCTGCTATCGACCAGACGTAATCTGTCAGGTGTAGAAACACGCCTACCAACTTTAGTTTATGTCGCACAGCTCCTTCTTGGCACTGTGACCTTTTTCCGACAGTGTAGGTTATTTGTACTATACACTACTGGCCACTAAAATTGCTACGTCACCAAGATGGCGTGCTACAGACGCGAAATTTAACCGACAGGTAGAAGATGCTGTGATATGCAAATGATTAGCTTTTCAGACCATTCACACAACGTGCTGACATGAGGAAAGTTTCCAACCCGTATCTCATACACCAACAGCAGTTAACTGGCGTTGTCTGGTAAAACGTTGTTGTGATGCCTCGTGTAAGGAGGAATGCGTACCATCACGTTTCCGACTTAGATAAAAATCGGATTGTAGCCTATCGCGATTGCGGTTTATGGTATCGCGACATTGCTGTTCGCGTTGATCGAGACTCCTTGACTGTTAGCAGAATATTGAATCGTTGGGTTCAGGAGGGTAACACGGAACGCCGTGCCTCATCCCAACGGCCTCGTGTCACTAGCAGTCCAGAAGACAGGCATCTTATCGGCATGGGTGTAACGGACCGTGCAGCCACGTCTCGATCCCTGAGTCAACAGATGGGGACGTTTGCAAGACAACAACCATCTGCACGAACAGTTCGACGACGTTTGCAGCAGCGTGGACCATCAGCTCGGAGTGTAATTATGTAATAGGCGTATTTAAACTGTTTTAGCATGTAATTATCTGAACTGTTTCTTATTTAAATTGTTTTGTTAATTAAATTGCATTGTGTATTATTGAGAAAGAGCGGGAAACCGCGCATAGATACATTTTGAGAAAGAGCGGGAAACAGCGCGCAGTAATACATCTGTAATGGTAGCAGGGATTGTCTGCACCAAAAACCATTGTTGGCGGCGAGACCGCACTTTTGTAGCATTGAGCGTTGGAAGCGAGCAGTTGCGAGTAAGATGTGAGACGAGGCAGTCGTAGCTAGCGAGACATGAGAGGAGGTCGCTGTAAGCGAGGTATGAATTAACACTTTGAAAGAAGCGGTGTGCTCGCCAGCCACTCGCTATATGTAGCGCAATGCTAGTTTTTAAGAATTTTTGTAAAGAACTATGCCCCTTGTAATTGTTTGTCAAGATCGTTCTCAGAATATAGTTATGTAATTTTGATGGAAAATTAGGTATGTAGCGCAACGCTACTTTTTAAGAATTTTTGTAAAGAACTATACCCCTTGTAATTGTTTGTCAAGATCGTTCTCAGAATATAGTTAACTACTACCAGATTAAATGCATTAAGAATTTTCTATCCCAAAATCATTCACGTAAATGCTTTACGGAATTTATTGTTATCTTAAAAGAAAAGTCTAAACTGAGCTTCAGCTTTTATCAAATCTAAATTAACTTCAACTTAAAGAATTCCAGTCACAAAGTATTATGAAACTCCACCAGCAGCTTATAATTATGTTAAAGAGAAGTAAGTATATTCATTCCACAGTTTGCTGTAGCAGTCAGATGGCGATCCAGTATAAATAATTAAAGGTAAGAATCAGTCTTAATAATTTCAGGTAACGACTGAGGGCCACGGCGACAACACATTTTATGTTTCGTCGTAATAATCAGCAGGTAGTCTTGACAGAGCAGCAGTTAAAAGATTTTAAGAGACGCAGCGTTCAGTCAGCAAGCAAACGTTCATCCAATATTAGACGGGAAGGTTTCACTTGGCGATATCCATTCAGTACGACATTTTAGTGAATCTACTGTGGATATGAATATACTGACTTTGATAATAGTGTGAATAAGTTACTGTTAAGTGGCGCAACGCATATACTAAAGTGTATAACTTTTATTCACAGGTCATCGGCAATTCTGTTTGCTTTATTGATTCGGCGTTGAAAAGTGTTTGTTCAGTGTTGAATCCGCTTTGAACAGTGATATATTTTGTTGCGTGTGATGATTATAGACAATGTCCCGCAGAATAATTACTCATTCTCAAACTGATAAAACTTTTTGTTGCGTGTGATGATTATAGACAATGTCCCGCAGAATAATTACTCGTTCTCAAACTGATAAAACTGTACAAAATACTGACGAGAGATTCTTTTCTGGAATAGGCAGTAATAATACGTGTGAAAACCCTGATTCTGAAACGTTAGGTGAACAGACATTTAATAACTGTAACAATATGGAAGCGTTTAACGAACAAGTAACTTCAGAAATGCCCACAGACAATGAAACGGTAGTGCAAAATAATTTGGCATTAAATGCAACAGACGGTACACAGTCACAAATTCCGCATAGTAGACATAACAGTTTCAGTAACGAAACCACTACAATGCAGTCAGACAGAGAGACTCCATTAAGCACTGATTTAGATTCAAACGGTACACAGCTACACAACCTGCGTAGCAGATCCAACAGTTCTCATGACCAAAATTCCGAAATTACGGAAAACGTGACGCAGTCACAATCATCTGAGGATGTTCAAATGAACACAGATCTACAGCCTTTAACAACGAATACAAATACACACAGAAGTCAATCCGAAACGGATCCAATAATGGCATTTTTGCTACAAATGAGACAAGACATGAATCAAAACTTTAACAGAGGGTCACAAGAATTAGAAAAAAGGTCACAAGATCTAAAAAACGAAATTAAGGCAGAACACGCACACACAGATCAGAAATTAGACAACATGTACCAAAATCTAAAACACGAAATCAAAGTAGAAATTCAAACAGTCGCTGAAAAATGTTCACAATCAACACAAGAATTACGCGACAAAATTCAAGAAATATCCGATAACCAAGCAACATTTGCAGTTAGTATACGGGAAACAATGACAAAAAACTTTGCTAAACAAAACGCTCAGATTGATGAACGTTTTAACAATCACACAGAAAACTGTTTGATACGTCACCGTAAACTGGTGCGATCGCAGGATAAAGAACGAAAAGAATTACTACAAACAATCACTAAACAGCGTCAGGACGACAAAAAGAAAGTGTTTGCCCAGGGCAAAACATATGTAGACAATCACATACAGTCGATCTCGGAAGAAATCGAAACGGTCAAAGAAACAAATAATCAAATACAAGACAGGCTTACAGAAATCCAAACACAGACAATCGATGTGAAAACTTCTACAGACACTGAAATCCAGAATGTTAAAGATAAATTAACAGAGGACGTTCAGACACTAACTGACAAAATAGAACACATAGAAATTAACCATGACACAGAAAATTTAAAGGCAGATTTTAAGAAAGTCACCAAAAGCAACCGTAAATTACGAAACGAACTGACAGAAAAGATCAATGAACTCACTACAAGAATAGATCTTTTAGATACTAACAATGACGAGAGATCAGACGACACTGCACCAGTCCCAGTGCAACAGAACTCTAATAGTAATAACACGCCATTGACAAATATACAACAAACTATCACAGATCTAAAATCGCGTAATCATTCATTGCATCAGCAAATAAATTCTCTACAGCAAGAGATAGCGGACGCACAAGAAACCGCCGCACATAATCATTTTCAACAGAACACACACCGTTACGAAATGCCTCAGATCCATAATACTTATAATGTTGGTAGACTTCAGAGAGTAAGAGATTTTACCCAGGAAGAAAGACACCCGAATCCATATTCAAGACAATACGACAACACTTACACACACAGACATGACAGTTTTGATCACAAACATTTTCTTTCAGTTAGAAAGTTTAAAACATTTAAAAACGACAGGGCGCAAATACATCCGTTGGATTTTATCCAACAGTTCAGGGGAGCACTTCCACCATCATGGCCAGTACAACATAAGTTAGAATTTATTGTCAGTTTTCTTGAAGGAGAACCAGCACGACGAATGCGACCAATTGCTAGACAATGTTTTTCCGTAGAAGCATTTGAGGAAGCATTTTTATCAGCATATTGGTCTGACACTACACAAAACAGCATCAAAGATCGGCTACTTAGTTTGCCAAACTTTGAAAATTCTACCTTTCCAACAATCACACAATTTTTCGAGTACATGGTGGAACAGAACCAGTACCTCAACGAGCCATACAGTCAATCGGCATTAATACAGCTTTGCATTTCAAAACTGCCCAGAGCTTTGAAAGTGTCATTACTGACAGGGCAACAAAAGGACAATGTATCCGCTTTTAGAGACATCTTACAACTATTAGAAGCACACCAGGCAGACTACGCATTTGTTAACAAAAATTTTTCACGACAGAACGGAAAACAAACAAACTCAGCTACTTTTGAACAAACACGATTTGGTAATAACAATCCGAGTAAACGCTTTCGCAGCGAAAATGACAACGAAAACAGGAGTAATGAAAAACATTATACTGACACGGTAAATTTATATTCAGGACAGCAACAGAATCCGAGACTTAACACGCAACCGAATAGGTCAAATTTCCATATGAATCATCGCTCAGATAATGCGACCGGGGAAGGCCATTACGCGGGTCGACCGCAAAATGAACAAAACCAAACGTTTCTACGGGGTGCAGGTGGGCTGCCGTACAGTCACAGTTATAACGACAGGAGAAAAGAAAACGAACACAGACCGCCGAGGACGTTCCACAATGACAATTTTAACGGAAACTACAACAGGGCCCAACAGCTGCGTTACCGTATGAATGTACCAGACACCAGATTTCATCCACCAGACACTGCTAATAATCAAAACGGCAGAACTGTACAGTTGATAGAACACATACCAAACTCCCAAGCTGAAAATCACATATCGAAAGAATTATGACTAGAGAAAACCTGCAATGAATCTCTTAATGTCGATACTATGAAATCACACAGAGAAAACATAACGACCGAAAATGCCATTACATTTGACGACGTGAGAGACACATTGTTGCAGGAAAAACCAATCCTACAGAAAACAATATATCACCCAATAATAGAGATAAATTTACAGTCGCACAATATTTTAGCGATAATTGATTCAGGTTCACCTATGTGCGTAATTAACGAAGACACATTTAACAGATGCAATAGCAATAATGATTACCCAGTATTTCCTTTAAACAGAACGAAGGTCAAGGGAGCTTTTGCAGGAAAAGGCATTGAAGTTAAAAGACAGACACAATTAACATTTGTTTTTGCAGGGGAAACGTTCCACAGTGATTGTTGGATAGTTCCGAATTTAACAACAGACATGATATTAGGAATAAATTTTCTTGTTCAGTACGATGCGAAGATTGACTTCAAATCGTCATACCTCACACTACAAAAGGAAAACAGGGAAGTGATCGTAAGATTTCAAAACACAGTATCCTCCGAAGAACAAAATATGCACAGGATCGAGATTATTACTGATTCTCAAGATAACGATTGTTATATCGCACTATACACGAACACACTTAATAATGACTTGGTAGAGGAACAGGAGTACAATATGTTCGAGACAATTACACGCAAGGTAGACAATAGTGTAGCAAAATGCGACGCAGAACGCACAGAACTTGAAAATATTCTGTTACAACACAAAGCAGTTTTTGCCAATGTTCCAGGAACAATGACAGGATTTATGTACGAATTCCAGGTGAAACCACACGAGACTTTCAAAGCAAAGCATTATCCAATCCCACACATACACACAGAAGCAGTTAAGAAAGAATTACGAGCAATGATCGATCAAGGAATAATAGAACCAGCAGCCAGCCAATATATAAATCCACTACACATTGTTGAAAAGAAGGATGGATCACTACGTTTAGTTTTAGATTCACGTCAAGTTAATAAAATAATCATTACAGAAACCGACCGACCACAGACGTTAGAAGAGTTACTGCAAAAATTTCATGGCACCTCCATTTATACTACACTCGACCTCAAATCAGGGTTTTGGCAAATCCAACTACACCCAAATTGCCGAAAGTATACGGCATTCCTTTGCTTTGGGGAATGCTATCAATTTTGTAAACTTCCGTTTGGACTAACGATTTCGTCTGCCGCCTTTATACGAGGCATGAATACTATTCTACCACAAGATCTGAAAAACAAAATTACTACATATGTCGATGACATTTTAATTGCAGCAGAAAACTGGGAACAACACAATCATACTCTTCAACAATTACTGAATACATTCGAGCAGAATGGTATAACTATAAACTTGCGTAAATCTGAATTTGGTAAAGCGTCAATAAAATTTCTAGGGCACATTATCTCACAAACAGGTATCGCACCAGACCCTGACAAATTGCAAGCACTGAAAGACATCGACGTGCCAACAAACAAAAAGGAACTTCGGAGCTTTTTAGGTCTTATCAATTATTTTAGAAAATTTATCCACTACAAAGCATTAGACACGCCCTTGCTATACCAGCTTACAAGTAAAAACACACTTTGGTCATGGAATGAAGACGTTGAAGCTGAATTCGAGAACTTGAAAGAAGCGTTATTAAAAGCACCTTTGTTATCACACCCTGACCCAACACAAAACTTTTCCGTTGCAACAGATAGTTCAACCACAGCACTAGGAGTACATATTTTCCAAGAAATAAAGGAAGAAGATAAGACAGTCGTGAAACACATTGCTTTTGCAAGCAGGATACTTTCTCCAGCAGAGCGCAATTATTCTGTAACAGAATTAGAGACACTATGTGTAATTTACGCTTTTAAGCGATTCCGTCATTTTCTATATGGCCGACATACAACAATATATACCGATCACCGAGCAATCCAGTTTTTATTGTCAGCAAAACTTACGCACGATAGATTAAGCCGCTGGAAATTATACTTACAAGAGTTGGATTTTACCATTATACACACTCCAGGCACGCAGAATACTGTTGCCGACGCATTGTCGAGGTCCATTCACAATAAACGCATGGAGAAAGAAAATACCTTTTGCTACAACAACCATAGTATTATGTATATTAAACAAGTAGCTTTCGAAAACTTTATATCAGCAGCATTACAGGATATAGAGAGAGAACAGCAGAAAGATGAAACACTGAAAGAGATTGTAACGCTTTGGAAAGACAGAAGTAACGCTAAAGTCAGACTTCATTACACTGTACATCAAAATATACTCTTTATTCGATCATACCGAGACGGTAATAATTGGCTTTTATGCATTCCGGAAGGGATCGTAAATAAACTGATATGGTATACACATCTAAGTTATGGACACTACGGAGCGAGGAAATGCTTTCTGATTCTGCGACAAAATTGCCACTTTAATAACATGGAAAAACACATAAGAAAAGTAATAGCATCATGCAAGATATGTCAAAAAGCTAAATCATCAACAGTGTCACACATTCCACCATTGTATCCCATAATACCGGTTAAGTTAAGACACATGGCAGCAGTGGATCTTTTCGGTCCAATCCCCAGAACAAATAATGGTTATAGTTATATTTTTGTAGCTGTAGAACTAACATCCAAATTTGTAACATTTTCTCCACTAAGGAAAGCAACAGCAAGAGCAGTATCAAGAGCGTTTGTAAGAGATTTTCTATCAGTAGTAGGACGTGTACAGAAGGTTATTTCGGATAACGGTCCGCAGTTTAGGTCAGACGTATGGAAGAAAATGTTAGAAAGTAAGAACATAACACCTATTTACATATCAAGATATCACAGTTCTTCCAACCCATCAGAAAGAATAATGAAAGAGATCGGGAAGTTATGCAGAATTTATTGTCATAAAAGACATACAACATGGGATAAATATATTTTACAGTTTCAAGAAGTGATAAATGCAATACCCAATGAATCTACGATGCTATCACAAACCGTAATACTGACAAATAAAGACCCACCGAACAAAATTACCGAAATAATTACTTTTCCTAAGACGCGTAGGCTTCGACATTGTGAAATAATAGACACAGCATTAGCAAACACTAAAAGAGCTGCAGATCGGCGGAAGAAACAACAGAAGCAGGTAAGTCGACTACAGAAGTACGAGATTGGCGACAAAGTACTGATTCGCACTCATTTTCTTTCCAACAAAGGTAAGCACAGATGCCGTAAATTCGAACTTCTGTATGCAGGCCCTTACAGAGTTCGTAATATTCCACACGCTAATGTAGTGCATGTGGAAACGCTACGTAAGAAGAAATCATTAGGGAATCATCATGTATCCAACGTGAAACATTTCTTGACTTAAATTTTTGCATTTCAGCTGACGAAAGGACGGCGTGACACGTAAGTATGCAACAATGGTAGTTTCAGCGCGCTTCAGTAACAAACAAAGCCGCGACACGCAGCGGGCCGCTAATATTTCACCGTACCTTAAAGAACACAGCAATACTTAATGATGCTACGCCAGCCAAGACAAATAAAAACACGAGAAACATTCCCTAACTTAAAGAAAACATGCAGACAACGACACGACGTATGAATTTGTGCACTGAGAGCTCATAAATGAAAGACATTTTTTTATAACGTGACATAATTACTTAAGAAAATGTCGATTTTTGCAATAGCTAAACTGATAATATAGATCGTTCATTAATCAATTATTTTAGTGGTAACATTAACATGTACTCTTTATTCCAGAATGCAGCATTGTTGTCACACGTCATCAAAATGAAACGTAGTTTTAGTTAGAATAAGGATGTGAATCTTTAGGTCACGCAGATAGCTGACGCTAATTGTCATTACAGAAATTTTATAGGTCTTGCCGGGAGCTGACGTGATTTTGCAGCAGTTAATATTATGATAAAGTGTTTTATAGGTCATGCCAGGAGCGGACGAGAAGTACCAGAAGATGTTTATTGAAGTCATGCCGTGCACTGACGATAATTAATACTGAATGTTTTATAATAAGTCATGCCGTCCCCTGACGTTAATTAATGCTGAATGTTTATAACAGGTTATGCAGAGAGTTGACACAGATGCAGAAGAAGAATGTGTATGTTATTATGTTAGTATATAAGAAATGTATAATGTTAAGAAATAATTTTGCTAGCATGTGACACATTGCAGCACTATGGATGGGGACCACACATTACAATGTTTAACCAGAATAATGTTTACCTTAATTTTAAGCTGCAAAAGAATACTTTAAATAATTTTATGACAGTAATTTTATTGTATATTATGACCTGACATTTGACGACTCATAACTGACGACTACACCCCTGAATGGAAGATAAAATTTTAGGACAGTAAGTCAAGAAATGCATTGTCAACAAAATTTATAATTAATTATGTAAGAAACTAAGATATGTAAATACAGAATAAGTAATAATGTACTTGTCTATAACAAATCTGTATACTATCAAATACTGAATAAGTAGGAACTTTTATGTCTTTTATATATGGGAATAATTTTCTGGAAGAATTGTTAAATTAAAACTACATATTGTTACAAATTACGACACAACATATTTTGTCATAGGGAAAATTATTTGGTAGTCAAATTATGGTACCAACAATGTCCGTGAACCCATTGCCAAAACAATTTTACCCGTACCTTAATTCCTGTGCATCCCCATGGTTATTGAGCACAGAATCAGTGAATTGTGAAACACGTGACTTCAACCAATGATGTTCTCGACGAGGTGTTTGCATACCTATGTCAATTGGTGCCTGCATACCTAGATACACACCACAGTATGATGTACGACAATAGGTGTTTGCATACCAAGATGCACACCACCAACCTTAATGGACCAATGGAGATGGAACTTAATCCTGATGTGGCTGCGGCAACTCAGGCTATTCGACGACGTACTTAGTGTTTGGGTACACTAAAACTTTGGAGCAAGGCGATGATGGAACCACATGGCGAAACCTGGTGTTGTGCTATGTGAGGGAAAGGAACAGACTTTTGAGTGCATTCACAGACAGTTGCCAGTGCTTTGACCATGCTATCCAATTCCTTTTGTACCTTCCTTAATTGTGGTACTAAGAGATGCCAATTTGAATTAAATGTTTCATAATGTAAACTTTCAATTGCTTCATATGATCTGTATATTGATTTTCACATTTACTCTTATTCTTGTTGTTAAATTTAAGGGAACCAAAGTTTACTTGATGTACAATTCCTACTAAAACCCTTTCTATTTACATATTCTCTTTATTAGAGATAGACAAATCATTTCGTATGACAGCACTTGTGTATACACTTTGTTCAAACTATTTTCTATAATCAAATTTTATACTTATGTTGAGTCCATATGACTCAACAACGTAGTAAAATTTTAAGAAAGCCGAGTAGCGGCATATGTAATTATGTAATAGGCGTATTTAAACTGTTTTAGCATGTAATTATCTGAACTGTTTCTTATTTAAATTGTTTTGTTAATTAAATTGCATTGTGTATTATTGAGAAAGAGCGGGAAACCGCGCATAGATACATTTTGAGAAAGAGCGGGAAACAGCGCGCAGTAATACATCTGTAATGGTAGCAGGGATTGTCTGCACCAAAAACCATTGTTGGCGGCGAGACCGCACTTTTGTAGCATTGAGCGTTGGAAGCGAGCAGTTGCGAGTAAGATGTGAGAGGAGGCAGTCGTAGCTAGCGAGACATGAGAGGAGGTCGCTGTAAGCGAGGTATGAATTAACACTTTGAAAGAAGCGGTGTGCTCGCCAGCCACTCGCTATATGTAGCGCAATGCTAGTTTTTAAGAATTTTTGTAAAGAACTATGCCCCTTGTAATTGTTTGTCAAGATCGTTCTCAGAATATAGTTATGTAATTTTGATGGAAAATTAGGTATGTAGCGCAACGCTACTTTTTAAGAATTTTGGTAAAGAACTATACCCCTTGTAATTGTTTGTCAAGATCGTTCTCAGAATATAGTTAACTTCTACCAGATTAAATGCATTAAGAATTTTCTATCCCAAAATCATTCACGTAAATGCTTTACGGAATTTATTGTTATCTTAAAAGAAAAGTCTAAACTGAGCTTCAGCTTTTATCAAATCTAAATTAACTTCAACTTAAAGAATTCCAGTCACAAAGTATTATGAAACTCCACCAGCAGCTTATAATTATGTTAAAGAGAAGTAAGTATATTCATTCCACAGTTTGCTGTAGCAGTCAGATGGCGATCCAGTATAAATAATTAAAGGTAAGAATCAGTCTTAATAATTTCAGGTAACGACTGAGGGCCACGGCGACAACACATTTTATGTTTCGTCGTAATAATCAGCAGGTAGTCTTGACAGAGCAGCAGTTAAAAGATTTTAAGAGACGCAGCGTTCAGTCAGCAAGCAAACGTTCATCCAATATTAGACGGGAAGGTTTCAGGAGACCATGGCTGCGGTTACCCTAGACGCTGCATCACAGACAGGAGGGCCTGCGATGGTGTACTCAACAACGAACCTGGGTGCACGAATGGCAAAACGTCATTTTTTCGGATGAATCTAGGTTCTGTTTACAGCATCATGATGGTCGCACCCGTGTTGGATGGCACCGCGGTGAACACATATTGGAAGTGTGTATTCGTCATCCGGAGTGGCCGAGCGGTTCTAGGCGCTTCAGCTTGGAACCGCGCAACCGCTACGGTCGCAGGTTCATATCCTGCCTCGGGCATGGATGTTAGTTAGGTTTAAGAAGTTCTAAGTTCTATGGGACAGATGACCTCAGATGTTAAGACCCATAGTGCTCAGAGCCATTTTTTTTGTATTCGTCATCGCCATACTGGCCTATCACATGGCGTGATGTTATGGGGTGTCATTGGTTACACGTCTCGGTCGCCTCTTGTTCCCATTGACGGCACTTTGAACAGTGGACGTTAGATTTCAGAAGTGTTACGACCCGTGGCTCTACCCGCATTCGATCTCTGCGATACCCTACTTTTCAGCAGGATAATGTACGACCACATGTTGCAGGTCCTGTACTGGTGTTTCTATATACAGAAAATGTTCGACTGCTGCCCTGGCCAGCACATTCTCCAGATCTCTCACCAATTGAAAACGTCCGTTCAATGGTGGCCGAGCAAAATACGCCAGTCACTACTCATGATGAACTGTGGTATCGTGTCGAAGCTGCATGGGCAACTGTACCTGTACACCCATCCAAGCTCTGTTTGACTCAATGCAGTGGCGTATTAAGGCCAGTGGTGGTTGTTCTGCGTACTGATTTCTCAGGATTTATGCACCCAAATTGCGTGAAAATGCAATCACATGTCACTTCTAGTATAATATATTTGTCCAATGAATGCCCGTTTATCATCTGCATTTCTTCTTGGTGTAGCAATTTTAATGGTCAGTAGTGTACATCCTTACAGTTGCGCTGCTATCGACCAGACGTCATCTATCAGGTGTAGAAACATGCATGCCAACTTTCGCTTATGTCGCACAATTCCTTCTTAGTACTGGGACTTTTTCCCGTCAGTGTAGATTATTTGTGTTATAAAAAAAAAAGGTATGAATTTTTGTTCTTTATGAATATCTGCAAAACTTACCCACGGCCTGGGTTTCAGTGTAGGCTGGCTACAGTGTTTATTGTCTTAAGATTTGTAAAATGAAACAGATAATTTGACGTCATATTTTCCTGTTTTCCGTCTTTCCTTTAGTTGCTTTAAATTCTATTGGTATTTCGCGTGTACGCAACGAACTGAAGGCAGGTTATTTGTTGCTATACACGTTTTCACTTCATTTATTTGGGAAGCATCTACAGTGACCTGTAATACAGGTTTCCTTTTTTTTGCGTACAGTAAACGTATTGTGTGGTAGATATAATATGCTTCTATATTACATTTTGTCGGGGCTTTGTGTTGTTTTCTAAGTTAAAATCGTCTTTTATAGCACAAAGTTCGTAACTTGCATCCTGATCCGCACACAGGACACTACAAACGTATCAAATTATTTGGTACTATGTGTAGAGTTGGCTAAAAAGTGGCATCCGGTTCTGTGCTGTTAGCACACATTAGGCCTCGCTTCTGTCAGGTTTGGTTACGGAGAGCCACAACCTTACTGTGTTTCTACATAGTACCGGCGTTACCCAGTCCACAGATTTGAGAAATAAGTGTAGGACGTTGTCAGTTTCTGATTGAACTCATCCCGAAGTCAGGAAAGGACTGCCAGCTTTAAGAGATAACGCTGCAACGAGGTGTAGCAGGCACGTTGAGGCGAAGAGAGAAGATTAGAGAAAGAAGGAAGACGATTCTAACGGGCCGGAGAGGTCCATTACGGTTCGGTTTCGACTATGTGATAGGCGGGTTGGCGACGAGGCGTGACAGCAAGCCACTCCAGAGAGGTAGAGGCGCGAGGTGTTCGGATGGGACAGGGCCGTCACCCTGCGGGTTACACTTCGTGGGGTACGTGTCGGCAGGAGGTGTGGGAGAACACCGTTCCAGAGAGGAAGGCGGCAACATCACTCAACAGACGGGGCAGAGGAGGCGGCCAGCAGCAGGAAAGAAGATAACGTAATCGAAGGTGCGTAACAGCCGGCTCTGGGCCGACAGCGTTAAGCAACATGGTTGAGAGGGGACGCAATGAGAGAGTAGGCTCATGAGGCGTCGCAGACCCCAGAAAAACTCAAATAAGGCAAGAAAACTTGTTGGTACTGTGGTGTCACCGCCGGACACCACACTTGCTAGGTGGTAGCCTTTAGATCGGCCTCCGTCCTTTAGTATACGCCGGACCCGCGTGTCGCCACTATCAGTGATTGGACACCGAGCGCCGCCACACGGCAGGTCTAGAGAGAGTTCCTAGCACTTGTCCCAGTTGTACAGCCGACTTTGCTAGCGATGGTTCACTGACTTCTACGCTCTCATTTGTCGAGACGTAGTTAGCATAGCCTTCAGCTACGTCATTTGCTACGATCTAGCAAGCCACCATATTCAGTTACTATAAGAGCTATCTTCCAGAATGCTGTGAATCATGTACCGTCAAAAGCGACGTTCATCATTAATGGATTAAAGTTAAGTATCAAACTAATTACGTCCGCTTTCTGAATTCTCATTCCTTCTCATGTTCCAGACCTCACGTCAGTATAGTTCTTCCCTCCTCATGCTAGCCCGCTTGGACTAAAACGCGTGCATTTTGGCCTCCACTCATAACACGGTGTTGGCTCTTCTGCTAACACAAAAGGCACAGTATGCAATCACACGGCCAGGCAAAAGTAAGTGTAGTAATGTTGCACACTCGTCACCAGATAGGCAGTACATTAGTTTAGGTTGTGAGCGTGTGGGTGCTATTCTGTCATTCTGCGCAACGAATTCATCTCAGATGTACCCTTTTCCCTGTGGCTCCTGGAAGATGCAATTTCCACCCCCACATTACTACAGAAGTCAGACAGACGCTCCTAACGTTCTAAAGACAAATGCCTGAAAAACTTTCAGCAATCAATATCTTCTGGAGTCGTCCGCTGGAAGGAAATTACACAAAAATTGAGAAAATTTCTTACTTAACTAGTGGGATACTTGGGTACTGGAGTGGTGCTAGTAAGTGTAAGAAAAACATGAAACAAACGAAAATTATTATTTATTTGCAAAAATTCTAACGAAATCACAATGGAACTTTTAATTATGAACCGAACACGTTATTTCCGGGTTCTTTTCGGCATGTGAGGTTATCTCTTAAGCAAAGGATTCACTAGTGAAATTTCTGTACAAAGTTTAAGGTTGTTATTGACTTGGCAGAATGGCTGAGAGCCGGGCCTACTCAACTTGAATAATTAATTATCCATTACAATGTTGCTAGGTACGGTCGAGGCTGTCGCTTGTGAAATGCAGTGAAGTGCACTGTTGAGGAGGAAATATGGGGCTTGCAAGAGCTGCAGTGAACAACCGTAAACTGTGATGACTGCTGTCTGCGCTGCTCACTGCTGACAAATAAGATAACTCTCGTTCTATCTGGATTGACTTTCGCCTACCAAACTCTCCCTAAGCCTTGATGAAGTGAAGGACTCCTATTCACCCCTAGTTTTACTATTGGCGTGGTACACCGGTCAGATCACCAGTCCACCGCGATACCACTCAAAAATTCGCTCGCAGGCGTTTAACTGTAACTCTGTCCGTTCACACCGGACAATAAGTGTGGTGGCCAACACAGTGAACAATGCTAATTCGCAAGGACTCAATATACAGTCGCCCTCCCGTTCGCTCTCGACAGAGGTGCTCTCCCAGTGAAGTACTGAGGAGAGAGACTTGTTCTTCGCTCTTTGAGTACACATACGAGCGCACACTCTGTCGTTACGCGTTCTCGCTCCAAGAGCGCCAAATGGAACGACCCCTCTCCACGCCAGACGTGAAGGGGCATATCTTTCGGTCTCTTCCATTACTCCTTCAGCTCAAGGCATCAGAATTATCGTCTGCCAATCAGCATTGCTCTTCTAAAATGGGAGATTGACGTTTCGCTTACGGCGACCAATCCGGAAATCTGTAGCATCGGCGTTTGGCGTTTGCTGTCGCCCTGTGAAAATCTCTGAAACTGTGTGCTATATTTCTAAAGAATGCGTAGGTTGGGCGCTCCCACACAATGTAGCGGAATTTGCTTTTGAGCCGAACACGAGGCCGTTCCTCCTTTCACTCGGGCAAACCCTGTCCGCTCCACGGGCGGCCGCTGGACGACGTAGATAGTTCCCTGTGAAAACCTCTGAAGGGACTGGCGTCCTGGCGTGTGGTGTTTGCCTTTCCCCAACTGAAAGCTTTTGTGACCGTCGTGTCTTGAATGTGTGTAAGCCAGCCTCGAGTATTTCATCACGGTGCACACTTGCGATTTATTAGTTATTTGCGTATCATTTACATGAATTGATACAACATTGACTTTATCTTATCGAATTTGGGTTCTAATGAAGCGTCTTGATGTGTGGAATATGATTGTGAGGGCGGAATATTTAAGCAATGTAGGTCAGGAAACTACGACGTCTTACAAGGTGATGTTCTGAAGTTATTGCCACAATCATTTGATGGTAATAACACACAATTAAGTGAATTTCTAGATAACTGCGGACATGTATAACGTGTTACTCAACTTCGTTATGGAACAAATAATTTGAGCTACCAGCAGCGCCGGCACGGTAGCTCAGCGTGTTCTGTCAGAGGGTTACGTACCCTCTGTAATAAAAAAAACTGAGTTAGTCGATCATCAACGAACTTCATCGGATGTCTTACGACGTCCGCCCCGAGCAGATACAACGAACTAAAGCGTTGCCGGCACGGTAGCTCAGCGTGTTCGGTCAGAGGGCTGCGTGTTCTCTGTAATAAAAAAAAACTGAGTCAAAGAATTAACGATGAACTTGAACGGATGTCTTGTGACGTCCGCCTAGACTAAACGCAACGAACAATATCGAACAAAATGAATAAAAAATAAAAAAAACTAAAAGCTTTTGTGACCGTCGTGTCTTGAATGTCTGTAAGCCAGCCTCGAGTATTTCATTACGGTGCACACTTGCGATTTATTAGTTATTTGCGTATCATTTACATGAATTGATACTACATTGATTTTATATTATCTAGTTTGGGTTCTAATGAAGCGTCTTGATGTGTGAAATATGATTGTGAGGGCGGAATATGTAAGCAAAGTAGGTCAGGAAACTACGACGTCTTACAAGGTGATGGTCTGAAGTTATTGCCACAATCATTTGATAGTAATAACACACAATTAAGTGAATTTCTAGACGACTGCGGACATGTATAACGTGTTACTCAACTTCGTTATGGAACAAATAATTGGAGCTACCAGCAATAGATTATTAGTCAGGTATCAGACGTCACTTGGCCAGCTGTACATGCTATTTTGATGGAAGACTTTGGTTGGAAGCAGACGTTGGGTTACTACCCCTGGAAAATGATCGCAAACTGACAAGAACATGGCGAAAGCATTACTCAGTGAGCTTCGCAAGTTAATACCTTACAGCGTCATTTTACAGAGGCAATCAAAGGTGGCAGAGTTAGCCGATTGAGCTGCCAGTATATCTCTGGTTCTGAAACTGTTTAGGGCAATTTTCATACAATGACTTCGTGATGACAGAATTAAAACAATAGTGAGGTAGTGAGGTAGCGCAGAAAGAGTAAGAGGCTGTCAACATTGCCTCTACAGCGAGACGTGAGATTGCATCGGCAAAGGAAAAGCCGACAGAGAGAGCTTTTAGAATACGGAGGACAGACAGCCCTATAAAGCTAACTTGTTTGAACCGTGGTAAGCCAGGACATGTGGCAAATAGATTCTCGCCTCCAAAAACGAGTAAGAATAATTAAGACAGAAACAGAGAGCAAAATCAAGGAGGCGGAAGAAAAGGCGGGAAGGCTGGCGAAATTAGAACGAGAAAACGCGGAATAGCTAGCAGAAATTGAACTAGAATTCAAAGGATAATGTAGAGAAACGGACGCTGTAAAGCCATTTCAGAGTTTCCAGTGCAAATTTATGGGACACAGAGCTCCATGCGCAGAATCCAATAACGTATTATGCTTTAAGTGCAGCCTAAGAGGTCATTATGACAGACAGAGCAATGACTGTGCGTGATTAACAGAAAGAAAGAAGACACCGAGACTAAAATGTGGCGTAATGAGACATCGCATTGCGCCTTATCAGCAAGATATTTACTGCCGACGGCACAAATTAGAATGATTTCGTAGAATTGTGGTTTACGTAAGGAAAACGGTATCCCATGAGGGTTGCAGTGGATGGTGTAGCACAAATTAAATTAATGAAAAAAGAAAATTTACGGAATGTAGGAATGTCAGAGACAGGTTTTATAACCAGAGGGATCACTAACATTATTGATAAGACGTAAGGTATTGTTGTTGTTAATGTTGTCTTCAGTCCTGAGACTGGTTTGATGCAGCTCTCCATGCTACTCTATCCTGTGCAAGCTTCTTCATCTCCCAGTACCTACTGCAACCTACATCCTTCTGAATCTGCTTAGTGTACTCATCTCTCGGTCTCCCTCTACGATTTTTACCCTCCACGCTGTCCTCCAATGCTAAATTTGTGATCCCTTGATGCCTCAAAACATGTCCTACCAACCGATCCCTTCTTCTAGTCAAGTTGTGCCACAAACTTCTCTTCTCCCAATCCTATTCAATACCTCCTCATTAGTTACGTGATCTATCCACCTTATCTTCAGTATTCTTCTGTAGCACCACATTTCCAAAGCTTCTATTCTCTTCTTGTCCAAACTAGTTATTGTCCATGTTTCACTTCCATACATGGCTACACTCCAAACAAATACTTTCAGAAACGACTTCCTGATACATAAATCTATATTCGATGTTAACAAATTTCCCTTCTTCAGAAACGCTTTCCCTGCCATTGCCAGTCTACATTTTATATCCTCTCTACTTCGACCATCATCAGTTATTTTACTTCCTAAATAGCAAAATTCCTTTACTACTTTAAGTGTCTCATTTCCTAATCTAATTCCCTCAGCATCACCCGATTTAATTTGACTACATTCCATTATCCTCGTTTTGCTTTTGTTGATGTTCATCTTATATCCTCCTTTCAAGACACTGTGCATTCCGTTCAACTGCTCTTCCAGGTCCTTTGCCGTCTCTGACAGAATTACAATGTCATCGGCGAACCTCAAAGTTTTTACTTCTTCTCCATGAATTTTAATACCTACTCCAAATTTTTCTTTTGTTTCCTTTACTGCTTGCTCAATATACAGATTGAATAACATCGGGGAGAGGCTACAACCCTGTCTCACTCCTTTCCCAACCACTGCTTCCCTTTCATGCCCCTCGACTCTTATGACTGCCATCTGGTTTCTGTACAAATTGTAAATAGCCTTTAGCTCCCTGTATTTTACCCCTGCCACCTTTAGAATTTGAAAAAGAGTATTCCAGTCAACATTGTCAAAAGCTTTCTCTAAGTCTACAAATGCTAGAAACGTAGGTTTGCCTTTTCTTAATCTTTCTTCTAAGATAAGTCGTAAGGTCAGTATTGCCTCACGTGTTCCAACATTTTTACGGAATCCAAACTGATCCTCCCCGACGTCCGCATCTAATACGTAAGGTATTATAGACATTGAATTACAGGTGACAAGAGACCTTTTAGTAGGGCATACAGTTTATGTAATAGGGGCAGAAATAGATCTACCGTTTGAGCATCTATTAGGAAGAGATTTCCTAATGAGAATACTGTGATACATTTCGACATGAAAAATTATGGATTCGTGGCAAAGATAGCGATCTTTTTGTTTGCGATCGTGGCCACAGAACGTGGAAAAGGGTGTCGAACACCGTAGGTACCGGTCATATAGCTCCAGACAAATAGTAGTTTATGATGTGCTTATGGTAAAGATAATTGTTTTGTTTTAATGTAAGCCTTGTAAAGGAACTCAAGATAAAACGATTATTTTGTGTATCCATTGTAAACTAAATGCTTTGTTCAGTTGTACATATATTCAAAGAAATTATGTAAATTAATGTGAAGAGTTAAAACTGCAGTGTTTCGATGTGAGTTCGATAAAGAATCTCATTACAAGTCATCATCATCTACATCTACATAACTACTCTGCAATTCACACTTAAGTGCTTGGCAGAGAGTTCATCGAACCACAATCATACTATCTCTCTACCATTCCACTCCCTAACAACGCGCGGGAAAAGCGAACACCTAAACCTTTCTGTTCGAGCTCTGATTTCTCGTATTTTATTTTGATGATCATTCCTACCTATGTAGGTTGGGCTCAACAAAATATTTTCGCATTCGGAAGAGATAGTTGGTGACTGAAATTTCGTATAAAGATCTCGCCCCGGTGAAAAACGTCTTTGCTGTAATGACTTCCATCCCAACTCGTGTATCATATCTGCCACACTCTCTCCCCTATTACGTGATAATACAAAACGAGCTGCCCTTTTTTGCACCCTTTCGATGTCCTCCGTCAATCCAACCTGGTAAGGATCCCACACGGCGCAGCAATATTCTAACAGAGGACGAACGAGTGTAGTGTAAGCTGTCTCTTTAGTGGACTTGTTGCATCTTCTAAGTGTCCTGCCAATGAAACGCAACCTTTGGCTCGCCTTCCCGACAATATTATCTATGTGGTCCTTCCAACTGAAGTTGTTGGTAATTTTAACATCCAGCTACTTAGTTGAATTGACAGCCTTGAGAATTGTACTATTTATCGAGTAATCGAAATTCAACGGATTTCTTTTGGAACTGATGTCATCAAAATGCCGATCGAGGACCTTGTAGATCTTGCGCCGACCTCACAGTGCTCCTCCATGCTTGGCGATCTTGTGCACTTTGGATCCAGTTGTCACGGACTCCTGACTGGCACAGGTCTTTCTGTAGCTCACTCTCTCATCGCTTGCTGGGTCTTCCGATTGGACGGGTACTTTCAGGTCTTTCCTTAAGTAAGGCTTTTGCCCGAGAGGTCTCTGGTCTCCTAGCAGTGTGGTCTGCCGAGCCTATTATCCGCGCTTTCAGTTTTTGAACGATGTTCGATTGCCTAATCAGCTCATACAATTTTCGTTTTTTCTACGTCTCCACGACTACCTTCCTGGACAGGCCGAAAGATCCTTCTCATAATTTTTCTTACAAAGACCAACAAATTTTCGTCATCCTTCTTTGTTGTGCTTAAGGTTTGTGTCCCATACAATAATACTGGCACTATCACGGCATTGTATGCTTTAAGTTTGGTCTTAATTGACAGATTCTTGGATGACATTATCTGCTTTAGACTGAAATAAGTTTTAGCCCCATTTACAATACGTTGGTTTATTCCCAGTTTTAAATTATTTGCCTGTGTTTTGAAGAGCTGCTGAATGATGAAGGTCCAGAGAGTGTATTTCCACATGAGAATAATACAGAGGGTGAAGGAGAAGTTGCAAACATTCAAGTGACTCAACAAGATGTAGAAAGAGCGATAAGCAACTAAAGAATAATAAGGCACCAGGAAAAGCTAGGATAACGGCAGAGGTGTACAAGGCAGGAGGAGAAACACTTCAGAAAGAGCTGTACAGTCTCATAAAAGAAGTATGAGAAATAGAGGAAATCTCAGAAGAGTGGAAGTCAGACGTCATTATCCCACTGCATAAAAAGAACAGTCGTAGGAATTGTAACAACTACAGAGGCATTTCTCTTCTAATTGTACCTTATAAAGTTCTATCTTTAATAATGCCTGAAAAACTTAAATCTTTTGCAAAACATATTGTAGAAGAGTACCAAGCAGGCTTCCAGGAAGGACGATCGACCATCGATCAAATTTTTACCATGAGGCAAATCTGGGAAAAGTGCTGGGAATTCAATTATCAGTTCCCGGTGACGTTCTTGGACTTCTCAGTGGCTTATGACAGTATCCACAGATCACGTATGTACACCATCCTGAGAGAGCTTGGTATACCCTTGAAGTTAACACATTCAAGGTGTGCACAGCGAAGACAAAAGCCAAAGTCAAATACAAAAGAGAGCTGTCCAAGGAATTCCATATTCTCGATGGTGTGAGACAAGGTGATGCTATTTTACCACTGCTGTTTAATCTGGTCCTAGAGAAAGTAATTCGAGAAATGAAAAGAGAAAACAAGGGCTGACGCTAAATGGTAGGATAGATTTATTAGGTTATGCAGACGGCATCGCACTTCTAGCAGAATCAGGGAAAGAGATGGCAGAAACTGTAGAGGACCTAGCGCAAAATGCAATTATGATCGGGTTACGGCTAAATGCGGAAAAGACTGAGGTAATGGAGGTATCAAGAGAAGCCCCTTATAGCATCAGATATATGCTAAAGTGGAAAATTTTAAATACCTTGGTACATGGTACAAAAGGCAATACAATATCAAGTAAGAACGTCAATAGTGAAGTATATACTGAAAGAAGTAGATGATTACATGCGCGTAGAGATAGAATTTGTGCTATACGAGTAGTGGTTAATTGGAAGGCGAACTATGTATGAACAGAAGTAACTAAGTGTATTTTCAAGGAAGGGTGGATAGAAGACGAAAAAAATAAGTAAAACAAAATGTATAGATGAATATAAATAAAGAATCGACTGAAAGAGGCACAAACTAACACGGCTGACAGAAGTTTCCCTCGGGGAGGGAGGTGTCGGGAATGTGTCGCCAGTGTGTCGCTAATTATGCACAAAGTGTGCTAGTAAAGGAGTACCTAACGTTGAAGGGACGCTAGGAAGGAGGAGGAACCGTTTTTTGCAGTAAGGGTAGTGTGGACAACATGACCAGCAGCATAAAACCTTCTGGAAGGAACCGAGGTCAGGAGGACAGCGCGTGATCGAGTGGGAGGCGCAGCATGCGATCCTATAGAGGGTAATTTTTTTCCCACCGTGTACAAACTCTAGGGATTGATCGATGAGAGGATGCAATACAAAAAAGGTCTAATGAAATGCATAGACTGCTGTCTCTGTAAGAAAGTATGATTGAATAAATGGTCTCTAGCATGGAAACCATGCATTTCCGGACATAAGTTCATTAGGCCTTGTTTGTTCCGTATCCTCTCATCGATTGATACATAGAGTTTGTACACGGTGGAGAAAAATCACCTTGGTATAAGCGGCGCCGCCGGTGCAGCTGAAAATTCCGGTTCCGATCTCGGTCTGCCTCAGACGCTGGAGTCGCACGCAGTACGCTGCCCCCCTGGCACTTAGCTGGACAGGGTACTTGCTGGAGTGCACAGCACAAGTCAGTGTATTAGTGTCTTGTAGGATCCGATAGAAGTTCCATATCCTACATTGGTGTTCAGTCTCACTTATTACTCATAGTTGCTCATCATTTTCTCATCGAGTTTCCTCATCTAAAAATATTCCAGGTTGTATTCTCGAGCACTAGGTCTATGAGTTGGACGATCCACTTCACAACTTGAGATAGCGTCAGCTCTCATCGTCATCTGCTCTCAGGACGCTACAGATTTTCCGTTTCTTTCCTTAGACTAGCCAAAGTTTGGTCTGTGTGATTTGTTGAAAAAAAAAAGTAAATGAATTTAGTAACTATGAATGAGAAAGTGGTAGGCTACAATTTTAAAGGACGGAGACTGCCCCGTTTTGTGAAGAGATATATCTGTGAAATAATATTTACATTCCTTTTCGTTGGCAGAATCAAAATAAAATTACTTACTTTCGTGTCTCCATTTATAAAAATGAATAGTCGTTTCATGTGCTCCCTGTATGCATTTAGACTGAAAAATGTTTATGTTGTCACGCGCGGTGTCTCTGCTAGCGAATGATGGACTGCCACTCCAGCGGCTACTGGTCCACTTATCCTGGTCCTGAAAAAACACCTGTAGTTTGCTGGGCTGTACACCGAGCAAAGCAGGCCAGCCTGTGGCGGTGGTCCCTCAACTGCACAGTGCCTGCCGGCACACTGGCGTGGGAAGCCGCTGCAAAGGACAGCGGAACCACACCGCAAATGCCAACTGATCTCTCTCTTCCATCTCGAACACAACGCGCCTGCTTCTGAAATAGTCATTAACTTCGATGAGCATAGTTTGGTCACTTCATACAACGTCAGCATAGGGCATGATAATCCTGTCGTTACATTTTGCAAGAATGACAAAATGGAGCTGTGAAGAATTTAATGATCATTCCACCACACTTTGATGAAAAGTTGCTACACCGAAAACTTGTTTCTAATCTTGACTGAAAAATCTTCCGTAATAAAAAAACTCTTACAATGTCGTTGCCTCCAGAAGCCTTAAGGTAACCAAATTATTACTGATGCTCAGCTATGTTTCTGACGAGATGGTGACCAAAGTGAGATTTCTGCCCTGCGTCAAGTCTACACTGGATGACCAAAATTCAAATAAACAACATATTTATCTGCGCAGGCCGGAGAACGTACAAGAAACTGACGTAGAGGGGTGTACCGCACATAACAAGGAAAAACATTCGAGATTGCGCAGCACACTATTGTCAAAACTGGCGTCCGACAAACGCAAAAATTTTGCAAGTGCCACTCTTTCCAGGTGTTGTCGGTAGGCCAAAGAACTGATAATCACATCTGCAGTGCATTCTATAACCACACAGAAAACGAATTCTAGTCATCCTCCTCACGCCAAGCTCAAGGAACTCGTCCCTCCTACACATTATGATTCCTCACTCCCTACAAAACTCTACGACAAGGGACTGAAACTAATGGTTTCTGCCACAGGAAAATCACTATTTCACCAGAAAACGTATGTCATACAGGCTAGACGTTAATAAACAAATCAACGAGGTGAGGTACCATGGGGGAAACAGTTATAGAGAATTTGTTACCTTATATCCTGTTCGTACTTCTGAAACAAAACTATGACAATTTTGAAAGGATCCACCGTTAATTCTCGCTGATTGTGATTGCTCTTATTCTAAAAAATCTGTAGTACAGGCATTATGCTTGTGCCGTAAGGAATTATCGCGCCTTGCGATTTTGAGATCTGTAGACATGAACCAGCACACGAATTTTAAAATAGAACGATATTGCGAAGTGCGTCTAAACCCAACGCCCTATGCATCTCCCTCTAAAGGCCAGATGCACATGTACAAAATAACCACTAGTCAAACTACAGTATGCGTCGCATCGAGATTTTTCTCCTAATCACTGGCAAGAAATAACGGGTAAGGAGTATCATTAAATAGCTTACACAACAAACAGAAAAAACCCACCATCAACTAAAACCATGGTACAGAAACCTTGTGATTGGAGAAGCGGCGCTTCTCAGCTATTCTCCTGAGCCCCAACTTCTCCAGGACGTGGTCTCTCCTCATATTGCCTGGGTCTCCGATCGCGCCAGTTGTTCCTCAGACTTGTGGGCGACAGCTGTAGCTGTTTCCCCTAACATTATGCATCGTCCAGTCACTGTCTTTTGAGTTTCTGTACTGATTTTTCTCCGATGCAGAGCCCATTTTCTTGTCTTCTTGTATATACGCATTGAGATCAGTTACGACTAACTTAAATGCATCAGTGCCGTTTATCTCAGCACGGAAGAAGGGTCATTTGTGTTAAGTTGGCACTGTATTAAGGAAGAGCTGAATCATCTCGGCATTACTGACTCCATTTTCGAATCTCCTCAAGATACTGCAGATAAGACTGAAAAGGTGTTGCTGAAAGTGGAGAGAATTTCATGATACTTTGTCTTACCCTATTGTACTCTGTATCCGGTTAGTACAGCTTCGTGGTCTCGGATTCGAATCCTACAAATGATGTACACCGTATGGTGACTGCCAAAACCCTCGCACAAGCTCCTCCATTGCTATGATTGCATGTAAATTCTAACCTTCTTTGGATTTGCAAGAATTTCCTTAAATTGCCGTATCCAAGTGTTAGTATGCAGGTGTCTGCCTGTGGTGTATGTGAGATAGTTTCTTATTTAAAAGAAGTGTTTACCATCAAAGTGCCTTCTGTTGACAGGCACGGACTCTGATGATGGACACATTTCCATCACAATAAACCTATTTTGCGTCGCTGACGGTACGCCACTAGACACAGAAGTGTCACCAACATTTCGCTCATTATGAGCTCTTACCCTAATCTCTGCCAGAGGCAGTGATGGCTTCACATCTCGCGAGCGTTTAGTCCTCTTACTTACATTCCCAAAGCCTCGTCTAAGTGAGACGAACCCCTCAGTTTCCTATAATCGCACGGTTTCCGTTGTTTCATCCTCCGTACTCTTCTCCGTAACCTGCGCCCTTTCGGAAAGCGAGTTGTTCGTCTCGTCAACTTTCTTCAGAATTTTATCTGCCCGAACTACCCTGGTAACGTTGACTTCGACTGTCTTTGACATCTAAACCACTTTTTCATCTACCTATTTCACAAAACAAACCCCTTGTAACGCCGTCATCTATATCTGAATATACATCCATACTGCGGCCATCTGACGGTGTATGGCCGAAGATTCTTCTGGAACCATCAACTGACGCCTCCTTACCTGTTCCAATAGCGAATGGCGAGTGGGAAGAATGATTGTCGGTAGGCTTCTTCATTAGCTCTAAATTCTCGAATATTTGGGTGAGGTGAATGTGTTGTCAGACTGTTCCTAATAACTTCTCTCCTGAAATTTCGGTAGCAAAATGGTTCAAATGGCTCTGAGCACAATGGGACTTAACATCTATGGTCATCAGTCCCCTAGAACTTAGAACTACTTAAACCTAACTAACCTAAAGACATCACACAACACCCAGTCATCACGAGTCAGAGAAAATCCCTGACCCCGCCGGGAATCGAACCCGGGAACCCGAGCGTGGGAAGCGAGAACGCTACCTCACGGCCACGAGCTGCGGACTTTCGGTAGCAAACCTGTCCGTGATACACAGCGCCTCTCTTGTAGCATTTGCCTCTGGATTTTGTTGAGCACCTCTGGAACGTTCTCGTACCAACTAAACAAGCCTCCACTAAAATATTTTGTCTCTGATTCTGCTTTTTCTGTGTCTGACCTTGTTCGTTTCCTACCTTGTGAGCTTTTCTTTCTCTTTCCTCTGATTGTTTCCAGCCCGCTTAGGCTTTTCAGTCCCTGTCCTCTGCTTTTCACTGTCTGCTTCTGGTTCGTCTCAGTCTGCCTCCGCTTACTCTACCATGTGCTTTACCCATGATGGAATAGACCTCATGTTTCCAGAGATTGAACTGATGTGTGGTACTGCCGATTTCAGTACGCAAATCTCGCTGTTTCGCACCGTTGATTCGCCGCTTCGGTTTCCTGCGTTTCAGACAACGCAGCTGCTGCTGAAGCGTTTCCCACAGAAATTCCCGACACGCCTTGACCCGATTTCATCGAATCGTCTTGTGTAAAAACTTTTTTTTGCTTCTCTGAATCGCACTCGGTTAATCCCATCCATGTATGGAGGAGAAACTGAAAATTACACCACAAATTTTAGCATCAAAAAATAAAGGTGCACACAAGAATTCTATCACGCGAAACTACGAAGTCTTTACGTGCACTACAAAAAGATCTTCACACGCAATAAAAAATCCTCACACGAAGTAAAAATAACTCAATAAAATACTTCGAAGTAACGTACATACAAAATATCAGAAGAAAGTCTGACTGAGCCATGTTCTCATATACTGCATCTGCTGGTTCAAGCGTACAGGAATGTAAAATGGGGAAAAAGAGTGGTTACAACTTTATGTACCCCAAGAGGTTTCACTGTGCCGTTCTTACTGTAGGAAAGTCAAAGCAACAAAAAGTAGGATCCTGTATTTTAGTCGTCCTGGCAGTTCCTTATTTAGTGTTTAAATTGTGAATTAATGCTAGCCCATGGCCGGCTTTTACTCCTAGGGAGGTGGATTCAACTCGCCCATCTTAATAAAACAAATGAAACGAGCGCGTACAATGCTCGGTGCTGTCACGGAACAACAAGTAAAACTAAATCGTACTGATTTGAGCTTAGCGTGTGCAATGTTCGTCGCTTTCATAAAACAATAAGTAAATTATTCTTGTATTAGGCCACAGTGCACAAGCACAATGCCGACACATTAGAGTTAACCATTGGGTATTACCTAGCACAGACGGCTGCGGTTACCGATTCCTCTAACTGCCCAACGTCCCGTATATATATATATATATATATATATATATATATATATATATATATATATATATATATATATATATATATATATATATATATGGGACGCGACTGTTCCACTCTGGTCACATGGTGCCGACAATCCACGTGGAAGTTTGCAAGGCTTCCTTTCCAGGCACACGACTCTGGTATTCTGAGTAGAAATAACCATGAAATAGCAGCAGAAAACGAATTAATATCGTATAGCGATACGTAACAGTAACGTTACACTATCTTATGTGTAAATAAGTCACAGTTCAGTTAAAAACGCTCTATTTCGTTACTTTTTATGGGAAAATCGATACGAGACTGAAAGGTAATTCTGCAACGGCCTGTGCAGGCAACTACATCTCTTTGGCACGCTGAAAATGCGTATCCGTCCATAATTCGAAGTCAACGATAAATGTCTGGTACGTAATTCCTCTTATTTCAAATCAATATTTAACACAATTTTCAATTCTGTTATTGTTCCAGGTGAAGAGAGTTTGAGCTAGTATAACTGGAAATTTGTAGCTTAGTGTGAGACACAAAAGAAGTTCAGTCTTCCTGAGTGAAGTGAGCTCCCTGTCTCATCTCGAAGTGACCCACCTGTTCTCAGCATGGGAAAGAAACACCTTTCCAAGAGCACGTCAAAGGCTAATGTTTTAAAGGGTTTGACATAAACATAACAAAACTCTTCACGAGGAAAAAAAAGGGTGTGTGTCGAATATTGATGAAGAGGATTGTGACATAAAGGTTAAAACGAATGAAAACTAGACTATTCAGAAATGCAGGGCTTATTTCAGTAGTGGTACAAGTCCACTTTTGTTCATTCTGAGATACAGAGCCATAAAGTCAAATGACCGCAAAAAAATCTGCAGTTGAGATGCCAGTAATATTCAAGCATATGGCTTCTTGCTAGAGATGAACCTTTCTTTCTGTTTGTTAGGACCATTAATGTCCGAAGCATTATAGGCAGCAAAGTGTACGTAATGGACTTGTACCACTATTGAAATAAGCCCCTCAAATATAACTTGTTCTACTTTGTGTGTTTAGGGACGACGACACCCTCACCAGTCAAAGTTAAAGTTTACGAAACACGAAATAACAAATAAGCTATTTCTTTGTTTCTTAATATACAAAGGGCGTTCGAAAAGTTTTGCACAGTCGTCTCTAATTTTTTTATTTTTTCCAAGAGGAGAAAGAGATTTTTTGGGAACAAACTTGGATCATTTAGCTATACATTGAGACTACTCAATGTAGACTCCATCAGCTATGACGCATTTGGGCCAACGTTCCTTCCAGGATGTAAATGCACTTTGGTCAAATTTTGGGGATTGACTTTTACACCATCGCTTGACACAGGTCATTCTCACTCTCAAATGTTTTACCACGCAGGTGGGCCTTCAGACGACCAAAGAGGTTAAAATCAGACGGAGCCAAGTCTGGCTGTAGGGAGGATGAGGAACAATTTTCCAAGCCATTATCCTGATTCTCTCCTGCGCCTTAAGGGCTGTATGGCGTTTGAAATTGTCATGGTGTAGTTTGATGAGCTGACCCTGCAGCTGTGGTCTGTGGCACGTCGCAGTTTGTCCAATGACAAACAGTAACGGTGCCGGTTAATTGTGGAGCCAGGTTCCAAAAAGTCAGTGAAAATGACACCGCACTGATCCCAGAAGAGGGAAGCCATCACCTTTCGGCCTGCTGTTCGTCAAAGTCTTGGTTTCTTCTTCTGAGGGAACCCGGATGACGCCACTCCATGTATTTGGTTTCGCTCTCAGGTCCAGACAAAAACAACCTGGGTAATGTCGCCGTCAAAACACTGTTTCCACTATCCAGCAAAGGTCTTCATAAGACCCTCGCACACATTCTTCCTCATAGTTTTCATTTCACTTGTCAGTAATCTAGGCACCTAACGTGCACAGATTTTTCTGTACCCTAGTGACTGTACAAGTGATACTAAACTACCCAATGGCAAACGAGTCATTTCAGCAAGCTGTTATGTCGTCACACATCTGTCATTTTGAATGGTTTGATCAGTTGTCTGGTTATTCATTTCACTCACTGTCGTCCATGGTCTACCGCATCGTGGATTGTCGAGTATAAGGAAATCACCTTCTTGAAACCTCTACTACCACCGTTGGATACTGCTACTATCCACTGTGTCCTCTTCATAAACAGGGAGCAACTTCCTGTGAATCGATATGGTAGAGTCATCGCCGGTCTTGAAGGGAAACTCCATCACCGACCGTCATCACCACCTGACATCTACTTCACTGTCCATTATGGCTCACCTGTAAATAAAAGAAAATACTTTTATACACCAACTAATACCTAAATGTTCCAAGTATATTCACAAAAAAATTCTTTCTCCTCCTGCAAGAAATTAAAAAAAATTAGAGACGATTGTGCAAATCCTTTTGAACGTCCTTTGGATGTTCATGATATGTGATAATTTGCTAATCTTTTAAGCAGTCTTAAGAAAGACGGATACTGCCTAATTTACTATTCTCCTTCTCACTGCATTTGACTTGATGATAGAATCTGAAACGGTCATACAAAGATATATTTTCACCGTTTCTTTCTATCACTACATCGATATTTAAGTGTAAATCCTTTAAGTGTAAATCCGATCTTGAGTGGTGCGTTACACCTGCCCCCAGGTATGTGTCAACTGGAACACACATAGCAGTAAGTACAACGTATTCATTTGGCGTAGATAACAGTCGTGCTGTGGTGATATCTTCTTCAGAATACATTACGACATAGGTTACTCAAGTAGTAAAAGGAGAACATGGCAGAAAATCGTCCAGGAAGACTTTACTAGAGAACGGTTATAATGAAGGAACACAGGTTCCTGTAGCATTTATGGCAACGCAAACTGTCTCAATAGTTCCGCGTTCTGTAGAAGTAACTCCCCTAACTGAATCATCGCTTTCACTGACAATTTTATTGCAGCCCACACGGTTATGGACACCGGTCTAGACTACATTGTACACATTCTGGGGCTGAAATTTATGGTCATCTAAGACTGTTGATAGACGCGTAAATAAAGATGGCAGATTTTCTTCATCGAAATTCGTTACTCGGTCGAGATCAGTTGCCTATGCACGACAAAGCGATAGTGAAATATTCCGTTTTAGAAAGGCATACAGCCAGTATACTCCGGCCATTTTTCCTTGGCTTACTTCAAGGTCCTTAATTCCGAACTGCAAAGGACACTTACATGCTGACTTTCTAACATCCCTTGCCGACAACTCTTAGTACATGTAGGGAGAAGGTTAAAATCGCCACAACTTCTGAAAGGTGAGCGTTAGGTCGTTGAAACTGCACGGTCTTCCGTGGGGCATGATGGGAATTAGTATGGTTTGGTTTAGCGGCGAAGCCATATTTCTTTAGGATGGGTTCGTCAATAAGCAAAAGTGGCGCATTTGGGGGACCGAGAATCCGCATTTCGTGATCAAGAAATCTCTGAACCCTAAACGGGTGACTGCGTAGTGTGGAATGTTCAACCATGGAATAATCGCTACGATATTCCCTGATGGCACGCTGACTGCCGAACAGTACATGAAGGTTTTGGAAGATAATTTGATTCCTGACTTCGACAAGATGAGGTTAATGCAAGACGTAGCTCGATCTCATCGAAGACGGAGAGTGATGTCCTGAAGGAGGACTTTGGGGACCGCATTCTGGCTCTGGCGTACCCAGAGGCCACTGGCATTGGCCTCGATTGGCCGCCATATTCTCCGGATCTGAACTCATGCGACTTCTTTTTGTGGGGCTGTATTAAGGACAAGATGCACAGCTATAACCCCAAAACCATTGTTGAACTGAAAACAGCCAACCAGGAGGTCATCGACAGCATCGATGTTCCGACACTTTTGCGGGTCATGCAGAATTTCGCTATTCGTATGCGCTACATTATTGCCTATGGTGGGAGGTGTATCGAACCCTCATAACCTAAATCCGCATACCTGTAGTGACGTTTACATTTGGAATAAAGTGTGCGCATGCCGTAGTTGGTAAAAAAAAATTGTATTTTATTCATACAGTTCAATTATCGTCGCTCTGTTTTATAGTCTACTCATTTTGTTCCTCATTTTGTTCCTCATTTTGTAGTAACATTTATGCAGTGGTGCGTGACATTTGCCAGACGCTCTCGCCACAGAGTTCATCGATCCTCAGGAACTGAAAACTTACGCAACTGCAACTTCCATACGTCCCCTTGGCAGTTGTCCCCTCTCCGTTTTACGCTTACGATTCCTCGGCCTACTGTAAATTTAAAGAATAATCTGATAATACTATTAAAACATGGTAAATAATGCACAAACGGACACAAAAACTGTTCACTTTCATTGAGGGTACTTGTAACATGTTATAAAAGCCCCGCGCTGTTAGACCTGACAACCCCATATTAAGGTTAAAATTGAATAACTCAGTCACAGGAATATATATAAAAAGTCCTAATCGAAATAAAACTACAATAACTAAAGTCTATTTTCACGTATTAGTTAAAATAAATTCCTTACCAGAAAAGGAGTAGATAATGCAGTAGAGAAAATCTATTTTTTTTCAATCCACTAAAAACATGTTCCGACCTCTCACACAACCAACTCATAAGCTGTGTGTTGCTTTCCTTCCGGAAGACCACTCAGACCTACTGCTACCTCTGGGAAATCGACGATCGACATAAGCAGGAAAATATAAAATTTTACAGCCTATGGTGACTGCTTGTTTAATGTTTGTGACCCCTGTATTTACAAATGGTTCAAATGGCTCTAAGTACTATGGGACTTAACATATGAGGTCATCGGTTCCCTAGACTTAGAACTACTTAAAGCTAACTAACCTAAGCACATCACACACATCCATGCCCGAGGCAGGATTCGAACCTGCGACCGTAGCAGAAGCGCTATATTTACGTTAGGGTTTCTCTGGAGAGAAAGTTTATGTTGTTTTGTTATTTACTATTTCGAGTTTGTTGTTGTGACGCCGTTTTGTTATTGTTATTAGTGTTCCAGTTGTTTCTTCTAGCTAGGATCTATTGTTAGCAGACACTACGACCAAAAGGTTGCCTGCGTATGCGACAAATTCATCTGTCATTATTGTTCCCTCCAGTAGTTGCACGCGGAGTTCAATAGTGATGTCCCCGATTTTTGACTCCAGATAGCCGAGAAAGAAAAATTCGTTTATACACTCCTGGAAATTGAAATAAGAACACCGTGAATTCATTGTCCCAGGAAGGGGAAACTTTATTGACACATTCCTGGGGTCAGATACATCACATGATCACACTGACAGAACCACAGGCACATAGACACAGGCAACAGAGCATGCACAATGTCGGCACTAATACAGTGTATATCCACCTTTCGCAGCAATGCAGGCTGCTATTCTCCCATGGAGACGATCGTAGAGATGCTGGATGTAGTCCTGTGGAAAGGCTTGCCATGCCATTTCCACCTGGCGCCTCAGTTGGACTAGCGTTCGTGCTGGACGTGCAGACCGCGTGAGATGACGCTTCATCCAGTCCCAAACATGCTCAATGGGGGACAGATCCGGAGATCTTGCTGGCCAGGGTAGTTGACTTACACCTTCTAGGGCACGTTGGGTGGCACGGGATACATGCGGACGTGCATTGTCCTGTTGGAACAGCAAGTTCCCTTGCCGGTCTAGTAATGGTAGAACGATGGGTTCGATGACGGTTTGGATGTACCGTGCACTATTCAGTGTCCCCTCGACGATCACCAGAGGTGTAGGGCCAGTGTAGGAGATCGCTCCCCACACCATGATGCCGGGTGTTGGCCCTGTGTGCCTCGGTCGTATGCAGTCCTGATTGTGGCGCTCACCTGCACGGCGCCAAACACGCATACGACCATCATTGGCAACAAGGCAGAAGCGACTTCATCGCTGAAGACGACACGTCTCCATTCGTCCCTCCATTCACGCCTGTCGCGACACCACTGGAGGCGGGCTGCACGATGTTGGGGCGTGAGCGGAAGACGGCCTAACGGTGTGCGGGACCGTAGCCCAGCTACATGGAGACGGTTGCGAATGGTCCTCGCCGATACCCCAGGAGCAACAGTGTCCCTAATTTGCTGGGAAGTGGCGGTGCGGTCCCCTACGGCGCTGCGTAGGATCCCACGGTCTTGGCGTGCATCCGTGCGTAGCTGCGGTCCGGTCCCAGGTCGACGGGAACGTGCACCTTCCGCCGACCACTGGCGACAACATCGATGTACTGTGGAGACCTCACGCCCCACGTGTTGACCAATTCGGCGGTACGTCCACCCGGCCTCCCGCATGCCCACTATACGCCATCGCTCAAAGTCCGTCAACTGCACATACGGTTCACGTCCACGCTGTCGCGGCATGCTACCAGTGTTAAAGACTGCGATGGAGCTCCGTATGCCACGGCAAACTGGCTGACACTGGCGGCGGCGGTGCACAAATGCTGCGCAGCTAGCGCCATTCGACTGCCAACACCGCGGTTCCTGGTGTGTCCGCTGTGCCGTGCGTGTGATCATTGCTTGTACAGCCCTCTCGCAGTGTCCGGAGCAAGTATGGTGGGTCTGACACACCGGTGTCAATGTGTTCTTTTTTCCATTTCCAGGAGTGTAGTTAAGTAGTATGATGTATGTATGTGCATTTCGTCTTCTATTGTTTTCTGCATTTGGAGTGAACATACGTGATATCTGACTTCATGTCGGTTGTTCACCATCCTGATGTCGGCACCGCCGAGTCGCCGTATTCGCGATATGGTCTCGCTTCGCACGTCTTCTCCGGCACATTCTGGTCCAAACCGTCTTTCTGGCGATGCGTACTGCCGTAATTTGGATTGCTCTCAGGATGTAAATTTTCCAATAAATGGACAATGAAAATTTCTTGATAGTTTTGTACAAAAGTCTACTAACTCTAGCGTCTGCTGATCCCAACATTGTTGTAAGGTGGGGTTCTTGTTCACCATAGCACTCACTTGTTTTAGTATTCGCTATGAGGAAGCTTTCCGTTTTGGGCATTCTAGTGTTATGTTGTTCACATTTTCTGCATCGAAAGAAATTGAACGTTTCTAACGTCCAACATCTTGTTTTATCCTGAAGGAAGTGTTATCTATATAGTTGCGAAGTAACCATCGAAGATGAGACTGGGGAAATGATTGAAAGAGTGCTAAGAGCAAAAGATACGCACATTGTGCTCATTAGAAAAGTGATAATATATGGAATGAACAAAACGAGGTTACAGTATTAATGCAGGTGTTGCAGTAGCAAAACAACACAGTTTCAAAGGAAAACCAGCTAAATAATAAAGAGGCTTTTCTGATCGGACAGTGCCTACGACAGCGGTGTATACCGTATCTCCAGGCCTGCGACAGCAAAACTGCGCATTCGCCGGAGCTCGTGTTGTTCGATAGCGTACAAGCCAAACAAGCAGACACGACCGCAGGCAGGCAACTGCCAAACAACTAGAGCGTGAGTGTAAATAAAACCGCGAGGCCACGAAACACTGGACAGGCTCCATCCTCACCTACACAACCTCGCTTTCTGTTAGGACTTGCAAGAAAAATATCTAGACCGTTAACACACTCGCCGCTAGAAAAACGATGGTCGTCACAAACGAAGCACGGTAAATTCGTTCTTCGTAAGGACACCGAATGGCCTCAGATTATGTCGCACGAGCTGCGACGACGATACGTAACTGTAAAACACGCTATACTACTGCTTAAGACTCTTTAGGTTACTCCATAAAGAATTTTTGCATTACTAGAGATCAAAAGCAAAAAAAAAAGCAAGCGATCTCAGAGCACCTGGATCAGACGGACTTCATTCAGAAGTATTAAAAAAGATAATATCACAGATCACCCCATTCCTTAAAACTCTGCTAAACGACGCTCTGCGCCTGGGTCGTGTGCCTACAGTTTGGGTTGGGTTATTTGGGGGAAGAGACCAAACAGCGAGGTCATTGGTCTCATCGGATTAGGGAAGGACGGGAAAGGAACTCGACCGTGCCAAGGAACCATCCCAGCATAGGCCTGAAGTGATTTAGGGAAATCACAGAAAACCTAAATCAGGATGGCCGGACGCAGGATTGAACTGTCGTCCTCCAGAATGCGAGTCCAGTGGCCTACAGTTTGGAATGTCTCCAAGGCAGTCGTAATAAAGAAGGTAGCTGACAGGGATCCATCAGATCCTAAGTCATATAGTCCTTTATGTCTTATAAATATGCTTGCCAAACTCCAGGAAAAGCTCCTGTGCAGAGGTTTAAATGGCCTAAGCCAACAGCAGTTCGGCTTCAGAGAGTCAAAGTCGATTGATGATGCCATCAACCAAGCGTTGCAGTTTGCCAACAACACCAGGGCTAAGTAGCCTATGACAGTTGTGAGCGACATTGCTGGTGCCTTTGATAACCTCTGGTGGCCAGCGATGTTGAAGAGGCTCAGAAAACTGGAGGCACACGAAACACTATATAACCGTCTACTAGACTACTGTAAGAAGAGAGTGGTCAAATGCCAAATGGACTGCCGAAAAGCAATCAAACGAGTTGCAAAAGGCTCCCCCAACGAGCCATCTGTCGCCCCATATTCTGGGACGTCACTGTCGAACTAATGGAGGAAACAATAACGACAGATGGAGTTGTCGCATACGCAGGCAATTGTTTGGTCGTAGGGTCTGTTAAAAGTAGGTTCTAGCTAGAAGAAAGAGCAAATGGAACACTCAAAACAATTACACTATAACGAACTCAAGAGAGCCGATAACAAAAGAACATACACTTTACTGAAAGGGTCTTTCCAGAGAAACCCTATGGTAAAAATAGGGGACACAAACATTAAATGGACAGTGACGATACAGTATCTGAGGGTACAGCAAAATTTCCACGAACATATGTCTACTGTCACAAACAAAGCAGGAGAAATACTACACAAGCTGGCAAAACTAAAGTCAGAACAATTTAAAGTCCCATTGTCAAGTAGACCGACATGCCATTATGTTCTCTTCGAGTTGGTACTTAGCTCACCGCCGGCACATGGGCTCACAAGTTGAGCCTATCAACAAACTGGACCCTTGTTGGACTTACTTAGACTATCGGGATCTTTCATGAAGACCTCAATGGAATCACTCTGTGTGCTGCTCGGAATCTAACCAATATACATTACGAAAAGGTATGGAGCGGCTATATACTGGCTAAAGGTGGGAACGCACGACCAGGTTCGACAGATCACTGCAGTACCAATTGATAAGAAATGTCGACTGAAAAACTGGAGGATGGGTACCTGGCGAGGTCAGTGGGATACAAGTGGTAAGAGCCGCAGGCTACACCAGTTATTTCCCGATGAAACGGAGAGACTTAAACAAACATATCGATCCCAGCCGCGGTATGGTCCAGTTCTTAAGAGGACTTGGCCCTTCTCCCACGCACTTAAACCGCGTGAGTGTGAGTAAGACACAAATGTGTAGATATGAGGAAAAAGGCACTCCAGAACACATCGTCTTTTTCTGGGGACAATATACCAACATCAGACACACAGTACACTTAAACCGGAACAAATTCAGGAACCATACACGCAGTGCTCAGGGAGGAAGACCAATGGACCATGTTAGTCACACTCACTGACGATATATGCTAAGCGACCTATAGTGGGTATGTCCGGGCCAGACAGTGACCGTATATGCAAAGACAGGAAGGAAACCACAGGTTGGAAAACGGCACTGATTCCGTCTTGGAATCAGGTGATGACACTGATCCCGACACAACCATAAACGAAAATTAAGAAAGACCCTAAATAAGCAGCACAACAGCCTAAAACGACATGAGGATAAGGTTAGTTATTAGGAAATCTAGAATAGATGCTAGAATTAGATGAAGAGCTGTGATTGGCGGTCGGTGCCTTCATGGACAATTCCAAGACACTCACCATCATACACACTTGGTGAAAGGACCTTCCTCCACTGTCATCTTTCCTAACTTCTGTTTCTATTCTTCCTAAAAGTATCGTTATGGTTTATAGTTCAATCTTCCAAAATGTTGTTAATTTCATAAATGTTTAGTATGTTTTACCTGTCTATCTTAAATGTGAGAATTTTGTTTATTTTTCCGAATTCAAAATATGTTCGTAAGTCATAATATGTCATAACCTCTTCTCTGTTTTCATAAATTCCTATCTCCCATTCATAAATCACTAATTTTGAGAGTTTCGTTTCTCAATTGCTTTTAAGTTTATAAGTATTTAAAGCTGCTATATTATTAATCCTTTTTAAAACTAAGAAATAACAAATAAGTAAATATTCTGTACGTGTACTGTTTCGTATTGTGAAAGTACGGCCTGACTCAGTAATAAGGTGGCAGGTCATTTGCAAATGGCGACAAATAAATAATAATAATAATAATAATGAATTAGCAGCCATGATTTCCACTTCATTTAAACGTTGCACGACAAGTTTTGGTGAATGACTTCAATTTCCAGGTGCATCTTTCGTGCCTTCTGCCATTGTCTACTGATGTTTTTCGTGTGTGATGGGCTGCAATGTTCTGTTGCCTCTGCTGTAACACACATTGTCGAGCCACGTTAACACGACCGCCTGTCAAGAAACCTGAAAAACCGCCTTTTGCTGCGCGGAGCGGTGTGATACATGCAGGAAGAGAGTCCGTGAGTGATATGAATCCGTGGTGTCTGTTCCTTCAGACATGTAAGCACAAGATACAGATTTCGAGTCTCACGCCGCCACAGTTTTTCACTCATTGTCAATGATTCTACATAAAGTCCTGACTCAACTTGTAGCAGCTGGTATCATTAGTTCCTTTCCTTTTTTTCTTAATTTACCTTTCAATTTACCTAATATGTGTCAGGGTTGCGGATCCCACGTGACCTCCGAAAGAACATCATGGATCTAAAAATAACAAGCATTGACGGCAAGAACAGGAACTTCGGATATGTGGCGCTAGGTATGAACATGGGCAAGCTGGAAGCGTGCCGTGATGGTCCGCACATTTTCGATAAACCCACAGCCACCAGCTGCCACAGATTGCCTCTCATTTCTTTTGTCGTGGGGGATTCTGTGTTTTGGTGGCCCCTTAATTCTACCTTGTCTTTTCTTTGCAGGCGTTTGTTTAAAAGTTTGAACAATGTTGTAACCTGGTGTTTCGCATTACAGAGAGGATCAGGTTGTGGAATGAGGCCAAGATCAATTACTGTTTGTCATCCCAAAACACACAACTTTATTCCTCGAAACAAATGCACAGTTTTCTTTTTAAAACAACAAAGCTTAACTCACTTCCGAGGGCCCAAGTAACTTCTCCAAATAAGGTTAAATAATTCCTTCAAAAACACCAGGATTCAGAGAAACGGCTGAAAGCTTTACTTAAGTAAAATTGCAATATCTTCTCGGCTGAAAGCCGAAGTAATATTTGAGATCAGCTGAGGAAATTCCTTAAAACCAAGCATTTAAAAATTCCGGCTAAATGCCACATTAAGGAAAATTCAAATTTTTTAAAACGTTATAAATAACAGGCTTTAAGGATAAACTTTTACACAGTAAAACAGAAAAATATCTTAAGAAAACTTGAAGTAGCTTGTCGGCTGAAGGTACAAACAATTACTCAGAAATAATTAAAGACAACCTTAAGAGAAACATTTACAGAACACGGCTGAAGGCCCTTCCAAGAATTCAAAATAATTAAAGAGAAGGCTTCCAGACAAGGATTTACATATTAAAGCCACAGATTGTGAAACAAACATGGCCGAAGGCCTAAAATCCGCAGCTAGTGGTCGTGCGGTAGCGTTCTCGCTTCCCGCGCCCGGGTTCGATTCCCGGCGGGGTCAGGGATTTTCTCTGCCTCGTGATGACTGGTTGTTGTGTGATGTCCTTAGGGTAGTTAGGTTTAAGTAGTTCTAAGTTCTAGGGGACTGATGACCATAGAGTTAAGTCCCATAGTGCTCAGAGCCATTTGCAGGTCTAAATACAGAGCTACAAGAATTTTAAATAAAACACAGCTGAAGGCCTATTCTTAAAATAGTTGACATAAGTTCGACTGAAGGCCGTATACTACACATAAAACACACAATATTAATACACGACCGAGGGCCTGGCACAGTACCTTAGACCAAATAAACTGACAATTACAAACAACCAACAGTGGTGCTCAGAAGTGTTCCAAGGGTCGGCCTGGGGAAGAAACTCTAACACTAAACAATGGGGTGGCAACACGACTTAGGGACGACTGCAGAACCAACCAACATCCTAATCAGTTCCATTAATTCCCTTTCACGCGACACACTCGCAGCTCTATTTCAACCGACCGACTGACTACTCCAGTAGTCAGTCAGCATTCATCTGGTCATTGGAAATCACAGAAGCTACATACGGTTCCACGTAAACACACTTTCACAAGAACTCGAACAATGGTAAAGGTAATCACTGTGGGACAAGGACGAATGAATTCGACAGACAGGGAGTTTCCACAAGCAGTCGGCGACCAAATACACGTCGTCCGATGGGACGACCGACCGGCCGACCAACTCAGGTCGGTGCCACTGAAGTTACGTGCGTCGGCAATGGTCGGGCGACTATTAGCTATCCGAAGCTAACTGCAACTCCAAACACACTCAACCTCGATTTCCGTTCGGAATTCGGAGACACGGCGACCCGGGCACACTGGCTCGGACCCAACCATGCAGAGGTAACTCTTGCGCATTGGCGTCGACATCTTTGCACAGGGAAGGAACAGACCCACGTCCGGCAAGATGACCAAATGACGAGACCCAGAAACGGTCAAAGGATCAAATACACGGCGCCCGATAAGACAACCAACTGACGACCAACCTACGTTCGTCCCCCTCCAGTCTCCTTCCGTGGGAAGTTTACGTGTGTCGCCAGCAGTCGGCGTGCACTGGCTGTCCGCACCTCACTGGCGCCCCCTCCCGAATATAATACACTCCTGGAAATGGAAAAAGGAACACATTGACACCGGTGTGTCAGACCCACCATACTTGCTCCGGACACTGCGAGAGGGCTGTACAAGCAATGATCACACGCACGACACAGCGGACACACCAGGAACCGCGGTGTTGGCCGTCGAATGGCGCTAGCTGCGCAGCATTTGTGCACCGCCGCCGTCAGTGTCAGCCAGTTTGCCATGGCAGACGGAGCTCCATCGCAGTCTTTAACACTGGTAGCATGCCACGACAGCGTGGACGTGAACCGTATGTGCAGTTGACGGACTTTGTGCGAGGGCGTAAAGTGGGCATGCGGGAGGCCGGGTGGACGTACCGCCGAATTGCTCAACATGTGGGGCGTGAGGTCTCCACAGTACATCGATGTTGTCGCCAGTGGTCGGCGGAAGGTACACGTGCCCGTCGACCTGGGACCGGACCGCAGCGACGCACGGATGCACTCCAAGACCGTAGGATCCTACGCAGTGCCGTAGGGGACCGCACCGCCACTTCCCAGCAAATTAGGGACACTGTTGCTCCTGGGGTATCAGCGAGGACCATTCGCAGCCGTCTCCATGAAGCTGGGCTAAGGTCCCGCACACCGTTAGGCCGTCTTCCGCTCACGCCCCAACAGCGTGCAGCCCGCCTCCAGTGGTGTCGCGACAGGCGTGAATGGAGGGACGAATGGAGACGTGTCGTCTTCAGCGATGAGAGTCGCTTCTGCCTTGGTGCCAATGATGGTCGTATGCGTGTTTGGCGCCGTACAGGTGAGCGCCACAATCAGGACTGCATACGACCGAGGCACACAGGGCCAACACCCGGCATCATGGTGTGGGGAGCGATCTCCTACACTGGCCCTACACCTCTGGTGATCGTCGAGGGGACACTGAATAGTGCACGGTACATCCAAACCGTCATCGAACCCATCGTTCTACCATTCCTAGACCGGCAAGGGAACTTGCTGTTCCAACGGGACTATGCACGTCCGCATGTATCCCGTGCCACCCAACGTGCTCTAGAAGGTGTCAGTCAACTACCCTGGCCAGCAAGATCTCCGGATCTGTCCCCCATCGAGCATGTTTGGGACTGGATGAAGCGTCGTCTCACGCGGTCTGCACGTCCAGCACGAACGCTGGTCCAACTGAGGCGCCAGGTGGAAATGGCATGGCAAGCCGTTCCACAGGACTACATCCAGCATCTCTACGATCGTCTCCATGGGAGAATAGCAGCGTGCATTGCTGCGAAAGGTGGATGTACACTGTACTAGTGCCGACATTGTGCATGCTCTGTTGCCTGTGTCTATGTGCCTGTGGTTCTGTCAGTGTGATCATGTGATGTATCTGACCCCAGGAATGTGTCAATAAAGTTTCCCCTTCCTGGGACAATGAATTCACGGTGTTTTTATTTCAATTTCGAGGAGTGTACGACAGTACTCTTATCGATAAGCGCTGCTGGTGCCACTGACAGGCAGGTAAGACAGGAAATTAGTGACACCAGTAAATCTAAAAAGAAAACGAGGCTGTAGTATCGTAAAGAGAAGATGACAAACAATAAAAAGCATGAACACCAGCCGCGCACGGCTCCAATGTCTCGTAAAGTGCTTTTTCTGTTCTGTGTTTTCAGGTGGGCATTGCAGAAATTTTATTTGCTTGCGTGCTTGTTTTTATTGCTTGAATTCTCTATTTATCGCATTTGTCTATTCTAAAATGAGCAGCCCACCTCTCCCACCCCGTTCCGACGCGCCTCAGCTGCAAGGAATCAACGCAGTGCAGCTAACACAGATGTTTCAGTTTTAGACGCAGAAGATTGCAGTCCTTTTAAACAAGGTACAGCAGTTACTGACCAATCAATAAATACAGTGACCGACCGAAACCAACATGCCACAACTGTAGCTCCATGTGCCGTACCGCCGTTTTACCAGTTTAATGAAAAAGAAGAGGAATGGCACGAGTGGTTGCAGCAGCATGAAGAGCCCACATCATTGCTCACAGAGTGTCAGGTACTGTGAAACTGCATTACTTTTTGTCAGCGGTAGGAAGTGCAGTCTTTCGCTTCATTCAGAAGTAGTTCCCTTACGCCACTCCGATTGAACTTTCCTGTGATCAGGTTGTAGGTTCTCTAACTAACTACTACGAGCAACAAGTTAATGTGGTGGCAGCTAGGTACCAATTCTTTCGTTCCAAGGAAAAGTCAAATTTCGAGTGGGTAACAGATTTTCAGGGCATGGCGAGGAAATGAAAATTCAAATGTGCTTGTGGTGCTTTATATTCAGATGTTATGTTGCGTGATACGATCGTGTACGATGTAACTGATGTCAAAATTGTAGAACAGATTTTGAAACTGTCAGATCCATCATGTAGTGTAAATCGTAGATCAGTGTGATTTAGGTGCTGCAACGGCCGATAAATTTGAGCAGACACCAATTTGTCTGGTTGAGCCTGACCCGTCCCTTCCTCCCGACCAGCCCCGTAGGCAGAAAGAGCATGCGCTCGCCAAGCCGCTTAAAGGTTCTCTAAGGAGGCGGCCACATCAGTGAATAGAGGTGAGTCATTCCTAGGTCCTACTCACGGCACAAACGCCAATATTGTCCGTCCAGACAAGCACAGTGTTACGCTTGTGTTAAGACAGGTGCAATGTTTGCAGTGGAACAAACATAAGAATTTCGCCCACTCACAAATATCTATTCACAACTCACAAGTAATCAGTGCAGTGTACTCAAAGTCTGCTGCAGGGATTAGCAAAACTAGCAAGCAAAAGGTTTCTTCGGTGCTACGCCAGTCCAACAAACCTTTTGCTCATTTGCATCTTACAAGGGGACCCTCCATACTGTAAATCACGGATCTTGATGCGCTTCAAATGAATAGATGATCGTATGAAGTTGAATCGGTTTGCCCTCCCCATGAATCGTTAATCTACAAAAAAAAAAAAAAAAAAAAAAAAAAAAAAAAAAAAAAAAAAAAAGAAATACTGTCCCACGTACGGAAGAATTATAGAGCGCAAAAATTCTTCGTATATCAGTTTCGTGAACTTCCCGGGTTTCGCGCAGGACCAGAATTCATTTCTGTATTTCCCAGTTAACTCATCTACTCGTTTTTGAACGTTAGGACCAAATTTTACGGACGGTTCTTGCATACATAACAAAAACACATAGGAGCAGGATTCGAACACAGTACATCCAGCGCGATAGCCATGAACCTTTACCGTTGCCCTACGCTGACTTGCTCGGAATATATGTAATGTTACGGGCTGAAAAAGTTCGCAATCAACTTCAATATCGATTTTCTCAAAAACCAAGGCCCGTCGCTAAAAAACCGGATAGCCAGGTACTCAGGGTGAGTACCTGTACAACATACTTGAAGCGCATCAAAATCCGCAATTTACAGTACGGAGGGTCCCCTAGTTAGTGGAAAACGTGTGCAATTTCAGTTGGACACAGGGCATCTGTTACATTGCTGAATCGTAACACACATGAACTGGTACGCTTCCCACGCCTGTGAAAAACTAGCAAGCACCTGACAGCTTATAATGGAGAAGACATTCCCGTCCTCGGAAAATGTACTTTGCCTGTCTTGTATCACTCGCGTACGTGAAATGTGACTTTCACTGTGCTACAATCACTCGCTTGTGAGAACATATGTGACCTTAATTCGTTTGGCTTTCAAATTCAAGACAATGTGTTGTCAGTGCCTGCGTTCAAAGCCAAAGACAGTATAGCTAGTTTGCTGAAAGAGTCCCTCAACTCTTTTCTGAAGGTTTAGGCAAGGCTAACAATTTTGTTTGCACATATTACTATGAAAGACAATGCTCAGCCGAAATTTTGCTGGACCAGAACTGTTCCCATTACATTAAGGGACAAAGTAGCTGCTGAACTTAAATAATTGCAAGATAGCGGCGCTATTGCACCCAACCATGCTAGGCAATGGGCAAGCCCACAGGTTTTGATCCCCAAACGTTGGGGTCGCGTTCGCCTCTGTGTTGACTTTAAGTCTACCGTCAATCCAATCTGAGCACTATGGGACTTAACAGCTATGGCCATCAGTCCCCTAGAACTTAGAACTACTTAAACATAACTAACCTCAGCACATCACACAACACCCAGTCATCACGAGGCAGATAAAATCCCTGACCCCGCCGGGAATGGAACCAGGGCACCCGGGCGTGGGAAGCGAGAACGCTACCGCACGACCACGAGCTGCGGACCCCAAAGGATCTCATGGACAGATTAGGCTCTGGTAGCTACTTTCCCAAAATTGATTTACTCGACGCATATCTTCAAATACCACTAGATGAAGAATCTCAAACCGTTATTGTTGTGAACCCTCATTTGGGCATGCTTAAGTATTTGCGTTTGCATTTTGGCAGTGCTTCTGCACCGAGCATTTTCCAACGCTATTTGGAACAGCTGAGTGCTCAAGTACCAAACTGTGCAAACTATTTGGAAGATATTGTCGTGCTCCTGAATATCACATTGCAAATCTGTGTGCTTTGTTGCGTATGTTACCTGATATGTGACTAGCCAGTTCCTCGCAGTGTCAGAGGACTGCAGTCAGTATTAGGGAAAACGAACTATGATATTCAGTTTATACCGAATGCTGTACAAATCGCAGCTCCATTTCATCGCTTGCGTCGCAAGAACGTCCCCTTCGTTTGGACAGATGAGTGCTAAGAAGCTTTTTGAAAATTTAAAGATGCATTGCTCAGTGATCGATGGTTGGTTCACTTTGATCCTGACAAACCAGTTGTGTTGCAAGTTGACGCTTCCTCTTGCAGAATCGGTACAATGCTTTCGCACATTTTTGGTGATAAAGACAGGCCTACTGCTTTCGCATCAGAAGTCTTATCTATAGCTCAATGTAAATATTCACAAATAGAGAAAGAGGCATTGGCTATTGTGTATGGCGAAACCAAATTCCACCAATACTTGTATGGAAGAAAATTATACTTAGTAACGGATAACAATCCATTGCACTCCTTGTTTCATCCGATGAAGCCGGCTGCTGTACGAACTGCCCAAAAATTGCCAAGATGGGCTTTATAGTTGTCTCAGTACCAGTACGAGATTGTGTGTCGTCCGACAGCTGAGCATGGTAAAGCAGACTCACCTTCACGTCTTCCGATTGGCCCTGACACAGACGTTGGTGCTTTGACTGCATCTCCTTATCACATCGATGCTCAGCAATCTGAATTTCTTCAATCCTTTCCTCTGAACTATAGCAAAATCGCACAGGCCACGGAAGCTGATTCAGAAAAAAATGGCTCAAATGGCTCTGAGCACTATGGGACTTCTGGGGTCATCAGCCCCCTAGAACTTTAAACTAACCTAACTAACCTAAGGACATCACACACATCCATGCCCGAGGCAGGATTAAAAACGACTTCCTGACACTTAAATCTATACTCGATGTTAACAAATTTCTGTTCTTCAGAAACACTTTCCTTGCCATTGCCAGTCTACATTTTATACCTTCTTACTTCGACCATCATCAGTTATTTTGCTCCCCAAATAGCAAAACTCCTTTACTACTTTAAGTGTCTCATTTCCTAATCTAATTCCATCAGCATCACCCGATGTAATTTGACTACATTCCATTATCCTCGTTTTGCTTTTGTTGATGTTCATCTTATATCCTCCTTTCAAGACACTGTCCATTCCGTTCAACTGCTCTTCCAGGTCCTTTGCCGTCTCTGACAGAATTACAATGTCATCGGCGAACCTCAAAGTTTTCACTTCTTCTCCATGAATTTTAATACCTACTCCAAATTTTTCTTTTGTTTCCTTTACTGCTTGCTCAATATACAGATTGAATAACATCGGTGAGAGGCTACAACCCTGTCTCACTCCTTTCCCAACCACTGCTTCCCTTTCATGCCCCTCGACTCTTATGCTGCCATCTGGTTTCTGTACAAATTGTAAATAGCCTTTCGCTCCCTGTATTTTACCCCTGCCACCTTTAGAATTTGAAAGAGAGTATTCCAGTCAACATTGTCAAAAGGTTTCTCTAAGTCTACAAATGCTAGAAACGTAGGTTTGCCTTTCCTTAATCTATCTTCTAAGATAAGTCGTAGGGTCAGTATTGCCTCACGTGTTCCAATATTTCTACGGAATCCAAACTGATCTTCCCCGAGGCCGGCTTCTACTAGGTTTTCCATTCGTCTGTAAAGAATTTGCGTTAGTATTTTGCAGCAGTGACTTATTAAGCGGTTTGTTTGGGATTGGAATTACTATATTGTTCTTGAAGTCTGAGGGAATTTCGCCTGTCTCATACATTTTGCTCACCAGATGGTAAAGTTTTATCAGGACTGGCTCTCCCAAGGCTGTCAGTAGTTCTAATGGAATGTTGTCTACTCCCGGGGCCTTGTTTCGACTTAGGTCATTCACTGCTGACTTCCCTTTACATTATGACAATTAATTATATTTACAGTGCAGCTTTTCCTTTACATTACTACAGTTCATTTATTATTGCATCTCAGTGATTATAATCAGAAGCAGTACATAAGTCACTTTCTATTTTTTTAGATAACTTTTGCCGGGCGAGGTGGCCAGGCTGTTCTAGGCGCTAGTCTGGAACCGAGCTACCGCAACGGTCGCAGGATCGAATCCTGCCTCGGGCATGGACGTGTGTGATGTCCTTAGGTTAGTTAAGTTTAAGTAGTTTTAAGTTCTAGGGGACTGATGACAGAAGTTAAGTCCCATAGTGCTCAGAGCCATTTGAGCCCTTTTTTAAATATCTTTTAACAGTGCTAGTTTATTTGATTCCTAGTACTTGTCATACAGCATAGGAAGGACAGACACGGTATGTCGAGAACAGCAGCTTTTTATTTATGATCAAATAGCGCTGGAATTCGTATTGTGGTATTTCAGTATTGAAAGCTGTTTGCCTGGTCAGTGCGGCACAACAGCGATGAGAAGGCTCCGTATCCAGAGCCACCTCCTCGCTGAGAGGTATTTGTGGACCGTCGATGGCACTTGCTCTAGTTTCGGAGTCACACAGCCACAGCGGACTACTCGCTGTGAGCGGCTGCGGCTGCGGCCTGACTGGTTGGGGGTGGACACGTCACCAGGGGGAGTGAGCCTCGCTGCGTGCCGACGCGTCCGGGCTGTGGCGCGAGTATTTGGGGCTCGTGCGTTATCCGGGACAGCCGGCCTCCCGGCCGATAATTAAACCACTCCGTCAAGCCGGCCGGCGGCGTCACGCCTCCAGCCAGCCCTGCTCCGTGCTCCAGGGCCGTCAACGCTGTCCGTCATACTGGCCCGACGCCAGTGGCGCTACTGGTAGTAGCAGCCGTTGCACTTCTACTCGTTCGTGGATCACTTCCACTACCGTACGGGTAGTGTCGTGGTGTTACAGTTTACGAACAATACAAATTAATTTACTTTACAAGCGGCAGTTAACTGAAAGTGAGACAGATGGGGAACGCTAAGTAAACAGTTTGTGGTTTCAAAAGATTTTTTTTTCTTTCTTGTATTTCAAGTCCCCATCGTGCGGGCTGGCAGGAGCATATGCGCTGCTCTTCAGCCGAAAGACATAAAACAAACAACAGAAGACAGTTAAAAATATACAAAGGAGATAATATGGGGAACCTTGATATAAAAAAGGGGGAACACAATGGAAGGCATTAGACAAAAAAAGGGGCGAGTGTAAAATGGAGATAAAAACAGTAAAAAAAGTAACACACACAAAAAACCACACACTGGGACAATTAAAAGAACACAAGGCACAGTATGACCAGAGCATAAAAGTATCGACTGATGGCGTAGCACATAACAAATACTGACAGCGAACCTCAAGGCAGTACACAATTAAAATCACACCTCTTGGCGCGTGGGAGAAACAGCACTAAACACAACACTGATGTGGGACGCTGACGATAATCAAAACAGAGGATCTGCCAAGCGCTAAGAGATGAGGGAGACTGGAAGAAGGGAGGGAGGGAGGGAGGGGAAGAGATGGGGACATGGGCAGGGGGCGCACTGACGAGGGCCAGGTAGAGAGGGATGTGTTAAGGAAAGAGGCAAGGATGGGGTGCAGGGTCTCGGGGGGGGGGGGAGAGGACGAGGAAAACCCGCTCTGGGAGAAGGAGGGGAAGAAGGGGACCCTGGGGAGGGAGGGGGAACAAGGCCAGGGTACACATGGAAGAAAGAGTAGATGTCACAGCGAAGTTCATCATCCGGGAGCGGGAGGTGCTGGAAATTGCCCTGATGAAGGACATGGAGGGTGTGGAGGTGGAGAGACAGAGGGATGCAGCGATAGACGCATGGCAACGGGCGGGGGGTTGAGAGGAAGGGGGAAAGCAGAGGGTGGCGGGGGGGGGGGGGGGCGATCACGACTGCGGACAATGTAAAGGATGCAGATGTTGGAGAAACAGGAGGAGGTGGGGAAAGGGGATGAGGTCATGCAGGAGCTGTGTGGGGGAAGTAAGGCAGATATGGAAGGCCAGGCGGAGCGCATGGCGTTCAAGGATTTGGAGGGCCTTGTAAAAGCAGGTGGGTGCGGAGATCCAGGCAACGTTGGCATAACAGAGGATAGGACGGATGGTAGAAAGTTGCAATCCCCATGTCCGCCCAGACAGGAGTTTCAGAAGGCAGAGGCGGGAATGGGATTTCTGCTGGATGGTCTGGAGATAAGGGGTCCAGGTGTGTTGTCAGTCGAGGGTGAGGCCAAGGTATCTCAGGGTGGGGTGAGCTGGATGGGACGACCATAAAGGGTGAGGTAGAAATCATGGAAAGGAGCGGGTGTTGCGGCCTATGATGATTGCCTGTGTTTCAAAAGTAATCGGCACAACTATTAATACACACTGAAGCGCCAGGGAAACTCGTACAGGCATGCCTTTTCAGATAGAGAGAGGTATGTAAACAGGCAGACTACGGCGCTGTGGTCGGCAACGCCTATACAGCGTGGTTCATTGATCGTGACCAGGCAAAATATCTCACGAAATAAGCGTCAAACGAAAAAACTACAAAGAACGAAACTCGTTTAGCTTGAAGGAGGAAACCTGATGGCACTATAGCTGGCCCGCTAGATAGCGTTGCCATAGGTCAAACAGATATCAACTGCGTTTTTCTTAAAATAGGAACCACCATTTTTATTATATATTCGTGTAGTACGTAAACAAATATGAATGTTTTAGTTGGACCTCCTTTTTCGCTTTGTGATAGATGGCGCTGTAATAGTCACAAACGTGTAAGTACGTAGTATCACGTAACATGCCTCCAGTGCGGACGGTATTTGCTTCGTGATACATTACCCATGTTAAAATGGACCGTTTACCAATTGAGGAAAAGGTAGACAACGTGTTGATGTGTGCCTATTGTGATCAAAATGCCGAACGGGCGTGTGCTATGTGTGCTGCTGCGTATCCTGGACTACATCATTCAAGTGTCCGGAGCGGTCGCGGATAGTTACGTTATTTGAGGAAACAGGAAGTGTTCAGCCACATATGAAACGTCAACCACGACCTGCCACAAATGATGATGCCCAAGGAGGTGTTTTAGCTGCTGGCGCGGCTAATACACACATCAGTAGCAGACAAACGGCGCGAGAATCGGGCATTTCAAAAACGTCGGTGTCGATAATGCTACATCAACATCGAGTGCACCCGTACCATATTTCTATGTACCAGGAATTGCATGGCGACGACTTTGAACATCGTGTACAGTTCTGCCATTGGGCACAAGAGAAATTACGGGACGGTGACAGATTTTTTGCACGCGTGTTATATAGCGACGATGCGTCATTCACCAACAGCAGTAACGTAAACCGGCATAATATGCACTATTGGGGAACGGAAAATCCACGATGGCTGCCACAAGGGGAACATCAACGACCTTGGCTCGTTAATGTATGGTACGACATTATGGGAGGAAGGGTAATTGGCTCCCATTTTATCGATGGCAATCTAAATGGTGCAATGTTTGCTGATATCCTACGTAATGTTCTACATGTATTACTTCAAGATGTTTCACTGCACGACAGAATGGCGATGTACTTCCAACATGATGGATGTCCGGCACATAGCTCGCGTGCGGTTGAAGTGGTATTGAATAGCATATTTCATGACAGGTGGATTGGGCGTCGCAACACTATACCATGGCCCGCAGATCTGACGTCCCCGGATTTATTTATGTGGGGAAAGTTGAAGCATATTTGCTATCGTGATCCGCCGACAACGCCTGACAACATGCGGCAGCGCATTGTCAATGCATGTGCGAACATTACGGAAGGCGAACTACTCGCTATTGAGAGGAATGTCGTTAGACGTATTGGCAAATGCATTGAGGTTGACGGACATCATTTTGAGCATTTATTGCATTAATGTGGTATTTACAGGTAACCACGCTGTAACAGCATGCGTTCTAAAAATGATAAGTTCGCATAGGTACATGTATCACATTGGAACAACTGAAAGAAAATGTTCAAACGTACCTACGTTCTGTATTTTAATTTTAAAAAACCTACCTGTTGCCAACTGTTCGTCTAAAATAGTGAGCCATATATTTGTGACTATTACAGCGTCATCTATCACAAAGCGAAGAAAGTGATCCAACTAGACCAATCACATTTCTTTAAGTACTACACAAATAGGACATAAAAAATGGGGATTCCTATTTTAAAAAAACGCACTTGATATCCATCCCTCCAAGACCCAAGCCCTTATCATCTGCCGATGCCATATTCCCATTCGGCTCCCTCAGGTGATGGTCCTTGGTATCCCAGTTCCCTGGACTCGTTCTGCGAAGTACTTGGGTGTTACCCTGGACCAGCGCCTTACCTGGCGCCCCCACATCGATGACGTGCGTCGTAAGGCAATGGGGCGGCTCTGCCTGCTCTACCCTCTCATCAATCCAACCTCTTCACTCCCCACACACCTTGCTGTTAGATTGTACACCTCCCTTGTTCGTCCCATCCTTGAATATGCGGCGGTGGTGTGGGGCAATGCTGCCCCCACCTACCTCCGCCGACTCAAAACCGTCCAGAATCGGGCTCTCCGGCGTGCCATCCACCTCCCTTTCGACTTCCCAACCCAAGAGCTCCACAACCTGGCCGACGTGCCGCTCCTTCGCACCCGCATCCTATCACTTCAAGTTTGTCTGCCACCAATATCAAGACGCCGCTACGAAGAAGAGGCGGCCAGGATAATGGCCTTTCGATTTCACTCACTCTAACTATTTCTCCTTCTATCCTTTATTCTATAATTTAATATAATATTCCCGGCTAGTCAACGGGCCGTTCCTTTTCCGCCACTCTTCTACTGTCCCTTTCTCTGTCAAAGCACAAAAGTCAAGCATTACCAACGCATCATGACATCCAATCACCCAACAAACGTCATGCCAGAAGGAGAAGCGACTTAGGGGCGCTAGAACTTCGTTTACAGCAGAGGGTTCAACCCTCCACATATGTGCGCGGCGGCGGCACTTGATATCCGTTTGACCTATGACAGCGCTATCTAGCGGGCCAACCATAGTGCAATCTGGTTTTTCCCTTCAATTTAGACGATTTTCGTTCTTTGTTGTTTTTTCGTTTGACGCTTATTTCGTGCAATATTTTGCCTGGTCACGATCAATGGACCACCCTGTATAAGACAACGAGTGTCTGGCGCAGTTGTTAGATCGGCTATTGCTGCTACAATAGAATGTTATCAATATTTAAGTGAGTTTGAACCTGGTGTTGGTGCACTAGCGATGGGATACAGCATTTCCGAGATATGATAAATTGGGGATATTCCCGTACTACCATTTCGCAACTGTACCATGAATATCAGGAATCTGGTAAAACATCAAATATGCAACATCGCTGCTGCGGAAAAAAGGTCCTGTAAGAACGGGACCAACCACAACTGAACACAATCGTTCAACGTGACAGAAGTGCAACCCTTCCACAGTTATCTGCAGATTTCAGTGCTGGGCCACCAACAAGTGTCAGCGTGTGAAGCATTCAACTAAACATCATCAATATGAGCTTTCGGAGCTGAAGGCCCGCTCGTGTACGCTTGACGACTGCATAACACAAAGCTTTACGCCTCGCCTGGGTGCCTATTCTGTATCTTTCCGCCATTGTGCCGATCGTTTCGGTACTCATTAGCACCGAACAGTCTAGTACTCGAATAAGAGTGCCTGCGTTATTCAGTATGCATTTCTGTAGTGATACTGTTCGTGTCTAGACAACCGAAGCACTGTTGTCAGTTCGTGTCGCGCAAGCCAATCAAAAGCAAGCGGCCGCAGATCCACGCATGCGCACTGCAGCGCGCACAGCGCCACGAACACAAAGTGGCCAACAGACGACACAGGCGCGCTCTTCTTCCAAGTACCGAAAATTGCGTTTAGGTTGCCATAACGCATGACGAGCACTGAAAGACCTGAGTCGAAACAAGGCCCCCGGAGTAGACAACATTCCATTAGAACTACTGACGGCCTTGGGAGAGCCAGTCATGACAAAACTCTACCAGCTGGTGAGCAAGATGTATGAGACAGGCGAAATACCCTCAGACTTCAAGAAGAATATAATAATTCCAATCCCAAAGAAAGCAGGTGCTGACAGATGTGAAAATTACCGAACTATCAGTTTAATAAGTCACAGCTGCAAAATACTTACGCGAATTCTTTACAGACGAATGGAAAAACTGGTAGATGCGGACCTCGGGGAGGATCAGTTTGGATTCCGTCGAAATGTTGGAACACGTGAGGCAATACTGACCTTACGACTTACCTTAGAAGAAAGATTAAGAAAAGGCAAACCTACGTTTCTAGCATTTGTAGACTTAGAAAAAGCTTTTGACAATGTTGACTGGAATACTCTTTTTCAAATTCTAAAGGTGGCAGGGGTAAAATACAGGGAGCGAAAGGCTATTTACAATTTGTACAGAAACCAGATGGCAGTCATAAGAGTCGAGGGGCATGAAAGGGAAGCAGTGGTTGGGAAAGGAGTGAGACAGGGTTGTAGCCTCTCCCCGATGTTATTCAATCTGTGTATTGAGCAAGCAGTAAAGGAAACAAAAGAAAAATTTGGAGTAGGTATTAAAATTCATGGAGACGAAGTAAAAACTTTGAGGTTCGCCGATGACATTGTAATTCTGTCAGAGACGGCAAAGGACTTGGAAGAGCAGTTGAACGGAATGGACAGTGTCTTGAAAGGAGGATATAAGATGAATATCAACAAAAGCAAAACGAGGATAATGGAATGTAGTCCAACTAAATCGGGTGATGCTGAGGGAATTAGATTAGGAAATGAGACACTTAAAGTAGTAAAGGAGTTTTGCTATTTAGGAAGTAAAATAACTGATGATGGTCGAAGTAGAGAGGATATAAAATGTAGACTGGCAATGGCAAGGAAAGCGTTTCTGAAGAAGAGAAATTTGTTAACATCGAATATAGATTTAAGTGTCAGGAAGTCATTTCTGAAAATATTGGTTTGGAGTGTAGCCATGTATGGAAGTGAAACATGGACGATAACTAGTTTGGACAAGAAGAGAATAGAAGCTTTCGAAATGTGGTGCTACAGAAGAATACTGAAGATAAGGTGGATAGATCACGTAAATAATGAGGAGGTATTGAATAGGATTGGGGAGAAGAGAAGTTTGTGGCACAACTTGACTAGAAGAAGGGATCGGTTGGTAGGACATGTTTTGAGGCATCAAGGGATCACAAATTTAGCATTGGAGGGCAGTGTGGAGGGTAAAAATCGTAGAGGGAGACCGAGAGATGAGTACACTAAGCAGATTCAGAAGGATGTAGGTTGCAGTAGGTACTGGGAGATGAAGGAGCTTGCACAGGATAGAGTAGCATGGAGAGCTGCATTAAACCAGTCTCAGGACTGAAGACCACAACAACAACAACAACAACGCATGACGCCGCATTCCATCGGCCTGACGTGCCCGCCTCCATCGCCCTTGCCTCCTCCTTAACAGTATCAGGGGCAGAATATCCATTTCCATAATTCTCAGCTGAAAAGCAGTTTCTGTGACTGCATTTTTCCATGCATGCATAATAACCACAGCGTATTTGACTGTATTCTGCAGATTGTCGTAAATGCCGCATTATGTCATCTTATTCTCTTTCACACTGACGTTGTGATTTGGCGTTTACGTTTCGTAAAATGAGTCAGGAATAGTGTGTAGTACTACACTGTACCAATACATCCATAAAAACATCCGAAAATTGATTCTGAGGGTTTCAAAGAATAAGAACGTGGTTATAACACGCTCTTAGAGATCCAAATGATAAGTAGCCCACTTCCCTATATGATGCGTCAACGATGTGGGTCTTAAAAACAAAACTGAAAAAAAAACGCATTTTCGAGAGCTCCTGCAGTTCTTTGAAGTTTATAACATGCATCTCATCAATGAAAATGTTTCGTATATGGTGCTACAGTCTAAAAGTATTACGGCAGAGATCCTTCATCTCTGTCTACTGTGGTTGAGGATTCGATCGCAGATAAATACTTGTGACCAGCAATATTATGAAGATGACTATTTCTAGCTAAATTCGCAGTAATTTAAGTTGCACTCTTAGATTCCTGTCTAACCGCATACTCGGAAATCACTACATATTCGGAAAAAATGGTGAATTATTTCTAACAAGAAAAAAATATAAAGGTCGCTGTCGGTTGCTGACTCACAGCAATTTCATCCCCAGCAATCTCATATTTCGTATTTCAAACACACAGAAATCACGAAATCCTTACTGAGGAATTGCGCTCTTACATGTAATTACTAATATTGCAGAAAAATCTTAAGTTACACGTTATTGATCGTTATGTTTGGTCGTTAAGGACGTCGCAAGACATCCTGTTCATGTTCGGTGGTTGATCCTTCCACTCACTTTTTTTATTACAGAGGCGAACCGGGTCTCTGACCGAACACGCTGAGCTACCGTGCCGGATACCAGTTGGCCACACCAAACAACATTTACGCAACGCTCTTTATTTCTAGTAGTAGTAGTAGTAGTAGAGGGGTTTTGGGCGCACGACAGCAAGGTCTTCAGCGCCCGTTCAGTAACTTAGTGAGACGGGAGTCAAGAAAAATACCAGAACATGAGTATAAAACCAAACAGAAAACATGGATAACAATCATTGAAAAACATGTGCTCACCCACACCAAAGCGTGCGATGAAGCAGAGCGTCAGCAGTAACACATGGACAACAGAGGAAGAAGATGTTAGAGGGAGCTAAAACAATGTAGCAGATGGAAGTGGCTGGCTCACCGCAAGGAAAAAAGGGGAGGCGTCAGCCACTCTGCAATACACTAAAACCTCCAGCCTAAAAGTTTAGATCAGAGTCCAGACACATCACAAAACTTAAAAACCCTAGACACACACGTCTCATAATTAGCTAAAACAGAAGGCAGATCCCCATCGACTTGTGCTTCTGCCCGTGCATCACGGTATCAAATGCAGGCTGTTAAAATGTGCCGGACAGAGATGTGCACACCACAAGCATCACAAAACGGTGGATCCTCCCGCCGTAATAAAAAGCTATGTGTGAAAGGACAGTGCCCGATCCGAAGACGTGTGAGGGCCACCTCCTCTCGCATGAGCAACCGGCCGGAGGAACGCCACGGCCGAGAGGTTGACCTTATCAACCGAAGTTTATTGGCCGTCACCGCCAGCCATTCGTCCTCCCACAACTCCATGCACTTCCTGTGGAGTGCAGCGATGACTGACTACAAGGGAATAGGACACTGGACCACATCCTGCTCTCTGCAGGCCTCCTTGGCAGCCCGATCGGCCTGTTCATTGCCCCATATGCCGACATGACCAGGCACCCAGCAGAAGGATACTTCTGTACCCCGCCGTTGGAGCAAGTACAGTTGGTCATGTATCAATTGGACCATCTCCTCAGTCGGGTACAGGTTCTGCAGTGACTGTAAGGCACTAAGAGAATCGGAGCAGAGAAGAAATCGATCGCCCCGAACACGATTCATCTGCTCCAGTGCCTTCAGGATCGCGTGGAGCTCCGCTGCGAAAACGGTATATTCAGCAGCGAGGCAATCCTGTGCGCGAATCCCATAGGGCTGCGTCGCACGTTGCCGGTTATGAAATAACTGTGCCAGAGGAGGCTGAGCAACGATATGGTATGCAGGGGTGTATGGTGTGGACAAAGTTTTATACGCCTGGCGCACTGTAAGTAGCCGTCGCCGCATATGAAGTGGCGGTTCACCAGCCTTTGCACAGAGGCTTGGTATGGGGCTAGTTCGGAATGCCCCAGTGGCCAACCGAAGCCCTTCATGGTGCACAACGTCCAACATCTTTAAGTAAGAAGGCCTCGCAGACCCATACACCGTGCACCCATAATCGAGCCGAGATCGCACAAGCTGGAGCAGACAAGTCCTGTCAGCTCCCCATGTACTGTGGCTAAGACATTTTAAAATACTTAAAGCCTTAAGTGACCGCCGTTTCAGGTCTTTAAGATGAGGTAACCACGTGAGCTTTGAGTCAAAAATGAGCCCCAGAAACCTCACCGTGTCTTTAAAAGTAAGAATAGTGTCCCTCATCCGCAACTCAGGAAATGTTAAAATCGAACGAGAACGGTTAATAAGAACACATACAGACTTCTCGGTGGTAAACTTAAAACCACTCTTCCACACCCACTCATCCAAACGCCTAATCGTAAGTTGCAACTGACGAGTTGTCGTTGCAAGGCTTGAAGAAGAGCAAAACAAAGAGAAATCATCCACAAACAAAGAACACTAGGCTGACTTCGTTGCCAAACGAAAAGTCATAAATGTGTGATAGTTTGGAAGGTTTCCAACATCAAGCTTCACATAAGTGCTTTCCGTTGTTACACAATGGCCATAGTAACGTCAGTTGACACTCATGTAATATACATAAGCAGAGCCGATATCTTGATATTTAATTATCTTTAAACACTTATTTGCATAAAAATAGCACGTATTTTGAGAGAATATTGACCGAAAACGTTTTTTTGATCTAAAAGTTCACAGTAACAACCTAACCTAATGTAACCTAACCATGTTTCTAACAAAGGAAAATAGTTTATTATGAATTCCCTTTCCAAATGGATGCGTCCTCTGGTGATTCTTTAGTAACACAATCACTAAATACAAAGCTAAAACCGCTAAATATTTTTAAATTAACAAATTACAGGTGTACATAAAGTACAGCTCACCGATCGACAGGGCCACACCGAAATCCAAAACCTCTCGGTACAATTGTCGTAAAATCGGTGGGAGTACCGTTCGGTAACAAGTCTCAGAAGCTTACTGAATAGGTTATTGAAGTGTTAGGAAGTCTTTCCTGAAGCTGTATGTCTGGAGTGAAGTCTTGTACTGAAGCGAAGGCGAACGATTAGCAGTTCAGACAGAAAGACAATAGTAGCTTTTGGAATGTGGTGCTACAGAAGAAATAGCTGGTACATCAAATTGCTGATGGAGAGGTACTCTATAATACTGGTTAAAAATTAATTTGTGATACAACGTGAGTAAATTGAAGGGTCGATTGATAGGATTCCTCCTGGTGCGTGAAGGATTCGTCGGTTTGGTGCTGGAACGAAGCGTAGAAGGCAAAAATTGTAGAGAGAGACCAAGGCTTGAATACCGCAGGCAAATTCAAACGGTTGTAGGTTACGCCAGTTATGTAGAGATGATGAGTTTACTGTGGAGTGCTTCATCAAACCAGTCTTCCGACTGTGGACCGAAACAAAAACGTAACAGCACTTGAATTGTGGCATTTGAAGTTAATTTAATAAATAAATAGATTGGGACCACTAGACCGCTTTATTTAAAGTTTTCTTGGACATGGGCGATTAATTTCGGCTACTTTTTAGAGCGGATAATGAGTACAGTGAGTACAGAAGAATTAATAGCTGATTGAAACAAGAAAATAAAAAATGTCCGCCATTTAAATTTAAATCTCTCATTGTTGCACCCGAGTTTTACTTATCGTTACGATGTAACAAATTAATCGTTGCTAGGTGGGGTACGATGGGAGTTCTTAATAGCGTGTCGTCACTGGACGATTTCAACTCTGACCGCGGTGCGCTTGACTGCACGATTTCCCGGGGGCATCTGAGTGGAGGCGGACGGCGGTGCAGCCGCGACAAGATGGACATGGTCAATCAGCCACCGATTGTGACGGTTGCCGCTGTCATTAGTCGACCATCACACACACACACACACACACACACACACACACACACACGCACAGAGAGAGAGAGAGAGAGAGAGAGAGAGAGAGAGAGAGAGAAGCAAAGTCGAGCACAACGTTCCAGCAAACGTGGACGTGTCTTAACTTCAGGCTTTCTGTGAACTTTTGAACAGGTATGTCGGTGCATGTAACAGGCCAGCTCTGGATCATCTCCTTGCGAATCAAATTATTCATCAGCAACTACCACCTTTTTCCAAGCTATGAAAGAAAAACAAACAAACCTAGCTGTGAAGAAAATTTTTCTCTGATAGCATTCAATTGTAATCGCTTTTTGTTTGTTCAATATCAGTAACTCCTAACACCACAGGATGTGTTCATTAGTCCGCTTTTGTTTTGTGAAGTCCCTTTCTGTGGCAGATTATATACGTGCCTGTAGTTCCACGGCTGTTCCCCGGCTGCACGAACAATAGGGCGTAGGGCGTGCCCTTGGTGACTTAACCTCTGCTAAGGGGTGACGGTTTTGGTGCAATGTGATCGCCAACAAAGAGGAAAATTAATGATTGGCAAGCGTCTGTTTAGTCCAGTGTTGACAGGTAAATTTTTCACAAGTTTGTTAATCACTTTTGACGGTCAGTTAATGTGCTCGCTCGGTTTGAATGGAATGAACACTCTAATGGGTACAGTGAGTAGAGAACACTGATTGAACGTGAAGCACCGAAAGTACGACGTTAAATATTAGGGGACGTAAATTCTCTCAGCTGCGTGTTCTGGTAAGAACAAAACGGTATAACGATGACAAGCACATTAACTGACCGTCAAAAGTGATTAACAAACTTGTGAAAAATTTACCTGTCAACACTGGACTAAACAGACGCTTGCCAATCATTAATTTTCCCCTTTGTTGGCGATCACATTGCACCAAAACCGTCACCCCTTAGCTATCCTCAAACGTAGCTGGAAACATAAATTTATCCTACACAGCAGTAAGAAACTTAACGGAGATTATTATCCAAGAAACTAAACGAAAGCACTTGACTGAATGTACAAAAAAGTCATTCTGCTTTAGTAGTAGTGAGTGAATCCAGATTCACCATCACAAACCGTTCAGGCTCTTCAATACAGAAATCCGATCAGGGTGTCGATATTTCAGATCGTTATTTAGTAACCTCTTCTCTGGGATGCTGCGAATAAGTTATGCTTACAGGTGGAACATAGACCATAGAGGTCACCGAACGGCGATGGAGAGATCATTATAGCACTTTTTCAGTTACAGGCCACAAATCCTGTGGATGGATATTATGTCTCTTTAAATCAGTGGTTTCCATTGCATTCTGCATCCTCATGCAGTTATTCTGCGTTTTGGGGGCATGTGCCACCGCTATTGCAGCAGTCTTACCTGAAACTCAGTCCGCTCCTCCACCCTGTTTAACAAGGCCATTGACAGAACAGAGGTGGCCCATTATGCTGGAAGTCTTCAGGACCAAGGACGCTGTGTTTGCTAGTCAAAGATGATACTCCTAAACAGGGGAGCGGTGTACGTTGTGGTAGGAATTTCGCTGACTTCAGCATCAGCATTGCTGGCTTTCTCAGAATCGCTGACCCTAGTGCCCAGAACTCAGGCAGTGACGTCATTCCAGGAATTCCCTCCTCCCCCTACCCCTGTCCCTAACCCCTGCGACCAATGGCGTTTCGCGATCTGCGGAAATGTGGATGTGTCCTGAGGCACCACTGCCATATAAGCTCAGCCTTCTACCCTTTGAGCAAATTTGACTTTTCAGAATTCTCTCATTCTGAAAACATCCCGCAGGCTGCGGTTAAGCCATGTCTCCGCAATATTCTTTCTTTCAAGAGTGCTAGTCCTGCAAGGATCGCTGGAGAGCTTCTGTAATGTTTGAAAGGTAGGAGACGATTTACTGGCTTACGTAAATCTGTGAGGACGGGGCGTGAGTCGTGCTTGGGTAGCTCAGTTGGTAGAGCACTTGCCCGCAAATGGCAAAGTTCCAGAGTTCGAGTCTCGGTCCGGCACACAGTTTTAATCTGCCAGGAAGTTCCAAATTTAACTTTTATTATTAGTTTCCGTGAATGCCATCATTTATTCACTGTCTGTATATACGTCTAGGCCTCATGTGTTCAACTGACGAGACTCTCCTATTGACCAAAGATGACTTTGAGAAGTCTCTTTGCTGTAAATATCCATCAGAGAAAGTTGCTCATAGCTTTCTACATCAGGAATGCCCAGGAATGATAATGGAGGAGCGTATGACTGCAGAATAGGGGGAATATTGTTCACCAGAAAATGGAAAAGCGACAGATGGTAATGTCATCAATTCCAGGAATGTTGACGTCAGCGAAATTCCGGCCAGAAGATAAACTGCTCTCCTACATCCCTAACCTCTGGTGATGAACCCATGATTTAGCTGTGGTAAACGTTTGTATAGTGTCATGCAATAAGAATCATCTTTTCCAACTGCATATCCGAGTCTGATACTGGTCAAGTTTTTGTAGAAGACAGCTTTATTTACTGCAATGCATAACTGTGTACAAAGCGATCTTGTTTTATAATTTTTGTGAACAAAACATAGTTTAGGTCATACATTATTTATTATGAAGACGGGTTTCGTCCAAAATAGCTGATCTTCAGATCTAAAATATGAATTACGCAGTAGCCCTCACCATTATGAGCTAGTGCTCATAACCCGCTAATTTACAATAAAAAATACGTTATCTACACGGTGATATCTTCATTATAGGTGCTTTACATGGCTTTGTAGTTTCGACAAAATTGTGTAAGCTTCCATTATCCGCTCTGAAGCTGAATGTATGCTGCCGTGAAATACCATGACAGATTAAACCCACCTACTGATCCGCAGTGAGTACCCGAACACCTGTTTTCTGGGAAATGTTGTCATCTGATTGAGTTACATGGACACTCTGAAAGTTTACCGTCTAACCTCCTTGCCTAGGGACGCCAGATGAAAGTTGATGTCGTCAAGCCCTGAATGAAAATTGCGCAACGGATAACTGGGGAGGGGAGCTTGAGAGAACTACCTAGAGAGCGTGCCCTTTCTGTACGATACTAGGCAAGGGGCTGGAGGGCTCACACGCTGATGTGTGGGTCCCTGCATTCTATAGCTTTTATTTTAAATAAATTCCTTTAACTTGACTTCTTTGTGATTTTTAAGGTATGTAAAGATTGATGACAGTTGATTACCTATTTATTTTAAACATTGTCACTCAACTTTACAGCGATTGCAGCAATTGTTTCAGTTTACAGTTATTACAGTTTTACAACCTATAGCTCGGGTATATTATATACTAATCTGCACCCACATTTCTACGAGTAAGATGGAATTGCGTTGGCCAAATGTATATAACCAAAGTCTCCAAATATTTTACATAGGGCATTCACTATGTGAGGAGGATAACGGGCAAACTGGGGACCAGATACTTTAACACAGGGGGTCAAATTTCCGGAATTAAACGAGCACATTCATTTCCTTACACAATCCGAAGCTGGAAATAAAATAATTAGTACAAACATTCAAATAACTCTCTTCCATGGGTGAACATTGAGACAGGCGCACTGAGGGCACGTCTGCTCACTTACCCGTCTTCTGTAACCCCTTAGAATCTGGCGGGCACCGGGAGGTCTTTCTGGGCCCCGGTGGAGGGGGTGGTCAAACCACTTGGCCGTGACCTACCTCTCCACCCCAAATCTTGTGACACTGGAAAGTCTTTGACTTTTACCTGCCTGTGCTGAAGCTGAATGTATGCTGCCGTGAAATACCATGACAGATTAAACCCACCTACTGATCCGCAGTGAGTACCCGAACACCTGTTTTCTGGGAAATGTTGGCACTACTATACTACAGAACTACATCTACATCTACATCTACATGACTACTCTGCAATTTACATTTAAGTGCTTGGCAGAGGGTTCATCGAACCACAATCATACTATCTCTCTATTATTCCACTCCCGAACAGCGAGCGGGAAAAACGAACACCTAAACCTTTCTGTTCGAGCTCTGATTTCTCTTATTTTATTTTGATGATCATTCCTACCTATGTAAGTTGGGCTCAACAAAATATTTTCGCATTCGGAAGAGAAAGTTGGTGACTGAAATTTCGTAAAAAGGTCTCGCCGCGAAGAAAAACGTCTATGCTGTAATGACTTCCATCCCAACTCGTGTGTCATATCTGCCACACTCTCTCCCCTATAACGTGTTAATACAAAACGAGCTGCCCTTTTTTGCACCCTTTCGATGTCCTCCGTCAATCCCACCTGGTAAGGATCCCACACCGCGCAGCAATATTCTAACAGAGGACGAACGAGTGTAGTGTAAGCTGTCTCTTTAGTGGACTTGTTGCATCTTCTAAGTGTCCAGCCAATGAAACGCAACCTTTGGCTCGCCATCCCGACAATATTATCTATGTGGTCCTTCCAACTGAAGTGGTTCGTAATTTTAACACCCAGGTACTTAGTTGAATTGACAGCCTTGAGAATTGTACTCTTTATCGAGTAATCGAATTCCAACGGATTTCTTTTGGAACTCATGTGGATCATCTCACACTTTTCGTTATTTAGCGTCAACTGCCACCTGACACACCATACAGCAATCTTTTCTAAATCGCTTTGCAGCTGATACTGGTCTTCGAATGACCTTACTAGACGGTAAATTACAGCATCGTCTGCGAACAATCTAAGAGAACTGCTCATATTGTCACCCAGGTCATTTATATAGATCAGGAACAGGAGAGGTCCCAGGACGTTTCCCTGGGGAACACCTGATATCACTTCAGTTTTACTCGATGATTTGCCGTCTATTACTACGAACTGCGACCTTCCTGACAGGAAATCACGAATCCAGTCGCACAGCTGAGACGACACCCCATAGCTCCGCAGCTTGATTAGAAGTCGCTTGTGAGGAACGGTGTCAAAAGCTTTCCGGAAATCTAGAATTACGGTATCAACTTGAGATCCCCTGTCGATAGCGGCCAACTACTTCCCAACAAAGATTTGGCCACGCTGTATGAAAAGGTGTGAGGAGGATAAGGAAAGTTCATGTGCAGATTCACATTCACGTACAAGAAAGGCATAACACACGACACATATAAATACGTATTATGAAGCCTGGCACATTTATTTCCACCCGTTCACATGGGTTCTGTTGCACCCGCGGCTGGCTGCGTCGTGTAATAAAATTGGCTGCGGAGCCGCCTTTGTTTCTACTTCCCGGTGCGAGCGAGCAGCGAAACCTGCTGCTTATAGAGCGGAAACTACTGTACCGTTTCAACTCCAACAACCACCCTCTTGGAAACAGTAAGAGATTCACTAGCGGAATTAATCTTGCAGAGGCAAAGAGTGGGTCGCAACTAGATGGATCACGTAAACTTGTTCCTTGGATTGCGCTTGTTTCATTCTGCATTTGACTCGGAGAACTACGACTGAAAATGCAAGATTACACTGAAACAGCGCAACGTACTACATCGCGCACGTATACGCAATACGAGAACGATACAGACTGCAAATACACTGAGATGGGTAGCGCCTGACCGTATGTGGGTCACACCGAGGGACAGAACAAGCTTCTCAGAGTTTTTTTTTCTAAGTGACAGTATACTTCTCGAACTGGCGGACCTCGTTTGACGTGCAGTGGATGTCTTCCTCAGAACATTTTTTTTTCCGCGCGCAATAGCGCTACGGGAAGTCATCGAGAGCGGAGGAAAGAAAAGCACTCACTCTGGTGCACTCGAATATTGGAATTCTCTTTCGCTCTGGTGAAGCGAAAGGAGAACAATTCCTACGTACGACGAGCTGTAAGGCAGCTCAAAAACGGTTTTCACAGCCAACGCTGCGGCGCAAACGCGTCGCCGGCGCTACCAGTTTTCACGCCTCATCCCACCCGCTGCTTTTGCGATGTGTATGAAACTGCGGAAGCACACGTAATTCACTGCGACTCAGTTTTGCGGTTACTGAACAAGCATGTCGATTGAGTTTCCCAAATATTCGAACCTCACTCAAACAAGAAACATGGAACTTTTCCAATACAAACTAGTTGTTATCTTTAGTCAGATTTTAAATTTCTATGATTCTCCTCTGCGATAGTCTTGCAAACTTTTTTCTGTTTTCTTCTGCTTATGCGCTGAAACGGCACAGTCATTTCCATTTTACATAACCTGTCACTGCCCAATCGGGTGACTGTTGCATGTGAGTAACATTTCATCTGACTTCCTTATTGTTACAGAGTCCTCTGGAGGGAGGATGAGCAGCATTTATCACCCATTGATATCAGATATTGTTCTTTCCATCCAAAAAGCCTTCTTGAATCAGTAGGTAAGTGAATGAACATGTTTCAAATGTTCCACAACGACCAGAGATTCAATTCCATCCCGCTTGAGGTATACCAACACTGCAACTATGTGGTAGTCACAGGTGTAACGAATAATACAGGGTCAAAGATGATCCGTTACTTGGAACTTCGTTGTCCTGCGGTTGGCAAGGCAGTTAACAATAGGAACTATCCCCTACAGTCCGAAGAAACGACCCCGTTAAAATCGAAAGACACTATTCTGGTGACCTTCGTGTGAATTCTATATCGAATTCTTGATGATCTTACTGTTGTAGTTTAGAGTAGTTATTTCATCAAGTAATATTTCGAGTTGTTTTTCACTTATAACCGAGTAATTATTAGCAATAAATATTTTTGTTTTCAAACACTTGCACACGTGCAAGGATACTAGCGAGATAGTCTTTGTTTTGTGAGGGAATGCTCCCAGGTGCACTTAACGTCAGTGAATGGAGTGTTTCATGCCTTAGTTCATTTCTGTAATCCAAAAAATGTTAAAAAGCTTGCTATCAACATTAAAGTGATCTTAAGATGTATATTCGTGTCTTAGCATCCATCCCTTGGAGGTGAGCGCACCATACGGTTCAGTACTCGATCATTTCTCAGCCTGAAGTGCTTAAATGACTGAATTGGCACTTTACGCTATTCTTATTAGCTATTAGCAGTAAAGGAAACAAAAGAAAAATTCGGAGTAGGTATTAAAATCCATGGAGAAGAAATAAAAACTTTGAGGTTCGCCGATGACATTGTAATTCTGTCACAGACAGCAAAGGACTTGGAAGAGCAGTGGAATGGGATGAACAGTGTCTTGAAAGGAGGATATAAGATGAACATCGACAAAAGCAAACGAGGATAATGGAATGTAGTCGAATTAAGTCGGGTGATGATGAGGTAATTACATTAGGAAATGAGACACTTAAAGTGGTAAAGGAGTTTTGCTATTTGGGGAGCAAAATAACTGATGATGGTAGAAGAAGAGAAATTTGTTAACATCGAGTATATATTTAAGTGTCAGGAAGTCGTTTCTGAAAGTATTTGTATGGAATGTAGCCATGTATGGAAGTGAACTATGGACGATAAATAGTTTGGACAGGAAGAGAATAGAAGCTTTTGAAATGTGGTGCTACAGAAGACTGCTGAAGATTAGATGGGTAGATCACATAACTAATGAGGAGGTATTGAATAGAATTGGGGAGAAGAGGAGTTTGTGGCACAACTTGACGAGAAGAAGGGACCGGTTGGTAGGACATGTTTTGAGGCATCAAGGGATCACAAATGTAGCATTGGAGGGGAGCGTGGAGGGTAAAAATCGTAGAGGGAGACGAAAAGACGAATACATTAAGCAGATTCAGAAGGACGTAGGTTGCAGTAGTTACTGGGAGATGAAGAAACTTGCACAGGATAGCGTAGCATGGAGAGCTGCATTAAACCAGTCTCAGGACTGAAGACCACAACAACAACAACAACATCAACAACAACAACAGCATTAGCCATTGCGTTGTCACCTATTTTTGAGAACATTTTCATTAGCACTAAGTGATCATCGCTCGATACTGTACTTGGGGTCACATGCAGAATTTGCAACGTATCCTTCAATTAGGTCCTAACAATCCCAGAGATGCTTCGTATTCTTGTAAATTCATTTGCCAACAAACAACAAAGCACACTTTCTTGACTTCCAGCAGCCATTTTGATTACCATGACACCATGGCAACGGTGTCTCTCCTAAGACGTCCTAGTACCACTAAGGATATTGTATGACAATTATACATCGATTTTTAATATATTTACCTTTTCACTCAGTACCTCGTATGCGTTATATTTAGCGCAGTGGAATACCAACACGTAAGCTCAGAGTGACAATTATTGAACTATATGAAACAAAATCGTCATAACTACTTAACGGCTTGCGTTAGGACGTTCAAACCGCACGGTTGGCCGTTGAGCATGATGAGAACTAGCATACGCCGTAAAGTTTTGTTTAGCAACGAAGCCCACTTTAATTTGGATGGGTTCGTCAACAAGCAAAATTGGGTCATTTGGGGGACTGAGAATTTGCATTTCGCGATCGAGAACTCTCTTCACCCTCAACGTGTGACTCTTTAGTGTGCAGTGTTCAGCCAAGGAATAATCGGTGCGATATTCCTTGATGGCCCTGTGACTAAAGAACATTACTTGAATGTTCTGGAATATGATTTCATCAAAAAATGGTTCAAATGGCTGTGAGCACTATGGGACATAACTTCTGAGGTCATCAGTCCCCTAAAACTTAGAACTACTTAACTTAACTAACCCAAGGATATCACACATATCCATTCGCGTGGCAGGATTAGAACCTGCGACCGTATGGTCGCGCGGTTCCACACTGTAGCGCCTAGAACCGCTCGGGCATCCCGGCCGGCATGATTTCATCTCCATCACCCAAAGTGACACTGATTTCAACAAGACGTGGTTTATGCAAGACAGAGTTCAACCCTATAGAAGCAGGAGAGAGTTTGATTTCCTGGAGGAGCACTTTGGGGACCGCATTCTGGCTCTGGGGTACCCATACTCTGCGGATCTGCCACATGCGACTACTTTTTGTGGGGCTATATCAAAGACAAGGTGTACAGCAATAAGCCCAAAACCATTGCTGAGCTGAAAACAGCCATTCAGGACGTCATCGACAGCATCGTTTTTTCGACACTTCAGCGGGTCACGCAGAATTTTCGCTAACCGTCTGCTCCAGATCATGACTAATGATGGCAGGCATATCAGTTATTTCATAACGTAAATCCGAATATCTGTAGTGACGTTTACATGTTGAATAAAGTGTGAGTACGCCGTAGTTTGTACGTTTTTTTATACAATTCGATAATTGTTCCCTGTATACACTCCTGGAAATGGAAAAAAGAACATATTGACACCGGTGTGTCAGACCCACCATACTTGCGCCGGACACTGGGAGAGGGCTGTACAAGCAATGATCACACGCACGGCACAGTGGACAAACCATGAACCGCGGTGTTGGCCGTCGAATGGCGCTAGCTGCGCAGCATTTGTGCACCGCCGCCGTCAGTGTCAGCCAGTTTGCCGATGCATACGGAGCTCCATCGCAGTCTTTAACACTGGTAGCATGCCGCGACAGCGTGGACGTGAACCGTATGTGCAGTTGACGGACTTTGAGCGAGGGCATATAGTGGGCATGCGGGAGGCCGGGTGGACGTACCGCCGAATTGCTCAACACGTGGGGCGTGAGGTCACCTCAGTACATCGATGTTTTCGCCAGTGGTCGGCGGAAGGTGCACGTGCCCGTCAACCTGGGACCGGACCGCAGCGACGCACGGATGCACGCCAAGACCGTAGGATCCTACGCAGTGCCGTAGGGGACCGCACCGCCACATCCCAGCAAATTAAGGACACTGTTCCTCCTGGGGTATCGGAGAGGACCATTCGCAACCGTCTCTATGAAGCTGGGCTACGGTCCCGCACACCGTTAGGCCGTCTTCCGCTCATGCCCCTTCATCGTGCACCCCGCCTCCAGTGGTGTCGCGACAGGCGTGAATGGAGGGACGAATGGAGACGTGTCGTCTTCAGCGATCAGAGTCGCTTCTGCCTTGGTGCCAATGATGGTCGTATGCGTGTTTGGCGCCGTGCAGGTGAGCGCCACAATCAGGACTGCATACGACCGAGGCACACAGGGCCAACACCCGGCATCATGGTGTGGGGAGCGATCTCCTACACTGGCCGTACACCTCTGGTCATCGTCGAGGGGACACTGAATAGTGCACGGTACATCCAAACCGTCATCGAACCCATCGTTCTACCATTCCTAGACCGGCAAGGGAACTTGCTGTTCCAACAGGACTATGCACGTCCGCATGTATCCTGTGCCACCCAACGTGCTGTAGAAGGTGTAAGTCAACTACCATGGCCAGCAAGATCTCCGGATCTGTCCCCCATTGAGCATGTTTGGGACTGGATGAAGCGTCGTCTCACGCGGTCTGCAGGTCCACCACGAACGCTGGTCCAACTGAGGCGCCAGGTGGAAATGGCATGGCAAGCCGTTCCACAGGACTACATCCAGCATCTCTACGATCGTCTCCATGGGAGAATAGCAGCGTGCATTGCTGCAAAAGGTGGATATACACTGTACTAGTGCCGACATTGTGCATGCTCTGCTGCCTGTGTCTATGTGCCTGTGGTTCTGTCAGTGTGATCATGTGATGTATCTGACCCCAGGAATGTGTCAATAAAGTTTCCCCTTCCTGGGACAATGAATTCACGGTGTTCTTATTTCAATTTCCAGGAGTGTATTTTGTATAGGACCTAGCCGATATTTCGTAAATTTTAAATATTGGTTTACGAAACTGCTACTAAGATCAATTTGGCCTATTTATATTGTTTTCAGATAGTCTCTTAATATCTAATACTTACTAACGATGTAATAACGTCATATGGTAATATTGTATTGCGGAAGTATGCGGAAGTTCGTTGCGCTTCTCCAAAACTTTAATAAACACAGCAGATAATTATAACAGAGATTTTAGTTATCAATAATATATTCACCTTCACTATGTACAACAGTCTGCCAACGCTGGGGTAGCTTTCATTCGGCGACTGTAGAAATCACATGGTTTTGAGGCGAAGAATTGGAAGACGCATATTCGGAGAGCATTTTCATCCGTAAAGAAAATTCCTAGAAGGCTCTCCGCCAGACAGCGGAAAAGGGTTAAAATCTGAGAGCACACACCAAAGTCCGCAACGTGTCTATTGTGTGACTTCCCAACAGAATTCTTATGTGCTGTTTTTTGTCAGTCTAGCACAATGCGAGCTGATGTTATCGTAGGTTAGCATCACTTCACACAGCCTTTCTGGTCATTGTTCTTAGATTGCGTCTCCAAGGTGTCTCAGTTGTTGATAGGAAATATCAGCAGATATAGTTGCACCTCAGGGAAAATTCGTAGTACACCAAACCTTTGGTGTTCCACCATATTTATAACATCATCTTGTGGATGCACTCAAGTCTCTATACGGGGAGGTGCTTTGTTTGGCCCCAACTATTCCTTTCTTTTCCTTATATTCGCAAAAAATACACCACTTCTAGTAACCAGTAACTATACAGAGAACTGGTCGGTTTTTCACAAGCAACTGATGATCAAGCAGAGATGAACATTTGCCATCAACTAATATTTATGATTTTGGCTTAGAGTACCATTTTTCTGTCCTGGTCTATCCAGTGACATTATTCCCATACACGGCGCAGATTTTTCCGTTGTTGACACCCCTGTATTGAATTCAGACACAAAAATATGCAGAAAAAATTTCGGTTTCCTCCCTTTGGCACTTAATTTTCCAGCATCCACAGCTCCACTCACTATCTCCAAATGACAAAATGACAATATGTAAACTCAAATAACGACAGGGAACTGGAAATACAGAAATTACAATTGATAAATAAACACGTAGCAAGCGGAATACCACCGCAGAAAACGGAAAAACTGCGAACTTATGCACCAACCTAATATGTATACTGATTTAGTTTCCTAGTGACTCATGAATCTTCCACACAAAGTTCTTTGAAAATACCAACTATTTATTGTTACGATGGCTGTAGTCGGTGTCCCATGGCAACAGCATCTTGTTATAACTATCCTTGGAGGTTATCTTGTAGTAGTCACACATTGTTCTTTTAATTTATTTTTTTTACTTTTTTAGAACCTGACTTTTCACCGCATTATGTACAATGGAACGCCGGGACATAAAGATATTCTGCCAATGTTCGCTATTTATCCGCTACAAGCCGTCAAGTGGTTTTCTAACAGCCTGTCTCATGGGTCGTTGACGCACACGTGTTTGAAGACATCGACTTGTACCGATAACACGTGTGCAGTTGGCGTCCCTGTGTGTGCTTCTCTGATATCCTAGCTGCCATCTTTGTTACTGTGTTACCCTGACAAGGGAAGCATTCCGAGTACACACTGCAGGGTATTACTTAGCAGTTTTAAGGCGATATATATATATATATATATATATATATATATATATATATATATATATATATATATATATAATGACGTGAGAAAACAAATAGTAGAAGTCAACTAAAACAGAAGTAAGGCCAAAACTGAACTAGTTAAATGTGTGACTGCGATTAAGGTGGATCTCGAAGTAGCAGGTATAACTTAGGTAGACGTTACAGATAGTAAAACTTTCAGACAAAAGATAGTTGATTTGAAAGTTCGTTAGAGGGAAGTTGTAAAACGGACTGTAACACCGTGGGCTAATGAAAGAAACTTAATTCCGATAGGCTGAAACAAATTATGGCACAAGGGAAGGCTAACCTCCAAAAGCGATACTGATTTATTATACCTCGCGTGGTCGTAATGGGCCCATACGTGAATAATATATTAATATTTTCATCATATAATGCAATTAATTGCTAGTTGTATACCACGATATGCCAGGATGGTAAAAAAATAAAAATTGTGTTTTGTTCTTTTGCTTATCGGCTGAAAGCTATTAAGAAGTTGTCTTTGGAACTTGTACCGGTGCCACTAGTTGAAACTTCATCTTCTGTAAGCTCACTTTTTTATCATCAAAAACACTACTTTTGTTACGATCTGTAACTATTTACCTATTTATATATTCGTATTTACTTTACGACGACTTATGTAGTAAATCGCATAGAACGTCAATATTTCACATTTTGTGAGGTGTTTACCACTGGCTTGGTCTGACGTAATCTGTTTTCGGTTCTAAATTTACCACTTAACCCGTGGATCTGCAGCCATCAGTCAGCAGTTTACGATCGTGTTGCCCAGTGATCATCCTACGAGCCGCCAGCAGCAGCCAGACTGGTAAAGGGAACACCGCTACTTCATTACACTTTCCTCTGACACTTAATGCTTACCAAACTTACTACTTACCAAACCCTCTGTAACTCTGCTGTTCTTCTCCCTAAAGTGCTCATTTTCTGAAGATGACTTCTACATGAAATGGAAACTGGGCATTAGTAAAGTATTATTGCTATTTAGGCTCTTGTTTTAAACTAGTTGTAACCCAAACGAATGCTTATATGGGTAATGTATTTCTTCGGCATTTGTAGAATTCTAATTATTTTTCATCCGTTCGATATCTGAGCTGTGACATGGCCGCACTCGCTCTATATTCATCTTAATCAGTTCCACAGTAGCAGCTAAACGTCTGCAGGTCGTTTTTAGTTTGTATTTCTCAATGATAGTCTGGTAATTTACGTGGGTCCGAATGAAATTTTTCGCACGCTGCTGTCTCACACTATTCTCCCTATCCACTACGCATATAGAGTGAGCTATGTCTGCAGTAACAACTTAATGTTATTAATTGTGTCTTACCGGTTGTCTTAGTGAAACACGTTACCATAATACAGGGTGATCAAATAGACAGTATAAATTTGAAAACTTAATAAACCACGGAATAATGTAGATAGAGGGGTAAAAGTTGACACACATGCTTGGAATGACATGGGGTTTTATTAGAACAAAAAAAAAACAAAGTTCACAAAATGTCTGACAGATGGCGCCGGACAGTAAAACGTCGGTGGCTGCACATGACAATCGTGTATAGAAGGAGCTGTAATGAGAGAGAGAATCAGATGCACCAGATGCACCTATCGCCATAGGAAGGGGATTGGAATGGGTAAAGGTCCGTTGACAAATGCAGCTGTGGCGAGAATTATTTCGAAGTTCGAAGCCACGTTTTGTCTAGACTATAGACCCCGTAGTGGCCGACCGAGCACAAGGCGTAATGCTGCTGAGACCAGGAAGAAATGGAGATTGTAGCGGGTTCGTCTATGCATGGGGAAGTCAGCGCTCGTGCAGTCGCACGTCACACCTGTATTCCATACACTACTGTTTGGTTGGCATTGAGACGTACCCTCCGATGCTATTCGTACAAAATCCATCGGCATCATGAAATGTTACCTGGTGATTTAGTGAGGCAGAGGGCATTTGCTGTGTGAGTGTTTCAAAAGATGGCGGAAGATGACGCTTGGTTGAGTAACGTGTTGTGGATCGACGAACCTCATTTCACGCTCCGAGGGTGTGTCAACGCCCACAACTGCATAATTTGGACTACCGAAACTCCTAGAAATGACCTGGAAACTACAATGCATGACGTCTCGATTTCTTCTTGTGTTAATGGTGCCACTAAGTTGGTAGTATTGTTTGTCCGCAATTGGCAGCAGCGGTTATCGATAGCCAGTACTGTGGTACTATCTTTGATGCGACGGCCAGTATCCCGGCAAGTGGCAGCAGCAGCGGTTATCGGTAGCCAGTAGTGTAGTACTATCTTTGGTGCCACGGCTAGTATTCCGGGTCGTCGTGCGTGTCAGGCAGTTCGGCTTCGGGTGGAGCAGCGAGGAGGTCAGCAGCTCGAGGGTGAGCCGGTGGCGTGAAGGCGTGCCAGACCGAGAGGCTGTAGCCGACCACCGAATCCAGGACGTTTGAAGTTGAGAACCGCGTCCAGTATTGAAACCTCCACTGTGAGACCTCGCTGTTGTTTACGTGTTGCTGCTCCCAGGCTCAGTGAGACCAACCGCAACAAGTGGAGTCTGTCTGGTTGGCGGAAGCCATTAGCTGCCTTCTACTCCTTGATGTTAGTTTGGATTTAGTACTATTCTTATTAGTGAAATGCAAAGAGCCGTGTTTTCTGCCTTGTGCCCGCTAACGCCCCAGATACCTGCCCTGCAGGTTAGCGTACTTCTCTGGCAGTGTACCTTTCCTCGTCTTGTTGCTGTCCGACATGGCGTGTAGTTCGACAGCTTCTTGAGTTGTACTGTGCATATGTCTTTGGGAGATCTACCTCCCTTCTAGCTGAAATGGCTCTGAGAACTATGGTACTTAACATCCGAGGCCATCAGTCCCCTAGAATTTAGAAGTACTTAAACCTAACTAACCTAAGGACATCACACTCATCCGTGCTCGAGGCAGGATTCGAACCTGCGACCGCAGCGCTCGTGCTGTTCCAGACTGTAGCGCCTAGAACCGCTCGACCACTCCGGCCGGCCTGACTGGCAGAGGCCGCCGATAGTGAGCAGCTATTTGACAGACCACACAATAGAAATATGTAGACCTAATCGACAGCTTCCGTGGTGAGATAGGGGTTAGTGATCATGATGTCATTACACCATCTTTGGTAACTAATGTTAAATAAATTAGTCAAAGAAGTTAGGAGAATAGAGTAGAGAGATAGTTATTAGCATCCCACTTGGTAATGTTTGGTGTCGCCTCGCTGTCACTGTAGGCTTGTACCATGTGAAGCAAGGACAGGATGTTGTTTGGTGGCCGGCATCCTCTTTCTATAACTAAAACTCTACACATATCTTAGCAGGGTTCTTCATTGACTAAAACAGGAAGCCAGTTAGTCCAGGTGTTGTGGTACAAGTACTTCCTTAATAGTCCACGTTAGCCTCACTGCGACTGCGACTGCGACTCCCGCTGGACTGCGACTGATGACTCAACTCGCTGACTCACAGGATGACTAACTGGTACCTCCGGGCCGCGCGGGATTAGCCGAGCGGTCTGCGGCGCTGCAGTCATGGACTGTGCGGCTGGTCCCGGCGCAGGTTCGAGTCCCCAATCGGGCATGGGTGTGTGTGTTTGTCCTTAGGATAATTTAGGTTAAGTAGTGTGTAAGCTTAGGGACTGATGACCTTAGCAGTTAAGTCCCATAAGGTTTCACACACATTTGAACATTTGGTACCTCCCGTCAGCGGCCGCGATCTAAATGCTGGCGGCCGACAGGACCCAGGCAGCGCGTTTCTTGCGAGTCTGTGTTTGGGCTCTCTCTTGATAGGCTCGCTTGCTTCAATGCCTGCTATCGATCTTCTCGCAGCTACTTTGCCGATCGGAGTGCTGGCGACAGCTTACGCCTGCACATAACGCACTGACGTCATTTAGTTCTAGTACGATGGACGTTGAGGGATTATGTGCGAAGTTTAAACGGATTATAGATCGTACTCTGGAGGCATATATGCCGAGTAAGTGGATTAAGGACGGAAAAGACCCACCATGGTTTAAAAACGAAATTCGAAAAATGCTGAGGAAGCAAAGGTTGTAGCACATTCGGTTCAAAAGAGAAAGCGCAAATGACGATAGGCGAAAGTTAATAGAAATTCAAGAGTCCATAAACAGATCGATGAGCGAACCTTGCAACTGCCACAGCTAAGGATCTGGCGGAGAATTCGAGAAAATTCCGCTCCTACGTAAAATCGCTAAGCAGGTCAACGATTCTATCCAGTTATTCGTTGACCAGTCTGGTGTGGCAGTAGAAGATAGCAAAATGAAAGTCTAAATTTTAGATTTCCCACGAATCGTTCAAACATACAGTCGTTTGACTATCGCACAGACTCCCGTGTGTAGGACACAGTTATAAGCATTGGTGCGGTAGAGGAACAGCTAAAGGAATTACCAGTCGCCAGGTCGTGATGGTATCCGAATTCGGTTTTACAAAGAGCACTCTACAGCGTTGGCCCTATATTTAGCTTACATTTATATCGAATCTTTCGCCCAGCGAAACCTCCCAAGCGACTAACACAAATCATAGTTGATTCATGTATACAAGAAGAGTAAAGGAACGGTTCCCCAAAATTACAGATCAATATCTTTAACACTGGTCTTGTGAAGAATCCTTGAACTTATTGTCAGTTGGAATGTAATGAATTTCCTTGACAGTGAAAAGCTTCTGTTCACAGATCATCACAGTTCTAGGAAGCATCGTTCATGCGAAACCCAGCTTGACCTTTCCTCACATGATATCTTGGGAACTACGGAGGAATGACAACAGGCGGCTTCCATATTCATTGATTTGCGAAATACATTTGACATATTGCCACACTACCGACTGTTAACGAAGGTGCATACGAGTTATGTTCCCAATGTGTGAGTGGCTCGAAGACTTGTTACATAACACATCTCAGTACGTTGTCCTCGACGGCGAGTGTTCATATGGGACAAAGAGTGTCTCAGAGAAATGTGATAGGACCGTTGTTATTTTGTATATACTCATAAATGATCTGTAGGACAGGGTAAGCAGCAGTCTGCGTTGTTCGCTGATGATGTTGTGTTGTGCCCGAAGATGTTGTCATCGGATGACTGTAGGAGGACGTAGATGACATAATAGTATTTCTAATTGGTGAGATGGAAGACACCTACTTTTAAATGTACAAAAATTTAAGTAGATGCAAGAAAGTAGGAATAATAAACCCATGATGTTCGAATAAAGCGTTAGTGGCGTGCATCTTGACACAGTCACAACTACTAAATACACTGAAGCGCCAAAGGAACTGGTATAGGCGTGCGTACTCAAGTACAAAGATATGTAAAGAGGCAGAATACGGCGTTCCGGCAAAAACGTCTATATAAGATTAAAAGTGTCTAGAGTAGTTGTCAGGTCGGTTACTGCTGCTATAGTGGCATATTATCAAGGTTTAAGTGAGTCTGAACGTCGCCTTATAGTCGGCGCAGGAGCGGTGGGACACAGCACCTTCGAGAGAGCGATGAAGTGGGGATTTTCCCGTACGAACATTTCACTATTGTACCGTGAATATCATGAATCCGGTAAAACTTCAAATCTCCGACATCAGACTGAAGAGAATCGTTCAGCGTGACAGAAGAGCAATCGTTCCGCAAATTGCTGCAGATTTTAGTGCTGGGCCATCAACAAATGTCAGCCTGCGAATCATTCAACGAAACATCATCGAAGTGGGCTTTGACTGCTAGGCACAAAGCTTTACCCATCGTCTGGGCCCATCAACACTGACATTGGACTGTTGACTACTGGAAACATGTTGCCTGGGCGGATGAATCTCGTTTCAAACTGTATCTACCGGATGGACGTGTACGGGTGTGGAGACAACCTCATGGATCCATGGACCGTGCTTGTCAGCGGGGGTTGTGCAAATTGGTGGACACTATGTAGTGGTGTGGGGCCTGTGCAGTTGGAGTGATAGGGATCCCATGATAAGCCTAGATACGACTCCGGCAGGTGACACCCATATAAGCATTCTATCTGATCACCTGCTTCCATTCTCCTGTCTGATCACCTACATCCATTCCTGTCCATTGTGGATTCCGGCGGACTTAGGCAATTCCAGGAGGGCAATGTGACATGTCACATGTCGACAACTGCTACGAGTGGCTCCAGAAATTCTTTATTGAGTTTAAACACTTCCGCTGGCCACCAAACTCTCCAGATATGAACAGTATTGAGCATATCTGGGATGAGCCCCCCCCCCCCCCCACTTCGCAATCTTGGTTTTATGAACACCACTTCGGGAATCATGGCGTCAATTCGTTCCAGTAATACTATATGTGTTAGTCGAGTCCTTGCCGTTTTGCGGCACTTCTGCGTGCGCGAGGGGGCCCTACACGATATTAGGCAGGTGTACCAGTTTCTTTGGCTCTTCAGTACATGCAGGTGTAACGTTACAAGTCGATATGAAATGGAATGAGCATGTAAGGATTGTTGTAGGGAAGGCGAATTGTCGACTTCGGTCTATTGGTAGAATTGTAGGAAAGTTTGGTTCATCCGTAAAGGAGATCGCTTTAAGGACAGTAGTGCAACCCACCCCCTTTCATTTCTTAATACTGCCTCCACAGGCCAGCGTCCGTGACGCGATAAATGTTTAGAACAGCCATTTGTCTCGATGACGGCGTTTTCTGGCACGCCCATCAACATGGTGTAACATTAAACGTTAATCGTGACACATTTCCATTGATTCGCAGTCTAATCTCGATGATCCCGTGCCAGCTGCATTCGTAATTGACAATGACATTTGGTCAACATGGTAACACATAGTGGCCGTGTCTTGCGGAGCCCCGTGTTCAGCAAAAAATGGTTCAAATGGCTCTGAGCACTATGGGACTTAACATCTGAGGTCATCAGTCCTCTAGAACTTAGAACTACGTAGACCCAACTAACGTAAGGACATCACACACATCCACACCCGAGGCAGGGTTCGAACCTGCGACCGTAGCGGTCGCGCGGTTCCAGACTGAAGCGCCTAGAACCGCTCGGCCACACCGACCGGCTCCCGTGTTCAGCAGTGTTTGCTGAATGATGTGCTACGAAATAGCTGTGCCTACACTGGCATAGTACTCTGTCGTCAGATTTGCTACCGATTGCCACTTCTCCTGCTTTAGAGAGCGTGCGACACCCCGATTTCTAAGTTATGTGATGAATGGTTCCTCCCTCCTCCTTTTCCATAGGCACTTACGACAGTAGCAAGCAAACAGACGACCAGGGTAGCCATTTACGAGAAGCTCGTTCCCACTGGCCCGTAAAGATCGGCCACTAGGCTCCATTAGATATCGCGGTCATGTTTTGGCTCATCGTTGTCTAATATCCATAATTGGGAAAAGGTGCAAAGTTAAAATTAATAGTAAAGAAGTAAAATTAATCTAAGATTATGAAAGTATCTGACGCCAAAACAGAAATAAATGAAACAATAAAAGACAGCTTCTTTATTATTGAAGCACTTTAACCAAGTACGACAAGAGCTGCTGCGGTGAGGTGCAGTAGCAAATGTGTGAGGAAGGAGAGAGGTATTAGATAAAACATCCTTCTGTACAGAACAGCAAGTAATATATTATGGCTGAAAACACACACGACACTGGTGTAATATTCTACATTATTTATTATTGAGTTTACATACGGGTTTTCGGCTGTGACGCCATCATCAGGTACAAATATAGATATATGATGCAGTGAAATTTTTTTAGGATCTAGGATTTCCAAATAGCACATCTATGGAATAGCTCCGTTTCCAAAGATGAACATTGTTAATTGTTAGATTTAGGAATAAAACGAGAGGAACAATTTAATTGAAAATGCGATCAAAGGTTATTTGACTCAGGTAAAATTTATGACACACTGACTAATGAACTATATAACAAACTACAGTTATAAAGAAATAAACTGAACACTACGCTTTGGTGACACGTTTCAATGGAGTGGCAGAGCTAAATGATCTTGTCGTAATCCTGTATTCAACAGCTCCCATATTACAGGCAGATGAGATATACTAATGAGGTTAAGCAGGTAAGTGATTCAACTTTCATTATACAAAGCACCTTTTTTAACAGAACAAGAGAAATTATAGCAAATGAAATGAAGGAAAAATGGGGCGATATGACATAGCGTGGGATTATGAGTAGTATCTGCAGTTATAAGTGGCGACTACCGGAATTGTGTCTGGCCAGTAAGTACTAAGTTTGGACAGATGGACATATGTTTATTAATTTTCTTCATTTCAAGATAGTTCTTCATCCATCGTCTATGGATATGATGATGCAGTACTTCATATTACACCTTTAGCTACGCCATTGTTTAAGCAGGTAGTTTGCGAAAGTAGAGTCTACTTTTTCAAGTTATTAACTCCTGTGAAGTTCCTTGAAATGGAAGTATGTTGCTCTGCCATGCTGATATGTAGAATCTGCCACAATTACTAGTGATTTTGTATATGCCACTCTTTTCCAAAGATGAAGTTCCGTTTTTTGGACAAAAAGTATCCAGTAGTGTTCTGCACATAAAATGACTACTCAAAGTTCCTGGATTGGTTGGTTGGTTGGTTGATTTTTTTTTTGGGAGGGGGGGGGGGGGGAAGAACTGAACAGTGAAGCCATCAGCCCAATTGGATTAGGAAAGGATGGGGAAGGAAGTCGGCCGTGCCCTTTCAAAGGAACCATCCTGGCATTTGCCTCAAGCGATTTAGGGAACTCACGGAAACACTAAATTTGGATAACCGGATGTGGGTTTGAATCGTCGTCCTACCGAATGCGAGCTCAACGTGCTAACCACTGCGCCACCCCGCTCGGTAAGTTTCTGGGTTTGAGCTTTATGGCTACGTGCAGTGAGACTTTGCGTAAATATGGAATTGCGCTTCATCTGTAGATGCACTAGTTTAAAATCTTTGATACTATAAAAATTTTACTGCACCACATATTTATCTTTGTACCTGATGATGGTGTAACAAGCTAAAACCGGTTTCTGAAATAAATAATAGATAACTAATTAAATAATTAATATATATTGTAGAAAACTACAACAGTGTCGTGTGTGTTATCGTTCATAATGTATAATATATTTTACCAAGAACTGGCGGAACAATCAATCAGTGCAGAAAGTAATATGTGAAGAGAATCACCTGGAATATGGCCACTGTTGATGACCGAAAGCCCTAGGAATATGGCTCTGGTGAGAACAAAAAGTAAATCTAATGAAGATCTTTTCTGAGCAATCTATGTTCGAAAGGGCCTTGTGGCAACTGTCAACCACACAAAAGCTTTTTCGACATTTACTAAAACATAATGAATTGTTTTTTAGTGGTAGACGAAAAGATTTTGGGAAAGAAAACCAAGAGGAGTAATTACACGGATCCAATAGAAAATCAAGGTTATGAAGAAATGAAGCGGACAGAACAATACCAGAGAGAAGGGTTCCAGTAAAAAGGCACAATGTTAGGGTGCTTGACTTGGCTTCTATCGTTTTAACTTATCCATGTCCCACTTTACAACGTCCTTGTGAGGAAGTATTTGGCAGATTTAACTTTGGTCATGCAGGGTAGATCGACACTATACTGAGAACACTTCCTTATTCGGAGGAACACTCGGACGGGCTCGTTCACATTTTTACGCCCCACTTCCTTCCTAAGTCAATAAAAAACTGGAAACTCGTGAATACTGCATACCTCTGATGGTCACTCGCTCATCTGACTGGCTTTTGGGGTCACCATTATTCTTTATCATCGGGTAGAACGTCGACAGTAAAAGCAATATCATCAACAAATCTCATCCCTGGTATTGTTTCACAGTGAATGTTAACTCCGTTTGTGACCTTTCTTTTATTTCTTTCATTGACTCTTCGACATTTGTGCCGAACAGTAGCGGAGACAGAATGTATCTCTGTCTTAAGCATTTTTAAATACCGAGTACTTTGCTCGTTGTCTTGGTGCTTACTGTTTCATATTCGTGCTCGTGTCTCTCTGTCCTTTAAACATATATAGCTCAGTATTCCTTTGTTCGTATATGTTTACTGTTCTCTCTTTGTCCTTGTTCACACTGAATATCGGCCTCTTTCGCTATGGTCTGTACATGCTGAAAGCTGCTACTAATTTCTAAGTTTTATCTATAAGTGCATGTCAAGTTGTGACACCAGTATTAATGCCACTAAAATTTTGGCCTCAGTATGAAATTTGATCCACGAAGGAGTATCAGCGCAATGTGACTACTGTTACTGAAATCTGAGGTACTGATAAAACTTTCATAGAACAACGGAAGAGCAAAGTGGCCTCTAGCAGAAATTAATGGAGATATGTTGCATACAAAGTGTTGAACAGAACAAAACCTATCAGTGGAAATTTATCCCTCCTTACACGAGAGGTACGTGCCATGCAGTTGTACTGTAGTCTGACGCAGAGCTGAAAAGACGCAAAACACAACTCATTACCACGCTTAACACGATGCAGAAAGGTGCCGTCTGAGCTTCGAATCACAGTTCGATTAAAATGCCTGATACGCCTAGACCGTCCTGAAACGGACTGATCCCATGAATCCAGTTACCGTAAAAGCGTCATGCAACGGAAAGGATAGAAAGTATTCCGGCTGATAAGAAATAAATGTAATGAAAATATATCCTATAAAGAAAATACATTACGAAATTCATGAGCTACCCCTAATATCGTATCATACATCTTTCGCGAGGCGTAGCGCAGCCACCCGACGTGACATGGAGTCACCAAGTTGTTTTAAGTTGCCTGTAGAAATATTAAACCTTGCTGCCTCTACAGCCGTCCATAATTGCGAACGTGTTGCCGGTACAGGATTTTATGCACGAACTGACCTCTCTATTTTGTGCCATAAATGTTCGATGGATTCATTTCGGGCGATCTGGGTGGGCCGGCCGAGGTGGCCGTGCGGTTCTAGATGCTACAGCCTGGAACCGCGTGACCGCCACGGCCGCAGGTTCGAATCCTGCCTCGGGAATGGATGTGTGGGATGTTCTTAGGTTAGTTTGGTTTAAGTAGTTCTAAGTTCTAGGGGACTGATGGCCTTAGAAGTTAAGTCCAATAGTGCCCAGAGCCATTTGAACCATTTGATCTGGGTGGCCAAATCATTCGCTAGAAATGTCCAGATTGTTCTTCGCAATAAAAGCGAACAGTTGTGATCCCGTGACATGGCCCATTATAAAGGGAACGTGAAGTCCATGCATAGCTGCAAACAGTCTCCAAGTAGCCGAACATAACCATTTCCAGCCAATGATCGGTTCAGTTGGACCTGAGGACAACTCCATTTAAACACAGCCTACAACGTTACGAAGGCACCACAGCTTGCGCAGTGCCTTGTTAACAACCTGGGTCCATGGGTTCGTCGCATCTGCATCACACTCGGGCCTTGCCGTCAGCTCTTACCAACTGAAATCGGAGTTTATCTAACCAGGCCACAGCCGTCTAGAGACCAAACCCTTTGATCACGAGCCCAGGAGAGGCGCTACAGGCGATGTCGTACTGTTAGCAGAGGAACTCGCATCGGTCGTCTGCTGCTCTAGCCTGTTAACGATTTATTTCGCCGAACTGCCCTAACGGATAATTTCGTCGAACGTCCAACACTGATTTCTGCGGTTATTTCACACAATGTTTCTTGTCTGTTAGCACTGACAATTCTACGCAAACGCCGCTACTCTCGGTCGTTAAGTGAAGCCCGTAGGCCACTAGTTTGTCCGTGGTGGCAGGCAATGCCTGAAATTTGGTATTCTACACACATCCTTGACACTGTGGATCTCAAAATAATGAATTCGCTAACAATTTCCGGAACTGAATGCCCCATACATCTAGCCATAACTGACATTTTACGTTCAGAATCAGTTAATTGCCATTGTGCCGTCATAATCATGTAGGAAACCTTTTCACATGAAACACTTGAGCACAAAGGACAGCTCCGCCGTGGTACTCTCATTTGTTACCCTGAGTACTCGATATTAGCTCCATCTCTATGTGTGCATATCGCTAATCCATGACCTTTGTCACCTCCGTGTAAATGGAAGGTGCAAAACCTAAGTACGAAAAAAAAAACACACCACGAACAAGAGAACAACTTAAACATTGTGTTTCAGTGGAAATACTGAGAGGTAGTATGTGACAGTTGCCACAGTAGTTCGTTGATACAGGTTTGAATTTACATGGGAAGTATGTTGAAGAGTACGAGTGAAACAGATTTCATGTTCTTTCTCGAGGGTGTGATGTTGTAACCTCCTTTCTCAGTTGATTTATTAGCTCAAGATCGTACTGAAATGGGAATAATGAATATCAAGCTACATGCATCTAATACGGGATACGAGTCGTGTTTGTAAGGAAATTGCTTCTGTTGACTCATAGTAGTTATTCTTAAGATCAGTAACACAGTGTGGAAGGAAGAAGATTCTACAAAGGGGCGACAGAAGTTACGGGATAGTAACATCCACATGGTATACAGCAACAGTGCACTGGCGGTATTAACAGACTCTGAACGCAAAATGGTAGTTGGAGCTAGACGCATGGGACATTCCATTTGAGAAATTGTTAGGTAATTCAATAGTCTGCTATCCACAGTGTCACGAATGTGTCGAGAATACCACTTTTCAGACATTACCTCTCACCATGGACAACGTCCGCCTGTTCGCTGGGTGATAGCGTGCTCTCCTCCCATGCAAGCGGGCCCGGGTTCGATTCCCGGCAGGATTGGAGATTTTCTCCGCTCGGGGACTGGGTGTTGTGTTGTCCTCATCATCATTTCATCCTCATCTCCGGAGCACAAGTCACCCAATGTGACGTCGAATGACTTGCACTTGGCGCCCGGACTTCCCCGAATAGGGGCCTTCCGGACAACGATGCCATACGCTCATTTCCATTTACCATGGACAACGCAACGGTCGGCGGCCTCCACTTAACGACCTACGGAAGCGACGTTTTCGTAGACTTCTCATTGCTAAATGACAAGCAACACTGTGTGAAATAACCACAGAAATCGACGTGAGACTTAAGACGAACGTTTCCGTTAGGACACTGCTCTGAAATACAGTATCAGTGGGCTGTGTCAGCAGACGACCGGCGCGAGTGACTTTTATAACAGCACGACGTCACCTGCAGCGCCTCTCCTGGGCTCGTGATCATGTTGGTTGGACCATAGACGGCTGGAAATCCGTGGACTGGACAGGTGAGACCAGATTTCAGTTGGCGAGGGCTGATGGTACGGTTCGAGTGTGGCGTAGACCTCAAGAAGCCATGGACGCAAGTTGTCAACAAGGAATTGTGGAAGTTGATGGTGCCATAATAATGGTGTGGGCTGTGTTTTCATGGATTAGACTACGTTCTCTGGATGTTTGACTAGTTCGTTTGAAGCCATTCATAGACGTCACGTTCCCAAACAATGATGGAATTTTTATGGATGACAATACGAATATCACCGGGTGACAATTGTCCGCGATTGATTTGAAGAACTTTCGGGGACATTTAGAACGCACCGTTCGCTCACTCAGATTGTACGACATGAGTCCCATCAACGTTTATGGAACAGAATCGAGAGTAAAGTTTGTGGACAAAATATTTTACTGGCAACACTTTTGCAATTATGAAGTGCTATTTCATTTCGAAAATCCACGGATCAGTATTCCTGCAGGGGACTTCTATCGACTGGTTGAATCCATGGCATATCGAGTTGTCGCCCTACGCCGGGCATAACAATGTCTGATATTACGACTGAAACGTCCCCTTAGAAAAATTTATAAATGACAGTGCTGGTAAACCTCTTACGTTATTTGATTTTTAAACAGTTGAGCAAAACTCAACTTACTCAGACATTTCTCTCTTTACTCATTCTGATCATGAATAAATCGACACCCAATATTTTTTTAGCGCAACGCAATCTGACTTTCAATAATACCTACAAAAGAATGGGCCTGACTAACAAGAACCTATACCTTTCATGAATCACTTATCTCACAAAAATCATCGTTACTCAAACTACTGCAATATAGCGAGCGTCTATACTGCCAGCTAAATAAAATATTCTAACTACTAAAGGCACTAACTACTGACAGCACAGTTAGCAAATGAGAGATTTTGATGGAGAACAGGCAATGTATTTACCTTAATAGTATTCAAAAGTCATAATATATACACTCCTGGAAATGGAAAAAAGAACACATTGACACCGGTGTGTCAGACCCACCATACTTGCTCCGGACACTGCGAGAGGGCTGTACAAGCAATGATCACACGCACGGCACAGCGGACACACCAGGAACCGCGGTGTTGGCCGTCGAATGGCGGCATTTGTGCATTTGTGCACCGCCGCCGTCAGTGTCAGCCAGTTTACCGTGGCATACGGAGCTCCATCGCAGTCTTTAACACTGGTAGCATGCCGCGACAGCGTGGACGTGAACCGTATGTGCAGTTGACGGACTTTGAGCGAGGGCGTATAGTGGGCATGCGGGAGGCCGGGTGGACGTACCGCCGAATTGCTCAACACGTGGGGCGTGAGGTCTCCACAGTACATCGATGTTGTCGCCAGTGGTCGGCGGAAAGTGCACGTGCCCGTCGACCTGGGACCGGACCGCAGCGACGCAAGGATTCACGCCAAGACCGTAGGATCCTACGCAGTGCCGTAGGGGACCGCACCGCCACTTCCCAGCAAATTAGGGACACTGTTGCTCCTGGGGTATCGGCGAGGACCATTCGCAACCGTCTCCATGAAGCTGGGCTACGGTCCCGCACACCGTTAGGCCGTCTACCGCTCACGCCCCAACATCGTGCAGCCCGCCTCCAGTGGTGTCGCGACAGGCGTGAATGGAGGGACGAATGGAGACGTGTCGTCTTCAGCGATGAGAGTCGCTTCTGCCTTGGTGCCAATGATGGTCGTATGCGTGTTTGGCGCCGTGCAAGTGAGCGCCACAATCAGGACTGCATACAACCGAGGCACACAGGACCAACACCCGGCACCATAGTGTGGGGAGCGATCTCCTACACTGGCCGTACACATCTGGTGATCGTCGAGGGGACACTGAATAGTGCACGGTACATCCAAACCGTCATCGAACCCATTGTTCTACCATTCCTTGACCGGCAAGGGAACTTGCTGTTCCAACAGGACAATGCACGTCCGCATGTATCCCGTGCCACCCAACGTGCTCTGGAAGGTGTAAGTCAACTACCCTGGCCAGCAAGATCTTCGGATCTGTCCCCCATTGAGCATGTTTGGGACTGGATGAAGCGTCGTCTCACGCGGTCTACACGTCCAGCACGAACGCTGGTCCAACTGAGGCGCCAGGTGGAAATGGCATGGCAAGCCGTTCCACAGGACTACATCCAGCATCTCTACGATCGTCTCCATGGGAGAATAGCAGCCTGCATTGCTGCGAAAGGTGGATATACACTGTACTAGTGCCGACATTGTGCATGCTCTGTTGCCTGTGTCTATGTGCCTGTGGTTCTGTCAGTGTGATCATGTGATGTATCTGAACCCAGGAATGTGTCCCCTTCCTGGGTCAATGAATTCACGGTGTTCTTATTTCAATTTCCAGGAGTGTACATCAGTTCATGACATCCAGTTTTACAAATTTCCTTTTTCTGATGGACACACGTCAAGATCGTCCGCTCTCAAAACTCTGCCATCTCTCTCCCCACGTCCATCACTGCTGACGGCTCACCTCCAACTGCGCAACGCTACGTGCTGTTCACATCCAACTGACCAATACTACAGTAACAAATATTCCAACAATGCAAGCCGCAGCCACAGACTGCACACAGTACAGTCAGTGATTTTCATACAGAGCGCTACGTGGTGTTACCAAATGGCTCTGAGCACTATGGGACTTAACATCTATGGTCATCAGTCCCATAGAACAGAACTACTTAAACCTAACTAACCTAAGGACATCACACAACACCCAGTCATCACGAGGCAGAGAAAATCCCTGACCCCGCGGGAAGCGGGCATGCCAGTCGGGAACGATAGAACAAGTGGGGCTGTGACAAGACATCAGCCAATTGCACGCTGACCCCTGTCGAGGACAACAACAGCGGAGGTCTCTTATGCCAAGAGACATAAGCGCCGCGTCCGACTGGTCGGTGCCCAGTCGAAGAAACGTTTCTACACTAACGACCTCAAGTGTCAACTTTATTACTTTGCTTGTGCTAGGATTGTTTGTACTGATGAACCTTGTTTATTTTGCACGTCGCTCTTTGCTTGCGACACATTTGTCTAATCGCAAAGTTAAGCATTGTAATCCTTTTCATTTTATAATAAACCTTATTAATACGATTTGTCTGAATTTTGTCTAGCGATCAGAGAAAGCTGGCTTCCTAGACGAACCATGTTCGACGACTAGGCAGTATTTAACAGTTCAGAAACACCAATACAACCGCTCAAAGTACGTACCTTTTCTGCTGACTCACCGTGTTTCTATCCCTGATCTAAGGGGAGATGGGTTACGCACCCATCAGTTAGCGCAGCTTTCTACCCAGCGACTGTTCTCAGAGTAATTCTCACAAATTCGTGTCCCTCCACGCTGCAGAGTAACCACTTTTCCTCTGAACTAATCTCTCCCTGAACCGACTAACGTCCGCCAGCCACTGCTGGGAGCCGGTGTGGAGGAGTTAGGAGTGAGGTAACAAAGTGAAGGCGCTGCGCCGAACGAATTGCGAGCGGGGGCGCAACTTGCGTCCCGGCGTTGCATATGCAGCGGCGGCGCTAACTTCCGCCGTCGCGAGTTATTTCCGCGGCCACAGCGGCGGCGCCAGCACTGGCCCCTGCGGGACGCGCGGCAGGCACGCGATTCACGGCGGCGGCGGCGGCGGCGGCGGCGGCGGCGGCACACGCCCAGCCCAGGGCGCTACCTCTGAAGGCCCACGCCCACGCCCAGACCCGCCTCTCCGGCGGGGTTCATTTGTTTAATTAAGCCGTGCGCGAGATAAATGAGTGCGAGCGGGAGCGGCGTGTGACGAGCGGCGCCAAGACAGCCGGCGGGCCGCTAAATTAATTACGCGACCGGCCGGTAGGGGACCGGCGCAGGCGCCTCCGAGGACCGGCCGGGGCCGCGAATGCAGGCGGTCCGCGCAGCGCCGAGGCGACGCAGCCGTAGTTCACTGGAGGCGAGCCGGCGCGGGTCTCCTGGCCTGTTTCAGGGTCAGCATTGATATCACATCAAAATACACCGCAGGCCGTAATGGCTCCTATATGGGAGACCAGAGAGAGAACATAGAAATACTAAATTCAGTACTCCGAAATACACTGATGGTTGAAAATCTGGAACATGAAAAAATAATTAATGTAGGGTAATGTAATTTAGCGAATACATTTCTCCAGGTAACATACACTACTGGCCATTAAAATTGCTACACCAAGAAGAAATGCAGATCATAAACCGGTATTCGATGGAAAAATATATTATACCAGAACTGACACGTGATTACATTTTCACGCAATTTGGGTGCATAGATCCTGAGAAATCAGTACCCAGATCAAGCGCCTCTGGCTGTAATAACGGCCTTGATAAGCCTGGGCATTGAGCCAAACAGAGCTTGGATGGCGTGTAAAGGTACAGCTGCCTATGCAGCTTTAACACGATACCACAGTTCATCAAGAGTAGTGACTGGCGTATTGTCACCAGCCGGTTGCTCGGCCACCATTGACCAGACGTTTACTATTGGTGATAGATCTGGAGAATGTGCTGGCCAGGGCAGCACTCGAACATTTTCTGTATCCAGAAAGGCCCGTACAGGACCTGAACATGCGGTAGTGCATTATCCTGCTGCAATGCAGGGTTTCGCAGGGATCGAATGAAGGCTAGAGATAAGGGTCGTAATACATCTGAAATGTAACGTCCACGGTTCAAAGTGCCGTCAATGCGAACAAGAGGTGACCGAGACGTGTAACCAATGGCATCCCATACAATCACGCCGGGTGATACGTCAGTATGGAGATGACGAATGCACGCTTCCAAAGTGCGTTTACCTCGATGTCGCCAAACACGGATGCGACCATCACGGTGCTGTAAACAGAACCTGGATTCATCCGAAACAATGAAGTTTTGCGATTAGTGCACCCAGGTTCGTCTTTGAGGACACCATCGCAGGCGCTCCTGACTGTGGTGCAGCGTCAAGGGTAACCGCAGCCGTGGTCTCCGATCTGATAGTCCATGCTGCTGCAAACGTCGTCCAACTGTTCGTGCAGATGGTTGTTGTCTTGCAAACGTCCCCATCTGTTGACTCAGGGATCGAGACGTGGCTGCACGATTCTTTACAACCATGCGGAGAAGATGCCTGTCATCTCGACTGCTAGTGATACGAGGCTGTTAGGATCCAGCACGGCGTTCCTTATTAGCCTCCTGAACCCACCAATTCCATATTCTGCAAACAGTCATTGGATCTCGACCAACGCTAGCAGCAATGTCGCGATACGATAAACCGCAATCGCGATAGGCTACAATTCGACCTTCATCAAAGTCGGAAACGTGATGATACGCATTTATCCTCCTTACACGGGGCATCACAACAACGTTTCACCTGGCAACACCGGTCAACTGCTGTTTGTGTATGAGACATCGGTTGGAAACTTTGCTCATGTCAGGACCTTGTAGGTGTCGCCATCGGCGCCAACCTTGTGTGAATGCTCTGAAAAGCTAATTATTTACATATCACAGCATCTTCTTTCTGTCGGTTAAATTTGGCGTCTGTAGCACGTCATGTTTGTGGTGTAGCAATTTTAATGGTCGGTAGTGTATTTATCTGATTAACACTGAAAGATCGCAGGTTAATGTAAGCTTGAGATAAAACATTGAAAATGTGAAATACTGGCACTTTAATAACCGGCGTAATCGCCCGATGGTAAAATGCAAACATGCAAACGTACGCGCATTGTATTGTACAGGTGCCAGATGTCAGTTTGTGGGATGGAGTTCCGTGTCTCTTGGACTTGGTCGGTCAATACGGGGACGGTTAATGCTCGTTGTGGTAGAAGTTCGAGTTGACGTCAGATGGTGTCCTGTATGGCCTCGATTGGAAACATCTCCGGTTATCGAGCAGGCAAAGGCAACATGTGGAAGCCCAGTAGAGCATCTTGGGTTGCAACCTCGGTATGTGGCTGAACGCTATCCTGTTGGAAAACACCCTCCACAATGCTGTTTATGAATGGCTTGCCAACAATGTGTCTAGCATGTAGACAGGTTGGTCTGAGACCCTGAAATAGCTTCGTTCTTACCAAAATACGGGCGTCTCTGTCAGCGAGGCAGTACCAGGTTTCAACAGAAAACACGACAGACATCGACCTCCCCCCCCCCCCACCTCTCCAATGAGGTCGTAAACGGGGGTTCTTTGGGGTCAGTGGAATGCACGGTACAGGACGTGTGGATCGAAGCTGTCCCTAAAGTAACCAATTTGTAGCACTCTGTTGTGTCACAGTGTTGCCAACTTCTGCTCAGATTTCTGCTGCAGATGCAGTGCGAAGCGCCGGAACCATACGCCGAACACGGTGGTCTTCCCTCTCGGTAGTGCCGTCCGGAGCCCGATCGTCTTGCGACCATACGCCCTCGTGACCACCGCAGCCAGCTATCATGTACGTTGGCTACTTTCCTCCCTAGTCGTTCCGCAACATTGCAGAAGCAACATCCAACGTCCCCTAGTCATATTACAAGTCCTTATGCAAAGTCAGTGAGGTTTTAATAACAGCGTCTTTTAAAATCTTGTACAGGGCTGCACGTTCAGAGACCGTGCATAGTTACAATTGAAAGAAAATCAGCCCTCGGTCACTATTTTTAACAAAATGGACCTGGTTTCGACACTGCCTGGAGTGTCTTCATCAGAATTTAAAACGAAGAATGGTCTATTTTCTATAACATGGTCACAGAATTATGACTAAAAATTTATGATAGAGTATAAGTACGCAATCGTCGTGAAAGACTGACAGTACTTACATGTCATTTATAAAATAATAAATATGCGAAAAGGGCATTAGTCACAAAGATATTTGAGATATGGAAAAATGTGATGGCGAGACAGTAAGGGCTGCTCGTTACTTGCGTGGTGCAGGTTGCGAAACGGACTTAGTTGCCCGCGTTAGCAATTGCGGCCAGGTTCAAAAGATATTTCAGATGAACAAATCACACACTTCATGAATCTCATCTCAGTCGTAGTCAAGTACAACTATTTCGAATTCAACGGACATTAGTATCAGCAATCCGATGGTCTCGCTATGGGAAATCCGTTAGCTGGTATCCTAGCTGATATTTTCATCAACTCCCTAGAAGAAAAAAAATTTAATTGTTTTCCAGCTGCGTCACTAGGTATTCTTTCTTATTCCATATACGTTTATGATGTTCTAATCATTTACATAGGACCCGTTGACGAAGTTGATCGTATCTTTAGCCTATTCAATGATCTTCATGAGAAAATTTCTTTCACTATCGAATTTGAAAATGAGGTCCGTCAATTAAATTTCGATGACTTGATGCTTACTATAGAAACAAATAAAATTTCTTTCAATATTTTTCGTAAAGTAACATATACCGACCAGATCGTTCCTGCGTCTTCTATTCATCCACAATCGCATACAAAACCCTTCTTTCATTCTGCTGTTCACCAAGCCATTTCCATCCTACTTTCTAAAGAAAACTTCAACGACGAAATTAATTTACTTAAAACAATAGCAGTTAACGAGAAAAAACCTAACATAGTAGATGACGTCTTTAAAAAGAAAACTGCTAAAAGACTTAACTACGCTGGGCACTTCTGTTATCGAGCCTAACTCAAAAAAATATTTCTCATTAGCTTTCGTGGGGCCTATCTCTTATCAGATCCAACGCATTCTTCGAAAGAAATACGATTGCTACGTTGCTTTTTCTACTAATAACAATTTGGGGAAAAAAACTTCGTTCATTATTTACATTCTATGCATTCCCCTTTAGAAAATTCTGGTGTCTACAAAATTGTCTGCGATACTTGCTCCTCGTACTATTTAGAACAAACAGGAAGTGCCTTCACTACGAGATATAAAGAACACTTGTTAAGAAAAAATGGCACTAGCCTGCAAAATTCGTCTTTTGCCGACCATCTTCTAATTACAAGTCATTCGCCTAAAGCCATCTGTGGTAGCAACATTTTACACACCGAAAAGAAAGGGCGTAGACTAGATATTCTAGAAGAATCAGAGATTTTCCAGCATTTTGCTCGAAAGGATAGCCTCACCCTTAACGAACAGCTACAGCTACGTAACAAAAAATTTTTCATCCTTACAAAGCCGTTACTCGATATCTGACTTCGGGTCTCCTTGTGCAGGTTGCCGAACTGTTCTTTCCCTTCTAAGGTAGTCCTATGTTTTTCAGTTATGAAATGTTTCTTGGCGGCATTTCACGTAAATATTGCTTTCTACAAGTAGTCATTCAGTCTTATCTACATTTTCATAATGATGTTTTCATGTTTTATTTTTCTGTTACAAGCTTTGATGTAGACAAAATGTTATGTTGCATGCTACTATCAAACAAACATTGCTTCCCATTGTGTACCAAACACCATTTATAATCATTTCTGCCTATATTTCAGTGTGATGTAGTCTAATTGTATCTACGGCTACTAGATGTCGCGCTCGTTGCAGTGCCATGTTCACCTGGCCGCATTTGTTAACGCGGCCACCTCTGTCCGTTCACAACCTGCACCACGCAAGTAACGAGCAGCCCTTACTGGCTCGCCATCACATTTTTCCTTATCTTAAATATCTTTGTACATGACATATAAGTACTGCCAGTCTTTCACGACGATTGCGTACTTTATCATACATTTATAGTCATAATTCCGTGACCGTGTTATAGAATATAGACCATTCTTTGTTTTAGATTCTGAGAAAGACACTCCAAGCAGTGTCGAAACCAGGTTAATTTGTTAATAATAGTGACCGAGGGCTGATTGTAACAGCGTCTTTGTTGCCCAAAGACATTCTTGACTGACATCAACTGATCACGTCCAGTCTCGAAGGTAACTAAGCCTCACGGCAGTTACAGCGTGTGTCTAAAACAAAACTGATTTACATCCTCGCAGTGGTGCCGCTGCAGCCGCTCACACGTGTCTGGAGCCAAATCTGAGTAGAGATCATGTTTCAGATGTAGAAACACGCCTACAACTCCTTCTTGGTTTTACGATTCTTTTCCCCTCAGTCGAAATACGCATGCGACAACGTGTGCTGTCTAATATGTTCGAAATGGCCCGTATAAAAATGAGATTCTTCCGGCGCTCATATTCGGGTTCGATTTCAGATAGAACGGTAGACTCAAGTGTTTAGGGCAGCCCTCGGTCTGTGGACCATTTGTGTACCCAACAGAAAGATCGGCTTAATGTCACTATCCCACAGTACAGGGTAAAAGTATGAATATTACATACTTCCTCCTGATTAGGCTAACGGAACAAACCGGATTGTTCTTTTTCCATTCATGTGATCTACGATGCGTCTTGAGACTCTTACAGAGGCAAAATTAGTCCATGGGTGGTTCCTGAGAACTCACCTCCCCCCCAAAAAAGAAAATGTTTCGCACAAACTTATCGTATCAAACCCGAGCCGCGGGTTCTAAGACTGCTATTCGCAGCAAATGACTGAATTTTTTACGATGTTTTCCTAACATCCTGATCACGAACAATCTTTACAGTTTTACTGTTAATTTTTATCCCTTTCCGAGATACGTAAGTCCAAACTTTCCCTACTTGTATATGTAAAATACGCAGGTAAAATCCTGTGAGGTGGAAACGTAGTTTATAAAGTGGTAGAGGAAGTTGCTGGGAAGTGTCTCCGTTATCATCGGAGTGTACTAAGAACGTCATGTAGTGGTACTGAAGCACATGCAAACTCTTCGTGCACGTAAAATCCTGTCAGAGGTGTAAAATGAGTTTTTGATCATTTTAGTTTCCCGTAAGTAAACTACAATTTTACCTAACCATGAAGTTCGTTTCCTATGTCATGCCCTATTGCGGCATGGAAAAGAAGGCAAACCGGGGAAAAAAATATTCCTTTTGAAGCACAAGAAAGGTGAATATGCTCCTGTTCGAAAGACTCTTACTAAAAAGTGAACTAGTGCCTCACTGTATCTTTCTTAGCATCTTCAAAGGTTATAGCAGAAATTTTGGCATGCAGCACAACAAGAAAGGAAGGAAGGGATGCAATAAGAGCAGTAACAGAGAGCAAGAGGGAGACTGTGACAGTGATAAGAGACTATAGTAGTAGTAGAACAAAAGACTGGGGCCTTGAGACACGATTCAGAGACAGAGAGACAAAAAGAGATTGTGCAAATGAATTGGCAAAATGAGTGAGAATGGACAAGTGTGAGTGGATGGGGAACGGCACATTTGGCAAAACTAATGGTTTACGTTTAACATCAGCCGTAAACTACTCTAGCTGACTAACGTTAGTGAAACGTCTACGAGATCGTTCTGCCCCCAAATGCCATTAAAGCTTCATACAAAACAAACTTAAAAACCATTTCAGAAAGTAAACGTTTGTAGGGTGGTGAATCTGTAAACTTTAAGTGCCGAAATGTGTTTTTTGCAAGCACATTAAAAGATTAGAGGTTTCTGTATTATCCGGATTTTCGACAATGCAGAATACATCTGGTATCAATCAATCAGCTAAACCAGTTTCTTGTGTAGAGTACACGGGCGTGCAAGAATTAAGAACGCAAGTAAACTTTCGCATAATGTGTCTGATATGCCCGATAAACCCGCTGGGAGAACAGGTAGTAGGATTGTGGAAAGGGCCAAAGGTTGAGGTCAGTTTCTCCTTCTAATTGTCATTTATTGTAATTGAATAACCTTTACAACCAAAGCGGCACATAGCCGGACCTTTACCGAATGCAGCTCTTTCACGGTTGAAGGGCTCGAAACAAGAAATCTCAACAAATGAATACGATAAAAATTCAATTAAGATAGCAATAAAACAATTGAAAAAGAACAAACATATTAAAAGCGCAATACAAATGGTTGAGGGCCACAATTAAATTTCAAAATTTTAGAATATATTACCATAGACTTTTAAAGGCGGAAGGCCAGAATGTTTAACAACAAGAAATCTTAAAAATTAACAAGATTAAAATGCAATTAAAGAAGAAAATAAAATAAATGGAAAACCGTATCACGGCTACGTGGAAAGCCTCAAGGCTAAGCAGATAGAACATACATATGTAAGGTTGAATCCAGAAGGCCGCAATGTTTAAGCTCGAAAGATAAATTAAAGAATTAATTTTGCAAAATTATAAAGAGAAAGATAAAATAACTATAAGCCCGGTGCCCGGTGGCACTCAGAAGCCCCCAGGGAGGTCGATCCTTCCTCGTTCACTTAGGCGAGACAGGTGGTGAGCCCAACTACACTTGATCCGTCGGAACCCAACCAGGAGACAGACGTGGACCGATCGACACAACGACTTGCTTGCCACCAATCCGTACATGAGAACTCAAACACACAAAAGTTACGAAGCACACAACATGAATGCACGTGGCTTGGGTAGTTGAAACTACTACTCAACTTTGACGTCCTGGGACGGTGAGCCACGAAGCTCGTAGCGGTCGGACAGCTCCACACACGCTCCGACACTGCACAGGGAGCGGCAACGGCCACAGCGACTGCACCGCGCGGAGACTTCTTCCCTGGTCCGCCGCAAGCGACCGACTGCCTGCTGGTGCGTCCGCGACTGCTACTCCGTCGCGACTGCACTGCTGGTGTGTCTCCCACTCACTTCAGACACACGAATGAGGATATACTGGCTCGGACCCAACCATGCTGAGGAAACACGCCCACTGGCCTAAACGACATCCCTGCACCAAGAACGGACCGACCCAAGTTGCACAAGATGATAACTGAAGGGGCTCAGAAGCACTCGGAGAACCAGTTACACGTCGCCCGTTGAGTTGAACGACCTCTCACAGCTAATACACCGACAATATCTAAAATAACTTCTCACTGGAAATAACGTGAGCTACACATACAACCTGGAAAAACATTTGCACGAAGATCTGAATGATACCCAACAATAGCTAAGCACGCATGAAGACAAATCGGGAGTCGATGCACACACACACACACACACACACACACACACACACACACACACACACACACAGCCGACTCATGATCGATTGGCTAGCCAAAAGGGGTCGTCCGATAGAACGACCGACCGACGATCCACCAAGACCGTGGCCCGGCTAAAATGATGCGTGGCGACAATGGTCGGGCGAGCCATGTCGACTCAGATCTTACTGCGGCTCCAACCGACTGCATTAGCGCCGCATTGCAACTCCCCGAATGACAGGTCCAGACTGCGCCCCAGACGCGTTCCAACTGACTGGCAAACCCCAACTCGCTATCAGAATTCCCTTGCGACTGACAACGACCGGGAAGTAATAGGAATCGAGCAAAGAAACTAAGAGAAGGGATATATCGAAAAGCGCTGCTAACGCCGCTCACGGTCAGGCAAAGCAGCAACTCAGGGACAGTAGTAATTTAAATTAACGTAGTGAGGTGGAAGTACTTTAAAAACAGGATATAAAATACATGATGGCCGGAAAGTGAGCTAAGCATGGCTCACATCTGGTACCGATGAATTTGCTAAACCAGTTTCTCGTGTAGAGTACACGGGCATGCAAGACTCAAGAACGCAAGTAACTTTCGCGTAATGTGTCACTGTCAAATACTTATAACACAGCTCTATGAAATTTGGACCATAAAGGAAATGAACTGCTACAGAACAGTACTATGTAGTATCACGGCTCCATCTGATAGCAGTATAAACAGGCCATGTTAACCAGAACGGGGCTCCTCTCTCCGTGGTCAGTTACGAATGTGGGTTCACTGCTAGGCAGGAGGAGGAGAATTGTGAGGGCATGTCCACAGATGGCTGCTGATGACAGAATAACATTTATTGATCGACTGCAATACATTGGATTGGGGTCTCTGGATGTGGTTTCCTTCCACTCGTAATATTCTTGGCGACAACGGAGGTGAGCGGCGGACGTTCACACGTGCGCCCGCCACTGCGTCTGAAGCTGTGCTGGTTGAAACGTCCTCTTAGAAAAATTTATGGATTACTGTGCTGATAAAACCCTTACGTTACTTGAATTTGAAACAGCTGAGCAGAACTGAACGTGGTCAGACATTTCTCTCTCTTTACTTATTCTGATCAACACTAAACTGACACACAATATTTTTAGCGCTACGCAGTCTGACGTTCAATAATCCCTACAAAAGAATGGCCCTGTCGAACTATAACCCTGACTGGTTTGATGCGGCCCGCCACGAATTCCTTTCCTGTGCTAACCTCTTCATCTCAGAGTAGCACTTGCAACCTACGTCCTCAATTATTTGCTTGACGTATTCCAATCTCTGTCTTCCTCTACAGTTTTTGCCCTCTGCAGCTCCCTCTAGTACCATGGAAGTCATTCCCTCATGTCTTAGCAGATGTCCTATCATCCTGTCCCATCTCCTTATCAGTGTTTTCCACATATTCCTTTCCACTCCGATTCTGCGTAGAACCTCCTCATTCCTTACCTTATCAGTCCACCTAATTTCCAACATTCGTCTATAGCACCACATCTCAAATGCTTCGATTCTCTTCTGTTCCGATTTTCCCACAGTCCATGTTTCACTACCATACAATGCTGTACTCTAGACGTACATCCTCAGAAATTTCTTCCTCAAATTAAGGCCGGTATTTGATATTAGCAGACTTCTCTTGGCCAGAAATTGCCTTTTTTGCTATAGCGAGTCTGCTTTTAATGTCCTCCTTGCTCCGTCGTCATTGGTTATTTTACTGCCTAGGTAGCAGAATTCCTTAACTTCATTGACTTCGTGACCATCAATCGTGATGTTAAGTTTCTCGCTGTTCTCATTTCTACTACTTCTCATTACCTTCGTCTTTCTCCGATTTACTCTCAAACCATACTGTGCACTCATTAGACTTTTCATTCCGTACAGCAGATCATTAAATTCTTCTTCACTTTCACTCAGGATAGCAATATTATCAGCGAATCGTATCATTGATATCCTTTCACCTTGTGTTTTAATTCCACTCCTGAACCTTTCTTTTATTTCCATCATTGCTTCCTCGATGTACAGATTGAAGAGTAGGGGCGAAAGGCTACAGCCTTGTCTTACACCCTTCTTAATACGAGCACTTCGTTCTTGATCGTCCACTCTTATTATTCCCTCTTGGATGTAGTACATATTGTATATGACCTGTCTCTCCCTATAGCTTACCCCTACTCTTTTCAGAATCTCGAACAGCTTGCACCATTTTATATAGTCGAACGCTTTTTCCAGGTCGACAAATCCTATGAACGTGTCTTGATTTTTCTTTAGCCTTGCTTCCATTATTAGCCGTAACGTCAGAATTGCCTCTCTCGTTCGCCAATACTGCCAGCTAAATAAACAATTCTAACTACTGAAGGCACCAACTACTGATAGGAATAGTTAGCAAATGAAAGATTTTGATAGAGAACAAACAATGTATTTATCTTAATAATGTTCAAAAGTCATTCATGACATTCAGTCTTACAAATTTCGTTTTGCTGACGGACACATGTCCAGATCGTCAGCTCTCAAAACTCTGCAATCTGTCTTCCAACATCCACCACTGCTGGCCGCTCACCTCCAACTGCGCAACGCTACGAGCTGTTCACATCCAACTGCCCAACACTACAATAGCGAATATTCCAACAATGACAACCAGCCACAGACTTAGCATAGCACAGCCAATGATTTTCATAAAGAGCGCTACGTAACGTTACCAACATAAGAACCTAAACAGCCTACTTACATGGTGTAACTCGAATCGTATGCCTCGACACCGGCGTTCTGGGCTTTCAGAGACTTATTGGGGCGGCTGGAACGAGACGCCACGGGCCTCTGCCGTGCTGGCGGCCATGGGGGTGGGGGGTGGGGGGGGGGGGAGGGGGGGAGGCGTGGCTGCACGGCAGGTCAGTGACCTGTCTCAGCGGACATTCCCGGCGGTGGCTGCCTGGCGTCAGCGGGCCATGGGCCCCGGTTCCTGCCCCAGTCACGGTATTCGTGTCGGCAGCGTCCCAGGACGTTGGCGACAGTGCGTTACCGCGCAGTACCCCAAATGATGATTCCCGTGACAGGTAGCTGCCTGTTGAAAGCGGCCGACGATAGTTACGGTGGCGGCGTCATTCCGGCGACGACCTACATTACCACGGTGACCATTACGATGGCAGCGACGATTCTGAACTGGTGACGGGGCTAGGTGTCACAGGCTGTGTCTCACTCCAACACTTCACGGCGGACGATGTTGATAAACTGACTGCAGGCCCTTAGATACGGCTTTCTGCCGATGATGTCTGCTGTTCTTCTTACCCAGTAGGTCGCTGGCATATTCTGGTGTTGCTCGACTGGCGGAACTGACCAGGTTACCGCCTTCGATGTCAACACCCTGGCGTGTGGCGAGCTGCTTCTTGTCACGCCGCCGGCCGGAGTGGCCGAGAGGTTCTAGGCGCTGCAGTCTGGAACCGGGCGACCTCTACGGTCGCAGGTTCGAATCCTGCCTCGGGCATGGATGTGTGTGATGTCGTCAGGTTAGTTGGGTTAAGTAATTCTAAGTCCTAGGGGACTGATGACCTCATAGCTTAAGTCCCATAGTGCTCAGAGCAAGCCTCTTGTCACACCAGTGAGCTGGTCGATGGCTCAGCGTTCTCCTTCATGTTGCTGAACTGGAGGCTTCGCCGACCCATTTAAGCCACAGTTTCATGGCTCACCACAAAAATGACGGAATATGGTGTAAGTAGGCTGTTTAGGTTTTTATGTTGGTAACGCAACCTAGCGCTCTGTATGAAAATCACTGACTGTGCTGTGTGCAGTCTGTGGCTGGTTTGCATTGTTGGAATATTCGCTATTGTAGTGTTGGGCAGTTGGATGTGAACAGCGCGTAGCGTTGTGCAGTTGCAGGTGAGCCGCCAACAGTGGTGGATGTGGGAAGAGAGATGGCAGAATTTTGAGAACGGACGATCTGGACGTGCGTCCACCGGAGAAAGGAAATTTGTAAGACTGTATGTCATGAAGTGATATGTATATATAATGACTTTTGAAGGCTATTAACGTAAATACATTGTTTGTTCTCCATCAAAATCTTTCATTTGCTAACTATGCCTATCAGTAGTTATTGCCTTCAGTAGGTAGAATCCTTTATTTAGCTGGCAGTATTGGCGCTCGCTGTATTGCAGGAGTTCGGGTAACGAAGATTTTTGTGAGGTAGGTGACTCATCAAAGGTATAGTTTATTGTTAGTTAGGGTCGTTCTTCTGTGGGGATTCTTGAAATCAGATTGCGTTGCCCTAAAAATATTGTATGTCAGTTTAGTGTTGATCAGAATAAGTAAAGAGAGAAACGTCTGAGTACGTTCAGTTTTGCTCAGCTGTTTGAAAATCAAATAACATAAGAGGTTTACCAGCATAGTAATTTACAAAATTTCCTAAGGGGACGTTTCACTGGTTCTTAATAGCGTGTGCAATTATCACGGATCTCTGCAAAGGGTTCTACCTCAGCCTCGATATTATAAAGCGTTCTTGAGGTAAGACGTTCCATTCCTACACAAGTGTGGTTGACAACTGATGAATCGTCGTTGATGCATGTAGACATGCTTCAGTAAGTCTCTCCGACGTATCCTTAACGCACTCGATTAGATTTAAGTCTGGGAAACTAACAGTCCAGCGCATTCGCCGAATATCATCTCGTGCACAGAGCTACATCACCTGCGCTGTTCGATGTGGTCGTGCATTCCCATCTATAAAAAGTGTCGAATGCACTCATGAAGAAGTTTTTATGGTCAAGGCGCCTATGCAACATTACACCTCCCACCTCCCCATGCCGTGACTCCTCGACCACAGTTTGAAACTTGCTGCAGGCATGAACTTACCAAGACGAATACAACTAACCGTAAGCTGTCAGGTGAGGTCGTGGTCCAAGAAACTCTTCCTGGCGTTTCGTCCAGAACTCCGCTGGACATACTCAGAGGCGCTCCTCCGTTGAGTCATTTCCTACTTCGAGTCGTTTCCAGTGAGACGATAAATTTATGAACAAACTTGATGGTGTACCAATTGGTACCCATTAGGTCCTGCTAGCGCTAATTTCTGTATGGAGAAATTAAAACAATCGGCTGTCGACAATGCAAATAAGAAACCATCTCGCTGGTACCGGTTTGTAGATGACACATTCGTGGTTTGTTCCCGTGGTAAAAGGCTTTTGATGAATTCTTTAGTCATCTAAATAAAATTAATGCAAAAATTCAGTTCACCATGGAAATGGTAAAACATTAACAGAATATAGTTCTTGGATGTTTTAGTTGTGAGACACTCCGATGGAAGATATTTGCATAAAAACTCCACTCACCATCCAAAACAAAAGAGAGGTGTCACTAAAGGTCTCTTTTTTAGATGCCAATTGATATGCACATCGGAACACTTGGATGCTGAAATAAAACATCTGGAGCAGGCTTCCGACAAAAATTGTTACTCAGAGAAAGAGGTAAAGAAAATTTTGCGACCAAGGAAAAGAAGACTGAAGGACAGGGATGAGCCAAAAAGATGCAAAAATACAGTTTCTCTACCATTTATTAAAAAAAGTAATAAATCACATAGATAATATTTTACAGAAACATGACATCAGACCGGTATTTAGACCAACAAAGAAAATAAGTAAAGTACTCCAACCTACCGACCGGAGTGAACGAGTGGTTCTAGGCGCTACAGTCTGGAACCGCGCGACTGCTACGGTTGCAGGTTCGAATCCTGCCTCGGGCATGGATGTATGTGATGTCCTTAGGTTATTAGGGTTAAGTAGGTCTAAGTTTTAGGGGACTGATGACCTTAGAAGTTAAGTCCCATAGCGCTCAGAGCCATTAGAACCGTACTCCAATCTGTAAAGGATAAACACCCTCCTCTGTCGACATATGGCGCATACAAAATTCCGTGTACGTGTGGTAAAGTTTGTATTGTAACTATCAAGAGCAGAATAAGTACATGGCTTAAAAGAGCACAACAGTCTTTGCCGACTAGGAAAAATAGAGAAATAAACTGTAGCAGAGCATGATCTTCAGTCAGAACCACATATATAATTTTTTAATATAGAAGGCTGTGAATTGCTGTATAATAAAGGTCATGTACAGAAGAGGATGGGCACCACGTTGAGGAAGCTGAAACAAAGTTAGAAAGACAAGAAATTTTATGGTGGTAAAAGCATAAGAGGCAGGCTGACAGACAAAATGATTGATGACCTACAGCAGTATTATGGGGTGGTCATTAGAAATAATATTGAGGATTAGTTGAAAATGAAGCAGGCAGTATACCTTCTTCCACAGACTGTCAACTGATGAAAAACCAGTAGACCATCTTTGTCCTCCGGGACCTGATTCATGGTGCAATTAGTGCAATGCCCAGTATTCAAACAGTTCATACAACCATAAATATTCCATCCCAGCAACAGTCATGGATATCATGAAACCTGTTTGCACAGACTTGGCAAATCCTCAATTACTCAAGAAGTGTCTGCATGGCCAGACTCAAAATCCCAATGAGTCGATCAATAATCTTATATGAACTCTGTTACCAAAACATATTTTTCTTGGTATGAAGACACTAAAGTGGGGGGTCAGTGATGCTGTTATTGCTTTTAATGATGGCATATGGGAATTAATCCTGGAGCAAACTGCATCAGAGAACGTAAACGGATAGACAGGGTTCGCATTGATAAAGCAGAGTATGCAGCACAGTTGGCCACTAAGGAGTCCAGAAAGAAGAAAAGAAAAAAACTTGGAGGAAGAGCAAGAATATGATAAACAGTATGTTGCAGGGTGCTTCTGAGTGACTAAAAATAAAAAGTTAAGCATATATTAATAAAAACTATCTATGACTACAAAATTTTAAAGACGTAATTAAAAAATTTTATTTCCGAAAGCAGTCGGTGAAATGCAATTATTGTGTTCAGTAGACTCAGAATTTCATGCCAATGGTTAAGTGATTCCTGAAATACAGGGAAACCAAGTCACTAAATTTAACATTGTCGGGATAGGACGTTCTAACTCCCCATAAGACTTCGACCCGCTCGCAAAAATCTAGTCACAAGGCCCAAGTCCAGTATATTCGAAGCCAGCAACGGGCATTAGCAAAACTAGCAAGCGTGCAATTTCTTCAGTGATACGTCAGTCAAACAAATTATTTATTCATTTATTTGTGAAATTTCAGATGGGCACGGGTGCCCATATTGCTAAATCGTCAGACATATGAAGTGTTAGGCTCTCCACGACTGTCTTAATCTAGAACGCAACTGACGGCTTTTGATGGACAAGACATTCCCGCTGTCAAAACATGTACTTTGCCTGCCACATATCGCTCACATACGCGAACAGTGACTTTTAAAATGCTATAAACACGCGTGTGTGAAAACATAGTTGGACTAGATTCTTTTAATTTGTTGACTTTAACATTCAGGACAATGTGTTGTCAGTGTAGCTAGCTTGCTAATAGAATTTCCAGGTTTCACAAGGTTTAGGCAAAGCTAACGATTTTGTTGCACATGTTACTACACAATGCTTAGCCGAAAGATTCCGGGCGAGACCTGTTCCCATTGTATTACGGGACAAAGTTGCTGCTGAACTTCAAGAATTGCAGGATAACGAAGTTATTGCGCCCTTATTAGCTAGTCAGTGGGCAGGCCCACTGATTTTTATCCCCAATGCTTGGGGTTGCATTCGCCTCTGTGTTGACTTTCAGTGTACATTCAACCCACAAACTGTCAGTGATACGTATCCGTTGCCACGCCCAGAAGATCTCATGGACAAATTAGGCGCTGGACGCTATTTTTTAAACATCGATTTGATTCACGCATATCCTCAAAAACCGCTCGATGAAGAATCTCAAAATGTGTGTGTAGTTATTACTCATTTGAGCTCATTTAGATATTTGTGTTTGCCATTTGGCAGTGCTTCCTCAACTGCCATTTTCCAGCAGTATTTGGAACAGCTGACTGCACCAGTTCCAAACTGTTCAAAATATTTGGACGATATTCTAGTAGCAGCTCGAAATCCTGAAGAACATATTGCAAATTTACGTGCTTTGTCTCGTGTGTTATTTGATGCAGGACACAAGTGCAGGCTGGACAAGTGTGAATTTTTTAAACCTGATTTGCAGTATCTTGGTCATGCCATAAACAGTCAAGGTGTACATCCTCTACAGTCGCATTTGTTAGCCATACGAGATTTGCCAATGTGACAGAATTGCACGGAATTAGGGAAAATTAACTATTATATTCGGTTCATACCGAATGCTGCTCAAATCACAGCTCCAATGTATCGCTTGCGTTGCAAGAATGTCCCCTTTGTTTGGACAGATGTGTGCCAAGTAGCTTTTCAAAAACTTATGGATGCAATGCTTAGTGTCGATGCTTTGTTCACTTTGATCCTGACAAACCACTTGCGCTGCAAGCTGACGCTTCTCCTTACGGAATCAGTGCAATGCTTTCGCGCAGAATTGATGATAGAGACAGGCCTATTGCTTCCGCATCAGAAGTGTTGTCCAAAGCTCAGTGTAACTATTCACAAATTGAAAAAAAGTGTTTGGCTATTGTGTATGGTGTTACCAAATTTCACCACTAATTGTATGGTTGAAGATTCTACTTAGCGACGGATCACAGCCTATGTAGTCCTTGTTTCATCCGATGAAACCGGTTCCTGTACGAACTGCCCAAAAAATTGCAAAGATGGGCTTCGTTGTCGTCTCAATACCAGAATGAGATTCGGTATCGTCCGACAGCTAAACATGGTAATGCGGACGAACTTTCACGTCTTCCGATCGGCCCTGATACAGACTTTGACGCTTCTGCTGCATCTTGTTGTCACATCGATCCTCAGGATTCTTAATTGCTTCAGTCTTTTCTGCTGAAATATAGGAAGATTGCACAGGCTACGGAAGCTGATTCAGATTCGAACATTTTGCTCAATTACATGCGTACATCTTGGTCTCGTTCCTTGCTTTGCATAAATAACTCTGTATTGCGCTGATACTTTGCACGTCGGCATAGCCTTTTTACAGAAGCGTGTGATTCTTGTTCAGAATGACAATGGACAGTCACGTGTGTTGATCCCTAAAGCTTTGCAAAAAGAAGTGTTGCAGTTACTTCACGAAGGGCACTGGGGGATTGTTCGCACGAAAAAGTCAGCGCGCCGACACTATACTTGACAGGGTATGTACGCCCAAATAGAACTGATGTCACCGTGTCACACATGTGCTCAAAATCAGTCTGCTCCGCCACAAACATTCTCTGCTTGGCTTAAGTCGCAATCGCCATGTTAACGTGTGCACATAGACTTTGGGGACCTTTTTGGAACACCTGTTGGTTGATTGTGGTTGACTCGTATAGCAAGTTTCCTTTTTCTGTGCCAATGAACTCGACAACGCTACGTAACACAATTCAGGTGTTGCCGTCGATTTTTTGCCTAGAAGGTTTACCTGAAGTATTAGTGTCGGAAAACGGCCCACAGTTCACGTCGCATGAATTTGAAACATTCTGTGAACGCAATGGCATCCAGCATCTAACTACGGCAGCCTTCCATCCACCGTCAAACAATGTCGCGGAACGTTTTGTCAGAATATTCAAGCAGAAGATGGCCAAAATTCGCTCCGCACCCACCAGGGATCAAGCCTTGCAAATGTTTCTCGCCTCATATGTTTCGTACCCATGAGATGGACCATCGCCAGCGGAATTGCTTCACGCCCGCTGCTCCACCAGATCCACACTCCTCAGCATCCGGGGCCGAAGGAAGGCCGCAAGCATCTCTTCGCGCCACTTGATATTGTCTTTTACAGGGCTTTAAGCTTCAGCAGACGGTGGGCGCGAGGCGGGAACGTACGTCGGCTTGACACTTGCAAGTATCTACTTTCAGGTCTAGATGGTCTGCAGAGCCGCCATCAGAACCAACTTCGCCTGTGTCATTTACATGATGGTATTTCAGTCTCTCTTCCCATAGATTCACGGGTCCAGAGGGCAGCGTGGCCACAGCAACCGTCAGAGGGTGTCATCACAACATCGAAGACCCCATGGAGCCTTCGCCTCCATCCGATGGAGCTGGACCCGCCCACACCGCAGCAGTTGCCACCTTCTTCATCTGGTTCATGGCAGCAGGAGGTGATCGCATACTACTCTGGCTGTTTTCCGGGGGACGTTTCCGTCAGAGCGCAGGCTGGATGGCGGGGTACGACCGGAAGCTTGACGTCCCCTGCAGCCACAGCTTATGGCCCAAAGTTGCGCCCTTGCTCCCCCGCCTCGGTCGCACTCCCTAGACGCCGACGGTCAGTCGCTATTTTTGGGGGGGAAGAGGGGGGGGGGGAGAGAAATGTTCCGGCGTAACCATAAGCGCCGGAACGAAGGCGAAGAACGGAAGACCAGAGAAGGCGGTGTAACGCTGTCGGCCAATGGGCGCTCAATGGGACCGCGGAGCTCAGGGACCGACCTCTGCAAGTAGTGAATATAAGCGCCGCTCCTGACAGCCTCGGCCGCTCAGATCGACTGAGTATACGGACATATTAGTGAATACACTACTGGCCATTAATATTGCTACGCCAAGAAGATATGAAGATGATAAAAGGGTATTCATTGGACAAATATGTTATACTAGAACTGGCATGTCATTATATTTTCAGGAAATTTTGGTCCACATAACCTGAGAAATCAGTACCACAAAAAACCACCTCTGGCCATAATAACGACCGTGATACGCCTGGGCATTGAGTCAAACAGAGCTTGGATGGAGTGTACAGGTACAGCTGTCCATGCAGCTTCAAAACGATACCACAGTTCTCCAAGAGTAGTGACTGGCGTATTGTGACGAGCCAGTTTCTCGGCCACCATTGACCAGACGTTTTCAGTTGGTGAGAGATCTGCAGAATGTGCTGGCCAGGGCAGCAGCTGAATATTTTCTGTATCCAGAGGGGCCCATACAGGACCTGAAACTGCGCCCGTGCATTGTCCTACTGAATTGTAGGGTTTCGCAGGGGTCAAATGAAGGGTAGAGCCACGGGTCCTAGCACATCTGAAATGTAACGTCTACTGTTCAAAGTGCCGTCAATACGAACAAGAGGTGACCGAGACGTGTAACCAATGTCACCCCATACCATCACGCCGGGTGGTACGCCAGTATGGCGATGACGAAGACACGCTTCAAATGTGCGTTCACCGCGATGTGCCAAACACGGATCGGACCATCATGATACTGTAAAGAGAACCTGGATTCATCCGAAAAATTGACGTTTTGCCATTCGTGCACCCAGGTTCGTCGTTGAGTACACGATCGCACGCGCTCCTGTCTGTGTTGCAGCGTCAAGGGTAACCGCAGCCATGGTCTCAGAGCTGATAGTCGATGCTGCGGCAAACGTCGTCGAACTGTTCGTGCAGGTGGCTGTTGTCTTTCAAACGTCCCCATCTGTTGACTCACGGGTCGAGACGTGGCTACACTATCTGTTACAGCCATGCGGATAAGATGCCTGTCATCTCCACTGCTAGTATTGCGAGGCCGTTGGGATCCAGCACGGCGTTGCGTATTACCCTCCTGAACCCACCGATTCCATATTCTGCTGACAGTCATTGGATCTCGACCAACGATAGCAGTAATGCATACGCGCCACCGGCGCCAACCTTGTGTGAATGCTCTGGAAAGCACGTTATCTTCGTGGCGTAGCAATGTTCATGATCAGTAGTGTAGTATAGGCACAGTTCTAGTCCGGCACACGCAGGTCAGTTATTAGTGACATGTTTTAAACTTGTAGGAACATTTCATAACCAAGAATATTACTGTTTGCATGTCTTATTACTGTTTGCATGTCACCCATCGCTAGCGACTACTCCTTGTAAACCGCCAAGTTAAATATTGTAAATCTGGTTTATAGAAATAAAAATACTAATGTTATTTGCTTGAATTGTTGTATAGCGTTCCGAGGATGCAGCATCCTTTAGGCACGCTATACGAGACGAGTGGGCAAGACCCAACAATTCAACTGTGTCGGTGAAGACATGATGTAGTTCAGCTGCTCTGAATAGAAACGAAAAAGCCTAAATGGGTGGTATGAATGGCGTCAATGAAACCACCGCTCCTCTCTTTGGGACACTGGTTACCTCACATTCCATGGTCAAAGACGTCGATTCACGCTGCAATGAGCAACAGGCAGATTTTCTTGACAACCTTTGACACTCCCCACGTTCAAAGCCTTCTCTATGGACATCGAAGGGCTGCATCCACGCTGAACGCGATCGCCACACTTTGAGTGGAGAATGATCGTAATTTTTCCTCTCGTGTACAGGGTAGAATCACTGGAGACAGTTCAAAAATGATTCCACGGTATTTTAATCTGACGCGAAGCAACAAAGGGTCCTCATGTTTTTTCAAATGGTCCAAATGGCTCTGAGCACTACGGGACACATCTGAGGTCATCAGTCCCTTAGAACTTAGAACTACTTAAACCTAACTAACCTAAGGACATCACACACATCCATACCCGAGGCAGGATTCGAACCTGCGGCCGTAGTGGTGGCGCGGTTCCAGGCCGAAGCGCCTAGAACCACTCGGCCACACCGGCCGGCTCATGCTTTTTCAGTACTCCTGTGTCACACCCTCCTGTGGTGTGACCGTGATGGGATGTGACATTTACGCATACGAGAATAAAACGACAAGGGTTCCTTCTAACTCCCCCCAGTTCGGCCAAACCCTCGAAGGTACCAGCATACATTTATTGGGGATTTTAACAATATACCTTTACAGAAAGAACCTGCAAAGTAGCCTGCCAGCAGACGCCTAGGACAATTTCTCAGGTTTTCTAAGACATATTTGTAAAGTACTCGACGAAGTTGGGTGGTTGCTACAGAGCGTTTTGCCGAACTGGGGTGGTCTTAGAGGGATCCTTCGCCATTTTATTCACGCTTCTGTCAATGTCGCATCCTTCTGTCATCAGGACGTGCAACAGGAACGCTGACAAAGATAATTTGTTTATCAGAAGACATTCCAATTTCGTCGAATGGCTTTGAACGTTCCCCAGTGGTTCTTCCACCCTATACACCAACGAAAATGTTGCAGTTTCACTGCACTACAAAGGGGTAAGATCTCATCCACTGTTGTTGCAGCCCCATGATGTTCGTCGGGAGGGATTGAATCACCCATTAGGTGCCAAAGGTTGTCTAAAACTTAGTCGTTGTGCTTATCGTAGTGCGAGCTGTCGGGTTTCGACCGCGAAACGTGTTGGAATCAACGTACCAGGGGAAGAGATGGTTTCATTGACGTTCTTTATTCCAACCCCTCAGGCCTTTTCGTTTCGATTGTGTGAGGCGGTGTTTCTGAAAAGTTTTCGTCTGCCACCCATAAGGAAACTGTGTGATTTTAACGCTGGGCTTAGTGGTTCTGGCCTCCACGACAGAGACGTGAACTGTAGGTAAGAGGGGCTGTGACAACCTTCCCAGCGTGCCACATGTCCATTGTAACGCTGGGCACAATTGTGGTGAAATCTGCTGCCGGTGTGGCGTAATTAATCGACTCTACACACATGTGAGCAATATTTCAAACTTATGTGTCAGAATGGGAGACAATCAAGGGGTTTCGAAAAATGATCCCTTAGTTTTGTTGCGCATTGTATTTCCTAAATGGTGGGAAAAAACCTTGGTGCGATATAAGGAAGGATTCGTATCATCTAATGCATTCGTAAATTCATGACGCATTATACATACTGAAAGAAAAAAACCAACAACATAAATTACTGCCCGGCGCGGTGGCCAAGCGGTTCTAGGCCCTTCAGTCCGGAACTGCGAGACTGCTACGGTCGCAGGTTCGAATCCTACATCGGGCATGGATGTGTGTGATGTCCTTAAGTTAGTTAGGTTTAAGTAGTTCTAAGCTCTAGGGGACTGATGACCTCAGGTGTTAAGTCCCATAGTGTTCAGAGCCATTTGAAACATTTTTGAACATAAATTTCTGACAATATGCCGGGTTCGCATCGACCATCTCTTCATAATTATGCTGTGCAGATGGAGGTGATATTTTAATTTTAACTACTGACGATGCCTTTCACACGATTGGTTTATGTATCTCCACTGCAGGATGTGATTTTAGTGTATTTTTGCTTCTGATGAAGGTATATTTAGATGTACCGAATCCGTGGTCAAGGATTTCAATAAACCTTTATCCTGCAACTGTTTGGCTGTTAACAGTTACCTTGAGTAAATTTATACACCAGACTGAAAAACGATGGGCCAGACAAACGTTAGCTATACTGATCAGCAGTACGGCCAATAGCTCACGTAGATATTCTCCATCTCGGAAGTGTACGGGATAAAAGCAAATTCAGACACGATTACAAATTCATGTTTAACAGCGCGCTTGGATGAATAATAACACTGAGCTAGAGGCTATCCGCGTGGCGGAAAGGCACGTAGTCTAGTTTAGCTAACTAACACAAAGAAATACCGAATTCACGAAAGTTATTCAAATAACGTAAAACTGTACATACACGGCAATCTATAAAAGGAAATAACAGAAAGAGGAGATTTACGGAGAGGAAGGCTCGAATGCACTAGATGGGAAGCACTTGTTCTGTTATCAATTCACACGCAACAAGAAACCTGAAACTCTAGAAATGAATTTAAAACTGAAATGAGGAAAAGAATTCTAACACGACAAACGGATATCACATACACAACGCATTCACACATAAAAGATTCACAGTAACTAAAGCGAGATATAGGTTGAATCAAGCACTATCTGAGACTCCCGCTAAACACGCTGGGCAGAACAGGTAAAATTATTGTGGAAAGGGCCAAGGGTTCAGACCAGTTTCTGCTTATAATTGTCATTTATTATAATTTAATAACCTTTACAACCAAAGAGGCACATAGCCGAATCTTTACCGAATGCAACTCTTTCATGGCTGAAGGCCTCCAACAAGAAATCTTAGCAAGATAAAATACAATTAAGATAGCAATAACATAATTCAAAAAACATCATACTCAAAGTCCAATAAAAATGTCTGACGGCCACAATTAAATTCCAAATTTTAGAATATATTAATATAGACCTTTACATGCAGAAGGCCAGCATGTTTAACAACAAGAAATCTTAAAAATCACCAAAGCAATAAAATAATTTAAAGAAGCAACATATGCAAGGTGCAATATCAGTGGCTGAGGGACACAATTAAACTCCAAATATTTAAAAAAAAATTACCACAATCTTTAAAGGCAGTGTTTATGCTTGAGGAATAAGTTTAAAAATTAATTTTGCAAAATTTTAAGAAAACAAACAAATAACCATAAGCCTAAAATTTAAAATAGCTGACATCAGATAATTAAACACCGGTGGCACTCAGAAGGTCTCCAGGGAGGTCGGTCTGCCCTCGTTCACTTAGGTGAGACAGGTGGTGAGAAAAACTATACTTGATCCGTCGGAACCCAACCAGGGGACAGCCACGGACCGACCGACACAACGATCTGTTTGCCACCAATCACTACATGAGTACTCAAACACCAAAGGTTACATACTCAACTCGGACGTCCTGGGTCGGTGAACCAATAAACTAGTAGCGATCTTACACACACGCTCCGATACTGCGCAGGTACCGGCAGCGGACCCAGCGGCTGCACCGCGCGGAGACATCTTCCCTGGTCGGCAGCAACCGACCGACTGCCTGCTGTTCGGTCAACGACTGCTGCTTCGTCGCGACTGCACTGTTGGTGCGTCTGCCACTCACTTCCACACTCAAGACGCACAAATACTGGCTCGAACCCAACATGCAGAGGAGACAAGCCCACTGGCAAAACGACATCCCTGCACCAGGAAAGGACCAGTCCAAGTTCCACAAGATGGTAATTGAAGGGGCCAAAAGCGCTAGGAGAACCAGTTACACGTCACCCGTTTAGACGACCTACCTCTCAGAGGCAGTACGCCGACAACATTTAAAATAACTTGTCAAAAGAAATAACGGGAACTGTACATACAAACTGACAAACATTTGCACGAAGACCTAAGCGATATACAACAGTAACTAGACACACACGACGACAAATCTGGAGTCGATGCACACACACAGAGCCGACCCAGGAACGATTGGCGAGCCTAAATGCGTCGTCCGGTAGGAGGATGAACCAAGACCGTGGCCCAGCTCAAGTGATGCGTGGCGGCAATGGTCGGGCGACCCATGTCGACCCAGACCACACTCTGCTCCAACCCGGCGGCATTAGTTCTGCATTGCAAGTGCTCGACTGGCAGGTCCGGATTGCGCTCCAGACGCGTTCCAACTGATTGGCAGCCCGAACTCGCAACCCCGAACTGGCCTCCGACAGACAACAACCGGGAAGTAATAGCAGTCGAGCAAAGGTACTACGAGAGGGGATGTATCGATACGTGCTGCTAGCGCCTCTCACGGTCAGGCAAAGCAGCAACTCAGTGACAGTAGTAATTTAAATTAACGTAGTGAGTTGGAAGTACGTTAAAAACAGGGTGCAAAATACATGATGGCAGGCACATGAGAGCCACGCGCGGCTCAATATCCTATAGCTAAGTGGACGTAGGACAAATAATGACGTTAAATAAACAAAATATTAATAAGCATCGTCGCACTCCACAAATGAAATAGATACTTTGGTGTGATTTACCAAGAGTATACTTCTGCGAAACGCACCAGCATCCCAAGCCAAACCAAATCCTTACTCTTTCCAACGACCTAAACTTACATAACAAGAGACAACCTCACCTTCCGACGTCCCAGTGATCGGTGAAGTCCAAGGGTATAGGCGGAAACGAGCAGAGTTTACGTCTTTCCTCTGCCTGTGCCAACCTCTATAACAGCTGCTGACCAGTGTCCTCTAATGTTTCTCTGGCCCGGCACAAGTTGGTTAAGCTGCCACTACCACTCAACAGTTCCTCCCTAAGAACCAAACTACATGGAAGTATCACACATAGACGTACATACACTATGTGATCAAAATATCCGCCAGAGTAGATCAGATGGCCGTCTCGGAAATTCTGTGTACAGAAAACGGACGCATACAGATTTGTATCTAAACGCGCGTAGTTTTCACCACCCTGCTCAGAAGAGAGCTATGTTGAATACCTTGGTAGACAGAGCAAGGACTATTTTGGACAAGGATCATCTCGGCTCCGAGATAAGCCATCTAACGACGGTATTCAGAAAAAATGGATATTCCGATCGTGATATCAGATCTACTCTGGCGAAGAAACCTAGGAAAGACGCTGTTCGAACAGATGAAGAGGCTACTAGAAAACGACCAGCAAAATCGGCAGAGTCCTGAGCCGGCAGGGAATCAGACCAGTCTTCTGGCCACCCAGGGAGATTAAGTAGATGTTGAGACCCGTGAAAGATAATCTTGGCCTGAGAGTGCCGGGAATTTACAGCATTCCTTGCGAGTGTGACAAAAATTATATGGGCCAGTCTATAAGAACTGTTGCCGATCGCTGTGTGGAACATCAGCGTCACCTGAAAAACAGGTATCTAGAAAAATCAGCGGTGGCTGCGCACAGTTTGTTAAATCAACATAAGATTCTATTCGACGAAACAAGACTACTTGCTCAGGATTCAAACTATTGGGACTCTGCTATCAGGGAAGCAGTTGAAATTAGACTCTGTGAAAATAATTTCAACAGAGACTCCGGTTATTCACTCAGAAATGCTTGGAAGCGCGCAATTTATAAAGAAAGAGCGCAGAGGGAGACTTCTTTCATTCCTCGCAGTTCTCCGCCTGTTGCGATGGATGGCGCTGCAAGCAACACAGGATAAAGCGCGCAATCAAAACCTATGTCTATAGAGGCCGCCACCTCGGCACGCGCCGTTTTCACCGTGACGTCATCCAGTAAATGAGAAGCCATCCACTGCTTATAAAAGCGTAAGCCTCGCCGGTCCACAATAAACAGTTTTACCCTTGACGAAGATGACGGAGGTAGTCATCGAAAGCTTGGGATGTTATCCAAATTTGACGCGGCAAGTAAACTGATAACTTTTTATACATTACAGGGATGTTATTGTCCTGTAACCACTCCGCCATAGGTTCAAAATGCATTACAAGTTCGTGCCGCCCTCCGTTGGTAATGTTGCAATTCAATGCCTTGATGACAGCTTCCACTCCCGTAGGCATACGTTCAGTCAGGTGCTGGAAGGTTTCTTGGGGAATGGCAGCCCATTCTTCACGGAGTGCTGCACTGAGGAGACGTATCGAGGTCGGTCGGTGAAGCGTGGCACAAATTTGGCGTTGCAAAATATCCCAAACGTTTTCTTTAGGATTCAGGTCAGGACACTGTGCTGGCCAGTCCATTACAGGGATGTTATTGCCGTGTAACCACTCCGCCATAGGCCGTGCATTATGAACAGGTGTTCGATCGTGAAATCCAAGTTTTCTCACCTCCCGCCTAACTGTCATAATACTTGCAGCGGATCCCGATGCAGTTTGGGATTCCTGTGCGATGGTCTGGATAGATGTCTGCCTATTACACACTACAACTGTCGGCGATCTCTGCGAGTCAACAGACGAAGTCGGCCTGTACCTTTTTATGCTGTACGTGTCCATTCACTTTTCCACTTCACTATTACATTGGAAACAAGGGACCTACGAATGTTTAGCAGTGTGGAAATCTCGAGTACAGACGTATGCCACAAGTGACACCCAATCACCTGACCACGTTGGAAGTCCGTGAGTTCTGCGGAGCGCCCCATTCTGCTCTCTCACAATGTCTAATGTCTACTGAGGTCGCTGATATACAGTACCTGGCAGTTGGTGGCAGTGCACTGCACCTAATATGAAAAACGTTTGTTTTTGGGGGTGTCCGGATACTTTTGATCACATAGTGTACAACCTCCCTAATAGGTGAGACAAGGAATAGGAAAGGGAAAAACAGACAAATAGTATGAAAACATAATAAACAAACGGGAAAGCAAAACATAGCACTGTAGATACAGATAATTAGTATAGATCTTGTTGTTGTTGTGGTCTTCAGTGCGAAGACTGGTTTAATGCAGCTCTCCATGCTACTCTGTCCTGTGCAAGCCTCCTCACCTCCGAGAAACTGCTGCAACCTACATCCTTCTGAATCTGCTTACTGTAATCATTCCTTGGTCTCCCTCTACGTTTTTTACCTCCCACGCTGCCCTCCAATACTAAATTAGTGATCCCTCGATCTCTGAATGTGTCGTACCAAAAAAACACTGCTTCTAGTCAGTCTGTGCGACAAATTTATTTCCTTCCCCATTCTATTCAGTACTTCCTCATTAGTTACGTGATCTACCCACTTAGTCCTCAGCATTCTACTGTAGCATCACGTTTCAAAAGCTTCTATTCTCTTCCTGTCTGAACTGTTTATCATCGATGTTTCAAATTCACACATGGCTACAGTCCATGAAACTACTTTTCGAAAAGACTTTCTGACAGATCTACATTCAATGATCTTCTTCTTCAGAAACGCAATTCTTGCCATTGTCAATCTACGTTTCATACCCACTGTACTTTGGCCATTGTCAGTTTATTTTGCTCCCCTAGTAACAAAACTTCTCTAATACTTTAAGCGTCTCATTTCCTAATCTAATTCCCTCACCCTCACCTGATTCAAGTTCCATTATCCAGGGACTGCTTTTGTTGTTTTTCATCTTATATACTCCTTTCAGGACACTGTCCCTTCCGTTCAACCGCTCTACCAAGTCCTTTTCTGTCTGTGATAGAATTACAGTGTCATTAGTAAACCTGTAGATGTGTAAAATGTAATGCATACATTTAGAAATAACAATTTTTGCCTACTGAAGTGCCACTGTGGCTGTCTCATGAAAGTCTCTGCTGCTTATTCTTCTCCCCAGAATCGAAATCACAGCTGTACCGATCAAAAGAGGTGCAGGTAAATATGTAAAGACAGCAGGAAGTCGAATATTGCCAATGAAAAGCTCCACATTGAAACGTTTGATCTCTAGTAACGACTGCGGAACTTTACTTTCAATTGAACGATTTGGCGCGACCCACTTCGCCAGTCGGTCATTCGGCGCAAATCCGATGTCTCACGAACTGATTAAGTTCTTTCTAGTTACTCAAATGTTTCCCAAAAGTTGACGGAAAAGCGAATTTTCGATTATGTAATGTTAGCTCGGTATTAAAAGTTTGTCCCCTATCATTACAAATAAAATCTGAATGACTCACTAATAACAATTAACAAAAGGAAATATGAGTTTTCATCCACAGAAGGCACTGAGAATAGAAGACGATTCAGTTGGCGCTCTTTTCATGACAGACGGCGATAGATGTGCGCAGCTGTTGTGTCTACCTAACTCCAATTTATGACTTCATGTGTCGGCTACTACGACTTCGCTTGGATGGGATATAAAACTTGGGAATATTGTTTGTAATTTCACGAGCCAGGAATGTTAAACCTCATATTAGTGTTTGCAAGATATCGTATGTGAATGTAACACAAGCTGTCTTTCACTCTATTGGAGTCCCTTGAACCTGTGTTGATAGTTCGAAAGAATTTTTCTTTCTTCAACTAACGTGATAATGTTTCGCTTATATTTTACTTTAGGATCTTGCAACTCCACCTGATCAGTGCGAATCGGATTCCTAATACTCCGCCAACAAGTCTAATATCATCGCATTTAGAGCACCAAATCCTACGGGGGGCAGAACAGTAGCTGAAACTAGAATCTAGAGACATGCGTTGTTGATGCTATTCTAATACGATTGACAACGGTTGGTGACATTCGTTTCATACAATATTTCGATGGTAGAATAGTAGTTGATCCGTGTGAATAATTGGCACTCCATCCTGATCAGTCACCGGTAACTAGCATTGTAATGGAGAAACAAGTGAATTCACGTATTTATTAATAAAATGTTTTATATTCTGAATAGTAGTAACAGATATTATGCTCATAGTAAACAATCGCTATCATTAAATACAATGTGGTCAATTGTAAACCATATACAAATAGGTAGTGTCGGACTGATCTTAGTTTTAAATTTTCTTTGTTTTACTAAACTTTTTTGAAAACAATGTTGGCAGCTATAATGAGACGATCGTTTACTTTTTGGTTGTAAGTGTCGTTAACACAAACATGGATAGCAGTGAATGTGCGAAGTCGTATAGAGCCACGTATAACCGTCCATGCGGTAAAAAAACAGGATCTGGTAAATACAATGCTGCCCTTCGAGGAGTCAGACTTTGTACTTTATTAATTGTCATATGGTCATAGCGAAGGCTACTTTCGTCGAGAATTGTTTTCTTATCATTTGGAAAGGCATAGTTGGATCAGAAGTATTGAGGTTAATAAGGCGTTCGAACACAGTTTTATCGAAATTTATGAGTTCAGCCGTGACGATGTACTTTTCTCCTAAGAGAGTTACCACTAATCGTGCGCCACGAGCTAATGCCTGATCAGAATTAATATTTCTAATTAACTTGATAACAGCAGTTTTCTTTAAAAGAAATTGATGATTTAAAAAGTTCAAGAATTCGAATTTCAGCTGTACGCTGAATGTTGTTCATTTCTTCGAATAGGACACATTCAGAACCGAGATAAACCTTTGTCGCTCCAGGTAACAAATTGAAAATGACAGGTTCATTAATAGTTGTACTATCATTTTTTTAACGTAGAATCGCCGTTCAATAGAATCGAGAAGCATTTTGTTCACTGAATTCTATGGTGCTGCATATAGTGCTAACAGAATGAGCGTAATTAGAATAACTTACCTGTGATGATGAATGCTAGTGTAATTCAGTTTATTCGTGGGGTACATAATGCATGCTTGAAGAAAATAAACAACTCCAACTGCTGTAGTGTGTAATAATAAAATTAGATTATCAATAGCCTGCAACTTCTTAAAAATAATGTTTTTAAAATAAAATTTTGTTAGGAGAACGGTGACTTTAAACTATTTCAGTATTTTTTGGTCACAAATAGTGAACATAATCTTGAAAATGATGTTTCATTCGTAAATTTTCGTTACGTAATAAAAGACATATGACATACAGATTAAAAACAGCGTTGAGAAATAATGCCTTGATGACAGTTTCCACTCCCGTAGGCATACGTTCAGTCAGGTGCTGGAAGGTTTCTTGGGGAATGGCAGCCCATTCTTCACGGAGTGCTGCACTGAGGAGACGTATCGAGGTTGGTCGGTGAAGCGTGGCACAAATTTGGCGTTCCAAAATATCCCAAACGTTTTCTTTAGGATTCAGGTCAGGACACTGTGCTGGCCAGTCCATTACAGGGATGTTATTGCCGTGTAACCACTCCGCCATAGGCCGTGCATTATGAACAGGTGTTCGATCGTGAAATCCAAGTTTTCTCACCTCCCGCCTAACTGTCATAATACTTGCAGCGGATCCCGATGCAGTTTGGGATTCCTGTGCGATGGTCTGGATAGATGTCTGCCTATTACACACTACAACTGTCGGCGATCTCTGCGAGTCAACAGACGAAGTCGGCCTGTACCTTTTTATGCTGTACGTGTCCATTCACTTTTCCACTTCACTATTACATTGGAAACAAGGGACCTACGAATGTTTAGCAGTGTGGAAATCTCGAGTACAGACGTATGCCACAAGTGACACCCAATCACCTGACCACGTTGGAAGTCCGTGAGTTCTGCGGAGCGCCCCATTCTGCTCTCTCACAATGTCTAATGTCTACTGAGGTCGCTGATATACAGTACCTGGCAGTTGGTGGCAGTGCACTGCACCTAATATGAAAAACGTTTGTTTTTGGGGGTGTCCGGATACTTTTGATCACATAGTGTACAACCTCCCTAATAGGTGAGACAAGGAATAGGAAAGGGAAAAACAGACAAATAGTATGAAAACATAATAAACAAACGGGAAAGCAAAACATAGCACTGTAGATACAGATAATTAGTATAGATCTTGTTGTTGTTGTGGTCTTCAGTGCGAAGACTGGTTTAATGCAGCTCTCCATGCTACTCTGTCCTGTGCAAGCCTCCTCACCTCCGAGAAACTGCTGCAACCTACATCCTTCTGAATCTGCTTACTGTAATCATTCCTTGGTCTCCCTCTACGTTTTTTACCTCCCACGCTGCCCTCCAATACTAAATTAGTGATCCCTCGATCTCTGAATGTGTCGTACCAAAAAAACACTGCTTCTAGTCAGTCTGTGCGACAAATTTATTTCCTTCCCCATTCTATTCAGTACTTCCTCATTAGTTACGTGATCTACCCACTTAGTCCTCAGCATTCTACTGTAGCATCACGTTTCAAAAGCTTCTATTCTCTTCCTGTCTGAACTGTTTATCATCGATGTTTCAAATTCACACATGGCTACAGTCCATGAAACTACTTTTCGAAAAGACTTTCTGACAGATCTACATTCAATGATCTTCTTCTTCAGAAACGCAATTCTTGCCATTGTCAATCTACGTTTCATACCCACTGTACTTTGGCCATTGTCAGTTTATTTTGCTCCCCTAGTAACAAAACTTCTCTAATACTTTAAGCGTCTCATTTCCTAATCTAATTCCCTCACCCTCACCTGATTCAAGTTCCATTATCCAGGGACTGCTTTTGTTGTTTTTCATCTTATATACTCCTTTCAGGACACTGTCCCTTCCGTTCAACCGCTCTACCAAGTCCTTTTCTGTCTGTGATAGAATTACAGTGTCATTAGTAAACCTGTAGATGTGTAAAATGTAATGCATACATTTAGAAATAACAATTTTTGCCTACTGAAGTGCCACTGTGGCTGTCTCATGAAAGTCTCTGCTGCTTATTCTTCTCCCCAGAATCGAAATCACAGCTGTACCGATCAAAAGAGGTGCAGGTAAATATGTAAAGACAGCAGGAAGTCGAATATTGCCAATGAAAAGCTCCACATTGAAACGTTTGATCTCTAGTAACGACTGCGGAACTTTACTTTCAATTGAACGATTTGGCGCGACCCACTTCGCCAGTCGGTCATTCGGCGCAAATCCGATGTCTCACGAACTGATTAAGTTCTTTCTAGTTACTCAAATGTTTCCCAAAAGTTGACGGAAAAGCGAATTTTCGATTATGTAATGTTAGCTCGGTATTAAAAGTTTGTCCCCTATCATTACAAATAAAATCTGAATGACTCACTAATAACAATTAACAAAAGGAAATATGAGTTTTCATCCACAGAAGGCACTGAGAATAGAAGACGATTCAGTTGGCGCTCTTTTCATGACAGACGGCGATAGATGTGCGCAGCTGTTGTGTCTACCTAACTCCAATTTATGACTTCATGTGTCGGCTACTACGACTTCGCTTGGATGGGATATAAAACTTGGGAATATTGTTTGTAATTTCACGAGCCAGGAATGTTAAACCTCATATTAGTGTTTGCAAGATATCGTATGTGAATGTAACACAAGCTGTCTTTCACTCTATTGGAGTCCCTTGAACCTGTGTTGATAGTTCGAAAGAATTTTTCTTTCTTCAACTAACGTGATAATGTTTCGCTTATATTTTACTTTAGGATCTTGCAACTCCACCTGATCAGTGCGAATCGGATTCCTAATACTCCGCCAACAAGTCTAATATCATCGCATTTAGAGCACCAAATCCTACGGGGGGCAGAACAGTAGCTGAAACTAGAATCTAGAGACATGCGTTGTTGATGCTATTCTAATACGATTGACAACGGTTGGTGACATTCGTTTCATACAATATTTCGATGGTAGAATAGTAGTTGATCCGTGTGAATAATTGGCACTCCATCCTGATCAGTCACCGGTAACTAGCATTGTAATGGAGAAACAAGTGAATTCACGTATTTATTAATAAAATGTTTTATATTCTGAATAGTAGTAACAGATATTATGCTCATAGTAAACAATCGCTATCATTAAATACAATGTGGTCAATTGTAAACCATATACAAATAGGTAGTGTCGGACTGATCTTAGTTTTAAATTTTCTTTGTTTTACTAAACTTTTTTGAAAACAATGTTGGCAGCTATAATGAGACGATCGTTTACTTTTTGGTTGTAAGTGTCGTTAACACAAACATGGATAGCAGTGAATGTGCGAAGTCGTATAGAGCCACGTATAACCGTCCATGCGGTAAAAAAACAGGATCTGGTAAATACAATGCTGCCCTTCGAGAAGTCAGACTTTGTACTTTATTAATTGTCATATAGTCATAGCGAAGGCTACTTTCGTCGAGAATTGTTTTCTTATCATTTGGAAAGGCATAGTTGGATCAGAAGTATTGAGGTTAATAAGGCGTTCGAACACAGTTTTATCGAAATTTATGAGTTCAGCCGTGACGATGTACTTTTCTCCTAAGAGAGTTACCACTAATCGTGCGCCACGAGCTAATGCCTGATCAGAATTAATATTTCTAATTAACTTGATAACAGCAGTTTTCTTTAAAAGAAATTGATGATTTAAAAAATTCAAGAATTCGAATTTCAGCTGTACGCTGAATGTTGTTCATTTCTTCGAATAGGACACATTCAGAACCGAGATAAACCTTTGTCGCTCCAGGTAACAAATTGAAAATGACAGGTTCATTAATAGTTGTACTATCATTTTTTTAACGTAGAATCGCCGTTCAATAGAATCGAGAAGCATTTTGTTCACTGAATTCTATGGTGCTGCATATGGTGCTAACAGAATGAGCGTAATTAGAATAACTTACCTGTGATGATGAATGCTAGTGTAATTCAGTTTATTCGTGGGGTACATAATGCATGCTTGAAGAAAATAAACAACTCCAACTGCTGTAGTGTGTAATAATAAAATTAGATTATCAATAGCCTGCAACTTCTTAAAAATAATGTTTTTAAAATAAAATTTTGTTAGGAGAACGGTGACTTTAAACTATTTCAGTATTTTTTGGTCACAAATAGTGAACATAATCTTGAAAATGATGTTTCATTCGTAAATTTTCGTTACGTAATAAAAGACATATGACATACAGATTAAAAACAGCGTTGAGAAATAATGTTTTTGATGAGCTGCCCTTCACTTACTGAATGGTTCAGATAAGTAGTCCTCTCTTGACAGAAAACATCAGAAGCGGCTTATACACTCGTGCGGCTCTTAAAGTCTGTTACCATTGAGTTCTACAGCATACGAGGTGCGACAATAAAGTAATGAGACTGATTTTCTTTGCAAGATGTGGCAACCCTGCAGGCTTGCGTAGGCACAAAACCTTTGACCTTGGTCTATAAACTGCTTCTAGTGCAAGCAGCACATCGATGCAACTGCTCAGTCGTGAGTTGTGCTGTAATAAGTTAACACGTGTTTGTGTCTCTCGTCACGGAAATGGAACCGCATAATATTCCGCAACGGTATGTCATTTCTTCTTGCGTTAAACTAGGTGAAAACGCAACGACAACTTACAGTAAGCTTCAGAAGGCTTTTGGAGGGGAGATTATGTCAAGAGTTCAAGTTTTTCGTTGGTATAAAATGTTTAAAGAAGGCAGAACAAATGTTGAAGATGAAGACTGCAGTGGACGACCATCAACCTCACTGACGGATGTCAACTTGGCCAGGTTGCGTGAACTCGTACGATCTGATCGAACATTATCCATGAAAATGATTGCAGGAGACCTGAACATCAATCGAGAAACGGTTCATCTAATAATAACTGCCCGTGCCAACATTGCTGATAACTGGATTCTGCATCACGATAATACGCCATCCCATACTGCTCGGTCAGTACAGCAGTTTTTAACGTGAAAACAAATTTTAGTACTACCACAGCACCTTATTCACCAGATATCGCTCCATGCCACTTTTTTCTATTTCCAAGAGTCAAAACGGCGGTCAAGGGACACCATTTTCAAACAACACAAGACGTCAAAAAAGCTATGACGAGGGTCTTGGAGGATATTACAGGAGTTCCAGAAATGTAACCATCAAAGGCAGAAAAGCTGGAAAATGTGTGTGCAATCAGAAGGGAACTACTTTGAAGGTGACAACAGTAAACTTGACTGAAACAGTAAGCAACATTTTTTACACATCGGTCTCTTTACTTCATTGTCGCACATCGTATAAGAGGCAGGCAGCAATTATACGTACCGAAACATTAGCAACCTTATTGGGCTATTTATCTATTCACCTTACTTCACCCATACACACACATGCCGGTAAACACATCTCTTTGCTAGTCGGGGACTCCCGCTACGATAAACTCTGAAGACTGATTATCAAAGTGAGATAAGAGTGCCGGTATTCGATATTACTTTTTTTTATTTTTACTGGTGTTTTTCTCATCTAGTGAGGTGTATTGTATTAAACCGGGGACCTAGAAACGACGGAGAGGCTTCGTCCCGCCGTAGCCCTCAGTGGTACACAATTCCAAAAAGGCCCAGGGTTATTGTGCGTTCGGCCAACAGTGGACTCCCCGTGGGAACGTCTCATACCAGACGAGTATAATCCCAAATGTTTGCATGGTAGAATAATTATGTTGTATGCGGACTTGGAAACGGTGTTTGCGCAGCAATCGCCGATACAGTGTTACTGAGGCGGAATAAGGGGAATCAGCCCGCATTCGCCGAGGCTGGCCGGCACAGCGGACCTCGACACTAATCCGCAGGACGGAATCGTGCCGGGAACTGGCACGCCTTCCTCGTCGCGAAGAAGCGCGTTAGACCATGTCTAGTGAGGAGGTCTTAGTTCAGTGGCTGCTGTTCACGTTTTATTAATAGCCTAGTGTTTCACCCTGCCCCCATGAACCATGGACCTTGCCGTTGGTGGGCAGGCTTGCGTGCCTCAGCGATACAGATGGCCGTACCGTAGGTGCAACCACAACGGAGGGGTATCTCTTGAGAGGCCAGACAAACGTGTTGTTCCTGAAGAGGGGCAGCAGCCTTTTCATTAGTTGCAGGGGCAACAGTCTGGATGACTGACTGATCTGACCTTGCTACACTAACCAAAACGGCCTTGCTGTTCTGGTACTGCGAACGGCTGAAAGCAAGGGGAAACTACAGCCGCAATTTTTCCCGAGGTCATGCAGCTTTACTGTATGGTTAAATGATGATGGCGTCCTCTTGGGTAAAATATTCCGGAGGTAAAAAAGTCCCCCATTCGGATCTCCGGGCGGGGACTACTCAAGAGGACGTCGTTATCAGGAGAATGGCGTTCTACGGATCGGAGCGTGGAATGTCAGATCCCTTAATCGGGCAGGTAGGTTAGAAAATTTAAAAAGGGAGATGGATAGGTTGAAGATAGATATTGTGGAAATAGTGAAGTTCGGTGGCAGGAGGAACAAGACTTCTGGTCAGGTGAATACAGGGTTATAAATACAAAATCAAGTAGGGGTAATGCAGGAGTAGGTTTAATAATGAATATAAAAATAGGAGTGCGGGTAAGCTACTACCAACAACATAGTGAACGCATTATTGTGGCCAAGATAGACACAAAGCCCATGCGTACTACAGTAGTACAAGTTTATATGCCAACTAGTTCTGCAGATGATGAAGAAATTGTTGAAATGTATGATGAGATAGAGGAAATTATTAAGGTAGTGAAGGGAGACGAAAATTTAATAGTCATGGGTGACTGGAATTCGAGAGTAGGAAAAGGGAGAGAAGTAAACTTACTGGGTGAATATGGATTGAGGGAGAGAAATGGAAGAGGAAGCCGTCTGGTAGAATTTTGCACAGAGAATAACTTAATCATAGCTAAGACTTGGTCGAGAATCATATAAGATGGTTGTATACATGGAAGAGTCCTGGAGATACTAGAAGGTGTCAGATACATTATATTATGGTAAGACAGAGATTTAGGAACCAGGTTTTAAAACTGTACGACATTTCCAGGGGCAGATGTGGACTCTGACCACAATCTATTGGTTATGAACTGTAGATTAAAACTGAAGAAACTGCACAAAGGTGGGAATTTAAGAAGGTGGGACCTGGATAAACTGACTAAACCAGAGGTTGTACAGAGTTTCAGGGAGAGCATAAGGCAAAAAAATGACAGGAATGGGGGAAAGAAATACAGTAGAAGAGGAATGGGTAGCTTTGAGGGATGAAGTAGTGAAGGCAGCAGAGGATCAAGTAGGTAAAAAGACGAGGGTTGGTAGAAATCCTTGGGTAACAGAAGAAATATTGAATTTAATTGATGAAAGGAGAAAATATAAAAACGCAGTAAATGAAGCAGGCAAAAAGGAATACAAACGTCTCAAAAATTTGATCGACAGGAAATGCAAAATGGCTAAGCAGGGATGGCTAGAGGACAAATGTAAGGATGTAGGGGCTTATCTCACTAGGGGTAAGACTGATACTGCCTACAGAAAAATTAAAGAGACCTTTGGAGAGAAGAGAACCACGTGTATGAATATCAAGAGCTCAGGTGGAAACCCAGTTCTAAGCAAAGAAGGGAAAGCAGAAAGGTGGAAGTAGTATATAGAGGGTCTATACAAGGGCGATGTACTTGAGGACAATATTATGGAAATGGAAGAGGATGTAGATGAAGATGAAATGAGAGATACGATACTGGGTGAAGAGTTTAACAGAGCACTGAAAGACCTGAGTCGAAACAAGGACCCGGGAGTAGACAACATTCCATTGGAACTACTGACGGCCTTGGGAGAGCCAGACCTGTTAAAACTTTACCATCTGGTGAGCAAGATGTATGAGACAGGCGAGATATTCTTAGACTTCAAGAAGAATATAACCATTCCAATCCCAAAGAAAACACGAGTTGACAGATGTGAAAATTACCGAACTATCATTTCAATAAGTCACAGTTGCAAAATACTAACGCGAATTCTTTACAGACGAATGGAAAAACTGGTATCAGCCGACCTCGGCGGAGATCAGTTTGGATTCCGCAGAAATACTGGAACACGTGAGGCAATACTGACCATACGAATTATCTTAGAAAACAGATTAATTAATGGCACACCTACATTTCTAGCATTTGTAGACTTGTAGCTTTTGACAGTGTTGACTGGAATACTCTCCTTCAAATTCTAAAGGTGGCAGGGGTAAAATACAGGGAGCGAAAGGCTATTTACAATTTGTACAGAAACCAGATGGCAGCTATAAGAGTCGAGAGGTACGAAAGGGAAGCCGTGGTTGGGAAGGGAGTAAGACAGGGTTGTAGCCTCTCCCCGATGTTATTCAGTCTGTGTATTGAGCAAGCAGTAAACGAAACAAAAGAAAAATTCGGAGTATGTATTAAAGTCCATGGAGAAGAAATAAAAACTTTGAGGTTCGACGATGACATTGTAATTCTGTCAGAGACAGCAAAGGACTTGGAAGAGCAGTTGAACGGAATGGACAGTGTCTTGAAAGGAGGATATAAGATGTACATCAACGGAAGCAAAACGAGGATAATGGAATGTAGTCGAATTAAGTCGGGTGATGCTGAGGGAATTAGATTAGGAAATGAGACACTTAAAGTAGTTAAGGTGTTTCGCTATTTGGGGGGAAAAATAACTGATGATGGTCGAAGTAGAGAGGATATAAAATGTAGACTGGCAATGGCAAGGAAAGCGTTTGTGAAGAAGAGAAATTTCTTAACATCGAGTATAGATTTAAGTGTCAGGAAGTCGTTTCTGAAAGTATTTGTATGGAGTGTAGCCATGTATGGAAGTGAAACATGGACAATAAATAGTTTGGATAAGAACAGAATAGAAGATTTTGAATGTGGTGCTGCAGAAGAATGCTGAAGATTAGATGGGTAGATCATACAACTAATGAGGAGGTATTGAATAGAATTGGGGAACAGAGGAGTTTGTGGCACAACTTGACTAGAAGAAGGGATCGGTTGGTAGGACATGTTCTGAGGCATCAAGGGATCACCAATTTAGTACTGGAGGGCAGCGTGGAGGGTTAAAAATCGTAGAGGGAGACCAAGAGATGAATACACTAAGCAGATTCAGAAGGATGTAGGTTGCAATACTGGGAGATGAAGAAGCTTGCAAAGGATAGAGTAGCATGGAGAGCTGCATCAAACCAGTCTCAGGACTGAAGACAACAACAACAACAGCAACAATGTTTCACGGGCAACTTACCGTCGATTGTATGACTGGTGACGTTGTGTGGGTGAACTGGAATTTGTGAAGGTCGTAGTAAGAACCTGGAAAGCATTTCACTAAAAGTCGTCTTTCATATCGTTTATTTTTATGCGAGCTACAACTTAGACCTTGTAGTGAAATTCTGCATTCATGTTATCGTCTCCTAAGTACTCTATAGTCTTTGGTTGACAAAGATGAAGGCTACGGGTGATGATGACAAAGATGAAGGGTACTTATTTTGGTTATTTATTTATTTGGGAGGAAATTTCTGAGAATGTACGTTAGGAGCATAACATTGCATGGGAAAATAGGAACGGAAGAGAAGCATTTGAGATATGGTGCTACAGACTAATGTTGAAAATTAGGTGGACTGACAACGTAAGGAATGAGAAAGTTCTGCGCAGAATCGGAGAGGAAAGGAATATGTGGAAAACACTGTCAAAGAGAAGGTACAAGATGGTAAGAGAATTGTTTTAGACATCTGGGAAAGACGTACGTGGTTCTAGAGGGAGGTGTAAAGGGCAGAGGCTGTAGAGAAAGACAGCAAATATTTGGGGACGTAGTTTGCAAGCGCTGCTCTGAGATGAAGAGGTTGGCACAGGATAGGAATCCGTGGCGGACAGCATAAAACCAACGAGAAGACTGATGGTGGAAAAAAATATTAATCTGATCTTCTGAGGGCCATCAGGTCATCTCTTACATCGCACTTACTCTACATTTACCTTTCGTGCATCATGGCTGAGAGATGTTTTCAGACAGCGAGTTCTGCGGAAAGGAAGTTTGAGATGTCTGCGCCAGCTAAGAATACTGGGAAAAAAGGAAGGTCTGGTTGAAAAGAAGAATGAACAAGGGTAACGAGAGCGTACAAGAACAGTGGTAATCATTATTCCTGCTGCAGTAGGTATGTCATTAACTGTCTTGTGTAGTCTATCACTTTTAACAGCTTCGCCGCTATCTGTGGACATCAGTTGTCAGACATGGCTGGTTCAACTTGCTGGAAATCTATTTTCTGGTTTATCAGTTTACTGCCTACGACCAGCTGAAATAGTAACTCCAGCTCAAACTGAACAGCATAAAACTTTATGGGCTGTTCTTCGAGACAAACAGTTGGCAGTGATGAGTGAACAGTTGCTGATACATGTAACACGAGTGCTAAATGTGTTTGTACATATCCTGGAAGAGACAGTCCCCAGCGCTCCAGCTCCGAGACCAGCATTACCTTCTTTGCCAACTGCACCGTCTCTTTCTCCAATCAAGCGAAGAGGCAAAGATACTGAGGTCTTACGTACTCGTGGGCCGTCACCTTCCAAAGGTTCCCATGAGAAAGAGGACAAAGTTGATGAAAAGAAGACAAACCGTGGAACACCCATTGGATTATTTGCCAGCAGTGCTCAATATATGAAATTGTATGATGCTGTTAAAAGTGCATATACAAATTACAAGATCACATACTGCTCAGTGCCATTTTGTAGCTGGCGATGTTGTTCAGTTCTCTAATATAAAGCGGGAGATTGTTCCACAGTCGGGTTCTTGCGACTAACAAGAACTTCGGGAAAGCGCCTGGACAATGGAATGAGACAGAAAAGATTTTGCTCTTACTAGAATGGGCGTTGTGCCATGTTGTTAAGAGCCTTTAGGTAGAGGGAGTATATGATGGACAGTAGGGAAGACAGAGGGTACAGAATTCTCTGAGCTTTCCAGCACGCGGTCAGTGTATATGGTGGTGAAATGTGAGCAAAGAGTGGAACATCACAGATATAAGTGACTTGGCATTCATAACCAGTTCCAGGGGCCGTGAACTTCACTGAGAAAGACCGTGCGAGATAGCATCGCTGTACTCAGTAATTGGGGGTATAAGATTTTGTAGAAGATATTTTTTTCCGGGACAAGAGGTAACAGCTTTTATAGTTTTGTAGGACATGGAGAGTTGCTGATACCTTCTTTCACGTTGCCAGTTTAGAGATTCCTCTGTTATTACTTCTAGATTCTGTACTGAGTCAGAGAAGTTGATATTCGACCATTTAGGGATAAAGATGGTAGGGATTCCCAATACCTGGGGCTAGTGGGCCTACAATGACTATCAGTACTGCTTGGGTTTTGGGTGCCGTGAGCTTGAACCCTACATCCTGCGCCCATTTCGATAAGGACCTCGGGTTGGTACCGATATTCTCGTAAGTTATATTCTGGTTTATTGGTTTTGCACGTATAGTTAGGTACAACCAGAGGTCACCGGCGTGGATGTGGTATTCGTAGCAGAAAAATAGTGTTGACACATTGAAAAGAGTATAGTATCTATAAGTAATTGGTACCTATATAGCTACAGTGAACTAATCAGTCACGGGTAAGGGCAGAGTTTGGTGGTTGCATGTTGGTGTAAATATCAGACAAAGTCACTTTACTTTCTGCTTTTGATCATGCTGGTTCTAAATGCTCTTTGAAGTCGGCTGTTTCAGGACTCATTGGGACCATATGGCTGGATGCTGCTTGTAGAAATCCGGTGTCTAGTTTCGACGGCCACATCTGTGTCATAGCTTACCAAAACTGTGGTGACATCGCTGCTTTGCAAGGACAGTTTGGCATGATGTTTTGTTCTCAACGCTCTCCGGGTTGTAGGTTTACTTTCCATTGGGTCAAAACGTAACATCCATTTTTCAGAGAACGATATTTTGTTATACATTTCTGGAACAACATCAGTATTCCAATTATCCATCCGTGAGATTATGGTATGGCATTCATTACCTTCCCACTGTTGTGACATTGCTACGGGAATTCTAGATTCTGTAAGGTTGACCTTTGCTGATTTTCATGTGTCATGAAATTGTACTCCACGTGGGCTACTACAGAACAAATGCAATTATGCTATCTCCACTGCTCATAAAGCTCTTAAATGATATCGAGCATTATTCTTATCTCACAATCATTTACGAAATTTGCATGGTTTTTGAGTTTTTCCCATGTACTCTTATATACATATTTACGTGAAACACTAGTAGTTGTCCTGAGCAAAAGTTATCAAGCGTACTCTGCCTTCAGCGGAATAAAGATTCAGAAAACGATTTGCCATTAGGACACGAATTATGAATTATTTCCATGCATATTACAGCCAATAAGGTGAGTCATCATTGACGTAAATTATGAGACTACATTCTGAACTTGACGATGTACGACCTGCCTATTGTATATCATGCTCAGTTGTAAATGGGTATTTCGCTTAGCAAGTGAGGTCTCGTATCATCGTAGCACGTTATCTGTCTGCAACGGCGGTCCTGATGTTTTAGTCTGTAATGTATCCCAGAAAACAAAATGAAAAGTTAATGGTGTTACTCTGCAGTGGAGTGTGCGCTGATATGAGGCAGGGTTAAAATTTCGTGACCGACTGAGACTCGAACTCGTGACCTTTGTAAAGGTCCCGACTTGAGGACTCGATCTGTTACACAGTTGTAATCTGTCAGGAAGTTTCAGAGGGTGTTACTGTTCACAGTGGAATGTCTGAATGGCGGGCGGGGCACGTAGATGGCAAAAAAGAAAAAAAAAAAACATTTGGCTCTTAATCGCAACGATATGGTATAAGACTGTCTTTAATTTCATATGTATATTTTCTCATAGTATCTTTATAACTCTCAAAGCCTTGGGTTATATCTGGAGAGTAGTGAGCTTTGTGATTCCTGACAGCCGTAATTGTTACAGCTGATGCAAAAAATGAGCTTTGCATGAGGATAATGATTGTAACTGGACTTCCTCAATTTTGTGGACTGCAATCTCGAATGAAGTACATAGTACACTGTCAAGCCACGTTAATGTGACCACTTGTCAAAAGCCTGAATAGCCACCTTTTGCAGTGCAGGCTGCTGCGAGACATGCAGGAAGACAGTGCATGAGGTTCTGCAAGGTATAGCACCGAAAAGGCTGTGGTGGCCGAACGGTCATTGCAGAGACAGTGTTGGTGTCCCCTGGGTTCATCTGGGTGATCAGTTGCTCAACAGTTGTGCGTCAATTCGCCTGTACATATCTCCACAAAACCGTAGTTCACCCCCATCATCCATTGCCTATGGTGCACTACAGTTGCCTTGGCACCGGTTTTGGATAGCGCCATTGCCATGTAGGGTACACTTTAACCATGGCAGCGCGTGATCAGTTTACAAACATAACGGTTTTGGAATGCTTCTGCCCTTCGCTTTAAAGCCAATGACATGCCATTCAGGACGTCAGATAAACTGCACCATTTCCGCGTGTAAGGTGGCAGCTAGAATGAATGTTAATTTCGCAGCTTACATGAGTTTCTATACATCGTAATGAGTAGATTGATATGTTGCATCATATACTTTGGTGATAGCGAGCAGATTTGCCTATCAAAATGGTTCACATGGCTCTAAGCACTATGGAACTTAACATATGAGGTCATCAGCCGCCTAGACTTAGAACTACTTAAACATTACTAACCTAAGGACATCACACACAGCCATGCCCAAGGCAGGATTCGAACGTGCTACTGTAGCAGCAGCGTTTTTCCGGACTGAAGCCCCTAGAACCGCTCGGCCACAGCGGCCAGCAAAATGTACTGTATGTGGTGCAAAAAGGTACGACACTTGGTTCAATGGTATTAACACAACTAACCCAAATCCTGCTTGTTAATGAGCAAAAGGTGGAAAAAAGCTGCAGGAAGAGAGGCTTGAGTTTGGGGCGGACTTGGGTTGGCTGGCCACTGCTCACGGACCGCGAAAGGCTATTAGCATGGTGTGACCCGTGGTGAGGGAGATGGCGAACATACCAGGTGGTCCATCAAAGTAGGTGACGACCAAGCGCTGGCTGTGACGGAGGAATTGTTTAGGAAATTACATTGGGTGAATGGCTACAAACAGGTTTGAAATGCAGTTAAATAGAATCACATTTTCTGATCATGTGAAAGGTGCTCTTGTGAAGCACGAGAGTAACTTTTAGGCGTCAGGAGTGGGCACAAAATGTCAGATTGTCTGAAATAAACTCCGAAGAAGTGGCGAGATAATGGCGCAATTTGAAGGTACGCCTTTTGTGATTGGTGGGGTGGATTCCATGAGATGAAAGGACAGCGTCCATTTGACTAATAAGCTCTGACGCGAAGCACGAAAGGAATCAGATGGAGCACAGCTTGCTACGACAGACAGAATAACGAAAACTTTGGGGGCTTTCCTCTGAACCAGTGTCAACTGTAGAACAGGGTTCATCACGCTCTTCACGACGCAAAAAAGGGGAATTTAGTGTGAACCCTAAGATTCAGCTAGAAATTGGCTGAAAAGTCGTTGAGCTCCAATAGTTGAGAAACGAAACAGCCACGTAGTTAATTGTTCTTGCGAGAACTGAGAAGGCGTTGAAGTACACATGCTGCTCCATCTTTGAGTGTGTATATCGCCATATTTCCAGACTAGCGACAAGTGCATGTTTTCTCGCCTAACAAGAAACATAGAGCAGTATCAGCTGATCGACAGTACGTCACAGCTAAAGATAAATGCACTGGCAAGGGCATAAAAATATTGGATAACCAGCTCGTGTCCACTGTGAGCACTAGCAACCTTGAGTAATCTTTTGCCTATCTTGTCACAGAAACTGACCATTCTCTTCAGACTTGATTGTCATTCTAAATAGTACCGAGCTTAGCACCTTTAATCGAATGATTTGAGGTAACATTTCCCAACTCAGACAGTACTTCACTGTCTAAATGTAATAGAAATTTTGTAGAAAACTTTCTATTTAAATCTGATATTGTTGCCTTCGATGTTATTTCTGCTAATCAGGACGTTATTCGTTATCTTGAAAATTGTCCTGAAATTGTCATGTCACACTCAGTGTAAACCGGTATGCTTCATTGACAATAATACAGCAAATCAATTTTGTACAGCTAAACACCGACGTCCTCTGTCGTAGAATAAGGATCAACTCCTACCCCACTTATTTATTCTAGACGCTGGAGCACTCTCAGGGCGTTTCTGCTGATGTCTGACGAATGTGAAAAGGAGTGGAGTGTCAGACACATTACAACTGCTACACTGTTTTCTGCTTTTCTCCCGACCCGCTTTATTTACCCAACACTGCTAGTGCTGCCATCTGTCGTCTGTGAGAGGTTACTGCGTGTTGACGCCGGACAAAGGCAGTGGTCACGTTAATGTGACTGGAATTTTTAATTCGAAAACGAAACCACGCTAATGGCGTGCGGTCGTAACGTCACCAAACCGACCTTTTCTATCGGGCTTAATATTCTGAAACCACATAAAATATTTATAATTAGTAGAGGTGTTTGGCATCTAGTATTCTAGTAAATAAAACAGAACGCTATTTTCAATATATTATTATTAATTGATTATGAGAAAGAGTAGTGATGGTACGCTGGCTGATAAGAGAGGGAGATAACAAGCATTCAAGACAAGCGGCGAGACAAGAGTTGAAACAAGAGTGAGTCAAACATAAATTTTTAAAATAGTTGATTCACGAAATACACACAGATATTATTACATGTGCCACAGTCTATTCTCTGCAGGATGATTACGTCTTTGGTTTTAAATTATATTGTAATGATTGCTGCAGTCATATATGTTTTCGGTCTCCTCCTTTCTTCGATTGTGCAATTAAAGTGCTTCCTGTTACTAAGTATGTCAGTTAAACAGAGGTCAGATAGCGTAAATGATCATTACTGTTCAAAATATTGTATGAAAAGGAATATTTTCAGGGAATGTTTGTTGAAGTCACATCTTTTATGTACTTAGTTTAGTTGAAAAGCAACCTTCACGATGCTTTCAACCCATTCTTTCCCACTTATCAGACGGCACGGTAAAGTGGTCTCACACCTGGTAGGAATGATGGACATTGTGCATCGTTAATGTTACTTTATGAGTATTGAGAAATATAACTACTGCATGACAGATGAATGAATGAAAACGGGGAAAGGTGAACGGAGAAAGAAAAGAAGAAGAGAAATAGTCTGCCATGAAACGGGACGAATGCCAAAACCGTTTGCTGGCTTATATACAAACTGGCACGAATGTACCTGGTTTATTACATAATTAAGAACTGCAGCCAATCATGCAAAGAGACAAATGCACAATTACTGATGTTACTTTGACACAGTTAACGAACAGACTGTTGAAACTGATTGGCAAAAGAAGAAAACTGCTTCATTATCTCTAAAGAGATGTACCCACACATATCATACTGTTAAATAATTGTGTCAATAGCTTGCTTGCTTTTATCGTACAATGAGTAACAGTCCGTTGTGCAATTGTTTTACCATGGGACGTCGAAATTGTATGACGCTGAGAGGATTCCTTTTATCGGAAAACGGTTTAATGCCAAGTATACTTCTTTTCTCCCACGTAGTCTGGTGCGTGACAGAGCTCATGTTTTAATCGATGTGCTGCCGTGATCTTCCTCTAATTATGTGGGCGCAAGAGTAAAATTACGGCGTGTTCTTAGAGGTTCCAGATAACTGGATGCTACGCAGATTTTTATGGCCGTGAGGGCGCCGCTGACCCAGATAGTTCGGCAGCGTGCTTGCTGCAGTGCAAGAGACGACGCTCGTAAACACGGAGAATACTTTTTTTTTTTCTTTCATTTTACGGTCATCAGTCTTTTTCAGTAGTTTGATGCCGTGCTCCATTTCATCTCAGGGAACATCGCGCGCGTGTAAAACACACCTACTGGGAGCGCTCCTTTCCCGTTTCACGAGCATACAAACGCACACAGCACGTAGATAAGCGGGTAGCCGCCCGTGATGCGAAACCGTTGGAACTAAGGTATCCAGAAAATCTGTGTGCGTAGAAAGAAAAGAATAAGGAGCCAGGGGTGTCGTATTTCATGTAGGAACTCGAAACCTTGGCTGTGGCAGGAGCATCTAGAAGAACTGCGGTTCGAGGTTTTGAACAACAATAGATTAAGAACTGCACGGACATGTACCTAGTAGAACAGATCGTGATGTGGGATAACAGTCAATGGTAAAAATCAAATGTGTGTGAAATCTTATGGGACTTAACTGCTAAGGTCATCAGTCCCTAAGCTTACACACTACTTAACCTAAATTACCCTAAGGATAAACACAGACATCTATGCCAGAGGGAGGACTCGAACCTCCGCCGGGACCAGCCGGACAGCCGGACTGTAGCGCCTTAGACTGCTCTGCTAATCCCGCGCGGCAATAATAGTCTCAGAAAGATTGGGTACTACTGCTCTAGAACACATGAACATTACGGGAAGGTAGAGGGAGTCTATGTAACAAACGAGTGAGAACTTTGGTAGCAAGTGCTTCACTATGAAGAAGACGATGACTCACGACGGAAAGTCCCAGTGGATTGCATGAAGCAGTGAGAAGAATACGTAAATAAACATAATAAATAAATAAATAACAAGACGATTTGTGGCAATGCCGAGAGCATCTCAGTGTGTCGAGTACTATAACAACGCCCCAGAAGAGTGGTCACTGTGTTGTCCTTCGTGATGAATGCGCGTCTCTGGTGAGACAGACAAAAACTGACAGACAGTGAGAGCCTCGCTTTGGCTTGTAGCAGACACCTGTTTGGGGGGGGGGGGGGGGGTCGTGAGGCTTCCGTATGAGCACGACGGCTGCGGCGAGTGGCGGTGGGGTCGGCACCGGACTGTACCGCACGCGTCCTCTGCGTCAGCAATATTCAATCAGGCTGCCACGAGGTGGGCACGACGCGCGCTGCCGGCACATATTGCTGCGACAGGGCCAATATCTGGTAGGGGTCGCGCGCCGCTTGTTCCGGCCGTACGAGTGGGCGCGGTGCACATGTGCGTGCGCGCATGTGTGTGTGTGTGTGTGTGTGTGTGTGTGTGTGTGTGTGTCTGACACAAAGAACCGTCCCAGGGCCGCCACGTGACGAGTGGCGAATGTTGTAGCTCGCACAGTGCCCCAAACAAAATAAATAGCATGCAGTCAGTAGAACATTCTTCATAGCTCGTTCTCGGACTTTACCTTAATTTGAAATGGAACAGTTTAGTATCAGTAGAAAGAAATCACAACGGTTGGAAACGACACATAATAGCTCATGTCCATACACTAACCGTCAGCGTACCATAAACAAAATGCTTGTATCAGCAAGTGGAAGTCTATTAGGGGTGTGTGGCTCTGTTAAATAGCAGACCTACCTGCTGGCTCTACTTCTTCGAAGTTCAACCAAACATCCTAGACCTATTAAACTCACCTGATCTTACGTGCAGTACAACTGCTGGTATGATGCGCTTCACCATACGAGATGTGATGAAAGGTTTTTTCTAAGATAACACTTTTGTGTCGGAGGTTGGTACGCTTATAAATCGTCACGGACAAATCTGGTAAAGCCTTAATATATTGATGAGGCCCAGCGTCCTCCAGTTTTGCAGGCGTATATAAACTACGTCATTGCACAAAGATACAAGCCCTTCTTTTTCAGTTCATGACGTTCACGCCACACACACTCCTTCGTATTGCCCCGCCACGTTTGATAATCAAGGTAAAGTCATTTGCGCATGAATTTACCCTGTCAAGCTGCCACAACTCTCCTATGCTTTGCGGCGTATGACAGTTGCTACCTGCGACGTGGGACTTCCAACCACGCTGCCAGGATATTTTAGGAACTGCTGGCATCCAATAATCTGATATTCTCCAAGACACACAAAAACAGTCAAGAAATACCTATTCGCCGCCAGGCATTTTATTTAGTTGACCAAGCCGTGTGATGGAGACTTCACCAAATCAGAGTACTTCCATATCATACCAGAAATTACGTAGATGTTTATGGCTATAGAACTGTGGTAAGTAGTTACACAGTGCAAGTTCGGAATCACAAAACACTCCAACAGCACTCACAAAAGAATCACAGTTAAGATAATGCCACAACTCATAAGTAGTTGGATAGAGGGGGCCAGTACGAGTGAAGATCCGGCTGTAATTCGTTTAATGACCTCACTTCAGTTCCTGATTATATAACTCGGTGAGTTCTGTTCAAGGCCACCCAGTGCACTGCCTACAATGTTCTGTGTATTCAAGATCATTCCTCCTCCGTTCCCCCTTGGCCTACCCACACACCTGCTAAAGTGTCGGGTTACACAACCTGATATCGCCTCCCAAGGTGAAGTCTTGACCTTGGGAGGTGATATCAGGTTACCGATGAGGCAATTGTGCGGGGTATATTCAAGATCAACCTCGATTTACCTCATGTACTACCTTGAACAGGTTCAGTATACTGATAATGATTTCCAGGAACCCGTTATTTGGTTTCCAAATGGGAGGATGGTCACCCTATGGATGAATGTGACTGAAGCTCTCCTCCTCCTCCTCCTCCTCCTCATCCTCCTTTTAATACTAGAGTGCTTGTAAGTGCGACTTCATTCTAATGCTGGACACCATAGGAAGATGTGCTTTGTTATAAATAGTAATGTTCTCTCTGCAAGGAAAGGGTCAGGAAATAATAACATTGTAGCAAATGAATTTGTGGTTTATTAACAATATTTTACAATACAGTCTGTTAACAATAATTTTTCAGATTATACATACAATGTTTAAATTTTTTAACATTTTTCTTTATACATTATGTGGGGAACAGGAACTAGCAGTGGAAGGGCAAGAAAAAAAAACCACACACATGCTAATATAAACAAAAGTTACCTGCACATAAAGTGTGCAAGAATTCAAACATGCTCAGAAACACACACCTAAGACAAGCAGTTCCTGCTACTATTCCTCACACAGCCAAGATTTACAAATATATAAATACACAGCCACATACTTGACAACTCGTAAATAGTTGTGGGAGGGTCCAGATTCTGCCCCCACAGATCAGCTGTGTGAACAGCCTGACTTTCAGCTGCAGTGCAGTGTACACCTCATGGTCTTGCAACTGAGAGATTATCTGTCAAACCATCTGCAGAGCAGCGCCAGCACCCTCAAGCTGCCACCTCTTGTAACCCTTGATCATGAGAGACTTTGAAGCCATATGATGCACACACTCGGCTCACATCTAGGTTGTCTCTGCAACTATGTGGTATGTGCAGTTTCGACATGAGGCCCACGAACTCCACAATCTGTAAACCATTCGCCTCGTCTTTCCTCCAGGAGATAACCTTCTCGTTTTTTGGTGTTATTTAATATCGGAGGTGTCGAATTCCTCTAATTGCTTCATATAAGTCGCAGCCTTTCATCCAGTAGATGAAGTTTGGGATCAGCGAAGTATGGCTTTGCAAACTTATAGTGGAATCAGTGTATGTAATGTTTGATGAGGTCCAGAACACATATACCAACGTATATGGCTTCGTGAACTGGGCTGAAACCTTAGACATTCTCAGGGATAATAAGCCCTTCATTGAAGATAGTGACCTGCTTGAAATTGGGTCTGGTAATGTAATCTCTTTCGTCATATTGACTCCCAACCCCACCAGTAAACTGGGTGAATTTCACGGTATTCTCTAACATTTTACATCGCTTTTTCGAAAACTGAATTGTTCGTTGGTTCGCAAAAGTCTTTTTCAAAATTACATGTGACACGAGCCCTCTGTCTAGTGTTTACATCAATGTACTCATTCAAACAGCAACGCTGCTTGCAGGAGATGCCATAGGAGATCTTCACAAGTCCTCTCTCCAACCTAACGTTTCTGTAGTGTAGAACATATCGTTGTTATGCCCCAGTCAGCAGCTTCGAAATGGAACCAGTCCGTGAGGCTAGGCGCTCTGGACGCAGCAGAAAGCCGTTTTGTGCATCATACAAATGGACTGAATGCGTCAGTTCTACCTCCAGGACATACCCTTCTACTGAATCAGCAGTCAGATCATTGATGTTTTCCTTGAGTCTAATGATTTCCCATTTGGACATCCATTGGACCTTCCAGATGGGAGACTTTGTTGCGTGGCTTGGCTGTAGAGGTTGTTGAAATCCATATAAAGGCAGTAACTGGAATTGCCATATGGTCTGCACGGCTGCTTTTCCATTCGCTTTGACATACTTGTGTACACACTGGCATTTCCGCCCCCAGGAAACCCGCGTTCAAAGAACACCAACATATCCAAAATCGGTCATCAGTTCGATGTTGACAAGCGTTCTTCTTAATATTTCATGTCGCGAAAGCCCTCGTGTGCTGTAACAGGAGGCAGGATCCATTGAGTATGGATTTAGGAGTACACTTCAGAATGCCTCTAAAATAGCTACGAGTAGATTGAAAATCTATGTTTATGTAAATTTACCATATTACCATAAATTGGGGTTACTGAATTCCTGACAAAGCTCCTACAGCTCATCCGACACAGAATGCCTCTAAAATAGCTACGAGTAGATGAAAAATCTATGTTTATGCAAATTTACCATATTACCATAAATTGGGGTTACTGAATTCCTGACATAGCTCCTACACCTCATCCGACACGAAAGTGCTTGTTAGTAAAATGAAGAATGCGATTACGTTGGGCAATGTGGTTTTGTGGATTCTCTCCATCGAATCCAGGTATTTGCATGAAAATCCCCCTTCTTCATAACAAGTTAAACTTTACATGAGCCACATAGGCAGACCTGGTTAAGTGCATGACCTCCTGACTTATTGTCTCAGCAACTTTCTGAAGAGACGACAGCATGAAAAGTAGCGAATCCAGGAAGCGGAGAGTTAGTTTTGGCGTGATTCGCCTGGGAAATGAAATGTAATTTTCAGCGGCGTCGAGAATGACACCGACCTTATCATCTTTCAATCCAAGATCATGCAAGTGCTCAACAATGTAGTGAGCTTCATACCCTTTCGAATTATGGAAGAAGGCTGTTACGTGTCGTGTCAGTTGATATTTAAAGTTAAATGCGTTGCCGGTTGCGCCTTGGACCTTCCCCATTAAATGACAGTGATATGTAGGTAGAGTCTCTGCTTTCTATCCAAATGCAGCCAACAAATGAGACAGTCAGCTGTCTTTTTGTATAATACATTATTCTTCTGCGAGTCGGTCACGGGAACGTTATTGCTTTATATTCCATCAACTACCCACACAAGATTTTCGAGGTCAGAGAGCAAGCTTCTCGTAGAATTGTCCCCGATTTGTGATTTAAATACGAGCATACATTCCCATCTATGAAGATAGTATGAGAGGTATTGGGGACACCTTCACAACCCACGATAGGAGCTAGGAAGCAGTCTAAGTCAGTGTATACGAAGAAGGGACGTGGTGGTGGTTGTCCTTAAACTTTAAGAACTTCAGGCATTTCCACACTTACCAGTTCCTGGCTACTGCAATCAATGAGATATCTTTCAAGGTACTCACTCTTGCTAAAAGAGTTGCGGTATCTGTGGAAAAAATACCATGTATCATCATTTTTGACAAATGGGAGACATGTTTTTGACTGAAACGTAGGGCAGCTTCCTTCCCACAGAGAACAGTAACAAATCTACTTGTTTGGTGAACTGACTGGCACTGAATTACAGGAGTCCTACTACTTCATGCTTTCCTTCATTCTGCACAGTGTGCTCGTTATCTTCTTCTTCTTCTCCTTCTCATTTGTTGTCACAAACATCCAGGCTCTAAAAAGATGAATTGAATAGTCTGGGATCAACCTATCGAATTTAGGAAGTTCTGGAGTTTTACGGAGATTAAGATGTGTTTGAAGTTTTAATGATAACGGATATTATAAGTTTGGTATGTACAGTATCTGTATACACTGCATTTGTCAAGTAACTTCTATCGCTAGCTAGAAGCAACAGTGCAAAGCAAAATTCATCCCCTTTAGCAGTTTTATGGACAATTATGCATGCTTTTTTTAGCTACAAAATGTTTGGAGAGAGGGATGAAACTGGGCTCCCCAACCAGTGGATCAAAATTATGCAATTATACATCGATATGGAGTACTTGGCTGGGCTGTATGAGATCCTGTTTCCTGTAGTTCAGAAGGATGACCAAGAACGGCACTTTTGGTAAAACTTCAGAACCACTCTGCTTATTCATTGGCATTGTCACATGCTCCACAGCTAAGGAAGACTTCTGAAGCTTATACTGGCCGGTATTCTTACAATTTGTGTTTTGAGGATATTCTCTGGAAGATAAACTTTTGCAATGCTAAAACCGTTACAAAGTTTGCTAAGTTAGTGGGATTCAGGATCACACTACAGTGTTTCCTGATACTGTGTTTAGCTGTTTTAGTTTTTTATTATGAGCTTCTTGCTTTACATTATCCCATAACGTTAGATGAAGGTGACAAGATAATGCAGTGTCACATTATGCCTTAGTTATTAGATTCAGAATTTAACCACTTGCAGGAATCCAGCAAACTGTCACTGAGTTTCATGCATCGAAAAATGCGCATATACCAGATGGTAGTTTTTACAGGAAATGATGGGGTGATGAAACAGGGCTTCATTTTTCAAATGATCCAGTGGAGTCAAGGATAATTCCCAGTGTCTCCACCATGCTAAAGAGACTAAATCCCAGTCTCTGAATAAGAGGTGGGAACAATTTAGTTTAGCCAGTGGTGGTGACATAACTAATTGTTTCCCCGGTTTCATGCCTGGAGAAGAGATATGTTTCAGGGAGCTCTACCGAAATAAGAAGAAAACTTAGTTTGGGATAGCACCTTTAGAGGCTGAAGCAGCAGAATGTGCAGTCCTTCGCTCAAAAAGCGAACGTCAGAAGCTTAACTAGACTTATTCCATCCTGGACCTTGTAGTAGGGGATGGGGAGGCTTTAGTAAATATTTCGAGTGGAATTAAAATAGAGGAACATTTATGATTGAACCCATTAATGAAGGTCGCTTAAACAGGGTTCTGAATAGCTGTTTGCCTCTTTATGTGAGAGGAAAGATAATTTGTAAAGAGTGGTCCAAGGTAAGCTTTGAGTCCTGTAGAACAGCTGGATATTTTGAATAAGCTCAGAGAATACGAGAGATTTAACAATAATGGGTTTAAGAAGGAAGTAAATTACGACAAAAAAGACTAACGACGGGAAAAGCAGACATTACCATGTGAAGAGATAAAATTGGGCTGTATGGGGCAAGGAACATGTTCCGCAAGGGTAAAAATCATGCACGATACAAGGAAATCAGGCTATAATGGAAAATGTACACCCTATAGCGGACGTTATCATATACATTTCGGAAACTGATGGCTTCCTGAGGTGTGCGTCAACTACAACTACAATCCACTTTAAAACATGACAGGCCTCTAATCAAGAATTTTGTAGGATATGATGATAGGAGCTTGCAGGAAGATTTCGTGTTTCAAAACAATGTAGTTAAAAACGCTATAAACAGAAAACCGATAATTACAGGACAGATCCATATCACATTGGTATTATTTTAGATATTGGTATGGACATTAGTACTCTGGCCACCTAACTATTTGCATCTAAACGCAAAAAATTGGGGTTTTCTGTGTTACCTGTCATGACGTCAGGATTACAGGAGTAGCGGGATGTAAAGGCGTCAGTCACAATGGAAGCGCGATTTATTTTCACTATAAACTGAGAAGAATTTAGACAATTCTAGTAGTACCAAACTTCAGTATATTAGTATTATTGAGGATTGACTGGCTTAGGGATCAAAGAATTCTATTAGATTTGTTGTTAATATACAAAACAGAGATTAGAAAATCATTGTTACATTTATAGAGTCAGAAATGAAGGAATAGTCTATACTCAATACACAAACACAGAGTGTAAGTTAAGAATTAACAAGACCGAGACGTTCCTAAGAGACCATAAGCTATATCCTTCAAGGATGCTACTGCGAGACAAATTTACAAAAATGTTTAAACAAGGGATTGTGTAAAGGCTCCATTTCCATTCAATAACACAGTATTCCTTGTTATGAAACAAGAAGATAGTGTGGATTAGTGTGGATACACTGCCCTCAGAACGAAAAGGAAGAATGATCAGTCACAACAAAACACGAGTAATAACAAATATAAACACAAAACATTTAGCCACACCAAAACACGCTTTTCTTTTAAAAAATCGAGGGATATGTAAACCCGCCCAATAAATTCACATTTACATGGTTTGGTGCACAGATGACAAGCTATCAGTGAGGGTAGCCATACAAATGCTTCTGCAAAACCTTATAATTTAAAATCGCGGTTAGAACAAAAACGAAGAAAAACTTTCTTTAGGTTTCACGTTGTTGGATGAGTTACAACCTAAAATAGTTCATTTTTTACAATTTTCAGTCAACAAAACCCACTGATGATGGGAGAGAAGTGTCGAAACATGTTTGAGTAAGGGGGAAAAAACAGTATTTTGCATAAAAAGCGTAACCTATGGCCAATAAAAGATTGTTTACGTTTTGATGGCAGGGTTTTCAATCAGATTATCAAAACGGAGAAGGACTGCCCTGTTCCCATGGATTAAGTTCTGATTAGGGTCAATTGAGCACCCTCGGGTGAGAAAGTCAGTGGACGTCTAGTTTGGATAGGTGAGTTGGTGGTGACCTTACAAATGTCGGAGACGAAGGTACGGTGGCTGGTATGCGTTCCAGTCCTATTGCACCTCCTGTTGCCACAGTGAATATTGTCTTCTCTGGTGTGCAGAAAATGGGCCAAGCTGCTCGCTATGGCGTCAGCGAGGAATGCTAGACACAGCACTCCCTCCGGCAGGTCACGTGCCTTGCGACAGCTTAGGCACTGTGCCTGACAGCAAGGCGTCGCGGGGAGCGGTAGGGGGATCAGCGAAGGCGGCACACAGACGATGAGCACCAGTACTCTCAAAGACGGACGGGTGCCTAGGCCTGAAGCTACAGCATCTCCCGGATGGTTCAGATGGTTCTGAGTACTATGGGACTTAACAGCTGAGGTTATCAGTCCCCTAGAACTTAGACCTAGTTAAACCAAACTAACCTAAGGACATCACACACATCAATGCCCGAGGCAGGATTCGAACCTGCGGCCCTAGCGGTCGCGCGGTTCCAGACTGAAGCGCCTAGAACCACTCGGCCACACTGGCAGGCTCTCCCGGATGGCGGAAGCATGCACAGTGTATAGCCAGGGAGGGGGTACATGTACAGGCTGGCAGGTGGTTCACATACTGCCCGGGAAGTGTCACACAGGGTCCCATCCAGGAAACAGAAGTCAGCAGCTTGCACTCTGTCGATTTGGACCTTCCACCAGAGAAAGGTCCAGCAGATCTGCATCTCTGGTCAGTCACTGCTGTGGCTAGTCTGCAGTGGTAGCATTTGGCGGTAAGTCAAAACAAGGCCAGCAGGCTGCACTCCTGTAGTTGAAATCTCCAATGCAGCACGTCACGATTCGCCTGCAGTGTCAACCTGTAACTAGCGGACTGTCATTCAGCCTGGATCAGTAACTCGGACAGACTGACCAAATGCTGAGGCCGAGATCTTCATTTACATGAATACTCCGCAAATCGCTCTTAAGTGTCTAGCAGATGGTTCATTGGACCACCTTCACAATAATTCTGCATTATTAAAATCTAAAAAGCGTGTAAGGTGTTAGGCAAATCCAACAACTTTCATGAAAACCCTGACATGATAGCAAATCCGGCAGTATGTCACATAGCTCCGAATAAATCCTGACATTAAATTAACCAAAGTAATACTATAAACGAGTGAGCAATTGGAATACCACAGAATAACACAAGAACGCCTGAATGCATGTCACACCTTCCCACAGTGAAACAGACGCAGTTCCGAGCCGAGGGGAGAAACGAGAACAGAAGCTGAGAGCAGAGCCGTGTAGGCCAGGAGGCCCTACGGTAAGGGACGGACACCCACATTGCCAGCCGATCGCCAAAAGCAGCCCTCAGCCCATGTTAAAAGATAGAGCCTTTCACAAGAACAGTATAGATCTTACAATACCACTAAAAGCGCCACACCAGCTGCAACTTTTAGCGTGAGACTATACGCATCTCTGTTACATTGCAAACATTAAAAACATTGCCCCACCACAAAAAGTATAATGTTTCTCATTGGATAGATAGAATTTTTGTAGGCGGAGCTTAAGATTAACATTGAGACCCTGACTGGTCAGTTGAAAACACAGCCAGATACCTTTTTCTTAAACCAACTTCGGTAAATTGTAGTAAGGAGAAGTTAGGAGAGAGTTGCTTCCGAGACAGCGAGGTGTGTGGAGCTGCGCCGCCCACCGCCCCCTGGTGTTGACAAACCACCGGCAACGTAATGAACGCATGCGATGCTCCATAAGAGCGCATAAGGCTTCACTCAGAACAGCTGAAGTCTCATCTGTTACATCCCCTTTTTGCTTAATACTAGTGTCGATCGTCAATTAAAGCTCATGGTATTCACATTTGCTACTTGAAGTTAAAATGTCAAACGCGATGATTTTTCTGTTATATAATTATTGAGAAGCCACATCAACCACTGTAATTTATGACCAGTTAAATAAGTAATTAAAGATAATTGAGGGTCACTTTAGACCATTTTTGATAGCTTTCTCATTTATGTAACTTAATTTAAACCTAGATTATAGATGTGATATGGCATAGGTCATCCTACGGTCCATTGTAGAACTTGGAAACCCATTCAGGGAATATTCATTCACATTTTTGTTGAACGCTGTTGGTTTTTATCATCCTGTATTAAAATATTTCCTTTCACCAATAGCGCAATTTATAAACAATGTTTTGTGAGTAGAATAAAAATTTCAGTGGTAAACTCAACTGTTTTTTCATCGTTATTTTACGAACTAATTAAAAATAGGAAATCCTTGAACCCCTTCCACTATATTGAGTTAGTATTAAGAATCTTTTACAGGGAGTGCAGTGGAGCTGACGCTGAAATCATTAAGTATTTGATTATTATCATCGCTAGTCTCACTGAACTCTTCTGAATTCTACATGTCATGTGTGGTCTGGCGTCTCCTTACCAGCAATAGGTCCCAAGTTCAAACTATTTAATTCCCTAAAAAACACGCTCAGAGCATCATTGCACGTAAGTGGTAGGGAGAAACGACTTAGAACAAACAGACACCACGCATATTGTTAGAAGCGCGAGGAGAAAACGAACACCTATATTTTTCCGTGCCAGCACCCAATTCCCTGATTTTATTACGATTCTCGGTTCACCCCAAGTAGGTCAGCGTCAATTAAATATTTTAACATTCGGAGGAGAATTTAAATTGTCTGTAATTGTAATGCCTAGGTATTAATAAAATTTAAGGCCTTTACCATGTAATCGAACTTAAACGGATTCCTTTTTAGCACTCATGTGGATGACCTCGCTCTTTTCATTATTTAGGGTCGATTGCCAATTTTCGTACCATTCACATTTTTATTTAATTCGTTTTGCAATTTTTTTGCTTGTCTGATGACTTTACTAGGCGATAAACGACAGCATCATCATCAAACAACGTAAGACGGCTGCTCAGATCGTCTCCTAAAACGTACATATAGATAAGGAACGGCAGGGGTCCATAATACTACCTTGGTGAACGCCGGAAATCACTTATATTTTGCTCGATGACTTACCGTCAATTACTCTCTGACATGAAATCACGAACCTAGTCACATAACTCTCGTTTTGTACAGTATGGAAACCCTTCTTGAAATCTAGAAATACGGACTCAATTTGAAATCCCTTGTCAAATGGCTCTGAGCACTATGCGACTTAACTTCTGAGGTCATTAGTCGCCTAGAACGTAGAACTAATTAAACCTAACTAACCCATGGACATCACACACATCTATGCCCGAGGCAGGACTCGAACCTGCGACCGTAGCGGTTGCTCGGTTCCAGACTGTAGCGCCCAGAACCGCACGGCCACTTCGGCCGGCAGAAATCCCTTGTCGATAGCAGTCAACACTTGGTGTGTGTAAGGCCCTAGCTGGTGTTTCACAAGAACGATGATTTCTGAACCCGTGTTGATTGTGTAATTAGGCCGTTCTGTTCGAGGTAATTAATAATGTTCAAACACAACATATGTTAAAAACTCCTGCTGCTTATCGACGTTCATGATATGGGGCTGTAATTTAGTGGGTTACTCCTAACATCTTTACTGAATATTGGTATGACCTATGCAGGTTCCCAGTCTTTTGGCACAGACCTTTCGTCGAGCGAGCTCTTGTTCAGTATGGAGCTTTTGCATCAGCACACTATGTAATGAACCTAATTAGTATACAGTCTGCACTAGAAGACTTGGTTTTATTAAGTGATTTAAGTTGCTCCACTACTCTGATGTCTGAAGCGGAGGTATTTAAAGGTAGACAACCCTTACTTGTAGCAGATTAGGCGTCCATTTGCCCTCGTCTGATCAGGGATGTCAGCAGTCCTATCCGCACCTTGGTGCCTCAGTTATGCACGGATTTTCCTGCCTCAGCATTTCTCATCAGTGCCAGGATACTTTTGAACGGTAGAGCTCAGATGTAGTGTGTTATCACTCCGTACTGTTGGGATTGCTGAGCAACATGTCGGCTGCTGTTATACTGCACGATTTGTGGTGCTTCTTGTGACTCTGCTGTGTGGGAATGAGTTACGAGAGTTGCCCGGCTTCTGCAGTATTGGCATTGTTCCCATGCTCTACATTATGGTTGTGACACACTCTCTGAGTTGTACTTGGTTTTTCTTTACCGTTTGTGTAGAACAATAGAGTTATTAGTGCATGAGGAGAACGGGTTGCTGGGCCACAGTAGCGTGGATTTCACATGCAGCTACTAGCAAATCAGTTTGCATCAGTTTCGACAATGTACACAGCTTTCCTTTCCGGAGGTTGTTGAGTGGTGTGATTTTTGGATTGAAAATTTCGGTGGCTGTTTCCATAATGGCATTAGAATTTGCTCTAGGGGAACAGCTGTTAAAGAAATTAGTTCTTCATGTGGATGTTGCATTACCTATAAACATAGCATGGGATGAGCACATTGCAGTATTAAAGAATGATTTATGAAACTAAAGAAGAAAGGAATTACAGTTAACCTATCAAAATCTTTCTTTGGAAAGTGGGAAGTGAAATTTCTGGGGCATATTACAGATAGTAGTGTTCCAGTCCAAGAAATACATAACGCATACATTTGTTTTAGGGATTGTATTTTTTTCTTTTTTCAAGATTTCTACCATGACTCAGCTTGACCATTCCTGAACTGTTATACCGATTTAAACAGAAATCCGTATGGCATTGCGCATAGGAAGAAAAGGGCAGTTTTAATCACTTAAAGACAGACCTGGTAAATGCTCTGTTTCTGTTGAATACTAATCTCGAGCAGGTGCTCAAAATGTCGACAGATGCCTCAGATTATGAAAAGTCTTGTGACGTGTTTGTAGAGGACTTAAGCAACTAAGACCTTACATTACCTAATCGCCTTTGCAAGTCGAGTTTCAACAAGCTTGAAAGAAATTACTGTGCCATGGAAATTGAAATACTCGCCATAATGTGGAAGTTCCAAGAGTTCTATTGTCTGTTAGTATGGAGAAAAATTTTAGAATATACAGATCATCAACCATTAAATTTTGTTATGCAATGTCGCTTAATACATCATAGATTGATGCAATGAGTACTCTATCTTTAGAAATTCAATTTTGAAGTAGGATGAATAAAGAAATAACAAAATGTTGTGTCCAGAATCTTGTCTCAGCTGCCTGTCTTGCTGAAAAACACTAGAACCACTGAAGCGCCAGGAGACATATATGAGACCTATTTTTTAAGATGTGGAGTGCACAGTAGAACTATGAGATAGCTTGCTGAATCAATGAAATCTGAACAGATACGTGATGCTTATTATTGTCTTACTGTCAAGACTTTTTGCGAACATATGTGTAGTTACTAACGATCTAATGTAATGAAGTCCGTAAAAAGTGAAACTTAACTCTTCATGTTACCATTCAAGAAGCTTACAGCAAGTAATCAGTTTTATAAGAGCTAACAGAACGTCCTTTCACCTGTGCTGATAGACAATTGCAACTGAGAATTGAAAAATTACGATATCCGTAAAATACTAAAACCCAGGCAGAGATTATTCACAGTGCTGTCCACTCCAAATATAAGCTTTACCTTTGACAACTTTTTGCCGAAGTCATTCTTTTTCTCAATGGCAGCTGTAATTATTTTTGCTCAAGGTAGACTCTCTCGGCATTCGTATCTGCTAATTGCTTATCAGAAAACTTGTGTGATTGGCTTCAAAATCATTTCTGGGTTACCGCCTCATAAACAGAAATCTGAACATGGTCAGTAAAAACTAAAATTCACTTACTAGCCATGTGCAAGGCTAATGACCTGAAAGTTAAATTTCTGCTACACTTTTACATCAGAAGAAGGGCTTTAACACTGCAAAAAGTGTGTGCAGTGAAAATAAACTTGAGTCCTTGTAGGTGTTTGGTGTCCAGCAAATTCTGTATGTGTCTCTTGCTTGTGCACTCGAATCTTTGTCTTGCTTCTGTGTACTGTACATCTGAATTGTGAAGGCAGTTTTATGTGTTTTAAGCCCTTATTCAGTTCCTAAAGCTAGAATAAGTTATGCCATGGTTTTTTGATAGTGTATGTTTGAAGTGTGATTTAGTTCTACGGTTATTTCTATTTTACTGACGTAAGATTTTGCACTTTAATCTGAGGATTTGTTAAAGGAGCTACAATTATGGTTTTATGATTACTCTGTTCATTTTAATATAATCCGTTTTTCATAGATGTGATCCGCTATGAGAGTTGTCGTCAATAAATACTATGACTGCTAAAACATATCTGTGCTCCCCCGCCCCCACCTACACACTACAACCCATGTTGTAGCTAAATCAGTCGTACCATCATGGCAATGTCCATGGTGCATTGCAGCATGTCTAAGTTCCTGGAGTCCCTTTCCTGGATAAACTGATGGGAGTGGAAGGGGCATAAGAACACTTGCATCGTCCTGCAGTCACTCATCAGTAAGTATCTGCATTGTAAGCCGTGATAATACAGAGATATGCAAAGAATCAGTGCAAATTTGTTTTCGTCTTACGACTTACCTTGTGCAAACTGTGTATAAACACTGTAGAAACAACCAGTAAGGTTGTGCATTGTTAAGACACAGATATGATGTTAGAGAGACTGGAGTTTGCTCTGTCCAGCAATCCTTACTTAGGTTTTCCAAAATCAGTTCAACCAATGCTGGGATGGTTCCCTCAGCAACGCCACTGCAATCAAATGTCCGATCTTCGTAAAAACATTCTTTTGTATTCCATATGTTTGTATATTTGAGCTATGAGCTTTCATTCTGTCATGATGATAAATCCTGTATCTATATCAGATATATAAATAATAAAATTTCAATTGAAGAAAGATCTAGACACCGTATGTAGTGGTCCTGGGTTTCTGACCACAATATCGTCATCCAACGGTAGCAAATAGACACCTGGTTGTCAGAATTCAACTGTAGGGGTGACCTCGTGGTTGGGTAAAGCAGAGTCCACATGGAACGGTGGAACCAAACAGTACTTTCAGGAGATAAACAGCTTTTATTAAGAGTGAATTGTCCATATCAAGACTGTCTGGAACCCATGGCTGGAAATCGCTGATGTGGGAGAATACAAGGACAGCAATGTTAGTAGACACTGGAAAGGTGGCCTTGCTGAGGCAGCTAGTAATGGCAAAGTCCTGCAGTGGGCAGTGAGCCCATGAGCTGTGAATCCGATGGACTTCTGAGTTTTGGCACATGACGGATGGATCTGCTGGGGTCGACGTCTGAGAGCCTCGGGCTAGGTGGTGCTAGCAGACCAGTGTCTGTATTTGTCTCTATTAATGTGAGCAGACCTTGGAGGCTGTCAGTGGTGTGGACACGCTGAAAGGGTACACCTGAGCTTTCGACGTACCTCTGCAGGTGGCAGAATCGTCTGCAACAGTTGTACTGGTTGACAGTCAGAGTACCTCGCTTGGGCTGCTATGAATTTAACACAAGCTGTCACACAAGAGATAATTAATAGGACAGTTTTTAGTTGAGACATGGGTGTTTTATCACACAACCAGGATTACTATATGACGATGAAATGGTCCATATGAATTCCTGGTTATTATAAAGTTCCATGCTAACATACACTTGAATAAGGAATTATTGCAGGATGTATTCGAGCTCAAGACATACAAAGAATATGATAACTGACGATTATCGTCATGGGACAATAATACTCTAACACTTAGATCCCCTCGGAAAAACTGTCTAGTTTAGGTGAATGGGATAAATCATAATCTACGAATGAGTTACGGGAAGACAAATACATGATGGATACATAAAGTGACAGCCTGAAAAAGTCAGGAGGATGACAAACTACGACATGGAAAGGACATCAATGACTGTATCATCAATGAGACATCAGTTACTCAAGGAAAATATAAATTTCATGGAACATAATCGACACTATCTGCGCCATTTAGGAGTATCATTCCGTGTCTCCTGCCGAAGCATTCCCTACCAGTCTACATTTAACTCTCCATATATGCTCGTGGAATAACAACTCACCAATGCGAAGAGCTCTGCTAACAAGACTACAGTCTGCTCTCTTAGCAACAGTTTTACCGTTTTAATCAGCCGTTTCATACCTACATATACAGTTCTTAAACATTTCTAAGTTGCACTCCTGCTCTCCAGCTGTTTTCCGCTTCAGCCAGTACACTACTTTCCACATACATATTTCTCTGAGACTATCGTCCTGACTTCCCATTCCCTGTTACTTTCTTAAGATTAACCAATGAGGAGCCTTCTTATAACTTGTTAGAAAGAAAGTTTGTTCATCCTGTTCAAGACCCTTTGCTTTACAAAGAGAAATGAATTGCTGTCCACAGTGCAGCTCCTTGCTTTCACAGAATACACAGTTCTCTGTTACCGTCTTTCCTCTGCACACGCGTTCTGGGGAGGTGACCGACCAGTGCAAAGCAAAGTTCCTGCTTGTAAAAACTACAATTCTGCCTGAGTACTGGTGTTCGTCGTGCTACGTTAGATAACTCTATGATAATAGTCCTGGAAACCACATCACACAGAGCGCATTAGGAGAGAAGCTGCCATAATGTGGCGCACAGACATCCAGCCGAAGCAATGACTGGAATGTGGCATGTACCTGCCACTAGTGACGCTTCATCCTGTCTCATTCTCTCCTCTGAAAACCAAGCTGAAGCTCTCAGTGTGGCCTGCCCACTGCCCGTGATCCCTCTCCTGACCCTGGATCGTCAAGGATTCACCTAAACTACAGAAAATAACACATGTAAAACAACCACTAGTTAAAATTGAAGAAATGCTGGTGATGAGCGGGGATGAATTTAATACGTGCCCTACATGCAAGCACACAGCTGAGGACTGTATCCGTAGCCCCAAATACAGTGAATGGAAAGAAAATGGACGAGCATGTGACGAGCACGTATGCATTTCAATACTCACACAGGTAGATGCTTGTGCTGGAGCTGCCTACCTTTTCTGAAAACCTCACATTAACTTAGCCCTATTCCACAATGAACTACAGGTGTTTACCTTGATGGTTGGAGACCAGATGGCTTAGTTCAAAAGATCGCCACGAGTATGCACTGTCAGTCCTCCACCACCACCCTCTCTCATCATATAGTCAAGATGGCGGTCCAGGAAAAAAAGGGACGGAAACCAATAGGAAACCTAAGTCCAATCATGTGTCGGACTTCAGCCAGTAGAACAAAAGTATCCTGTGACGTCATCAGAGGGGATGTAGGGCAGGCATAGTGCAGCATCCAGATCATTTAAGTTCATAACTGAGGTGTGCTGTAGATAAACAGAGTTGTCACCTGATTTCACATATAGTTCGCTGTCATCATACACTGTTATATTAGTGTCACACCAGTAAGGTGAATGTCTGGGGAGGATGAGTTGGATAATAATCTCTAGTTATCTTCTGATTGATGTAGCACTCTGTATGACATATTTAATTCCAGTCAAACTCATAAATAGGCACTTTTACACCCTTAGATGCATTTTCAATTTCTATTCTCACATTCAAGCCCCAGTCATGATGTGCTTCTACACCCATGTTTACATGTTTTGTTCCCTGGGAGTTAAACTGTGTTAGAACTGAAAAGCATAGGTACACCTGATACCTTTTTATCTATAGCATCTGTACTCTGTGCCTGGCCTAGCAGAGGGATGTTCTGCTGGGATGGGTTGTACGTTGATAACCAGTACTGTGCCCCATCTTGCTGTTGTTTAGGACCAATAACAGCATACGATGCATTTGGAGCAGACTGCATGTCCTCATCACACAAATCGATAAAGCGATGAGTGGGACAGACAATAACATCTCCATGTCCTGCTCCACCAAGAGGGCCATGTGTGCTACACGTTCCAACGTGATTGCTACAGGTCGTGACAAGATGGCAAGTGAGGTTGCTGCAGGTCCAGATGTAGCAGAAGTCGACATATTGGTGCTCCTCCCGCCTGCAGGCTTGGACATGTCGAATGCTATTGCTGGATGAACAGGAGGAAGTGTTATACGTCGACCAAGACACGAAAACAAGCAATAACAATAATAATAATGTTAACCATAGGCAAAGATGTGATCTTGGATATTTGCTTTTCCATTTCTTCCTGTCTTGCAGGGCTGTGCTGGATCTCGAGTGCTGTTGATGCTTCGATTCTTCTTCTTCTTCTTCTTCTTCTGCTGCTGCTGGATGACACAGCCTGCCCTACATCCCTCCCAATTATGTCACTAGATACTGCCATCCTATCGGCTGAAGCCTAAGACATGACTCGATTCAGGGTTCCTATTGGTTTCCACCCCATTTTTCTGGACCGCCATCTTGGACTATGTCATGGGAGAGGGTGGTGTTAGAGAACTTATAGAGCATTCTGGGGGCGATGTTTCGAACTAGGCTAGTTGGTCTCCAACCCTAAAGGTGAACACCTGTGGTTTGATGTGGAAAAGGGCTAAGCTGATGTGAAGTGTTCAAAAAACGCAGTTAGTTCCAGCAGAAGCCCCTATCTGTGTGAGTACTGACATGCGTGTTCACACTATTTTGCTGCATTGCCATCATTTGTCGAAAAGTATTCACCACACTCTCGTCCATTATCTTTTCATTCCATTCCTTGTGTAGGAGAGTATGGATACAGTCCTCAGCTGAATGCTTGCATGTATTACACATATTACATTCATCTCTGCTCATCACCCTCATTTCCTCAATTGTACACATGGATGCTTACACCAGAGTGGGTAAAAGTTTTGCCTGTTGCATTTCAGAAGACAGACTGACACTGGGTTTCATCAAATCGTCTACAGTTACAGCACAATCATTTATCAGCACGAGTTGTGAAGCATAACTTATCCCATCTTCATTATATGATGAAGAGTATTCATCTTCACCAAATATCATTGTTATCGTCAGATGCTAATATACCCCTCCTTCTCCAGCACCTGCATCTCATCCAGTGAACAGAGTACACAATTATGTCTGTCTTCCCAGTCCAGCAGCTAGACATAGTCTGTTTCCCCATTTTTCCCCAGACCACCATCTTGGATTACATCACAGGAAGGTAGAGGTGGAGGGACGATAGCACCTACCGGAGGTGATGCAGTGAACTAGGTCAGTTGGACACTGGAACTCATGGTGAAGAAACCAGATGGAGCTATTGCCTATGAGAACTCAATCTTTTAAATAAACAATGCATACTTTCATCCATTCCATCCACAAGCCCAGTGTAGACCGTGTCCTTTTCCCACCAATTTCATGATGGGGGGAGAGGAGGAGAGGGGAGCAATCTATACAAAATAAAGACTTACATCCATTCTATCTAGCAATGCATCACAGACGGAGTGCTTTTCCCGCCAATTTCCAGACGAAGGAGGGGAGGAGAGGTGGAAGTGGAGGCTGGGGGAGGGGATGGGGTTAGGTTTGTGGAGGCAGCCCAATTGACCTATTTTCCAGCCAAAATTTGAACTTCCAGCCATGCTGCTACATCTATAGCTGCCATCTTGGATCCGCCATTCTGAATAAATCTGGCAACCATGCAACATGGTGTGACACCAGTTTTGTCCTGCTACTACTTTACACCATGTGCCCTCTGTATATAAGTTCTTTTTGTTTCTGCATATTCTGGTAGTTGGCAGAAGTTGCTTGAAGATAGGTGTTTATCACTTTGTGAACTTGTCTCTTAGAAATAAAGATGATTTATGTTTGTCTTTAGGATTTTTGGGCTAGAATTTACTGTGATACTTTAATATACGCTACACTATGGAACAAGAGATGGACTATTACATCAGAAGAATGCAGCGACGTATTTTATTTGATACATTACTTTGGCTATATTCAACAATTGGAACGTTATTTCTATTTTGAACTGAAATTTCCTTAACCTTTCATATAAAGGGAGTGGAAGAACTTGACCCATAGAGTGACCATTTCATTTCAACATATTTATTTGCATCATAGATAAATCATTAAAAGTATTACAGTCATAAATCAGACAATTATTTCTTCAAGAAACGCCATTCAGGCAAACTTTAAAAACTGCTTATTATATAAAACCACAAATGAATTAATCTCTTTAAAAGCATTTAAAAACCCCCAACTCAGGCCAAGTAAATCATTTAAAACAAACTTTACATCAAATAACAGGAAATCAATTATTATTTCCACATAGATTGAAAATCGCCCGTCCCAGGCCGAATATTACCAAACAATTTTACAAGGTTATAGACAGTTTGATCAATAGTAACTCAGTTATTTCCCCATCGAAATTGACATACGTCACTAAGGCTGAATTGAACCGGAATTTTAGAAAACGGTTTCAATTAAGACACAGTCTGCTAGAAATCCCTCAAAATTCTTAAGACAAATATTTAAAACATTAACCTGGGCAACCTTGCAGAGGCAGCACACGTTTTAGAAACCTCCAGCTTGTACAATAACTGAGGCCCGAGATTGTGAGGCCGCAACTTGACCACGAATGGTGGAGGCGACTGAGTACTTATCTTAGAATTAAGATGTGGACTCCGTTTGTACTTCCACCCCGTTCAGAACACCGAAGTCGGAACCAAACAGCACAAGCGAGCTCAGGCGAAGTCCACCGCCCTTACGCCCGCTAGTAATTTAAAAGGGGAGACTCTGTTCTACGGTGGCTCACTGCTTCCGATCTGTGAAACATAAATGAGAAGCGACAACAGGGAACCACACAACCGTTCCTTCACCTTAATACTCAAATTTATACAGAAAACTACTTCGATAAGATTGACAATAATGAAACTGATTTCATTCCTTTAAGCAGAACCAAGTACACGAATGATGCAAATGGAACTGGCTCATTAAAACCCAACATCTCATGGAGCACCTTACGTGCCCCTGTAAGGTACCACACGGCAATCTGTAGACACGGAATATAGATCGTTCGGTAAGGCTGCGTACATGTATCAATGTTTTAGACACTTGCCAGCTGAAGTAAGAACAATACTATTAAGGAGCGAAGCACACAATAAGAGGAGTGAAATATCACATCACAGGCCTTGCAACGCTTTGCTGCAAGGGCAATCAACATTATATTCCACTAATCGTTGGTAGGTCTTGAATTATTTAACTTGATGCCAGCTGCTGGATCGATGTGGGGAAGACGCCAGACGTTGCTTAGTCCGATAGTAACTGCGTGTTCCTTCACGGAAGCGAGTCACAAGCATAGCTTCACGAGGTTGCCAAGAAGCCGCAGCGCCGGCCCGCTGTTACTGATCCCAGTACGATGAAGCGCTAACTGCCGCCCGTACTCGGGCACACCGTGTCTGCTGTCGTCTCTCCAACGTCTCGCTAACACGCGCACTTCCACGTGCCGTGGCCAACATTGTTGTCCCTTTCCACTCAGTACTGCCCGCTATGTCCTGAGCCGGCGCAGGCTCCAAAGACAAACTTCTGCCAGAGGGAATCGATAGTGCCTAACCAAAGACAACCTTGGCACCAGTCCTGCCACACCTATACATCACATCCCAATGGCTCTGTTTTCATAATTTTTGATGTTTTTCGTTCAGGTATGCAAGTGCAGCACATATTCAAATTATTTTCTAAGGTAAATGTTCTAAGAGTTTAGTAAATGACGCCGATTTTTTTTAATTTAATCTTATTCTGTCCCAGGACGACAAGCTGACTGCCAGACTATTTATTCATAAAATGTAATCTTATGATTGAGGAGAATATTCTGGACAAAATTTAATCCTCAGTATTTTGAAGGAAAGAAATTACAGGACGCATGTTCGACAATAACCGATTGTACATAACATTTTACACACAATCAGCAGAGGGTTTTGCCTTGGCAGAAAATCCTAAGAAATTTTGGTCTAATGTCAAATCGGTAGGTGGATCAAAACAAAATGTCCTGACACTCTGTAACAAAAATGGTACTGAAACAGAGGATGATAGACTAAAGGCCGAAATACTAAATGTCTTTTTCCAAAGCTGTTTCACAGAGCAAGACGGCACTGTAGTTCCCTCTCTAGATTGTCGCACAGATGACAAAATGGTAGATATCGAAACAGACGACAGAGGGATAGAGAAACATTTAAAATCGCTCAAAAGAGGAAAGGCCCCTGGACCTGATGGGATACCAGTTCGATTTTACACCGAGTACGCGAAGGAACTTGACCCCCTCCTTGCAGCGGTGTACCGTAGGTCTCTAGAAGAGCGTAGCGTTCCAAAGGATTGGAAAAGGGCACAGGTCATCCCCGTTTTCAAGAAGGGACGTCGAAGAGATGTGAAGAAGTATAGACCTATATCTCTAACATCGATCAGTTGTAGAATTTTGGAACACGTATTATGTTCGAGTTTAATGGGTTTTCTGGAGACTAGAAGTGTACTCTGTAGGAATCGGCATGGGTTTAAAAAAAGACGATCGTGTGAAACCCAGCTCGCGCTATTCGTCCACGAGACTCAGAGGGCCTTTGACACGGGTTCACAGGTAGATGCCGTGTTTCTTGACTTCCGCAAGGCGTTCGATACAGTTCCCCATAGTCGTTCAATGAACAAAGTAAGAGCATATGGACTATCAGACCGATTATGTGATTAGATTGAAGAGTTCCTAGATAGCAGAACGCAGCATGTTATTCTCATTGGAGAGAAGTCTTGCGAAATAAGAGTGATTTCAGGTGTGCCGCAGGGGTGTGTCGTGGGACCGTTGCTATTCACAATATACATAAATGACCTTGTGGATGAGATCTGAAGTTCACTGAGGCTTTTTGCGGATGATGCAGTAGTATATCGAGAGGTTGTAACAATGAAAAATTGTACGGAAATGCAGGAGGCACTGCAGCGAATTGACGCATGGTGCACGGAATGGCAATTGAATTTCAATGCAATCAAGTGTAATGTGCTGCGAATACATAGAAAGATCCTTTAGCTACATTATAGCAGGTCAGCAACTGGAAGCAGTTAATTCCATAAATTATCTGGGAGTACGCATTAGGAGTGATTTAAAATGGAATGATCACATAAAGTTGGAAGACTCTGCAGGAGAGACGTTCACTAGCTCGGTACGGGCTTTTGTTGAAGTTTCGAGAACATACCTTCACCGAGGAGTCAAGCAGTATATGGCTCCCTCCTACATATTACTCGCGAAGAGACCATGAGGATAAAATCAAAGAGGTTAGAGCGCACACAGAAGCATACCGATAATCCTTCTTTCCACGAACAATGCGAGACTGGAATAGAAGGGAGAAACGATAGAGTCACGCATGGTACCCTACACCACACACCGTCAAGTGGCTTGCGGAGTATGGATGTAGATGTAGATGTATATATTGGCACACAGGTTAAAACGAGTAATGGACCGGATGGTACCCTCAGAACTGCACACAGTCTTTCTCTCAGCAGGCGTCCTGCAGACGTCTGCGCTGTTACGGTGAATATTTCCGGAGCTAGCGCGAGTGCGGCGGGCCTTTACAGAGAGCGGCTGCACCGCGAGCCAGATATCGGCCGCAGCAGAGAACAGCACAAGGCAGGGCGGAACGGTGGCCCAGTAGGTGGGGGCGGGCCAGTTTTCGCGGCGCAGTGAGCGCCCAGCCCAGCCGCCGCCGCCGCCGCGTTTGCAGACAGAGGCGGGCTTTGAAGCTGGCGCGGCTGCTGGCCGGGGCCGGGCCGGCCAGGTCATGCATATTTTATGAAACATTTGCTTTGGGCGGGAGCCCCGCAGCGCAGACAACGCCCGAATGATGTTCCGACGACTGGCGGCGGGTCGCCGATCCTCCGCCAGCTGCCGCCCTCTTAGGCTCGGTCGTCGCCTTTACCTGTGCTACTTTGTGCTACCTGCTACCGAAGCAGAGCTCAAACTGCCTTGCCATAACAAAGGTGTGCCCCCAGGATTCTGTGTTGGGTCCTCTATTTTGGGACATCCACATGGAACCATTAATGGACAGCTTAGCAAAGAGCGAAGTTGCGCCTCCTGTTGGTGGGCGGCCGTAGCTGCTATGATGTCGAGCCAAAGATTCAAAGGGCCACGAAACAATACAAAAATGGTGCAACAATTCTAAAATCAAAATACCACCAAACAACTCAACCTATCTCTTGTAGAAAGGACAACCACACTACTGGCCATTAAAATTGCTGCATCAAGAAGGAGGAATTCTACCGTTCCTCTGCCGAAATTCTTAAGATTTTGACTTCCAAGAGACGCGCCTCCAGAGGCTTGTTCAGAGATTTCACGAACCTGAAGCCGAGGGCCTGCCGCTGGAAGCTGTCCCGTGTGAAACCTGCATTCTCGCTCAGCCCTGGCGCACTCACCTCTGCTGGGAGCCAACTCACTACAAGTAAAAACTGGACGAACGTCCAGCACGCTGGAGTAGCTTGGATCAGCAACTTCTGTTAAACAGTAGAACGGAAAAGTAGTCCAGGTAGCCAATTTTTACTTTTTATTCATGCGGTGATTACACTACTGGCCATTAAACTAGCTACACCAAGAAGAAATGTAGATGATAAACGGGTATTCATTCGACAAATATATTATACTAGAACTGACATGTGATTACATTTTCACCCAATTTGGGTGCATAGATCCTGAGAAATCAGTACCCAGAACAACCACTTCTGGCCGTAATAACGGCCTTGATACTCCTCGGCATTGAGTCAAACAGAGCATGAATGGCTTGTACAGGTACAGCTGCAAATGCAGCTTAAACACGATGCCACAGTTCATCAAGAGTAGTGACTGGCGTATTGTGACGAGCCAGATGCTCGGCCACCATTGCCCAGTCATTTCCAATTAGTGAGAGATCTGGAGAATGTGCTTGCCAGGACAGCAGTCGAACATTTTCTGTATCCAGAAAGGCCCGTACAGGACCTGCAACAAGCGGTCGTGTGTTATCCTGCTGAAATGTAGGGTTACGCAGAGATCGAATGAAGGGTGACCGAGACGTGTAACCAATGGCACCCCATACCATCACGCCGGGTGATACGCCAGTATGGCGATGACGAATACACGCTTCCAATGTGCGTTCACCGCGATATCGCCAAACACGGCTGCGACCATCATGATGCTGTAAACAGAACCTGCCGAAACAATGACGTTTTGCCATTGGTGCACTCAGGTTCGTCGTTGAGTACAGCATCGCAGGCGCTCCTGTCTGTGATGCAGCGTCAAGGGTAACAGCAGGCATGGAGTCCGATCTGAGAGTCCATGCTGCTACAAACGTCGTCGAACTGTTCGTGCAGATGATTGTAGTCTTGCAAACGGCACCACCTGTTGACTCAGGGATCGAGACGTGGCTGCACGATCCGTTACAGCCATGCTGATAAGGTGCCTGTCATCTCGACTGCTAGTGATACGAGGCCGTTGGGATTCAGCACGGCGTTCCGTATTACCCTCCTGAATCCATAGTTTCCATATTCTGCTAACAGTCATTGGACCTCAACCAACGCGAGCAGCAATGTCGCGATACGATAAACCGCAATCGCGATAGGCTACAATCCGACCTTTATCAAAGCCAGGAACGTGATGGTACGCGTTTCTCCTCCTTACACGAGGCATCACAACTACGTTTCACCAGGCAAACCGCTCAACTGCTGTTTGTGTATGAGAAATCGGTTGGAAACTTTCCTGATGTCAGCACGTTGTAGGTGTCGCCACCGGCACTAACCTTAAATGCTCTGAAAAGCTAATCATTTGCATATCACAGCATCTTCTTCCTGCCGGTTAAATTCCGCGTCTGTAGCACGTCATCTTCATGGTGTAGCAATTTTAATGGCCAGTAGTGTACTTAGGAACTCAGCAGTGAGAATCGAGGGCTCACCAGTTGTCCGGCGACGAGAGGCACTTTAGCTGGGAGTCAAACCGTAACCCAAAGCGGCCTAGAAGTGTTAATAACGTCATAAGCATTGCATATAAAAGATCCATCTTCCTCCTGAATTACTAATATAATAACTGTGGCGTCGACAGTTACTATGCCATAACGCAGGTGCACGCTCTCGTAAGTTGGCACTACGACAGAAGACTAACTACGCCGACCACATCGCCCTCTGGCCGACGCTGTGGAGCTGAGAGAGTGCCGTCGTGATTACTGCCCCTTTTAATCAAGAGCAGACGGTGTGGAAATATCGCTTCCACTACCGAGTGGGCCAGCTTGCTGTTGAGACTTTATATTAATTATGTTCAGTTTGCAAAGAGCATACCTAAATCATAGCTAACATTTGCTTCAAAAATCATAAAAGAAGATTGTATACACGGAAGAAACCTGGAGATACTGACAGGTTTCAGAAAGATTATATAATGGTAAGACAGAGAATTAGGAACCAGGTTTTCAATTGTGAGACATTTCCAGGATAGATGTGGCCTCTGACCATAATCTATTGGTTAGGAACTGTAGATTAAAACTGAAGAAACTACATAAAGGTAGGAATTTAAGGAGATGGGACCTGGATAATGTGACTAAACCAGTGGTTGTACCTAGTTTCAGGCAGAGAATAAGGGAACAATTGACAGGAATGGGGGAAATAAATGCAGTAGAAGAGGAATGGGTAGCTCTGAGGGATGAAGTAGTGAAGGCAGCAGACGATCAAGTACGTAAAAAGACGAGGGCTGCTAGAAATCCTTGGGTAATAGAAGAAATATTGAATTTGATTGTTGAAAGGAGAAAATACAAAAATGCAGTAAGTGAAGCAGGCAAAAAGGAATACAGACGTCTCAAAAATGAGATCGACAGGAAGTGCAAAATGGCTAAGCAGGGATGGCTAGAGGACAAATGTTAGGATGTAGAGTCTAATCTCACGAGGGGTAATATAGATACTGCCTACAGGAAAATTAAAGAGACCTTTGGAGAAAAGAGAACCACTTGGATGAATATCAAGAGCTCAGATGGAAACCCAGTTCTAAGCAAAGAAGGAAAGCAGAAAGGTGGAAGGAGTATATAGAGAGGGTCTATACAAGGGCGATGTTCTTGAGCACAGTATTATCGAAATGGGAGAGGATGTACATGAAGATGAAATGGGAGACGTGATACTGCGTGAAGAGTTTGACAAGGCACTGAAAGACCTAAGCCGAAACAAGGCCCCAGGAATAGACAACATTCCATTAGAACTACTGAGATCCTTGGGAGAGCCAGCCCTGACAAAACTTTACCATCTGGTGAGCAAGATGTATGAGACAGGCGAAATACGCTCAGATTTCAAGAAGAATATAATAATTCCGATCCCAAAGAAAGCAGGTGTTGACAGATGTGAAAGTTACCGAACAATCAGTTTAATAAGCCACAGCTGCAAAATACTAACACGAATACTTTACATACGAATGGAAAAACTAGTAGAGGCCGACCTCGGGGAAGATCAGTTTGGATTCCGTAGAAATACTGGAATACGTGAGGCAATACTGACCTTACGACTTATCTTAGAAGAAGGATTAAGGAAAGACAAACCTACGTTTCTAGCATTTGTAGACTTAGAGAAACCTTTTGACAATGTCACTGGAATACTCTCTTTCAAATTCTAAAGGTGGCAGGGGTAAAATACAGGGAGCGAAAGGCTATTTACAATTTGTACAGAAACCAGATGGCAGTTATAAGAGTCGAGGGACATGAAAGGGGAGCAGTGGTTTGAAAGTGAGTGAGACGGTGTTGTAGCCTCCCTCCGATGTTATTCAATCTTTATATTGAGCTAGCAGTGAAGGAAACAAAAGAAAAATTCGGAGTAGGTGTCAAAATCCATGGAGAAGAAATTAAAACGTTGAGGTTCGCCGATGACATTGTAATTCTGTCAGAGACTGCAGAGGACTTGGAAGAGCAGTTGAACGGAATGGACAGTGTCTTGAAAGGAGGATATAAGATGAACATCAACAAAAGCAAAACGAGGATCATGGAATTTAGTCGAATTACATCGGGTGATGCTGCGGTTATTAGATTAGGAAATAAGACACTTAAAGTAGTAAATGTGTTTTGCAATTTGGGGAGCAAAATAACTGATGATGGCCGAAGTAGACAGGATATAAAATGTAGACTGGCAATGGCAAGGAAAGCTGTTTGAAGAAGAGAAATTTGCTTACATCGAGTACAGATTTAAGTGTCAGGTAGTCGTTTCTGAAAGTGTTTGTATGGAGTGTAGCCATGTATGGAAGTGAAACATGGTCGATAAATAGTTTGGACAAGAAGAGAATAGAAGATTTCGAAATGTGGTGCTACAGAAGAATGCTGAACATTAGATGGGTAGGTCACATAACTAATGAAGGGGTATTGAATAAAATTGGGGAGAATAGGAGCTTGTGCCGCAACTTGACTAGAAGTAGGTATCGGTTGGTAGGACATGTTCTGAGGCACCAAGGGATCACCAATTTGGTATTGGAGGGGAGCGTGGAGTGTAAAAATCGTAGTGGAAGACGAAGAGATAAATACACTAGGCAGATTCAGAAGGACTTAGCTTGCAATAGGTACTGGGAGACGAAGAAGCTTGCACAGGGAAGAGTAGCATGGACAGGTCGATCAAACCAGTCTCAGGAGTGAAGGCCACACAACAACAACATGTTCAGTTAAATTTTGGACGGCAACGAGTACTTGTTAGCTTTGAGATTATACAGAATATGATTTGACATTGAGTACCGCTCTTCACATCCTAGTAGAAGGTATGTATGCGTTCGATATTTACTTGTGTTTTTGACTCTATTAAAATTGTTGAATGTTACATGCAGTACCGAAGTGCTTCACTTCTCCAGCTCCTACTCGCTTCCTTCACTCTCGGCCTATATTACAGAAACAATTCACAGGAGCAGACCCAAGAACCGCCTATCCAGGCGAGATACAAAAGTCACAGCTTACTAACATCAGTAGTGGGTTACGGCTCGGGAGCCTGGGCGGACAGGCTCACGAGGGTGGTGCCCGCCATGACGTTGAGAAGGGTGAAACCAAATATTAAGGTCAGTTGGGGCCTACAGGACATCCTTGGGTTGGGCCCTGTTGGTAATAATGGGGCTCTGCCCCCTTGAGATCAAAATAAGAGAACAGGCAGCATGATTCAGGGCGAAGAAGGGGGAGATCGGAAAAACAGGGAATATTCTGGGGATTCAGGCTGGGGATAAGGGGGTGATCAAGAGATGAGGTGAAGAGCTGTGGCAGCAATGGGAAGCCGATGACACCGGCCGAATAACTTTCCAATTCTTACTAGATGTCAAAGAACATTAGGTCTGGGATACTCTAAGCCAACGCGGGGATAGTTCCATTTTCTCGCTGTTCATGGGCCCTATCCGACATACATGTGTCGGTTTGGGAGAAGGGCAACGCCTTCGTGGGACCTTAGTGCACCGGAGGGAAATCCCGATCATGTGGTTTACGAATGACCCCTTTACAGTGATGCAGCAGCTGCGCTAAGACAGCAACTACAGAACCACGACACTTTCGAGTGCTAAAGAACCTGGCTAACAATGTATCACGAAAAGTTATTTATGAATATCTGAGGTACAACTGTGAGTAACGACAAATAGCAAAATGTATCCCAGTATCCCAATCCCACACCGCATGTGCGTGGATAAGTCGACTGCCTTTACAGCTGGAATCCGCCACGTGCATGACTAGGGGACTGGAGTACAACAACACCGAATCAGACAAAGCACCGGAATCGACGACCTAGGGTAGATTTTGTAGTAAGTAGGACTTAGATATAAGTAAGTAAACAATAGGAACCTGCAGCGAAATAGTCAAGATATGTTTGGCCTTCCCAGTGTCAGGGATTAGCTCGGTGGGGAAGGTCGTGCAGTGTATGTTTACATATTCAACTCGCACACCTGTGCGCTGCAGGTAGTGTAGAGGTTTAGTTCTTAAGTACACCACCAGAGTAAGTAGAACAACATCACTAGTAAAGTACCTTGCCCATTGTAACTAACACTACTTGTAGCTCATTTGTAAGCTTTGAAAACTATCTGCAAAAATCATTGTAACAATTAAAGGACCCACTAATTGAATAAGGCGGTGCATTCTATTTATAATAAAAGATTAAGAATAAAGAATTTCTTAGGTAAAAGAAAATGCCTTGTGACGAAAACGTCCGTCCAACTTTTACAGCAACTACAGCTTAACGCTTTCCGCAAGTATTCTTATCCCGAAACTAAGGTCAGAAGGCATGTAGCTTTAGCATGGAATGTGCTGTGTAGAAGCGAGCAGAAGGAACGAGCATTCCCAACAGTCAGTAACCTCGTCGATTAGTGTTATGGTGACTGTTAGAAAACAGCGTTCTCATTCCGGCTTCCGTCAAGTGCGAAGATGACGCTGTAATTCGCTACCTAAATGGTAAGGGCGTGAACGCTGCTGCGATTCATAGCGAAATTGTTTCAGTTTGTGGAGAGGATTTAATGTCAAGGAAACATGCCGTGAAGTGGTTACGTAATTTCAATTCCGGTAGGACGGAAATCCACGATGAAGACAGAAGCGTAAGGCCGTCTATTGTAACTGACGATGTAGTGCAGAAAATTGAAGAACATCTCTCTGATCGCAGTTCGACCATTAACGACCTGCATGGGGTTTGTCCAAATATTTCACGAACTGTTGTTCTTAAAACCGTAACAGATCGACTAAATAATCGCAAGTTGTGTGCGAGATGGGTGCCCAAAATGGATACCGATGTACACAAAATGAACAGAGTGAGTGCCGCTGGCTGATTAGTTGACCGTTTTGAGACTGAAACGGAGGCTTTTCTCAACTCTATAGGGACAGGAGATGAAACTTGGGCTTATCATCTACTCCAGAGAGCAAACGATAATCAATGCATGCGGCATACTTATTCAAACTCAGGAAATAGCGAAGGAAATCATGGTGTCAGTCTTTTGGGACAGAAAAGTGGTTCTGCTCGTTAATTTGTTTTGGAAGAGGTGAAGCAATAACTGCTGAAATATACTGTGACACCATGAAGAAACTTTGCAGAGCCATACAAAACAAACGTCGCGAGATGTTGACAACGGGATTCTGTCTCCTCCGTGAGAATGCGCGTTCCCACACAGCTTGTGCAAATCAAGAGCTGTTGACTTCATTCAGTTGGGATATTTTCAGCCACCCGTCTCACATCCTTGATCTCGCAACTATTGATTATCATCTGTTCACTAAATTAAGGAACACCTTCGTCGAAAACACGTTTCCGACGATGACGAGGTGAAAATCAAAGTGAAGTACTGGCTGAAAAAGGCGGCGGGAAACGTGTACGACGCAGGAATGAAAAAACTCGTCCCACGGATCACTAAATGTAATGAGGTAAATTTGTGTGAAAAAATAACGCAAGACCTATACTACAATGCATGAAAAATTTATTTCGGACTTAAATAATTCTTCTAAAGTTACTTCCCGTATTAGGCTCGCAATTCAGTTTCTTGTCACTTCGCGTCACCGGTGCGCCAACAGGAAACAAGAACGAAGAAAGATAAAGATGTATCCTAAAGTCGAGGGCCACGCCATTAGCAGCAGACACAAACTCATACAGCACAAAAAATAGGGAAAAGAACACTGTCCTTTCATATTCATATGCATTCTTAAGGTGTACATGAAAGCTTACCGTACCCTGTAAAGCCCCAAATCCGAGGTCACATAAATTTTGAACAAGTTTCTTTCCGTTTATGATACATAATTTTCTTATATGGGACTCTGGACAATGCAGATTGACTTCCAAAAGTTTAGGTATTGACGTGGCAGAACCTTTGCGACAGCGACGGGAACGAGCACCTTGTAAACGCGGTGGAACTCGGCTGTTGGCACGCTTCTGCCATCAGAATCTATGGAAAGTGGCTCTAGGACTGTGAAACCTCGAAAAGGTGAGAGGGGGCTGGAAGCCCACACCATGTAAGTGACCATTAATCTGTTCCGTATACATGTATCTCACACGCAGAGGTGGAAGCACTCCTAGACAAAACGGTAATGAAATCTTGTACCATCGGTAGCTACAATAAAAACCTTTCTTACTTTTACCAATTTAGATTGTTAATAGTGATAGTCAAGAACCAGTGTACTTACTTGAACAAATCTTTGAATAATTATGGAGGACGAAAGTAGTATATCATTGCAAAATCGAATAATATATTAGAAAAACGTCAAGGATGTACGTGTCATTCTTCATATCTTTATCCATTTAAAACTACCTTTTTGAGTGCCTACAGAGCACTGTATTGAGAGGTTATGCACATTTGCTGTGTTATTAATATGAATAGTCAATCAGCATGCACACATTTTCATCTTCTTACTCTCTTTATTCTTCCTTCTTCTTACACGGTGACAATTATTGAACTATATGAGATGAAATTGTCATAACTTCTGAACGGTTTGCATTATGACATTCGAACTGCGCGGTTGGCCGCGGGGAATGATGGGAATTAGTATGCGCTGTGGGGTTTGGTTTCGAGACAGAGACCTCTTACATTTGGATGGGTTCGTCAATAAGCAGAGTTGGTGCAGTTGGCGGACTGAGGATCCGCATTTCGTGATCTGGAAGTCTGTTTACCCACACCAGGTGACTGTGTGGTGTGCAGTGTTCAGTCACGGAATATTCGGTGCAATATTTCTCGACGGCGAGGTGACTACCGAATGGTAAGTCAAGGTTTTGGAAGATGATTTCATCTCCACTGTCCAAAGTGACCCTGATTCTGACAGCTTGTGGTACATGCAAGATGGAGCTCGACACCATGGAAGCAGGAGAGTGTGTAATGTGACTCTGGTGACCACATTCTGGCTCTGGGGTACCAAGGGGCTACTGGCATTAGCCTGGAGTGGCCGCCATATTCTCCGGATCGGAACACATGCCACTCTTTTTTGTGGGGCTGTGTTAAGGACAAGATGCACAGCTATAACCCCAAACCCATTGCTCAGGTGAAAAGAGCCATACAGGAGGTCGTCGACAGCATCAATGTTCCGACACTTCAGAGCGTCATGCAGAATTTTGCTATTCGTCTGCCCCACATCATCGCCCATGATGGCAGGCATATGGAATATGTCATAACCCAAACCCGAATATCTGTAGTGACGTTTCCATGTTGAATAAAGTGTCTACACGCCACCGTTTGTAACTAATTTACATTTTTCTTTTCATACAGTTCAATATTTGTCACCCTGTCACAAGAAGTAATTACTCCTAGACAATGTAGTAATTAAATCCTGTACCATCGTTAGCTACAGTCGAAACCTTTCCTACTGTTACCAGTTTTGATCGATAGTAGTGATAATAAGGAAGCTGGTTCATTCCTGAAAATTGTTTTTAGAAGTTAAGGAGGACGAAAGCAGTATGTCGTTACGAAATTGAATAATATATAGAAAAACGTCGCGGATGTACGCGTCGTTCTTCATACTTTTATTCATTTAAAACTACCTTCCCGAGTGACTACAGAGCATTAAATCGGGAGCTTATGCAAATCTGTTGTGTTAGTGGTATGAGTAGTAAATGTGCGCACATATTTTCGCCTTCTACATCTACATCTGCATAGATTCTCTGCAAATCACATTTAATTGCCTCGGAGCGGGTTCATCGAACCACCTTCACAATTATCCATTATTCCAATCTCGTATAGCGAGCGCAAAGAATGAACAACTGTATCTGTCCGTACGAGCTCTGATTTCACTTATTTTATCGTGGTGATCGTTCCTCCCTATGTACGTCGGTGTTAATAAAATATTTTCGCATTCGGAGGAGACATTTGGTGATTGGAATTTCGTGAGAAGATTACGTCGCAACGAAAAACGCCTTTCTTTTAATGATGTCCAGCCCAAATCCTGTATCATTTCAGCGACACTCTCTCCCATATTTCGCGATAATACAAAATGTGCTGCCTTTCTTTGAACTTTTTCGATGTACGCCGTCAGTCCTACGTGGTAAGAATCCCACACCACGCAGCAGTATTCTAAAAGAGGACGGACAAACGTAGCGTAGGCAGCCTCCTTTGTAGACTGTCACATTTTCTAAATGTCCTGCCAATAGAACGCAGTCTTTGGTTAGCATTCCCTACAAAATTTTCTGTGGGTTCCTTCCAATTTAAGTTGTTCGTAATTGTAATTCCTAAGTATTTAGTTGAATTAATTGCCATTGTATTTGAATGATTTATCGTGTAACCGAAGTTCAACGGATTGTTTTTAGCACTCATGTGGATGACCTCACACATTTAGTTACTTAGGGCCAGCTGCCAATTTTCGCACTATTCAGATATCTTTTCTAAATATTTTTGCAGTTTGTTTTGATCTTCTGATGATTGTATTAGTCGATAAGCGATAGCATAATCTGCAAATAACCTAAGACGACTGCTCAGATTGTCTCCCAAATCACTTATATAGATAAGGAACAGCAAAGGGCCTGTAACACTACCTTGGGGAACGCCAGAAATCACTTCTGTTTTACTCGATGACTTCCCGTCAATTATTACTAACTGTGACCTCTCTGACAGGAAGTCACAAACCCAGTCACGTAACTGAAACGATATTTCATAAGCACACAATTTCACTATAACCCGCTTGTGTGGTACAGTGTCAAAAGTCTTCTGGAAATCTAGGAATACGGAATCGATCTGAAATCCCTTGTCAATAACACTCAACACTTATGCGAATAAAGAGCTAGTTGTGTTTCACAAGAACGATGTTTCCTAAACACATGTTGACTGTGTGTCAATAGACCGTTTTCTTCCAGGTAATTCATAATGTTCGAGCATAATATATGATCCAGAACCCTGCTGTATATCGACGTTAATAAAATGGTCCTGTAATTAAGTGGATTACTCCTACTACCTTTCTTGAATATTGGTGTGACCTGTGCAACTTTCCAGTCTTAGGGCACGGATCTTCCGTCGAGCGAACGGTTGCATATGATTGTCAAGTATGGAGGTAACCATCAGCATACTCTGAAAAGAAACCTAATTGGTATACTGCTGGACCAGAAAACTTGCTTTTATTAAGTGATTTAAGTTGCTTCACTACTCCGAGAATATTTACGTCTACGTTTCTCATATTGGCAGCTGCTCTTGATTCGAATTCCGGAATAGTTACTTCGTCTTCTTTTGTCAAGGAATTTCTGAAGGCTATGTTTAGTAACTATGCTTTGGGAGCACTTCACATACAACCAGCATCTCTTTGGATTTTCTGCCAGGTTTCGAGTCAAAGTTTCGTTATGGAAACTGTTATAAGCATCTCGCATTGAAATTCGCACTAAATTACGAGCTTCTGTAAAAGATCGCCAGTGTCGGGTATTTTAAGTCTGTTTAAATTTGGCATGTTTGTTTCGTTGTTTCGGCAACAGTTTTCTGAACCGTTTTGTGTACCAAGGAGGATCAGCTCTGTTAATTTATTTGGTATAAATCTCTCAATTGCTGCCGATGCTATTTTTCTGAACTAAAGCCACATCTGGTCTATACTTATATCATTAACTTGGAAGGAGTGGGGATTGTCTATCAGAAAGGCGTCAAGTGAATTTTTATCTGCTTTTTTGAATAAGTATATTTTTCGTTTATTTTTGGAGGATTTTGGGGGTAACAATATTCACTCTCGGAACGACAACCCTGTGCTAACTAATCCGTGTATCAGTTTTAATGCTCGTTATTAATTCACGATTATTTGTTACTAAGAGGTCAAGTGTGTTTTCAACACAGTTTACTATTCGTGTGGGCTCATGAACTAACTGCTCGAAATAATTTTCAGCGAATGCGTGTACCACAACTTCGGATGATGTTTTTTGCGTACCTCCGGAATTACACATGTATTTTTGCCAACATATCGAGGGTAAATTAAAGTCACTACCAACTATAATCGTATGATTCAGGTACGTGTTTGAAATCAGACTCAATTTTTCTTTGAACCTTTTAGCAACTGTATCATATGAATTGGGAGGTCGGTAAAAGAGTCCGATTATTGTTTTATTCCGTATGCGAACAATGACCTCTGCCCATACTAACTCACAGGAACTATCTACTTCAATTTCCCGACAAGATAAACTACTTCTAACAGCAACAAACACACCACCGTCAACAGTGTTTAGCCTATCCTTTCGGAACACCGTTCGGTTCTTGGCAAAAATTTCGGCTAAGCTTATCTCCCGCTTTAGCCAGCTTTTAGTGCCTATAACGATTTCAGCATCAGCGCTTTCTATTAGCGCTTGGAGCTCTGGTGCTTTTCCAACACAGCTACGGCAATTTACAACTGTTATACCGATGGTTCCTGTATCTACGTTCTCCCTGTGTTCGGCTTGGACCCGATATGGCTGAAGCTCTTCTTGTCTTTTCCAGAGACCCTCTAACCTAAAAAACCACCTAGAACACGCCACACAGCCCCTGATAGCCGTGTAGCTTCCTCCTGCGTATAGTGAACAGCTGACCTATTCAGCGGACTCCGCCTTCTTAATCTCTTTATCCTTTAATTCAATAACCTTCTTACTACTTCTTCTAACAATTGTAATTCAGCTTCTAGTAGGACGAAACACCAGTCCAAGTTTCAAATTTGTACTTTTTATTCTTTCGATGACTAGTTTCTGGCCAAGACCCATTTTAGAATCATTTTTTTTTTATTCATGTCATCCGTATTCTGACTGGTTTGATGCGGCCCGCTACGAATTCATCTCCTGTGCCAACCTCTTCAACTCAGAGTATCACTGGCGACCTACGTCATCAATTATTTGCTGGATGTATTCCAATTTCTGTCTTCGCGTACAGTTTTTGCCTCCTACAGCTCTCTCTAGTACCAGGGAAGTCATTCCCTGATGTCTTAACAGATGTCTTATCACCCTGTTTCTTTTCCTTGTGAGTGTTTTCCACGTATTCCTTTCCTCTTCTCATTCCTTACCTTATCAGTCCACCTAATTTTCGACATTCGCCTGTAGCACCACATCTCAAATTCTTCGATTCTTTTCTGTTCCGGTTTTCCCACAGTCCATGTTTCACTACCATATAATGCTGTGCTCCAGACGTACATTGTCAGAAATTTCTTCGTCAAATAAAGGCCTATGTTTGATACTAATAGACTTCTCTTGCCCAGGAATGCCCTTTTTATCAGTGCTAGACTACTTTTGATGTCCTCCTTGCTCCATGCGTCATTGGTTATTTTGCTGCCTAGGTATCAGAATTTCTTAACTTCATCTGCTTTGTGACCATGCATTCTGATGCTAAATTTCTTGCTGTTCTCATTTCTGCTACTTCTCATTACTTTCGTATTTCTTCGATGTACGCTCAATCCACATTCTGTACTCATTAGATTGTTCATTCCACTAAACATATCATGTACATGCTCTTCACTTTCACTCAGGATGGTAATGTCATCAGGAAGTCGTATCATTGATATGCTTCACCTTGAATTTTAATTCCACTCCTGAACCTTTCTTTTATATCCGTCATTGCTTTTTCGGTGTACAGATTGAAAATTTGGGAGGAAAAACTACATCCCTGTCTTACACCATTTTTAATTCGAGCGCTTCCTGGTCGTCCACATTTATTATTTCCTCTTGGCTCTTGTACATATTGTTTATTGCCCGTCTCTCCCTATAGCTTACCCCTATTTTTCTCAGAATTTCTAACGTCTTGCACCATTTTACATTGTCGAACGCTTTTTCAAAGTCGACAAATTCTATGAACGTGTCTTGATTTTTCTTTAGTCTTCCTTCCATTATCAACCGCAACGTCAGAATTACCTCTCGGGAGCCCTTACCTTTTTTAAAGCCAAACTGATCGTCATTTAGCACATCATCATTTTTCTTGTCCATTCTTCTGTATATTATGTTTGTTAGGAACTTGGATGCCTGAGCTGTTAAGCTGACTGTGCGATAATTCTCGCACTTGTCAGCTCTTGCAGATTTGGGAAGGACACATCACCGTGACTTGGAGGGAGCCGACCCCACCAAGTGGGGTTTGTCGTTCTGTACACCTCCGAAAAGTCCATCCTGAGCATTGACTTCGCAGCGCAGGAGACAGATGGGTCACCAGTCCCGTTCAGTAGAACTTTTGCAGAGGTGCGTCCACAGGTAGCATCAGACACAGAAACGGAGGCAACCGAATCAGACGCACGCGGGGGGAGGTCGGTGTCCGGAGGTGTACTCTGACTGGAGATGGAGGTGGGGAAGGCCGTCGCGTTGTCAGGTGTCAGGGCGTCAGAGGACAGGGCACCATCAGTGGTAAGGTCGTCAGCCTTCCGTTGCCAGCAGTCTCAGAAGGATATGGCGGTGTCTCTTCCGGTTATCCGGCAACCATTGCTTCCTAACACGCTGATACCTGTCGGATGGCGGGTGTCTATCGTTCGACAATTGTCAGATGTCAGAAAGGCGGAGGTAGGTGCAGCTCTACGATCAACAATCATAGGTTCGGGTCAGACAGCTTGTGCCTGCTGGTGGTCGTCGTTCATTTGTATTGCCTCCGGCTAAGGTGTAGGAGAGACGGCGAAACGTCCATCGCGATCGTCGAGAGCAGCCGACACTGGTACCGACTGATTCAGAGGGGTGTAGCAGGCAGCTCCACCGCAGAGGTGACACAGTGGGCGCCGCTGGAAGAGCGACGTGTCGAAGGGCGTCTAAACCAGTCTACGTCGGAGACATTCAGAACGGTTATGGCCTTCTTGGACACAACCTGTACAGGTGCGCTGCTGGCCATGCTACATGACGACAGCCCTGCAGCCGGCAATGACCAAATAGGAAGGCACCTGTTTCGTGGTTCAGTTTTTAACTGACGGACACCATAGAGGACACGGTATGTTTCGAATGTCTTTCACGTTGCAGCCACGTGGCTGACGACGATGCCGTAACGTTTAAAGGCGACCACCGCAACGTTCGATGGTTCTTCAAAGGAGAGTTCGAAAACCTGCAACGTTCGGTGGCCAAAACCAGCGTGATCAACCACGACAGCCCCTGTATGTCCGTCAGAGTATCGGAACTTGAGCTCGTTAGCGTGGTGCCGCACAACGTCGGCGCACAGCTCGTCATTATGTACACAGTAGTACTGAGGGTGGAAAACTCTAAGTCGCAGCTCGTGGTCGTGAGGTAGCGTTCTAACTTCCCGCGCCCAGGTTCCCAGGTTCGATTCCCCGCTGGGTCAGGGATTTTCTCTGCCTCGTGATGACTGGGTGTTGTGTGATGTCCTTAGGTTAGTTAGGTTTAAGTAGTTCTAAGTTCTAGGGGACTGATGACCATAGATAATAAGTCCCATAGTGCTCACAGCTATTTGAACCATTTTTGGAAAAATCTATTCCGAGAAAGTCTTGTGGCGGAAGACAAATTTCATCCCGTATAAAACGTTCAGCTTCATACGTCTTCAGACGTTCGTGATTTAATGGAAAAATTAATTTAATTTTGGTTAGGCGGTAAGAAAAATCCATGATGGTCAATGAAGTAAACTAACGCGCGCTCGCTCGTAAGCAGCACAACAGGCGAGACGGAAACAATGCGTCCGCACCTCACCATTGGCAACCCCTAGACCACGGTGTCCACTACCAAATCATCGTAACATAGACGAAACTGGCATTTCCGAATATGTCAAAGACGTTCAATGATCATTTACAGAGCATACAAATAACATTAGGTGTCTGTATGCACTGTAAATTTTCATTGCGCATTTTTGTCACCTTCGGAAATGCCGTTTTCGACTATGTTATGATTTGAAAATGGGACTCGGCTGGAACTACACTACTGGTCATTAAAATTGCTACACCACGAAGATGAAGTGCTACAGACGCGAAATTTAGCCGAAAGGAAGAAGATGCTGTAATATGCAAATGATTAGCTTCTCAGATCATTCACACAATGCTCTGACATGAGGGAAGTTTCCAATCGATTTCTCATACACTAACAGCATGGGCAACTGTACCTATACACGCCATCCAAGCTCTGTTCGACTCAATGCCGAGCCGTATCAAGGCCGTTATAACGGACACAGGTGGTTGTTCTGGGTACTGATTTCTCAGGATCTATGCACCCAAATTGCCTGAAAATGTAATCACATGTCAGTTCTAGTATAATACATTTGTCCAACGAATACCCGTTTATCATGTGCACTTCTTCTTCGTGTAGCTACTTTAATGGCCAGCAGTGTAATCACCGCATGAATAAAAAGTAAAAATTGGCTACCTGGATTGCTTTTCCTTTCTACTGTTTAACAGAAGTTGCTGATCCAAGCTACTCCACCTTTTAGTTGTAGTGAGTTGGCTCCCAGCAGAGGTGAGTGCGCCAGGGCTGATTGAGAATGCAGGTTTCAAAAGGGACAGCCTCCAGCGGCAGGCCCTCGGCTTCAGGTTTGTGAAATCTCTGAACAAGCTTTCTCGTTGCCGTTCCACTGCACCCTCTGGAGGCGCGTGTCATGGAAGTCAAAATCTTAAAAATGTCGGCAGAGGAACCGTAGAATTCCTCCTTTGAACACTCTTGTTTATTTTTGCTCCTTTTAGAGAAATTCCGAACCTAGCGTGGTAACGCTGTGTCTTTAGTAACGTGTAGAAAGAGCAATGCTACCTGCGAAGCAGGATGTAATACCACATGAGATTGGACATAATTTTTTTCGTTTTCTAATATCGTATGCTCTGTCCTGTAATTGGGAGAGTCGTGAAAGAAATGATAGGACGTGGGGAACGGGAAGTTTCGTAATTTCCAACGCAAGAGTCGGGCATCGTTCCTTCCTCATTTCACTCTTGAGAAATCTTCTGGTATTTTCTGACTCAGGTGGACTGCTTGCCGAGGTTAACGGGCATTTCTGTGTCCTGTTGCCCTGGCAACGGACATCAGATTCTTACTTCTGCTTGGTAACTGACAAGTGGAGACCGGCCAACTGCCTTGGCACGCAGCCAGGTAAACAGTTTTCTGTGTAACCTTTACTTCTAAAGGAGTAAGCTCTGTTAATAACTGCAAGCTGTGACAGACTGCTGGTTATGATCACGGAAAGTGGAAAGGAGTGAGAAAAATTTTCGTTCGCTGTTCCATGTTAGGAATATTTTGGCTAAAATTGTTTATTCAGGGGCTTCACTCAAGGGCATACGTTTCATTCTTCCGTTACATTGGTTCAAATGCCTCTGAGCACTATGGGACTTAACTTCTGAGGTCATCAGTCCCTTAGAACTTAGAACTACTTAAACCTAACTAACCTAAGGACATCACACACATCCATGACGAGGCATGATTCGAACCTGCCACCGTAGCGGTCGCGCAGCTCCAGACTGTAGAGCCTAGAGCCGCTCGACCACTCCGGCCGGCCTACCGTTAGAAGTTTTTCTGCAGTCTGTGTTGAAGTCCGCCCAAGTTTTGCTGTTGCTCCGGACGCATAGCGTCGTCCTCTTTAACTTAAATTGGGACAGGATTTTCTCGGAAAATTATTTCAGCGTATGGATGGTATGGATGGTGATTCAACCACGGCCAGATGAGTCTATAAGCACAGACCAGACACGTAGAACGCACACCGAACAGCGCCGAGTGGTATGCTAGGGAAGTCAGGTGAGAAGACTCAGGGTAATTTCTTTACGTTCAAAGATTTCTCTCTATTCTTCAAGCTGGGCTTAATTCCGTTAGCACCCTTCATGCACATTTATTGTTAGTCAGGGAGGAGAATTTGTCTCGTGAACGGAAGTAGGAAACCTCTTGGTTTATATTTCCGCCTTTTCTGCATCCAGACATACGTCAACTAATTCAGATAAATTCATTTTCGTTTTTAAATGGGGCTTATGGTTCACGTTTAATGTGAACAGTGATTGTTGTCTTGTCCACTGTCCATCTTTTTGTGGTGAGAATAAACGGTATTGCCGGCGTTCGTGGCCGAGCGGTTCTAGGCGCTTCAGTCTGGAACCGCGATACCAATATGTTCGCAGGTTCGAATCCTGCCTCGGTCGTGGATGTGTGTGATGTCCTTAGGTTAGTTAGGTTTAAGTAGTTCTAAGTTCTATGGGACTGATGACCTCAGATGTTAAGTCCCATAGTGCCGAGGGCCATTTGAATAAACGGTATTCACTGAACGTTACATCTAGTTTGAAGGAGTAGAATCATTCATTCCTGAAATTTGTACACTATGAGTGCAGTTTGAAGGAAGTACCAATTTGAAGTTACGTAAGGCAGGTGCGTTATGAAGAAGTACTAAATTCAAATTCAAGAAAGTCAGATACATTATTAAGTGGTACCAGATTAAATTCATGTAAGTCAGATGCGTTATTACAAATAGTCAGGGGCAGGAGTAATTTGTGCTTAATGATGGATCTTAAATGGAATGTCGTATGGTCAAATTAATTCGTTTAGATGCGGTGTTCAGATCCTTACTCGAGTTTATTAGAGATTCAACTGGAGGGGAGTGCTGTGGCATTTCGCATATGCACACACGTGTCAGAGGACAATTAAGAAAACAATGGCTGCAAACTGGTATTTCGCATATTTACAAAAAGTGTTTGTCAGTTCATTATTAGATTTTACAAAATCTCGATGAAATATTCATGCAAATATATGTCCAATTATTTCTGGGAGATATTTGCTCCAAATTCTTGGAAACGTGAACGGTGCAGGTTAATTACCGAATATTGTTGTGTTTTATTTTGAGTTTCAGAACATATTAGGCAGATGCCGTGTTTATAAATCGAACTTCATTGATTCGTTACTAAATATAATGTGTGGGAACTTTTTCTCTTTTCAAAAAAACCCCTGCCATTTAATTTTAATTTTGTGGAGGGCAAATAACATAAAATATCACTGCCAATATTTACGACGCGAGATATGCATGTAATCAGCTATTTTGTGTGATTGAAAAAACACACACAAATTGGTACAAAGTGGAAATATGCAATGATTTTAACAGAAAATGAAAGTTGTTAATAGCACAGTATGAACGTATCTTGAATAGCTGTTTACGTTAAACCTGATAGAAAATACACTATTGGCCATTAAAATTGCTACACAACGAAGATGACGTGCTACAGACGCGAAATTTAACCGACAGGAAGAAGTTGGTGTGATATGGAAATGATTAGCTTTTCAGAGCATTCACACAAGGTCGGCGCCGGTGGCGACACCTACAACGCGCTGACATAAGAAAAGTTTCCAACCGATTTCTCATACACAAACAGCAGTTGACCAGCGTTGCCGTTTGATACAGGTCGGATTGTAGCCTATCGCGATTGCGGTTTATCGTATCGCTGCTGCCGTTGGTCGAGATCCAATGACTGTTAGCAGAATATGGAATTGGTGGGTTCAGGAGGGTCATACGGAACGCCGTGCTGGATCCCAACGGCCATGACAGGCATCTTATCCGCATGGCTGTAACGGATCGTGCAGCCACGTCTCGATCCCTGAGTCAACAGATGGGGACGTTTGCAAGACAAAAGCCATCTACACGAAAAGTTCAACGACGTTTCCTGCAGCATGGACTATCAGCTCGGAGACCATGGCTGCGGTTACCCTTGACGCTGTATCACAGACAGAAGCGCCTGCGATGGTGTACTCAACGACGAACCTAGGTGCATGAATGGCAAAACGTCACTTTTTCGGATGAACCCAGGTTCTGTTTACAGCATAATGATGGTCGCATCCGTGTTTGGCGACATCGCGGTGAACGTACATTGGAAGCGTGTATTCGTCTTCGACATACTGGCGTATCATCCGGCATGATGGTATAGGGTGCCATTGGTTACACATCTCGTTCACCTGTTGTTCGCACTGACGGCACTTTGAACAGTGGACGTTACATTTCAGATGTGTTACCACGTGTGGCTCTATCCTTCATTCGACCCCTGCGAAACCCAACATTTCAGTAGGATAATGCACGACTGAATGTTGCAGTTCCTGTACGGGCCTTTATGGATACATAGAAAGTTCCACTGCTGCCGTGGCCAGCACATTCTCCATATCTGTCACTAATTGAAAACGTGTGGTCAACAGTGGCCGAGCAACTGGCTCGTCATAATGCGCCAGTCACTACACTTGATGAACTGTGGCATCGTGCATGTTCACCTGTATCTGTTCACGCCATTCAAGCTCTGTTTGACTCAATACCCATGGGATCAAGGCCGTTATTAGGGCCAGAGGTGGATGCTCTGGGTACTGATTTCTCAGGATCTATGCACCCAAATAGGGTGAAAATGTAATCACATGTCAGTTCTAGTATAATATATCTGTCCAATGAATACCCGTTTGCATTTCTTCTTGGTGTAGAATTTTAATGGCCAGTAGTGTAGAATAACTACTGCAGTAGAGAACTGAAAGAAACACGGAATGAGACGAACAAAAATGACATTTTTATTCAAATACAGTAATAACAATGAAGTCCGTGCGATTTGTGATGGTCCCCTCAACATTACAAAAGGCGCTACATGGTTGTTAGTTGGGTCTTCGGATAACCACGGACTGCAATGCACGCTCTGCCACAGGCTCCGCAATGTTGGTAAGTTATTGTGGTAGGGCGCTAGCGCGGTTGGCGATTGCTGGACCTTCGTTGGTACATGTGGACGTGATGCAACACGTATCTCCGACACACCCAACATGTGTTCCATGGATTATAAGTTGGGGGGATGGGCCAGCCGGTCCATTCGACGAGTATCTTCTTGTTCCAAGAGGTATTCCACCTGCAGTATTCGATGCTGTTACGCATGAAGTCAGGTTCAAAATGGTTCAAATGGCTCTGAGCACTATAGGAGTTAACATATGACGTCATCAGTCCCCTAGAACGTAGAACTACGTAAACGTAACTAACCTAAAGACATCACACACATCCATGCCCGACGCAGGATTGGAACCTGCGTCCGTAGCGGTTGCGCTGTTCCAGACTGAAGCGCCTAGAACCGCTCGGGCACTCTAGCCGGCATGAAGTCAGGGTTGAATGGACACCCGAGAAGAGACACTTGGAGAATGAGAATAGTGAGACAGCAACGTTGACAGCTGAAAGTACCGCACTGACAGATCTGAAGGTTAGTACACTCATGCAACATTATACCACCCCACATCACACCTACGTCAGATCACCAAAACGATCATGTTAGACCGTGGTGGACATGCCCTCATTTAGCGAGAGGTGGAAACACGGAAGGCACCACGGAACGTTGTCGAGCAAGACAGTTTGGCTGGTTCAGGTGTCATGGTGTATGGAAGCATAATGTTCCATGAGCGTAATGTCTTCCAAATCTTTGGATCGTTAACCTCACCGGTCAACGTTAGTGTAACACTGTACTGCTTTCCCATGTGTGTTTTTTCGTATATGAGCACACCTGTCGAGCTTTTTGGATCTTGACGATCCAGGAATTTCCTAATTTTGACATCACATCTGTAAAAAATCATGTTTCACTACTTATCATTACACATGTCGTTAGTTCTATGTCTCTATTGACTTAATTCAGCGATTTCTGAGAAAACTGTGTTCGTCGCTAGTTTTTCAACGAATTTTACTGTCGCGCGTTTTATACACAAATTATGGGAAAAAAATTTATGGGTAAGAGTCAACTGTTATCCCATCTTCACTGACTTCTCTGATAGTGATTCGGCTGTCGTTCGCATTCGTTTCTTTCTCCTTGTCCATGATATCATCGGTTGATGGTGTACTAGGGTCAACGTCTTCACAGCCTACCGCGAAACTCTTAAATCGCTCGGAAAGGTCGTGTCCACTTCAAGCAGACTCTGGAACAGCAGTATGCAATATTTCTAAAACTCAGCTGTTCTTTACTCGCTTCTATTATCCATTTTATGTATACTGATTAATCGCCGATACTAGCAACACACGGTTTGACAGCTGACAGGTGCGTAAAGATTGAAACGGTTAGCTCTTACAGAAAATTGCCAGACACATTTACACACACACAAAACGATATCGTGGCATTAAATCGACACAGTAGATGAAATTACTAAATTCCAGTTATCTTTCAAAACGTCGTTCGACTAAAGATAGGTACGAGTGATGTGTCGCATACCAATTTTGTTTGCTCACTAGCGACCATAATGTGCAGCGTCAGACTGATCAAGCAGATCGAAGTAAGCGACGTGACGCATGATGGTAGCATATCACGTCCGCGTGACAGAGCCGGCAAGGGACTCATCATGTCTGCTTCCCAGAATACCGCCTGTGTTGGGCTGCCAAGTACTCAGCTTCCTCGGTGCGTTACCCTTCTCTGCGAATACAGCGTTACTGCAGCAAGTCATTCGTTTCTGTTGGCGATGTGCCACCGCACATCTTGCGACTGGCATGGACAAGGCTACTAGAAATGTTTCGTTTGTTTTCAAAGTTTTGCATTACATTTACAAATGTAGTTGATGCACGAATAAAACCCTAAAAAAGGCAACGAAAGAGTTTGAGTTCATTGGAATACGCGAGATATTCATCTGTTTCAGCAATGCACCATGCATTCAGGAGGAATTATTGGAAAGAGATGGCATGTAAATCAAGAATTCTGCGTTGGAATCGACAATTTAGAGCCACCAATTTTCTCTCAAAACCGAAAAGCACCGGGTAACCTAGTGTACCATACGTAAACGTGGAGATGGTGCAAGTCTTTGCGCTGGACGCCAGTTCGACGAGCTGCTTGTCTGTGACCTAGCCCAGTTACCCAAACTGAAAATGCAAGCGACAGATTAAAGTGGAATCCCAACGACGTGATATTTCTGGCGACACCTGACTTCGTTCAGAGATGAAGGCTAAATTAAAACTAAGTCTAAACAATCCTTGATCCAACTGAGATTCGGTCAGGCGACCTCCGGATCCCCAGCACCCGCTTTTTCAGCCTTTTTTTCTCCTTTTCCCATTTCCATCCACCCACTTTAACTTTAAATTTTTTTGTTTTTTAAATCGACGAAACTGTTGCTGAAGATAGTCACGAGAAATGATACCCCTATAGGGCTCCTCGTCATCTCTAGCTGATAAGAGCCCCACCCGAGGACCACGCTAATCACCGCACTGTCTGGTAGACGTGAGATTTAGCGTCTCAGCAAACTTGGAGGCGATAAGTGTTTAACGTCCCGTCGACAGCGAGATTGTTAGAGACAAAGCACAAGCTCAGGTTGGGGAAGGATGGGGATGAAAGGATTTAGGGATTTAGGGACTCACAAACAAGCTAAATCAGGACAGCAGGACGCGGGTTTGAGCAGTTGTCCTCACGAACGAGAGTCCAGTGTGCTAACCACTGCGCCACTTCCCTAAGTGCTAGCAAAAGTGGCCAGATAAAAGGGCACTCGCAAGGTGTTCCAGTACGCAGTAAAAAAGTGCTGGAAAACGTCGTCATCCCCAACACCAGGAACAATGAAATGTACAAAATGAGCAATTAGCCTTCGACTGCGGAAAGAAGGAGACCGGCCGCAGGGTAGGCAGTGACCAAAGTTCCGCTGAGCAAACCGGGCTTCCGCAGAAAGTGCCAGTTCGCCAAGTAACCACTGTAGGTTAAATGCATGAGGAAGCGTGCCCAAGAAAACACACCAACAACACGAAGCCGTGCCAGAAGTCCAGTTCCGTGCAGGCGTTCGTTAGTAGGTAATAAGTTATTGGTAACGGCTTTGCCCCAGTGGATACACCTGTTCCCTCCAGATCACCGAAGTTAAGCGCTGTCGGGGTTGGCCGGCACTTGGATGGGTATCCAGCAGGGCCGCCATGCACTTTTGGCATTTTTCGGGCTGCACTCAGCCTCGTGTTGCCAACTGCGGAGCTACTCGACCGAACAGTAGCGGCTCCGGTCAAAGAAAACTATCGTAGCGACCGGGAGAGCGGTGTACTGACCACATGCCGCTCCTATCCGCATTCTCATCTGAGGATGACACGGCGGTCGGATGGTCCCGATGGGCCACTTGCGGCCTGCTGACGGAGTGCGTTTTTTTAAAAAGGTTATTGATAGTGTCGGACCTAAACATAATTTACGGCTGAAACCGAAATCGTGACCAAATATTCGGCTCATCTTCTAGTTCTGGCCGAAACTGAAATGGAAAGTTATGTGATTAAGTAAAAATTTTGCTGAATTTACATTATACCCCAAATCACTAGTTTTTCCCAACTTTGCCACAGATTATCCGATTAAGGGAAAACAAGAGTTTTCGATTTATTACTAAATAATTTTATGTTTTGAATACAATGTAGCGGGCCGGGATGGCCGAGAGGTTCTAGGCGCTACAGTCTGGAACCGCGAGACACCTACGGTCGCAGGTTCGAATCCTGTCTCGGGCATGGGTGTGTGTGATGTCCTTAGGTTAGTTAGGTTTAAGTAGTTATAAGTTCTAGGGGACTGATGATCTCAGAAGTTAAGTCCCATAGTGCTCAGAGCCATTTGAATACAATGTAGATAAAAAAGTAAATAAATTTAAATACAAGTCTATTGTTACGTATCACAATCAATACTTTACCAGCATGTAAATCAGTTGTTATTTCGGGTTCTCTCTGTTTTAAGCATACCCTGCATGTTGAACACATCTACAACACAGCCGTTTCTCGCTTTTAATGACAAAGCATCAGCAACTGATATATTTTAACCATAATGAATAGGCGATACTTATCTTTGTCTTAGTATTTGTGGACTGAATGACAGTTTTACCTAAGAACGACTTAGTGTCAGTGTTTTGGGTTCCTTGTTCTACTCTCTGATAAGAACTGCAGAAGCTGGAATCGAAGCTGCACTGCGTACATTCACTAGTTTAGTTTTCAACGCCTACAGTTTCTGTCACTTCTTAAAGTTTCCTGCATAGCAGCCTTTCTTGAAATGGAACTTCATGTTATTCATAGCTTACGCACCTTTCCTGTGGATATTACGTTTTGCAATCGACGCTGTGTTGTTGTCTCTTCATTTGTGTGCCTCTCTTTCGTGGATAGTGCCATTGACATCTATCTAAAGGAAAATATTTTCCAAGCCTGTTAATATAAAAAATGTGCTACCTATTTATAACATATGCAGCGTAGCTACTGTTCTAAAAATGTGAAATGTGTCTATCCATAAGCTTTTTAGTTTCAGTATGCTTAAGGTACAAAAATACAAATAATTGTTACAGTTAATGATTTGTGTTGCTCAGTTTGCAACTGGCGCATCTGAGTGTTATTAAGCCCTAAACCCAGTTACAGAAACTCAGATAAGGCTCATTGACATATACTTTGGGTATTTCGGCGCTCGTCCTCCACGTCTTTGAGATACGAACTGTTGTTATTTCCTAGACCGCTCAAGGCTGATATTTCCTGCTAGAAGTATAAATGAATCTTGGAAAGAACGCAGGATATGTTTGGTAACTCTGTGACCGATAACTTACTTCCTGGATGACATAGACGTAGAGTACAAAATTCGCTTGATATATTCGTATCATTTCCATTAAATAATCTGAGTGATTTTCACATAATATTTCAAATAAAGTTATGAACTTACCTTTTAAGTCCAGGAAAGTCATTCGACGTGGAAACTGCAAATAACTCATCGCTGACGGCGCAAGCTTATCTGTGGTGGAGCAGCAAGGGAGAGCACAACGCTGCAGGATTCCGATAGCAGTAAAGTAACGTCGACGTCTGTAAAGTAGGCGCTGGTTTGGTTCCAATCTCACAGAAAATGCATTTTTAGCCTCTTCATGACAGAGCTACAAGAAATGGCACAGAAAATCGATTAGGAAATTTTATTTATTTTTTTCATGAAATGTCACATTTCCATACTCTTTCATTGCGACACATGACATGAAGTAAATATAGAACATTTCGAAGTTCAGGCGTCCTGCCTGCATGTAAATAACGAGAAAACAAACATGTGATGCTTTTTATGGTCGTAAAAAAACCTAAATACCTGCTTTCTAAGGCTATCATCGGCATTGGCGTCATGTGCCATGTAAAAACAAAGTTTCGTCTTTGTCTCAATCCTTTTCATCAAAGGTCGTAAAATAATTTGAAATCAAGGATCTATCGAACGACTTAACAGAATCAAATAGAAAGCCTAGTTTTTATGTGTCATCTGCTCCTCATTTCCATTTGTCGTAAACACGTTTTCCGTAACATCACAATAATTCAGTACCGTGTCCAGCTTGCGTCCTCCTCTACAACTGCATTTAGCCGATAGGGAATAGAGGCAACTTAGCCGGCCGCGGTGGTCTAGCGGTTCTAGGCGCTCAGTCCGGAACCGCACGACTGCTACGGTCGCAGGTTCGAATCCTGCCTTGGGCATGGGTGTCTGTGATGTCCTTAGGTTAGTTAGGTTTAAGTAATTCTAAGTTCTAGGGAACTGATAACCACAGATGTTAAGTCCCATAGTGCTCAGAGCCATTTGAACCATTCTGAATAGAGGCAACATGTTTCCGGGTGAATCTGTTACTGTGACAACTCTCCCCATGCTTCATGAACTGCTTCGGACAGCCTTGTCTTAGTTGTCAGCGCTGGTCTTCTACACCCATCTCCGCCCATACTTGCGCTATGTGACTGAGGTCAGCACCTTTAAGGGAGGCAGTCCAACAGCTGAACGTCTCCGTTCAATTGAAACCGTTGTTTCGCACAGTGACCTGTATTGACAGGAAGATGGTGGAAGATTATTCTGCCTCTGGAAAATGTCTGTTAAACAGAAGGAAGTATTACGTTCTCCAGTAGTTCGCAGTAGTAATGACAAGGAAGAGGACGGTCCAGTTGCCACAGAAGCCGCACCCTGACGCTATGATCTAAATATTTCCCTGTATTTGGGCCACTGCTTCTAGAAATAACCAAGAAGCATTAAATATTCCCTGCAAGCATAGCGTGTAACAGCAGCACAGTGAAGTTAGCAAAAATGGCAATAATAATGGAAGTATTTGTTATTCAACGGTACTTCTAGATCGAAGAAATATCTGTAAATAGTCACAACTGCTTGGATCGAGGCTATGATGGCTAAAAATATCTTTTCACCTTGCTGTCATGAGAGTAGCATATTTTCCTTGACAGAAGTCTGCTGATTATTAACCATTTCATAGAGGACTGAAATTTTTTACCATTTCTTATTTGTAAGCTAAGCACACCACATATTACTATCCAATCTAGCCTCTATAGGCTACAATGGGCTGGTAGATTAATCCTAGTTTCTTAGTTAAAATGTCGTTTGACTAGGGCCTCCCGTCGCGTAGACCGTTCGCCAGATGCAAGTCTTTCGATTTGACACCACTTCGGCGACTTGGCGTCGATGGGGATGACATGACGATGATCAGGACAACACAACACCCAGTCACTGAGAGGAGGGGGGGGGGGGGGCGGGGGGGCAGTTTCTTAGTTGAGAGGTATGGGTTCGATTCCCAGTTGCGCAGTGGATTTTGAACACAAGAACAGATCTACTTTAGTAGTACCAAGTGAAAAACGTCAGGTTGCACTGTAGTTCATAATCCGCATCATAAACATAAAATCTCCTCGCTACCAGATGGGGCAGAGGCAGAATTTGTGGTAAACAGAAATTGTGTCTCCAGTCTGGATCCATACCCTAGAGAGTTTGTTTTACTTAATGAGTCAATGTCAATTTAAGGACCGAGTATAATTTTGAAACTTTGGAGCTGAATGATGAAGCGGCCCTGTAAAGCTGAGGACTGAGCATTTCTCGCTTGCGTTGGTCCATACGCCGGTGGTGACGCTTAACCACCCGCATTTCGGATTCATATTCTTTGTTTTCGCTTTCGCTTTGTCGTCACTCTGCGGCATCAATATTGTTCCACATAATTTTTCAGGTTTAAGCCGACTGTTGTGAACAACCTATGGATCAGTAAAACTGAGCCGTCAGAATGCATCGGCATCTACTACATAATATGACATAGTATCAAATAACTAATAGCTTACGCTATTCTTTACATAATTTCATGGTCGTAAGGTCAGTGTACACATTTAGTGGTCAAATTAGGAAGGTTGTCTGAATTAGATTGGGTTTTATTCATCTCCGTACTGGTAATCAGGAAGGCTTGTGAATCCATCCCCTTTAGTTTGGTTTCATTTTTCAAATCGTCCAATTCTGATTGACGATTTAAAACCTGTTCATATTCTGAGCAACAAAATTTTTATTAACTTTGCTTCAGTCCATGCAGTGTCTGTCTTCTGGGTTCATGGCTGCCCATCGAAAGTGTTTTGTTGCAAACTGTGCAAATGACTTTAGATAAATCGGTAGTACTTTATTTAAAGTACTTCCAAACAGGATTATTTCTTCTTCATTCGGACTCTGTGCACCTAAAAAAAGCCTATTGTACGAAGATACCGTTTAGGAATACTACAATCGTGCTAAGTAGGTACTAGGAAATGTATAGCGTGGACGTGACTAATGGCACATCACACCACAGAAAGAGTAATTTGTTTGTTTCCGTAAGCTGCCTGTACAATACCATTCATAGGAACGCTAGTTTCACAGCCATCTTCACTTCAATTTTTGCAATCAATCAACAACCTGACATGTCTGCTGTTTCTCAATGGTTCAAATGGCTCTGAGCACTATGGGACTCAACTGCTGTGGTCATTAGTCCCCTAGAACTTAGAACTACTTAAACCTAACTAACCTAAGTACATCACACACATCCATGCCCGAGGCAGGATTCGAACCTGCGACCGCAGCAGTCGCACGGTTCCGAACTGCGCGCCTAGAACCGCGAGACCACCGGGGCCGGCTGCTGTTTCTCATTTCTAACTACGTAACGCATGTTAGTTACAGTTAGTAAATCGACTTCAATCAGTGCTGCAAAAAGTAAATCGAAAAATAGCGTCTCAGTTCCGACAAGCAATATGTTGTTGAAATTTTACGCAGACTGAACGGCATGCTCTGTGTACCATATGACCAATGTTTTCCGAAACCATGGTGTTTACTAAGAAAGAAGGCTTCCGCTTTCAACAAAACTCTTTCAGCATAACAATCATTTCCATTAATTACGATAGTAAATAAGTTAAGCTGTTATGCACACATTATAGCAATACCACTATCAGATACGATAAGTTATACACTACCGGCCATTAAAGTTGCTAAACCAAGAAGAAATGCAGATGATAAACGGGTATTCAATGGACAAATATATTATACTAGAACTGACATGTGATTACATTTTCACGCAATTTGGGTGCATAGATCCTGAGAAATCAGTACCCAGAACAACGACCTCTGGCCGTAATAACGGCCTTGATACGCCTGGGCATTGAGCCAAACAGAGCTTGTATGGCGTGTACAGGTACAACTGCCCATGCAGCTTCAACACGATACCACAGTTCATCAAGAGTAGTGACTGGCGTATTGTGACGAGCCAGTTGCTCGGCCAAGGTTGACCAGACGTTTTCAATTGGAGAGAGATCTGGAGAATGTGCTGGCCAGGGCATCAGTCGAACATTTTCTGTATCCATAAAGGAGCGTACAGGACCTGCAACATGCAGTCGTGCATTATCCTGCTAAAATGTAGGATTTCGCAGGGATCGAATGAAGGGTAGAGCCACGGGTCGTAACACATCTGAAATGTAACGTGCACCGTTCAAAGTGCCGTGATGCGAACAAGAGGTGACGGAGATGTGTAACCAATGGCACCCCGGACCATCACGCTGGGTGATACGCCAGCATGGCGATGATAAATACACGCTTCCAATGTGCGTTCACCGCGATGTCGCCAAACAGGAATGCGACCATCATTATGCTGTAAACAGAACGTGGAATCATCCGAAAAAATGACGTTTCGTCATTCGTTCACCCAGGTTCGTCGATGAGTATACCATCGCAGGTGTTCCTGTCTGTTATGCAGCCTCAAGGGTCACCGCAGCAATGGCCTCCGAGCTGATAGTCCATGCTGCTGCAAACGTCGTCGAACTGTTCGTGCAGATGGTTCTTGTCTTGCAAAATTCCCCATCTGTTGACTCAGGGATCGAGACGTGGCTGCACGATCCGTTACAGCCATGCGGATAAGATGCCTGCAATCTCGACTGCTAGTGATACGAGGCCGTTGGGATCCAGCACGGCGTTCCGTATTACCCTCCTGAACCCACCGATTCCATATTCTGTTAACAGTCATTGGATCTCGATCAACGCGAACAGCAATGTCGCGATACGATAAACCGCAATTGTGATAGGCTACAATCCGACCTTTATCAAAGTCGGGAACGTGATGGTACGCATTTCTCCTCCTTACACGAGGCATCACAACAACGTTGCACCAGGCAACTCCGGTCAACTGCTGTTTGTGTATGAGAAATCGGCTAGACACTTTCCTCATGTCAGCGTATTGTAGGTGTCGCAATCGGAGCCAACATTGTGTGAATGCTCTGAAAAGCTAATCATTTGCATATCACAGCCTCTTCTTCCTGTCGGTTAAATTTCTCGTTTGTAGCACGTCATCTTCGTGGTGTAGCAATTTTAATGGCCAAAATACGCTTTTCACGCTGGAGGAAAACTCCCATAATAGTTGAACGTCGCCCGGCCAAGTGAGATCAAGCTCTATTCCATTCCGATCGGGACACGACTTCATCCGTGAGTTCACGAAAGCTGGTTTCGGCCAAGTCGGAGAAACCAAAACTGTGGCCGAAACCAATATTTTTGACCGAAACCGTAACCGAAATTCCGTGAGAGTGTATTTCATCGCAAATCCTCATGAAATAGTGATACATGAACCAGATTCGTTAAACTGAATATTAATCTCTAAAGTAGCTACATTAGGTGACAATCACATGGTACCTAGCATACCAACTAAAAAGTCATAAAACTAAATCGTTAACCGCGAATGGTAATATTGTTCGAATGATGTAGACTTAAAATGTCACTGAATAGTTCAATGCTTTTCTGTAGAGTAAGGCAGCTCCTCCCAAAAAAAAGGGCAACTGTAAAGAATAAAAAAATGTTCCCTAACGATAGCTTCAGATGACTTACCGAGGCAAGCAGTCTCTGTTAATAATGCTAGTTACTGAAGCTAAGTAGCACAGTTACATGTTTCGGCCTACAGATTCATCGTCAGACATATATGCAAAACATTTACGAGCTCTACACCGTCCTTACGCCCAAAATTAGGAGGATTGTTGAATCTTGCTTATTATTCGACTAAATATGAAGCTTTTAAGAAAACAGTGAACAGTAACACAAATTAATGCAGGATTTTCGATGACACTACATTTCAAAGGAGGTTGCGAAATAACATCTCGTGTTCAGCATAAACTCAGTTAAACACTAAACGTGAACAGCCATCTGACAGTGAACCTGCCGGTTCGAAACCGACAACAGCGCAATTTTTTCATAATACACGCCTCATTAACAACAGCTAATTGCTATTTTTACTTTATTGTAAGAGTTAAACTAAATCTTTACACACTCCCTGTCTCACTGCATCAGTTATTGAGAAAACGGCAACACTAAATTGCTTCTAGTTTATTAAATCACCAAGTTTTATTTTCTAACAAGTCATTAAGGGCGGTCATCAACGTTCTGACGCTAGCTGTTAAGAAGCGTCGAATCTGACCAATGGCCATTCCTATCTGAGACGCTGGAACTGGGACGAAAGAGGAGGAAGATTGTTCACAGCCTCTGACTGTCTCTTATAGCGGGCCGTTCGATCGGCTGTTCCATCAGATCCTGAAGTCACTGGGACAGAGGAGAACCGACCTTGAAAGGAATTATCTCTGACAATGTTTTTTGTTAAGACTCAGCAGATGAAACCTGCAGAGGAAAGGCTCCACACATCCGTTCTCCCATTTTCTGTGGCGATTGCTGAGAGAGAGAGAGAGAGGGAGGGAGAGAGAGAGAGAGATAGAGAAGGCGCCATAAACCCCGACCCAGCTGTGCTTGGAGTAAAGTAAAACGTAAAACACATTACAGCAACTAGAGATACAGACTGTGTGATTGTAATCCGTGCTATTTCTTCGTCTCACTGTCTTGCGTCACGGACAAAACATGCGTCAGGGACATGAAGCGCAAGTTGGTTAAAGAAGTGACCTACAGACAGCACATCTCTGTAGATATTTACACAAATGTGTTTTGTTCTCTAAAATGTACCGATCTTATTCCTGTGGTGGGGCGTAACGAGCGTATACGTATGATTCTCTATGGAAGCGAATAAATGAAATATCATCTTTTAATCTATTCCGCTTACTCAGCACAATAACAGCAGCAAATCACAGTGCGGTCAACTGAGCTCGTCTTATAACTTTTTCTATAATTTTGTTAAAAACGGAAATCTACTTCCAAATTCTTAATTCGTATCTAGTAGCTCTACAGAATCTAAATTTCTAAGAAAATTGGTCTCCTGCAAAGTATTTTGCCTTTTGAGTTCATCCAAGCTCGTATTACGTTTTCCGATGAGCCCACACTCAAAATTAAATACCATAATGTTGCACATATTATTTTTGAAGCTTCTTAACGAAGCGCGTCATCAAACCCAGTTAAACCACCCACATAAATACAAACAGCAATGATGAAACAATAAGGTTCAAATTATTTCCTTCTGAGTGTGTTTCTCAACATGTAACGGCAAGTATGCAACTATTCAACGATAATATTCTGTTCATTGATAAAAGTGCGACATTAGAAGAGGACAATGTTAATCAATATTTGCATTGCTATACTTGCCTAAGACTAAACTCCATTGCCTTTGTAACACCATGTGTAAATAGGCAATTAAAATCTTGATTAGAATTCGTTCAACGGCAAAATCTTGGTGATTTTTATTTGAAGAAATTACTCACGGATAGTTTACTGAAAGTTCTGAAAGGACGAGAGCAGTTCTCTGAGAAAGACTTCACCACCAGACAATTGAAAAATAGATAGCATCTAATACTCATCTAAATGAGGGTAGACGGTGTCGAGACAGCTGCAGCCAAAGTGACTGAAGGTTGTCTGCTCTGGTCATCTCATATGTACGTATATATAGCTGGAATATCGAAGGATATTTTTTAGGTCGAGGTGCTAATATGTTTCTTAGAAACACAATGAAACCCAAAGAAGCTGATATAGGCATGCGTATTCAAATGCAGAGATGTGTAAATAGTGCTGCCGTCCGCAACGCCTATATAAGGCAACAAGTGTCTGTCGCAGTTGTTAGATCGGCTACTGCTGCTACAATAGCAGGTAATCAAGATTTTAGAGAGTTTGGATGTGGTGTTTTAGTCGGCGCAAGAGCGATGGGACACAGCGTCTCTTAGATAGCGATGAAGTGCGGATTTTCCACTGTGGCTGGAAAAAGATTCTGTGAGATTGGAACCAACGACGACTGAAGAGAATCGTTCAGCGTCACAGAAGTGCAACTATTCCGCAAGTTACCGCAGGTTTCAATGCTTGGCCGTCAACATGTGTCACGGTGCGAACATTATCGATACGGGCTTTCGGAGCCGAAGATCCACTCGTGTACCCTTGATGACTGTACGAAACCAAGCTTTACGTCTTGACTGGCCCGTCAACACCGACACTTGACTGTTGATGACTGGAAACATGTTGCCTGATCGGACGAGTCTCGCTTCAAATTGAATCGAGCGGATGGACGTGTACGGGTATGGAGACAAACCCATGAATCCATGGACCCTGCATGTCAGCAGGGGACTGTTAAAGCTGGTGGAGGCTCTGTAATGGTGTGGGACGTCTGCAGTTGCAGTGATATGGGCCACTAATAAATCTACATACGACTCTGACAGATAACACGTACGTAAGCGTCCTATCTGATCACCTGCATCCATTCACGTCTATTGTGCATTCCGGTCGGCCGGTATGGCCGAGTTCTAGGCGATTCAGTCTGGAACCGCGCGACCAATACGGTCGCAGGTTCGAATCCTGCCTCGGGCATGGATGTGTGTGATGTCCTTAGGTTAGTTAGGTTTAAGTAGTTCTACGTTCTAGGGGACTGATGACCTCAGAGCCATTTGAACCATTTTTTATTGTGCATTCCAACGGACTTGGGCAATTCCAGCACGACAATGCGACACACAACACGTCCAGAATTGCTACAGAGTAGCTCCAGGAACTCTATCCTGTGTTTAAACACTTCCACTGATCACCAAACTCCCCAGACATGAACATTATTGAACATTATTGAACATATGTGGGATGCCCTGCAGCGTGCTGTTCAGAAAAGATCTCTACCCGCTCGTAGTCTTACAGATTTAGGGACAGCCCTGCAACAATCATGGTGTCAGTCCCCTCCAGCATTAGTTCAAACATTAGCCGAGTTCGTGCCACGTCGTGTTACGACACTTCTGCTTGCTCGCGTGGGCCCTACACGATATTAGGCAGGTGTAGCAGTTTCATTGGCTTTCCAGTGTATAATCATTGTAAATCATACCGGAGTGTCTATTTCAGTCAAGGAATGCGACGACGCTTTCTGATATTTCAGCTCGTTAACGCGACTGTTTGTCTCACAGTTAGTTAGTGATGGAAGAGTGTCTTGTTTCAGTTAGTGTGAGTCTCAAAGTGTGAGTGCGTTGTGTGTGTGTCTGTGTGTTTTGCATTTGTCGCATTAGAATTCTTCTTCGGTGTTTTAATTTTAAATTCAGTTCGTGAGTTCGGGAATCCTTAGTGTAAGCTAGACAAGCTAGACTACGTGTCTTTCCGCCATGTGAGGAGGTTTCAGACCAATGTTACTATTCATTCGAGCGTGCGGTTCAAATTGGATTTCGAATAGAATGAAAATTTGCTTTCATTCTTTATATTAATGTATGTCTTTTAGCTAGTAGTTGGAGAATTTGTGCACACGCTACAGACCATGTGGTTGATCAGTGAAGCTAACATTTCTCTCTCCTATCCTGTTTCTGTCTGTTGTACAAATTTATTTTTGCTTTTATTTTCTTTTTCTTTTGTGCGTGTACTTTGTTGGATGAATGTGCGTGTACGCGTATGTGGGGCGAATCCATCCTTAATCCAACCCATAGCTTTTCCATATGTTAAGAAACAGTTATTGGAATAGTTACTGTCTCGTACATGTAGTACTAAGCATCCCTCTTGTGATCTTTATTGTGCGTAATTGATGTTCTTATATTAAACGATTTGTGAAACAAAATTGTGTTCGCAATGTTATTTTTGCAGCTCGTCCAACTCTTAGTTTGGAACCCTCAGAATCATCTGATTCAGTTAATTGGTTTTTTTAAATTTCATTTTGATATTCATACGGAGTTTTCCCTTGTATATAATCGCCACGCGGGGTAGCCGCGCTGTCTGGGACGCCTTGTCACGGTTCGCGCGGCCCCTCTCTTCGGAGGTTCGGATCCTCCCTCGGACATTGTGTGTGATATCCATAGCGTAAGTTAGTTTAAGTTAGATTAAGTAGTGTGTAAGCTCAGGGATCGACGACCTCAGCAGTTTGGTCCATTAGGATCTTACCACAAATTTCTTTGAATATAATATAATGTTCGTCAGGAACGTAACATGTCAGTGATTTCGAGCAACCATGGTTGTCTTAAATAGTAATGATAAATTAATTGATTGAGACTTACAGCATGCAAACGAGCACTAGGCTCGGTTTCAGTCTATCCACCAGGATAGGATGTGTAGTCGGAGCACGACTAGGTATCATTCAAGACCTGCCATGTGCTGATTATCGCTACTACGGAAATTAAAGGTAAATTATCCACCAAGCGAATTAGTGGCACAATGAGCCATAGGAACCGAGTGGAGTGGACTGCGGCTTGTACTGGCATGAACCCTACTGAGTACACTTGGAATCTGTTGTAATTGCAGTGCGTATCAGGAAGAGTTTTCCTCACACCGTGGAACACCCCAAAGGGGCAGCAGTTGAAGAGAGAGGCGATCCAGAGCACCAGGACCTCGACCAACCAGCATCCAAGCATGTTAGTCGTGCTTCAATTTGGAGGACTGGTGGCAGGTGGCATTGAATGTTATCCAGCAGTTGATTTCGAAATTAGTGATGTGCTAAGATGTTTACCCTGGAAAAAACTCCCCTTTTTTTGTTTTTGTTTTGTTTCTACTTCACTACAAAAGTATATTTTCTGTTCCACAAAGACCTACTGTTACGTTTCCTTCTCCTCTGGAGTCAACCAACCTATCCTATGTATAATTTTTTTTTCCAGTCTTTGATCGCAATATAAAGTTCTTCGACGATGACCGGTTTCAGCCAGTAATGATCATCTTCAGATTTACAATATAAAATATATACAACTAGTGGGCAGCCTGTCTTTCGAAACAATACCGTATTTCGTATCACGATATACTCTCATACAAACTGGGATATGTACAGATAAAATAAGGTAAAGCATCCCCGCTCTACGCCACGTCCTAATGTGATATCGTCAAAACATACGTAAATACACTTAGCAAAGCATCATCACTTAGAACTAAAATATGTTGTAAAATATGCCACATCGTCCGCACAGTCATTTTGTAACTGGTGTTACTGTACAAAAGATACAGAAGTGCAGTAATCACCAGAAATATGTTTGCCTATATGCTTCGCAGACGTCGCTACTGTGGGCTTAGATGTGTACTTCATTTTCGTAAGAACCATAGTATGACGAAGATATAGTCGCTAAAATATATGTAGCAGACTTCCAAATTTTGGTCACTATTACAGAAACCAGTTGTGATAGAATAAAAAACGAATACAGTTAAACATATAAAATTATTTAAAGGAAAGATATAAAGATATAGGCCTGACACTGTTATGGTGTATTTGCGATAAAAAATAAAATAAAAATATACGTAATACACTGCCTACAGCAACCTATAAAATACCTATGAAAGATAAAACGTCTGTCTGACAAGAAAACTGTACGGACGGAAAGACAGGTGAATTATCAGCGCCCTCTGTTGGTTCTGGCGCCAGGATGTTATGTAGGCGCGCAACGATCAAAGAACTGAACCACTAGAGAGTTTTTCTTACCCTCCGCCACACACCGTCAGGTGGCTTGCGGAGTATGGATGTACATGTAGATGTAGATCTTTATAAGACTCCCATAGAAAAGGTTTATACAACAGTCAATAAATAAGATTATATAGTCTGACCATACAATGCATGAACAGGTAGGATATAATCACTTACAGGATTAGAGCGACGAAAGTATGGAAGCAAGGCAACTGCATATTGTTCTTGACGTAAATCAGCAACAAGGCTAGATATAAATAAGCTAGGCCTGAAATAGTTACTTTACATGGTGTGCCCAGTCACACACCCCTCTTTCCATCCCTCCTCTTTTCACTCTCCCTTTGCCTCCGCTCTTTGTCGCCCCCTCTCCTTTCCCCCCACTCCCCCAGCTTGTTACTGCAGTTCCAGCTAGGGTGGTAGCCTGTCGGGCCACTGCCCACGCCCAACTATCCCCATCGCCTTCGCCTTCGCCTTCGCCTTCGCCTTCGCCGTCACCGCCACCGCCGTCGCCTTCACCGTCACCATCTCCGGCGCCGTCTGCTGCGTCCACGCCGGGAACTGCCCGTTCCCGCCACCTACCTATAGCTCCCATCCCTCATGTCACCACCCACCCTTCTGCCGCTGTTAAACGCCATAGTGGCACCGCCACCTCTTCTGCTCCCAAAAAGGCAACGCCCCATCCTCCTTCCCCCTCCCAGGATGCCATGGATGTCTCCCCACCTGCCCCTGCTCCCTCCGCTTCCTCATCCTCCTCCCCCCCCTCCTTTATACAAATACCTCCTCTCCCGTCCAGATCCTTCCCGAGGCCAGGAATCTCTCCTTCCTCCTCCGTCAACACGTCCCTGGTGCCCCTGTCTCTCTCCTCACTCCCAGACGGGATTCCGTTCTCATCTCCTCCCCCAGCCCTACCCTCCACACTGATATCCTCTCCCGCCTCCCCATCACCCGTTTTGGCCCCAACGCTTTCCTCACCCCTGTTTCCACCTTATTTTCAACTCGTCCGGCCCCACCCGCCTTATGCGGGTTTTCTCTGAGGACGCCTCGTCCATTGACCGTCTATTGAAGGAGGGTGCCCTCCTCTTCCACCAGCGCTATAAGGTCGACCCCTCCCGTTCCCCTCCTCAATCCCTGCACTGCCAGAGGTGTCTGCGCTATAACACACACCCAACAGCTGAGAGCCACGAGGCCCCCACCTGCCCCCATTGTAAACAAACGCACTTCCTCCGGCAGTGCCCTAACCTACAATCTCCTCCCTCCTACAATACCTGCAATCTCCCCCATCCCACCGACTCCCAAAAGTGTAAAGCCCGACCACCTCCGACCACTCCTGAACTCACTGTACCTGTCCATCCTCTGGACGCTCCCACCCCTCCTGGCAATTCCCTTCGTCCACCCCCCACTGCTGAGGACATCATCAGGTTCCTCACCATTGTCTTACAAAACGTCAACCCTTTCCAGTGCCCTCACACCCTTCAACAGGTCTCCCTCGCCGCCCGTTCCATTTTCCACTTGAAAATGTATGCCACCTACTCCAACAACCAGGCCCATTTCACCTTCTCCCGTCTTGACACCCTTGTCTAAATCCCTGTCATGGCGCGACAGCACCGTATCCTTTTCAACAACATCCTCTACCTTCCCGCCAACAAGAACCTCTTTCTGCACACCCTTGCCACCCACCTCGTGGATGCCTTCCTCCTCAATGAAACTTTCCTCCAACCCCACCACACCGTCCACACGTCGCCCTACCTCCTTCACCGCTTCGATAATCCCCTCCCGATTGCACGTGGCGGAGTTGCCATTGGTCACCACCGCCAGCTCCCAGTACGGCTCCAACCTCTCCTTCCCAACCCCACCGAACACCTGATCCTTCGACTCTTCTTCCCTGCCCTTACCGTCACCTGTGCCACCATCTATGTCCGCCCTAACATCCCTATTCCCTTCGACTTCCTCTCCCACATTGACCGTACCTTCTCCTCCTACGTGATCGCCGCCGACCTCAACATCCATAGTCGTTCCGCCTCCCAGTTACGGCGGTGGCGTCGGTTCCTCTCCCCCCTTCAAGGGAACCTCATCCCCATCCCCCAGCACACCTGTCCCGAATCCAACTCCACTCCCGATGTTATCCTTTCCTCCCCTAACCTCCTTGGCCGCATAACGGTGGATGTCCTGGAGCCTATTGGTAGCGACCATCTCCCTGTCCTCACCGTTTCCGACGGTCGTCGCCCCCGCCCCGACCCTCGTAATGACCCTACCCCGAAGTATATCCATGACTATTCCCGTGCCTACCGGGATACCCTCTCCACCCGGGGCGATAGCCACCCCTTCACCTACCGCCACCCTGACGATGTAACCCATTCCGCTTCCTTTCTCCAGCCGACCTTGTCTGCGGCCGTGGAGGCCCACGTACCTACTGTCGCCATCCACCCCCACTGTCATACCTTACACCCACAGGCCGTCCTCCTCCTCTGTGAATCCCGTCGTCTCTACCATACCTTCCTCCACACGCGTGACCCGGACACACTCTGACGCCACCAGCAACTCCAGCGACACATTCGTAATTTGCTCGTGGCCAAGAAACGCCGGGACTGGCGACAGTCATGCACCCGTTTGAATGCTACCCTACCTATCAACTCGTCCAAGTTCTGGTCAGCCTTCCGTCGCCATACCGGACCTAAACCATCCCCCTACAATCCTCTCCTCAATAGTGATCACCCACTCCCTGACACCCTTAGTAAGGCCAATCACTTTACCTCCTACCTCTCAGATGTATTTTCCATCCCCGACGATCCCCAGTTCGATTACTCCCTCTTCCCGGATGTCCGCGATCGAACTGACACCTCTGTCCCTCCCCTAGCGCCTGGTTTCCAGTACTTGGACAACACTGCACACACAGAACTCAATGACCCTATCACTACACAGGATCTCATTGCTACACTCCGCACCAAACGCAACACCGCTCCTGGTCACAATCGTGTCACCTACCGTCACTTTCGTGAAGCTCCTGTCTCTTTCCTCTCCACCCTGGCCAGGCTCTACAATGTAGTCCTGTCCACCGGTTACTACCCTGACCTGTGGAAAACCTCACGTATCCTGATGTTGCTTAAACTTGGTAAACCGCCATCCGCCGTCTCCTCCTACCGTCCCATCAGCCTTACCTCGGTCTTCAGCAAGGTCCTGGAATCTATCCTCACCCGCCGCATCCACCAGCATCTCCACCAGCACCGCCTCCTTCCCATCACCCAGTGTGGCTTTCGGCCATCCTTCTCTTCTGATGACCTTCTCCTTCACCTCACTCATCTCCTTTCTGAACAGCTTAATTCCTGTCGCTCTGCAATCTTTCTCTCTCTGAACCTCGAACGTGCTTATGACCGCGTATGGCATTCCGGTCTCCTCTTCAAGCTCCAAACCTTCGCCCTTCCCATTAATTACGTCCGTCTGATCGGCTCCTTTCTCTCCCGCCGTCCTTCCTATGTCACCATCCATAACGCAGATTCCTACACCTTTTTTTCCCTCCGCCGGTGTGCCCCAAGGCGCCGTCCTCTCCCCCCTTCTCTACCTTTTGTATACGGAGGACATGCCGCAGCCGTCACCCCCCATCCACCTTCTCCAGTTTGCCAATGACACCGCCTTCCTTGCCCTTGCCCCCACCCTGCAGCGCTCTCAACACCTTCTCCAATCCCATCTTGACCAGTTCACCACTTGTAGCAACCAGTGGTTGCTCAAAGTCAATCCCTCCAAAACCCAGGCGATCATTGTAGGCAAAATCACCCCTTCCTTCCGCCTCCTTGATTTCTATCTCACCGTCTATGGCCGTCCTATCGCCGTCACCCCCACCCTCAAGTACCTTGGCGTCACCCTCGACCATCGACTCTCCTGGACCCCACATCTCCAGACAATCCAAGCCAAGGCACGCTCCCGTCTCCATCTCCTCAAGCTCCTTTCTCATCATACGTGGGGTCTGGACCCCTCCACCATACTCCACACCTATAAATCCCTCATCCACCCAATCCTTTGTTACGGCCATCCGGCCTGGATCTCTGCCCCCGCTATCTTTTACATATCACTCCATGCTCTCCGTCTCGCCTATCGCATCCATCTCCCCTCCCCCATGTGGATCCTGTACAATCTCATTCCATTCCCCCACCTCCTCCTTTTCCTTGAGAGGATACGGATCCAGTACACCTCCCGCAAACTCGATCCTCCACACCCGCTTGTCTCGCCCATCCTCTCCCGCCCCCAATTGCTGCCGTGCCTGTATTCCCACGTCCCACCCGGTCTTCATCTCTCTACCCTCCTTACCCTCTCCCAAGGTGGCTTCCGCCAGCTCCCCCTCCTGATGATGTCCTCCTTCCCTCCATATACCCCTCCTAACAACTTTGATCCTCCTTCCCTCTTCCTGTCTCTGTTCCTTTGGGCACCCTCCCTCCCTCATCCCTTTCTCCCCACTCTTCTCCCCGGGCTTCCCCTCGCCTGTCCCTCTACTCCTCCTCCTCTACGTGGACTTTCGCGCGCCGGAGATCATTGGCATCAGTGTCTCGTGTGTGCCGTCGTGTTTAGTGTTCAGTGTTCACCGTCGCACTCCATCGTTCACTTGTGCCATCGCCGTCTTCCGTGTTTGTACGTCGTGTCAACAGTTTCAAGTGTGGACTATCTTCGAGTGTGAACGGCTCCGTGTTTGCCTTTCTGTGTCAGCTGTTTTCTTGCCCACCGTTCTGTACCCTATGTGTAATCTTTCTGTTTTTTTCTCATTTTGTATTCTATGGCTGAAGAGCAGCATAGAACGCTGCTGACAGCCTGCCTGTTGTACAGGTTTTAAAATTACAATAAAGAAAAAAAAGTTACTGTAGTATGTTATCAAAGCAACGTAAGTATTGCGTACATTTGTGGATTTATGCCTTTTTGGTCTGTAATACCTGTAACTACGGTGGGAAGTCGAGAGCACGGCCTTTCTCTGTTCTGTGTAGGATACGTATACAACCCTCAATAGTCCCTTGGAGTCAGTTTTTGCTAAATCCATTCTTAATGCAGTTTGGTTACATGCTTACAAATGCTCCTTGACTCTCACTTTGAAAGAACGGCCAGTGTGACCGATATAAAATTTGTCACAACAGCTTCAAACGACCTTGAAAGACCAGAACCATCAAATTTATCAGAATTATTACTGAAATTATATTTTACAGTGTGTTGTTAACTTGAAAACTACGTCCAACCTTAGATTTCCTGAAAGACTTTGCTATTTGCTGGGACATTTTTCCGTAAAATTTCATTGACTCGATTTAGAACTTTTGTATTTTTTTATATTTTCTTCTTGGCTTACCTCACCCCACCCCCTCCCACGCTGGCTTCGTTCCTTGTAAACACAAGCTGTGTGAAATTTAGGGATTGTAGGATAAGGAGAAAAGCAGCTCCTGGACCTCCACGTAGGAAATAAAACCATCTACTTGTGCCGATATAATACAGATGCTCTACCTAGAATTTTTGCCCATTATATTTACTGCAAATAGAGGGTGACAATTATTGAACTATATGAAATAAAATCGTCTAACTTCTGAACGGTTTGCGTTAGGAGGTTCAAACTGTACGGTTGGCCGCAGGGCATGATAGGAATTAGTATGCGCATGCATGGTTTGGTTCAGCGATGAAGCTCACATTCACTTAGGTTTGTTCATCAATAAACAAACTTGTCTCATTTGGGGAATAAGAACCCGCATTTCGCGATCGAGAAGTCTCTTCACTCTCAACGGGTGACTGTGTGGTGTGCAGTGTCCGCTGAAGGAATAATCGGTGCGATATTTCTTGATGGCACGGTGGCTAGGGAACGTTTTGTGAAGGTTTTGGAATATGATTTCACCCCATTACTCAAAGCGACCCAGATTTCGACAAGATGTGGTTCATGCAAGGCGTAGTTCGATCCCATCGAAGCAGGAGAGTGTTTAATGTCCTGGAGCAGTAGTTTGGGGACCGCATTTTGGCTCTGTGGTGCCCAGAGGCCACTAGCATAGGCCTCAATTGCCCGTCATATCCTCCGGATGTGAATACATTCGACTCCATTTTGTGCAGCGTCAACGGATCATGCAGAATTTCCCTATTCGTCAATGATGGCAGGCATATCGAACATGTCATAACACAAATCCAAATATCTGTAGCGACGTTTATATGTTGAATAAAGCTTGTCCACACCGTGGTTTGTAACTAATTTACGTTTTTTTTTATATCGTTCAATAATTGTCATCCTGTTTGTTGTCATATTTTGTTAGTATTTAGATACTGATGTTAATTAGAAATGTGATACGTGGTGTAACCCGCATGAATTGTTTTTTTGTTATGATGTATTTATTCTGGGTTAATGACGATATGGAAAGTTAGGAAAAGCATTATCGTTGGAAGAGAGTAAAGACGCTTGTAGGAGCGCTGTCTGAGGTCGAGAGTGTGGCGTCAGATCAAAGCGCGAAAGGGATTCACCTGATCGCGAGACGTAAGAGTGGAAACACCGAAGTGGAGTGCACTGTCGGGTCTACGTGAGGCTCAGCTGTTACTAGCGAGACACTAAGAACGTGACGACTGTGGGCATATGTAAGAGACTCCAGTGCCATCAATATCCTCCCTCATAATTGGTCATTGCGAATGAAGGTGTGCCCGCAGTATTACATGATGCAACTGGGCTTGTAGGCAGCAGCGAAGACGACGGCTTAGACAACAAAGACGAAGGCTATGTTCGTCGACTTTAAAAACTTTGTTAAATATTACCCAGCCACACTCTCAATGCATTTTATTTCAGTAACATGTGTTACACGTAAAATACTGTGGATATCTGATCTTGTCACCATCCTCAGTCACTGTCACCTGCTTACGGTTCCATTCATTTCCAGATATTGAATACCCGAGTGCCGTTGTTTCATTACCTAAAAGTAAAGTAATAAAGGGCATAATTTCCAGTTCTACGTGTTAGCAAAAGATGTAACCGAAAGTAATTAATAACGAAGCCTTAATAAGTAAACAGTGTTGTTCAATGATATTCTGCGGTAGTGTCATTCTTGCTAACTGAATGAAGGCGATGTGAAGCAAAGTAACTTAAAATTAAAGTAATTCTGGCAATTACAAATCAAAGAAAAGAATAAATTCTCATATTTCATATCTATATCTGTTGTAGTACTGTTATTGTGTACTGGCATGATCCGTATATCGGCGTTGTCAATCTGTTGAAAGCCAACAAAGCCAACAGTTGTTTATATGATCAAGTAAACTTTCATAGTAACTACAATCTTTCCGAACTACATAATCTTTGATTTCCAGGAATCTAGTGCGTGGAAGTAAACGTTAATCTGACGTTACCGAAATTACTGTCGTAACAGAAGAGCTACCTCGACAGTCATTTACCTTTTAACGAAGAGTTTAAATATCTTTTTCCAAATTAACATATCTATGTATTAACAATATAAGACAACTGCTTTCTTCATTTATTATTATTTCATAAAGTATTGTGTCTACCACCTGTTTCCACACGTACAGCCAAGCGGTTACGTATTCATTGTTGCCCATATTGGACAGACAGTGTCGCAATATGGCTGGTCACCGTATTAATTAATTTACGTATTATTTCACTTAGATTTGTTGTGGACTCCTGTGGTCATGTATTGCCCTTTACGTTTCTTATTTTACGTGAATGAAGGCACTGTTTAAGTATTAAACCAAATCTACACTACTGGCCATTAAAATTTCTGCACCACGAAGATGACGTGCTACAGACGCGAAATTTAACCGACAGGATGAAGGTGCTGTGATATGAAAATAATTAGCTTTTCAGAGCATTCACACAAGGTTGGCACCGGTGGCGACACCTTCAACGTGCAAACATGAGGGAAGTTTCCAACAGATTTCTCATACACAAACAGCAGTTGACCTGTGTTGCCTGGTGAAACGTTGTTGTGATGCCTCGTGTAAGGAGGAGAAATGCGTACCATCACGTTCACGACTTGATAAAGGTCGGATTGCAGCCTATCGCGATTGCCGGTTGTCGTATCGCGACATTGCTGCTCTCGTTGGTCGAGATCCAATCACTGTTATCAGAATATGGAATCGGCGGGTTCAGGAGGGTAACACGGAACGCCGTGCTGGATCCCAACGGCCTCATATGACTAGCAGTCGAGATGACAGGCATCTTATCCGCATGGCTGTAACGGATCGTGCATGGATTATCAGTTTGGAGACCATGCAATGGTGTACTCAACGACGAACCTGGGTGCACGGGTGGCAAAACGTCATTTTTTCGGATGAATCCAGGTTCTTTTTACAGCATCATGATGGTAGCATCTGTGTTTGGCGACATCGCGGTGAACACACATTGGAAGCGTGTATTCGTTATCACCATACTGGCGCATCACCCTGCGTGATGGTATGGGGTGTCATTGGTTACACGTCTCGGTCACCTCTTGTTCGCATTGACGGCATTTTGAACAGTGGACGTTACAGTTTAGATGTGTTGCGACCCGTGGCTCTGCCCTCCATTCGATCCATACGAAACCCTACATTTCAACAGGATAATGCACGATAGCATGTCGCAGGTCTTGTACGGGCCTTTCTGGAAACAGAAAGTGTTCTACTGCTGCTGTGGCCAGCACATTGTCCATATGTGTCACCAATTGAAAACGTCTGGTCAATGGTGGCCAAGCAACTGGCGCATCACAATACGCCAGTCACTATTCTTGATGAACTGTGGTATCGTGTTGAAGCTGCATGGTCAGCTGTACCAGTACACCCCATCCAAGCTCTGTTTGTCTAAATGCCCATGCGTATCGAAGCCGTTATTACGGCCGGAGGTGGTTGTTCTGGGTACTGATTTCTCAGGCTCTATGCACCCAAACTGCGTAAAAATGAAATGACATATCTGTTCTAGTATAATGTATTTGTCCAATGAATATCTGCTTATCATCTGCATTTCCTCTTGGTGTAATAATTTCAATGGCCTGTAGTGTAGATAAATGGAAAGTACAGGAGTCGAATATGTATCTCAATAGAGTAACCTGTTATACACTTCTCTCTCCAAACGGTCAAATTGTCTTCGATGACGATAGCCTGGTCGAAATTAAATTCATGAGGCATAAGCGATCACAATCGTATTATCGCTTTAATTGATTACAAACTACGCAAAATATTACTTCTACGTGACAAATTCATTCGTTGCCCAATATAGGCAGTTTGTTTAACTTAGTCACCTTAACAATGCGTTATCATGTCAGACAACTCACTGGTTGTATGGCGCGACGGGTCAGTAACCGGACGGCAGGAAAGGTCAGAGCGGAGTGGGTGGAAACATGTCGTATTACAAACGCTTCACCGAAGAAGTCTTTCACTGTGCAGGGAAGAGAGCAGCCGTAACAAGGACAGTGTCTTTGTCTTCAGATTGTTCAACCGAGAAAATATTTTTACGTGAGTACCTGTATTGCTCCGATGAAATAACTGGAACCGATTTGCCACCCGTCAGACACACTTTAGAGGTTTTGATTTACATTCTACGGATTTTTAAACTAATTGTGCATCCAAGCGCAACTCCAGCTGCGCCTGCAGTGACATTTCATCGAAAAAAACCTCGAATTCGGACACATGACTTGAGAAACTGCGTACTAAAATTACAAGCTTTGCATCAACAGTGGAGATATGGAAGGTCGACAGACGTTCATAACAGAAAAGAAACAGTCTTTGTTCGAAAACGTGATGGTGTTAATCATATAGCACATTGCAGTACTTTCAAAATCGTTACTACTGAAGAAGATAAACAGTTTTTGATCAACCAAAGCTTGAAATAACGGCTGGAGTTCATGCAAGGGAGCAATTATCATTTACATGACAAAGGGAAACGAGCATAAGGCAAGGCAGAGGCAGCTGAAAAGAATCCAGAAAGTAGAGAATTATTTTCGGCTTGATAATGTAGATATTATACATAAATGCATTTGAAAATAAAATAAAATAAAAATACACTCCTCATTCACCGCAAAAAAAAAAATCTCATATTTCGGTCGTTTGATCTGGTATCGTCCAGAGTGTTCTAAATTTCTCTTAGACCAAATCTCCGAACTACTAACGACAAGCTCCAGTAGAGTTGAATCGGAGTTAGCTAATTCCGAAGAAGTTCTAGGAACATAACCTGAGAATATTATCTTGCAAATTCCATCGCCACAAGTAAAGAAGAGAAAGGGTACGGCAACGAGTAGCGATTCCCCAATTTGAAGCCGCCTCTGATAACTGGACTGTCAATGACGAGGAAGCATTTTTTTATTCTAATATTACTTCCTTTGCAAACTGAGTGTACTGTGTACTATGCAATGTCCTTGAGACATGCAAGCATGCATGCGAAAAAGGCTACTGAAATCCAAAATCCATTTAAGTATAATATTCTGCAAGCTGCTACCACCCACTGGGATGTTGAATTACCACCAAAGTTTACAATTATCGATATGAAATCGTGTGATTCTTTGAAACTGTGCCACTAAAGAGCTTCATTTTTTTCAACGCGGGCCCCACAGCTTCAATAAATTTGAAGAATGGCATTTTTCCACTACCGGTTTCTGGTATTGCCCATTCTCAAGTCTGTCTGAAAAGAAAGACACCATAGCTAAAAGCAGCTAAACACAAATCATATAACTACACTGGATGTACCGCTACATAAATTTATCATTTCGTGTTTCTGGCTGGATGTAACATTTAAATAAGGTGGCAATACCTTTGTTCTCTTGCCTTTCATGTCATGCACCTTTATATTTTAGAAGAGGACCTTTTACGACCGCGCTTTGTACAGCTATGCATGGCACGCGATTTTTAAGTTAATGAAGAAGATGCAGCCACATATGTTACTGGACGTAAATGTTATGTTTGTGTAACGGTGCATCCAGTGTAGTAAGGTAATTTCGTTTAGCTGCTGTTTGCTGTTGTATGTTCTTGTGTTTTCAGACACACTTGATAACTGGCAATACCTGAAACCAGTAGTGTGAAAAATAAATAACAAATTTTATGCAAAGTATGATGAAAAATGTCGGCTTTCAAAACTAAAAATCTTCTTGGAGTGTCTGCATTGAGACCTTCGACTGGAAAAGAGTGGGCTACAGGTCGGTTTAAACTCACCCTAAACAGGGTTTTTAGTTCTATATTAAAATATTAGTTTCAGGAACAGTTTTAGAGTTTGGTGTTTTGACTAGACTCTTAAAAATCTCTTATTTACCTTGCATGCATCGCATATATGAAATTACTTTCGAAAGATTTTTATCACGGAATACGTCTTGTAAAAATACGGCACCGACTATAGCAATCTTTTAAAAACATTTTAAATCACTTGGTCTGAATCCGTTGTTAATAAATTTTAAAGTGGAGTGCAGTACGTTAATTGCAACGAACACTTGGATCAAGTCGACATGTCTCGAATAATCGATTGTTTTCGCGACGCTTTGAGACAGCAGAAACCTGGAGAGCATAACACGGATTTATTGGAGTTTAAGGCAATTTTTCTTGACCACGCAACATGTTGTGGAGTATCTTCCCGAGTTCCAGGGATTGTCCATCATGAAACCCGGGAAGTCATGTGTTGGTTGAAAATATTTGTGTTCCGCTATGAACTGGAATCATTCCACGAAGATTTTGTGATATTTGTAGCTTCCTTCTCAATATGTATGTCGAAGAGTCATTTCTCCGTGCTTTCTGCAGCCAGAGCGCTGTTTCCGGATTTAATTTGTGGTAACTGTTTCCTGAATATGTCACTTTTGCATCCTTCGATATTAATTTGTCTTTTGATTGAAAACTGAAAATGGTGTACGCATTGAACCATGATGTGCAAACATTAAACGAAAATATTGAAACAGTCAAACAGAAATCGACCATATCCGAAGCATTAGCAGTAATGGGATCGAACAATTTCCTTTCTAATAAACAAGGCCATTCTTTATCACATACCACTTAAATGACTAGTTCCTTAAGACTCAGCCTTGAACGGTAACATGAAAATGGAAATTTTATCAACGATCGACAGATAGTAAGTACGCGGAAAGTTGTAAATAATCCGGCAGCAAGAGGCGCCAACTTCATGGTGAACTACTATAAATTGTTTACAAAGAATAATAAATAGTAGAGGCAGTATGTACTTCAAGTTGTATCCGAGTATCGACGTACGTTTTCAGGGCTTAAAAAAGAAATTTTATCAAAAATCTGCAAATATCTGTAAAAGAAGATTTAATTTTGTTACCACATTCGTCTCACTAACATTGGAGGTAGAAGTTTTATAGAATGGATTATTAAAGTTAATACAAGAAATTTAATGATTAAGTTGCAAGTCTGCAGTGTAGTTCTGAAATATTTTACAGCTGATGAGGTATTATAATCGCAATTTGCAAGTTATTTCTTAAGTCGAAAGCAAAAGTTTAAACAGGTTCTTCAGCGAGATGTTTGCTGAGAAGAAAGCAAGTGGGAGCTTAAAGTGATTTTTCATTTCTTTTTAGAAAAAGAGGCCAAGGAACACTGCTACCAATTCCTATGGATCCAAAATTACATAGGCCTTTGGAACAAAACAATGGAGTTGCACAAAGAACAAATACAGACTTGATAAATAAGCTGTCGGACCGCGATTGGAATGTCACCTTACCGATCGCAGAGTGTGCATTGAAAATTTCAGCTTTGCTCTCATTTTCAGCTACCCTACTAGCCTGGCCTCCACTGTTACGTAATGGATCAGTATTTCGCTGTTGTGAATAGACACTGACTCTCTTCATGTACCCCCAAAGGCGAAAATGTACAGTTGTTTAAAACATTTCGAATACCACCACTGTGTATAATCTTACCTTTTACAGTCTCGGAATCATTAACAGAAGTTAGTTTCAACTCATGTGGCACCATTTGCTACAAGTACTCTAGTTATTCTTGATACGTGGTCAGAAAAGGTGTACGTTTAGTTGTGTTGAGTTCAAGACGAATTTTCGTCTGCAACAGTTGTAAGGTTCCTAACTTATTTTTGGGTACTGAAGAAAAGTTATTTAAGCTCCATTTTCATTCGATGCGTCATTTTTTAATCTGTATACTGTACATTTTTCAAACTGAAGTTTTCAGTAGTCGGTGTATTACGCCACAGGCGTTCTAAATACAAGCAATGTGATCCTCGGTTGTTAGTTGCATTGTCGCTTCTAAGAGAAGCTAGGGAGTGAGTCATGCTACTGAGCGATCTGGAAATAGCTTGCAGAGAACAGAGTTAAGGGTACAGAGGATGCTGAATTTTGTAAAATGTTCTTTGGTTCAGATCAATTTCAGAAGCGAAGATTCGCAGGTGCTGTTATCGCTGCACCGTTTACCTTCGCGTAATTTATGATGTGTATTAAAAGGAAAGATTTTAGAAGGATTTTTCTTTATTTTTTGCGTTATTAGTTTCAGTGTTCAGATATGATTAAGTAAGGTTGTACATCTACATGGATACTCTGCAAATCACATTTAAGTGCCTGGCAGAGGGTTCATGGAACCACCTTCACAATTCTCTATTATTCCAATCTGGTATAGCGCACGGAAAGAATGAACACCTGCATCTTTCCGTACGAGGTCTGATTTCCCTTATTTTATCGTGGTGATTGTTCCTTCCTATGTAGGTCGGTGTCAACGAAATATTTTCGCATTTGGAAGAGAAAGCTGGTTATTGGAATTTCGTGAGAAGATTCCGTCGCAACGAAAAACGCCTTTCTTTTAATGATTTCCAGCCCAAATCATGCATCATTTCTGTGACACACTCTTCCATATTTCGCGTTAATACAAAACATGCTGCCTTTCTTTGAACTTTTTCGATGTACTCCGTCAGTCCTATCTGGTAAGGATCCCACACCGCGCAGCAGTATTCTAAAAGAGGGCGGACAAGCGTAGTGCAGGCAGTCTCCTCGGTAGACCTGTTTAATTTTCTAAGTGTCCTGCCAATGAAACGCAGTCTTTGGTTAACCTTCCTCACAACATTTCTATGTGTTCCTTCCAATTTAAGTTGTTCGTTACTGTAATACCTATGTATTTAGTTGAATTTACGGCTTTTAGATTACTCTGATTTATCGTGTAACCGTAGTTTAACGAGTTCCTTTTAGCACTCATGTGGATGACCTCACACTTTTCGTTATTTAGGATCAACTGCTACCATTCAGATATCTTTTCTAAATCGTTCTCAAGTTTGTTTTGGTCTTCTAATGACTTTTTTTAGTCGATAAACTACAGCGTCATCTCCAAACATACGAAGCCGTCTGCTCAGATTGTCTCCAAAATCGTTTACATAGATAACGTACAGCAAAGGGCCTATTACACTGTCTTGGCGAACGCCAGAAATCACTTCTGTACTCGATGAGTTTTCGTCAGTTACTACGAGCTGTGACCTCTCTGATAGAAGATCACGAATCCAGTCACATAAATGAGACGATATTCCATAAGCACGCAATTTCACTAGAAGCCGCTTGTATGGTAGAGTGTCAAAAGCCTTCCAGAATTCCAGGAATAAGGAATCGAACTAAAAGCCCTTGTCAATAGCACTCAACACTTCATGTGAATAAAGAGATAGTTTCACAGGAACGATGTTTTCTAAACCCATGTTGACTGTGGGTCAACGGACCGTTTTGGCTCAAATGATTCAAATGGCTCTAAGCACTATGGGACTTTACATCTGAGGTCATCAGTCCCCTAGAACTTAGAACTACTTAAACCTAACTAACCTAAGGACATCACAAACATTCATGCCCGAGGCAGGATTCGAACCTGCGACCGTAGCGGTCAGACGGAAGCGCCTAGAACCGCTCGGCCACACCGACCGGCGTAATAGAGCGTTTTCTTCGAGGTAATTCGTAACGTTCGAACACAATATATGTTCTAAAATCCTGCTGCATATCGACGTCAACGATATGGCCCTGTAATTTAGTGGATTACTCCTACTGATATGGCACGCGCCGCTAACCTGTGATCTCGTTCAGAGCGTGCACTGTAATCGATTATAGTTCGCTGTCCTGGTGCGGGTGGCGCTCCGGCGGCGATCTGCTATGACGTCGCTGGCGTGTGTTTGCGGTGGCCGGCGGAAAGCGACAGGGTAGTGGGTTTTCCGGGTAGGGCACGGAACGTGAAGTTGGCTCTGTCTGGCGTGCTAGTGACTAGCGCTAAGGTTTTTATGCCTCGCAATATGAGCAGAGTGGTCTGGGGCGGAGGCGACTCTGCTGTGCTGGCCATGCGGTGGTGATTAATTGGAGTCGGCGTACTTGTTCTGCCTGTCTGTCTGAAGTGAAGGTCCGGTGGGGTCCTGTGATACACGTAGTTGCTGAATTTTGGAGTCGTCTGCCAGGTTAGGGTGTGGGATCGGTTGCCTCTTCAGATTTTCTCTTGGAAGCTCCAGCAGCGGTTTCTTAACTTTTCTGATGTGGGATGGCGTTGTCGGACCTTTTTGCTGTGTGTGTGTGTGTGGCTCGTTACGATATTTGTTGGTGCTAATTCATTTGCTCAAGTGGAGGAGTTGCCAGGAGTTGCGTCATGTATGGTACATTTGGCAGTCGATGTATTAGGTAAAGTCTGCCTATGAAGGGTGGTTTTGTACAGTATATACATAGTGAATTACTGCTGCTTGGTATGTGTGGTCTTCTGGGACCTGAACAACACAATCTAGTCACTTTGGTTGTGTAACAGCATTTAGAGGGATGTTCTGTATTTTTTTACTGTATTTCTATTAACTTGGTGGAATAGTCACGTTTGGTGTCGTTAAGGCACTTCTAAGACTGTGGTTTGACTATTCATGTGCGCTTGGCTTGTATTGTTTCGTTTTAGGAAGCGAGAATTGTTTGAGATTTGTGTGTGCTGGCTTCCGGCACTTATTAAGAGCGCCCGAGATAAAGGCGCTGTTGTTATCATGTGCTGTCGGGATGTTATACTGTATTTTTGAATATTATCTTGTGTTGATATTATCTGTCGTGTGTTACAGAACATAACCAAGGTGCGTAAGTGATGGGCAGTTGTGTGAAGCATGTCAGGGAGCTCTCAGCGGTTTATTTCGGGGACCGTTTCTAGTGGGAAGGCTCCGAAGTGTTGAGAGCTCGCTCGTCTGTGATTGCGTTGGGAGTTGCCCTCGCCCTTTGGTTGTGTCAAATTACAGGGTGATTCAAAAAGAATACCACAACTTTAAAAATGTGTATTTAATGAAAGAAACATAATATAACCTTCTGTTATTTATCATTACAAAGAGTATTTAAAAAGGTTTTTTTTCACTCAAAAACAAGTTCAGAGATGTTCAATGTGGCCCCCTCCAGACACTCGAGCAATATCAACCCGATATCCAACTCTCTGTAGCATATCAGGCGTAACAGTTTGGATAGCTGCTGTTATTTCTCGTTTCAAATCATCAATGGTGGCTGGGAGAGGTGGCCGGAAAACCATATCTTTAACATACCCCCATAAGAAAAAATCGCAGGGGGTAAGATCAGGGCTTCTTGGAGGCCAGTGTTGAAGTGCTCTGTCACGGGCTGCCTGGCGGCCGATCCATCGCCTCGGGTAGTTGACGTTCAGGTAGTTACGGAGAGATAAGTGCCAATGTGGTGGTGCTCCATCCTGCTGAAATATGAATTGTTGTGCTTCTTGTTCGAGCTGAGGGAACAGCTAATTCTCTAACATCTCCAGATACTGTAGTCAGGTTACAGTAGCACCTTCGAAGAAAAAGGGACCAAAAACTTTATTGGCTGAAATGACACAGAAAACGTTCACCTTAGGCGAGTCACGTTCATACTGAGTTGTTTCCCGCGGATTCTCAGTGCCCCATATACAGACATTCTGACGGTTGCCTTTCCCGTTAGTGTGGAAAGTTGCTTCATCACTAAACACAATCTTTGAAACGAAAGATCCATCTGTTTCCATTTAAGCAAAGATAAAATCACAGAAGTCGATTCGTTTAATCTTATCAGCTGCAGACAGTGCTTGAACCAATTTCAGACGATAAGCTTTCTGTTGAGCGGTCGCCATCTTAGCATCAACTGACGCTGACGCCTAGTCAACAGCGCCTCAAGCGAACAAATGTACAACTAAATGAAACTTTATAGCTCCATTAATTGGCCTACAGATAGCGCTTAGCTCTGCCTTTTGCCGTTGCAGAGTTTTAAATACCTAAAGTTGTGGTATTCTTTTTGAATCAACCTGTATTATTTTGTTATTATATTTATTTGTTGTGTGTTGAGCTTCTTTCATTTTATGGTGCCAAGCGCCGTTATCTTTCTCAAAGTTTTTTATATAAATCATTTTAAATTGTAATGCCAAGTTAACTTATTATTGGATTTTGTCTTTTGAATGAACTCTAAAATCACTATTCCGAAAGATTCTTGATTTTATGGTGGCAAGCCGCCGTTAATGTTTTTAAAGCTGACTCTTTAACCATTTGTTAAGTTTTATAAGTTATATGAATTTGTTGTTATGTAAAAGAGTTTAGTATTGGCAACTTACTGAATTGTGTACAGAGTCTGCTCTTTGGATATAATTGGGTGGAACTCCTTGGATAGTTGTCCTATAAGAAAACAGATTTCACCTACTACATTTCTTGAATATTGGTGTGACCTGTGCAGCCATCCAGTCTTTGGTTGTCTGTTCACAAGACTTGCACTCAGCAGTTATCCTTTATCACTCCTTTGTCATTTCAGTAATTAATCTCATGGCAGAGTAATATTTTTTATATAAAGTAATTCTTGGATAGATATTGTAATTGAGAAAGAATGAGTTTCAGTGTTCGCAGTATAGTTTTTTAAAGTTAAATTTTCTTTCAGTTATTTAGCAAGTTTTAATTCTACCACCGTCTCCTCACAAATTCTGTTTTCTCATTATGCGTGTCTCCCCACTGCGGAACGCAGTGACTAAGGCATGATATGCTTAGCGGAGAACCACGTCCTTACATCGCTCTGCGCCAGGCTTCGTTTCTTATTTAGCTGGTTCGTTGGTGGGGGTGCGGTTTTTTTTTTTTCCTCATTGCTTCGAGCAGTACTGAGTTTGCGTTGCCACAGGTAAGCCATGGAAATTTGTTAGGGCCCGGTACATCACAGTCAGAACACGGCAAGGTCATTTGCAGTCAGCTTTTCATTTCAAAGTTATTATCAGTTTCGGGTTAGATAATGTTCATTTCAGATTTCATTTCGTATGTATATCGTTTTATTCCGTACAGTGCATTGTTATTCAGAAAAGTTACGCAGTCCTGTTTAATACAGCGAGTTTCGTTATAAACGAAACGCGCTGGTAGTTGTTCCATAAATGCGTCACAGCCCCTAAAACTCATTACAGACGGGAGCGGTTTTTTGACTTAAATTTTTATATATTTTGTTCTATGTGGCACACGGAATTGTGCCTAGACTTCGTTCCGAATTTTTCGGGAACTCTGCAGTTTGAGTTCTATTGCTTCGTCTGGGACTTAATGGGAATCTTAAAAGTAAGCGCACACGCGCGCGCGCGCGCTCGCCTCTGTGTGTGTGTGTGTGTGTGTGTGTGTGTGTGTGTGTGTTTGTGGGTGTCTGAAGCTTATGGCGCTCAACGACGAGGTTATCAGCGCCCTTAAATTCATTCAAACAAACGAATGTGCATAAAATCGCTGAACTTGTTGGACTCAGAGAGGAGGAAATTCATAAAACCACACTCATCCGCACATTCCCACCACATTCGCGTTGACCTCCCATTCACTCTCTTTAATAGGCGTTAATACAACAGAGAAATGTGGAGGATGCTGGACGTGGGAAGAACTAAATGAAAGAAATAGGGAAATTTAAGTGGCTGACCATTTAATAAAAACATCGGTGGGCCAGTCAACCAGCCAATACATTAAAAAAAATCATGATTTTCGAAAACAAGTTGAAAGAGAAAAAGTGGGTGTACTTATTAAGTTACTTTCCTCTTCACTAATATTAAATTTAGAGACAGGGCCTTTTTGCTAATGTTAACCCAAAGAAACCAAAACACTCACGCTTATTGACTACTTAGTGCTAAGCTGCATACCGTCTACTTCGTATGTTGTCTATTTTATACAGGTAGCTAGCCAGTTCTGAATTCTGAAAGCTGTTAGTAGGTCATTGTCCTTGGAAAATTCTAGTTTCACAGTATATTTCCTGGGGCACATTTCTATTCTTGATTATACTCCTTCACTTACTTAAGGAAGTGTAATCATTTTTCGCGTAACGCAGCTGTTGTGTAAAAGGCACGTCAGTGGGCACGAGGACCAAGAAGTCTGCAAACACAGAGCAGTGCACACAGGTAAACTTCAACATGTCGACCCTATACCTCCACTGCCGGCTGCTGGTGCCGAGCGGTTCTAGGCGCTTCAGTTCGGAACCACGCGACTGCTACGGTCGCAGGTTCGAATCCTGCCTCCGGCATGAATGTGTGTGATATGCTTAGATTCGTTAGGTTTAAATACTTCTAGGTGACTGATGTCCTCGGATTTTAAGTCTCATATTATTCAGAGCCATTTCAACCATTTTGTTTAGACCACTACTGGGTGCAGTCGTATAACACGAACATTACCCGACCCACTTACAAATTTTTTCTGTGTGATCGGATGAACTCATCATTTCCAGTAGGGCAGAGAGGATAATAAAGTCAGTTCGCTGGATTCTATTCTGACGGAAAATCGTTGCCGCCCAAGATCACCGCCTTATAAGACAGGGCGGAAGCTGAGCCTTGCTCTGCCAATGGCTGCGTCGCTATAAATACATTCACGGACACGGTAATAGCTTCCTGTCCTTCTTTGAGAGTTACGGCGGCGAGTTAATTGTACCGCATTTATGGGCACGGGAGAGACGGCGCGATAATGAAAGCGGGGAATGAGGGTTTTACAGCCGGCTGCGACGCCGCGACGCCGGGGTTGCGAAGGCGACGCCGCCGCCGGCGCCGCCGCCGCGAGCTGCAGTTCCGCACGGCGCTGGCCTCTTTTCGCGGAAATGCTGAAATAACCCGGCCAGCGCCTTGCCTGTCTGTCTCCGAGCAGAGACGCACCTTCCGCCCGCGTTCATCCGCCACACAGACGGAGCAGTGCCGCAGTGCTGTTACAACAAATAATGTATGCGAAGAAGGTTAAGATCTGAACTACGAACCTTGAGTCAATTGTGAGGAATGATTAACCTCATCCATCTTAAGACATCAAAGGTCAGAGATGACTATAATACGACAATATCGGGATAAATGTTAATTCTACGTACACTCTCAATAGTAAATAATCACTAACCACACATTTCCGAATGTGAATGTGCATTTAGTGCAGTGGTTCCCAATCTGAGGGCGTTTACCTCTAGAAAGTTAAATTTTCTGACGAATAAAACAAGTGGGTTCAACGCTATTTCGGACATGACAGTAAATTATATTTAAAATATCATTATTGTGTATCAGTACCATATAAGTTGCGAATAATTACATTATTTTCAAATACCAGTAACCGTAAATGTGACATAATGTCGTGAAGGTTACAGTTTGTGAAACGACTGCCTCAAGACCTATCTCATGTAGTCCATCCACTACACACGTACATTCTACAATACTGGCCATTAAAATTGCTACACCAAGAAGTAATGCAGATGATAAACGGGTATTCATTGGACAAATATGTTGTACTAGAACTGACATGTGATTTCATTTTCACACAATTTGGATACATATATCCTGAGAAATTAGAACCCAGAAAAACCACCTCTGGCCGTAATAACGACCTTGATACTCCTGGGTATTGAGTCAAACAGAGCTGGGATGACGTGTACTAGTACAGCTGCCCATGCAGCTTCAACACGATACCACAGTTCATCAAGAGTAGTGACTGGCGTACTGTGACGAGCCAGTTGCTCGGTCACCATTGACCAGACGTTTTCAACTGGTGAGAGATGTGGAGAATGTGCTGGCCAGGGCAGCAGTCGAACATTTTCTGTATCCAGAAAGGCCCGTACAGGACCTGCAACATGCGGTCGTACATTATCCGGTTGAAATGTAGGGTTTCGAACGGATCGAATGGAGGGTAGAGCCACGAGTCGTAACACATCTGAAATGTAACGTGCACTGTTCAAAGTGCCGTGATGCGAACAAGAGGTGACCGAGATGAGTAACCAATGGGACCCCGGACCGTCACGCCGGGTGATACGCCAGTATGGCGATGACGAATACACGCTTCCTATGTGCGTTCACCGCGATGTCGCCAAACACGGATGCGACCATCATGATGCTGTAAAGAGAACCTGGATTCATCCGAAAAAATGACGTTTTGCCATTCGTGCACCCAGACTCGTTGTTGAGTACACCATCGCAGGCGCTCCAGTCTGTGATGCAGCGTGAAGGGTAACCGCAGCCACGGTATGCGAGCTGATTGTCCCGGCTGCTGCAGACGTCGTCGAACTTTTCGTGTAGATGGTTGTTGTCTTGAAAACGTCCCCATCTGTTGACTCAGGGATCGAGACGTGGCTGCACGATCCGTTACATCCATGCGGATAAGATGCCTGTCACCTCGACTGCTAGTGATACGAGGCCGTTGGGATCCAGCACGGCGTTCCGTATTACCCTCCTGAACACACCGATTCCATATTCTGCTAACACTCATTGCATCTCGACCAACCCGAGCAGCAATGTCGCGATACGATAAACCGCAATCGCGATGGGCTACAATCCGACCTGTATCAAAGTCGGAAACGTGATGGTATGCATTTCTCCTCCTTACACGAGGCATCACAACAACGTTTCACAAGGAAACGCCGGTCAACTGCTGTTTGCGTATGAGAAGTCAGTTGGAAACTTTCCTCAGGTCAGCACTTTGTAGGTGTCGCCAACGTCTCCAACCTTGTGTGAATGCTCTGAAAATCTAATCATTTGCATATCACAGCATCGTCTTCCTGTCGGTTGAATTTCGCGTCTGTAGCACGTTATCTTCGTGGTGTAGCAATTTTAATGGCCAGTAATGTACCACGATTCGACAGGGTGACTATTATTGATCTACCTAGTGTAGAAGTATCAAACCGGAATTTGGTTGCAATAACTACACATCTGCTGTTTAAAACTAACAAATAATATTTTATTCAAAATAATCCCCATTCCTATTCATACATTTCTCCCACATCTCTGTCAGGCTATAAATTCCACGCCATAAAAGAAAAATAAAAAAAAGTTCTTCTTTTGAAGCGAACCATTCGGCAAGCCATTTTCGTACACTTCATATGAACTAAAGCGCTGTTCAGTTATAGATGATAATCGGACGGAGCCAAGTCTGGAGAATAAGCCGCGTACTCTACTATTTCCCAACTGAACGCCTCGATCGTTTCCCTGACCCGTTTTGCTGTGTGTGATGGGGCGTTATCATGGAGCAATATGACTTTGTGTTGCGTTCTTACACATTCCGGTCGTTTTTGATGTAATGCTCGATTTAAATCGCTCGTTTGCTGTTGGTAGCGACCAGTGTTAACAGTTTCACCAGGTTTTAGCATATAATAACACGTGACACCCATCTGACCCCAAAAAACACAGAACATTGTCTTCTTTCCAAAGCGATTTGGTCTTGCAGTGGATGTCGATGGTTTGCCTGGTTTTGTCCATGATCTATGTCGTTTAGGATTCTCAAAATACATCGATTTTTCATCACCTGTCACTATTCGATGGAGAAACGACTTCCTTTTGTATCTGGCGAGCAGCATTTCACAAGTGGTCCTTCGATTTGCTTTCTGTCTTTCATTCAGTTCATGCGCAACCCATTTTCCCAGTCCCCGCACCTTTCCCTTAGCTGTCAGCGTAAGAGGACCTTTTTTCTGCGTCACATTCAATTATTCCACGAGTTCATCCAATAAAGCCTGCAATTCGTTGTCTTCGAACTTTTTCGGTGGTTTCCCGCGCTCGTCGAAACAATGTGTCTTCCGAGGGGCATGTTCGGCGAAAGCTTCTGTGGTGTCACCGCCAGACACCACACTTGATAGGTGGTAGCCTTTAAATCGGCCGCGGTCCGTTAGTATACGTCGGACCCGCGTGTCGCCACTATCAGTGATAGCAGACTGAGCGCCGCCACACGGCAGGTCTAGAAAGACTTCCTAGCACTCGCCCAGTTGTACAGCCGACTTTGCTAGCGATGGTTCACTGACTTCCACGCTCTCATTTGCCGAGACGATAGTTAGCATAGCCTTCAGCTACGTTATTTGCTACGACCTAGCAAGGCGCCAGTATCCGTACTATTGATGTTGTGAACCATGTACCATAAAAAGCGACGTTCATCATTAATGGATTAAAGTTAAGTATTCCACCAGCTATGTCCGATTTTCTCAATTCTAATTCCCTTGTCATGTTCCAGACCTCACGCCAGTCTGCGTGAACTAAAACGCGTGCATTTCGGCCTCCTTTAGTCACCCAGTGTTGGCTCTCCTGCCAACCACAACAGCTTCGACAAGCCTCCGATGCGTTTTTGTAGCAGTTTTCTTCAGATGGGCCTGCCGGAGTGGCCAAGCGGTTCTAGGCGCTTCAGCCTGGAACCGCGCGACCGCTAGGGTCGCAGGTTCGAGTCCTGCCTCGGGCATGGATGTGTGTGATGTCTTTAGGTTAGTTAGGTTCTAAGTTCTAGGGGACTGATGACCTCCATGTTAAGTCCCATAGTGCTGAGTGCCATTGTCTAAACATTCATGGTGGTGTCTGTTTGTTCTATATCGTGTCTCCCTACCACTTTCGCGCAACGACGCTCTGAGCGTGTTTTTTAGGGAATTAACTAGTTTGAACCTGGGACCTGTTGCTGGTAAGGAGACGCCAGACCACACATGACATGTAGACTTCAGAAGTGTTTAGTGAGACTAGCGATGATATAACCAAATACTAAATGATCTCAGCGTCAGCTCCACTGCACTCCCTGTAAAAGAATCTTAATACTAACTAATTTAGAGGAAAGGGTTCAAGGATTTCCTTTTTTTAGTTAGCTGGTAAAATAACGTCGAAAAAGCAGTTAAGTTTACCATTGGAAATTTTATTCTACTCACAAAACATCGTTTATAAATTGGACTATTGAGAAAAGGAAATGTTTTAATACAGGATGGTAAAAACCAACTGCGTTCAACAAAAATGTGAACGAATATTCCCTGAATGGGTTTCCAAGTTCTACAATCGATCGAAGGATGACCTGTGCCATATCACATCTATAATCTATGTTTAAATTAAGTTTCACAAAAGAGAAAACTATCAGAATGGTCTACAGTGACCCTCAATTATCTTTAATTACTAGTCTAACCTGTCGTAAATTACAGTGGCTGATGTGGCTTCTCAATAACTATAAAAATAGAAAAATCATCGCGTTTCAGATCTTAACTTCAAGTGGCAAATGTGAACACCATGAGTTTTAATTAACGATCGACACTAGTATTACGCAAAAAACGGGGTGTAACAGATGAGTCCTCTGCAGTTCTGAGTGAAGCCTTATGCGCTCAAAAATGCGGCATCGTGTGCGTTCATTACCTTGTCGGTGTTTAAGCAGAGTCAGGGCGGCAGCGGCCGGCGCAGCAGCCATCCAGCTCGCCGTCTCGGAACTAACTCTCCTCTCACTTCTCCTTACTACAATTTACCGAAGTTAGTTTGAAAAAACTATCTGGCTATGTTTTCATCTGACCAATCAGGGTCTCAATGTTAACTTTAAGCACCACCTACAAACATTCTGTCTATCCAATGAGAAACGTTATACTTTTCGTGGTGGGGCAATGTTTTTAAAGTTTGCAACGTAACAGAGACGCTAAAAAGTCTCACGCTAAAACCTGCAGCTGGTGTGGTCCTTTTAGCGTCATGGTGAGATCTATACTGTTCTTCTGGAGGGCTCTATCTTTTAACATGGGCTGGAGGATTGTCCTAATGTAACAGACACGCGAAAAAATCTCACGCTAAAACTTGCGGGTGGTAGTGGCCCTTTTTGTGTTATCGTAAGATCTATACTGCTTTTTCTGGAGGGCTCTAGCTTTTAACATGGGCTGGGGGTTGTCCTTGACGTACCTGAGACGCGAAAAAGCCTCACGCTAAAACGTGCGGGTGGTGAAGTCGTACAGGTAGGCTGGCGGCGTGGGTGTCCAGCCCCTTCCTTATCGTAGGGCCTTCTAGCTTAACACGGTTCTGCTCTCGGCTTCTGTTCTCGTTTCTCCCCTCGGAACTGCGTCTGCCTCACCGTGGGAAGGTACGACATGTATTTAGGCATTCTTGTGTTAGTCTGTGGTATTCCATTTGCTCACTCGTTACTCGTATTACTTTGGTTAATTTAATGTCACGATTTATTCAGAGCTATGTGACATACTACTGGATTTGCTTATTATGTCAGGGTTTTCATGGAAGGTGTTGGATTTAACTAACACCTTACAACTGCAACCATTTTTTTCTTCAGATGATAACAGAAAATCAATGCTGTCCGCAAATCGTACTTCGTAGACACAAAACTCGACATATCTACGGATTTGAAGGAGATATCGACGTATGGAACTTGTGCTGACTTTTGTCGTTAGCCGTTACAGGAAGTAGATGACGCTGCAGACACTGCCTCACTGGCCCTGCCCTGACGGCTAGCACCAATTCCGGTTTCATACTTCTACGTCTAGTATATGAAAGAAACGTAAATTAGTTGCGAACTAAGGCGTGCACACACTTTATTCAACATGTAAACGTCACTACAGATATTCGGGTTTTGGGTATGACATGTTCGATATGCCTGCCATCATTAGCGATGATGTGGGGCAGACGGATAGCGAATTTCTGTGTGAAATGCTGAAGTGTTTGAACATTTATGCTATCTACGACATCCTGAATGGCTGTTTTCAGCCCAACAATAGTTGTGGGGTTATTGCTGTACAGCCGGCCGGAGTGGCTGAGCGGTTCTAGGCGCTACAGTCTGGAACCTCGCGACTACTACGGTCGCAGGTTCGAATCTTGCAGCGGAGACGGATGTGTGTGATGTCCTTAAGTTAGTTAGGTTCAAGTAGTTCTAAGTTCTAGGGGACTGATGATCTCAGAAGTTAAGTCCCGTAGTGCTCAGAGCCATTGTTTGTTATTGCTGTAGAACATGTCCGTAATGTAGCCCCACAAAAAGAAGTAGCATGTGTCCACATCCGGAAAATATAGCGGCCAATCGAGGCTCATACTAGTGGCCTCTGGGTACCCCAGACTCAGAATGCGGTCCCCAAAGTGCTCCTCCACGACATCAGACAGTCTCCTGTTTCTACAGGCTCGAACTTTGTGTTACGTCTTGTTAAAATCAGTGACACTTTGGCTAATGGGGATGAAATCATCTTCCTAAACCTTCACGTACCGCTCGTAGTCATTGTGCCACCAACGTACATGGACCGATTATTCCGTGAATGGAAATTGCACTCCAGTTGAGGATGAGGAGGCTTCGCGAAATGCGGATTCTCAGTCCCCCAAATGCACTAATTTTTATTACTGACGAACCCATCCAATTGAAAGAGGACTTCATAGCTAAGCCAAATTTCCATCATGTACAACGGCCAACTGTGTAGTTTGAACGTGCTAACGCGAACCGTTCCGAAGTTATGACGATTTTATTTCATATACACTCCTGGAAATGAAAAAAGAACACTTTCACACCGGTGTGTCAGACCCATCATACTTGCTCCGGACACTGCGAGAGGGCTGTACAAGCAATGATCACACGCACGGCACAGCGGACACACCAGGAACCGCGGTGTTGGCCGTCGAATGGCGCTAGCTGCGCAGCATTTGTGCACCGCCGCCGTCAGTGTCAGCCAGTTTGCCGTGGCATACGGAGCTCCATCGCAGTCTTTAACACTGGTAGCATGCCGCGACAGCGTGGACGTGAACCGTATGTGCAGTTGACGGACTTTGAGCGAGGGCGTACAGTGGGCATGGGGGAGGCCGGGTGGACGTACCGCCGAAATGCTAAACACGTGGGGCGTGAGGTCTCCACAGTACATCGATGTTGTCGCCAGTGGTCGGCGGAAGGTGCACGTGCCAGTCGACCTGGGACCGGACCGCGGCGACGCGCGGATGCACGCCAAGACCGTAGGATCCTACGCAGCGCTGTAGGGGACCGCACCGCCACTTCCCAGCAAATTAGGGACACTGTTGCTCCTGGGGTATCGGCGAGGACCATTTGCAACCGTCTCCATGAAGCTGGGCTACGGTCCCGCACACCGTTAGGCCGTCTTCCGCTCACGCCCCAACATCGTGTAGCCCGCCTCCAGTGGTGTCGCGACAGTTGTGAATGGAAGGACGAATGGAGACGTGTCGTCTTCAGCGATGAGAGTCGCTTCTGCCTTGGTGCCAATGATGGTCGTATGCGTGTTTGGCGCCGTGCAGGTGAGCGCCACAATCAGAACTGCATACGACAGAGGCACACAGGGCCAACAGCCGGCATCATGGTGTGGGGAGCGATCTCCTACACTGGCCGTACACCTCTGGTGATCGTCGAGAGGACACTGAATAGTGCACGGTACATCCAAACCGTCATCGAACCCATCGTTCTACCATTCCTAGACCGGCAAGGGAACTTGCTGTTCCAACAGGACAATGCACGTCCGCATGTATCCCGTGCCACCCAACGTGCTCCAGAAGGTGTCAGTCAACTACCCTGGCCAGCAAGATCTCCGGATCTGTCCTCCATTGAGCATGTTTGGGACTGGATGAAGCGTCGTCTCATGCGGTCTGCACGTCCAGCACGAACGCTGGTCCAACTGAGGCGCCAGGTCGAAATGGCATGGCAAGCCGTTCACAGGACTACATCCAGCATCTCTACGATCGTCTCCATGGGAGAATAGCAGCGTGCATTGCTGCGAAAGGTGGATATACACTGTACTAGTGCCGACATTGTGCGTGCTCTGTTGCCTTTGTCTATGTGCCTGTGGTTCTGTCAGTGTGATCATGTGATGTATCTGACCCCAGGAATGTGTCAATAACGTTTTCCCTTCCTGGGACAATGAATTCACGGTGTTCTTATTTCAATTTCCAGGAGTGTAGTTTCTTAATTGTCACCCTGTATGGCAGTAAAATTAAGATACATACTCTGCCAGAAAGAACTAGTACACCCTTTTGAAGGTTTCCAGTTCACTCAAGATTTGTTATTGCGACAGAGCATGGGGAGTACACGAACTGATTCATAAACACATCAATAGTACAAGCGGTTCAATGGTACCAGGTATCGACCCGAGCTGAAACACTCACATTAGTAAGTGTTTGGTTGGTGGTTTAGGGTGCAGAACTGTTAAGGTAGAAGGGCCCGTATCGTAACGTAAGAAAAAACAAGTACGAAATAAAAACCTGAGGCGAAAAAAGGCATAAGCCAAATTAAACAACTTTAAAAATGGAGCATCTAAGGATAAGGGCGTCCCTACGGAAAATATCTCCCCGCGGGAAGGGGGGGGGGGGGGGGGATCAAATTTGCTTCTCCATGCCGCATACCGCTAAGGCGAATAAAAAGTAAGACGCTTTCGACAGAATGCGCGCCATCCGCTAAAACATCTGACAAAGTATGGAGCAAACATAAACGTGGACGTAAACAGTTAAAAAATGGGCAATATATCAGAAAGTGGCGCACTTTCAATGATTGAGAGTAGTAGGTACAGAGTGGGACAGGATCGTCACTTAATAAATGGCGGTGACTAAAACGACAGTGTCCTGTAGGCAGCCGGGCTAAAATGACCTCCTCGTGACGTGATGGCCGTGAGGAAGTCGATCACGCTATTGGAAGAGGTTTATTGTCCCGGAGTTTGTTACCCTGCAGATAAGACAATTGTACACTCCAAAGTGACACTGAATTCCGACAGACAGCGATACAAAGATCATCTGATGGAACAGAATGACTAGCAGACCGAGAAAGGAGATGCGCAGCCTTTGCAGTAGGATCAGCAGCGTCGTTTCCTAGCATGCCGACATGATCAGGAACCCGCAGGAACACCACGTTGGCTGCCCCCACAGTAAGCAACCGGAGGCAGCCTTGGACCCGTTGTACTAAAGGGTGGACAGATTACAGCGCTCGAAGGCTCTGATGAGCACAGAGAGAATCTGAGTAGATAACAAAATTTGGAAATCCGTGTCGCGGGGTGTACTGGGTGACCTGATGAAGATCGTGGGCGTCCGCGGTAAAAATCGAGCATTGGTCAAGAAATCGATACTGAAAAGGATCATCAGAAAGGCACACCCAACATCACGGTCGATCTTGGAACCTTCGGTGTAGAAGAAGACAGTGTCCCCAAGTTGCGTGTGAAGTGTGAGAAGCTCGCTGCAGTACACCAGAGAGCGAGTAGTGTCCTTAGAAGCGAATGGAGTTTTTTATATATTTTTATTTATTGCCAAATTATAGATCTGTTACCTGATATTTAAAACAGGTCGTACATCTAACAATTTTCGTTTTTCAGCTTTCTACAGTTTTCTTATTTTTTGTTTATGTACAACATTTACAAAGAACGATACTTTTCAAAATAATGATAATTTAAGGTTGAAATATAAATAAAACGTTGTTGTTTTTTTAAGAAGAATATCAAAAATGATAGGATAGAGGAGAGATTTGTTAGTACCATCACCGAATGTGACTGACGGTGAATACCTCGGAATGGTTTCTTCGAGCCGTTGACCGCCAGTCGCACACACACAGAAACACACGCACACACACACACACACACACGCACACACACACACACACACACACACATACAAATGGTTATTAGTAGAGAACTAATATTGCTTATCCTATTTATTACTAATCCTTTGTATTAACTGCGTTAGGTGCCCATCCATGTACAGCATTTAGTGATTTCTTGGGTAGACCGCCAGCACCTGAAGCTTATTTACTTTCACATCTGAGCCTCTTCCTTCTGTACCTCCTCATTGTCACTATTTTCGCTGTCACTGTGGGTATCGCTGTCCAACCTCTGGAGATTGTTGTTTCGTTGCACATAGGTATGTCTGTTATGTCGTGTCCGCATGAAGTCTTTATGTCTTGTTTTTGAAATACTGTTTGACTGTGCGTTTAATTGTGCCCATTGTTCTTCGTCTCTTATTGCTCTCTATATATCTATGTCTTTATCTGTGTAGTCTAAGTGTAGTGTATGTCTGTTGTTCGAGTATTGCCTGCAGAAACAGACAGTGTGTTCTGGGGAACCATCTTCCCCCCTTGTGCATGTAGGTGTCTGCCTCAGACTCACGCGGTTTAAGTGCGTGGGATAAGGTCCGTGTCCGGTTAAGAAATGTACCATACCGCGGCTGGGATCGATATGTCTCATTCTCAACCGCTCCCTTATGTCAGGGAGGAAGTAGTGCAGTCTACGTCCCTTATCACTTACATCCCTCTCACCTCGCCATGTATCCAAACGCCAACTTTTAACGTGACGTATCGTCTCTATCGGCACACCGGTTATTGTGTGTACCTCATCTGGTCTCCCCACCTTTAACCAGTACCTTGCAGCTCTGTATTTGTTCGTGATATCTGTGGGGCATATTCCGAGCCGAGCACCACACACAGGGCATCCGCTGAGGTGGGACCGAAGGCTCCAGATAGCCTAAGTAGGACACTTCTCTGCCCTCGACTGACGGATGCTTTGTTGGTGACCACGTTCAGTCTATGTGCCCACGTACTAGCTGCGAAGCTGACTGCTGATTCGAGGAGCGCACGGTGGTATGTCCGTATGACTAGTAGAGGTAGTCTGTACTGTTTTGAATTTAGCTTCACCAGTTTGTGTAGTATATTTCTGCTTTGTCTGTTGTTAACCTTATGTGTTCGTGTAAATTCAATTTTTCATCTATGTGTACCCCAAGATAGCGCGTAACGTGTGCTCGTTTGATGTTTGTGTCCCAATTTTAACCGAAGAATTCCTTTGGAGTGATCCTTTCAGTGAAGTGTATGTTGTTTTGTTTTAGGCTATCCTGAGCTCGTTGTTGTGACACCACTGAGTAATCGCTTGTAGTATTCCACTTGCTTTCTCTTCTAACTGGGCTTTGTTGTTTGCAGTGAGTACTACTAACAAGTCATCAGCGTAGCTACAATTCCGTATTACCTGTCATCTCCATCCAGAAGTCGTAGGAGGGGTTAGACTGTTATGTCCCAGAAGATTGGGTCGTAGATCGACCCTTGAGGACAACGTTTGGTAATTCTTTTAATTACATTCCGGCTGCCAAGTGAATGGAGTCGGAAATGTACACGAACCTCGGTACGGAGCTAGGGCGGTGAAGAGCTCGCACCCATGGGGAACGTGGTGGGAGCATAAAGCAAAGCCATCGAAGCAACAAACGAAAGCGAACACCGGGAGACAGCACACAAAACGGGCGTAGCCCATTCTGGTGGGAATCGTGAAGAAAGGTAGCATAGGATGGGCGACCGGGCATAGAAGACAGACCACTCGTGTAACGAGTGAGGAGAACATCCCGCTGGTAGAACAACGGTAAGCCTGCAACCTCAGCATAAAGACTGTCAACGGGACTAGTATAGAATGCACGAGTGGCTAAACATATCCGTAAATTGTGGATAGTGTTGACGACGTAAGATGGACGTGCGGATAAATATACGATACATCCATTATCCAGTTTAGAAGGGACAAAGGACCGGTAGAAACGGAGGGGATGGTCGGATGTACTCCCCACAACGTGCTGCTTAAAACACGTAGAACACTGATGGAGTGATTACACCTAGCTGCCGGGCAAGAGACGTGGAGAAACCAACAGTTTCCTATCACACGTGAGTCCCTAAAATTTGTTTGTGTCAACCTACGGAGGAAGGAATGTGCCGGGACACAGCGACGGGGAAAGAAACTCCCGGCGCCACCAGGAGTTCATACAGAAAGTCTTGTCAGCAGAAAAGCGGGAGCCATTGTCGATGCAGCACGAGTGAAGATGATCAAGACAACTCTGAAGACGCCGATGATGTAGAAAGGTGCGTTGGGACCTGCAATAGATTGACAAATTTCGCCAACGAGAAGAGAGTCTGAGATACTTGGCGGGAGACAATCGACAAAGGGGTTGATGGCTACGGCAAATAAGATGACGGTGATCACAGAACCCTGAGGTACCTTTTTCTCTTGATTGAAAGTGTCCGACAGAGCCGACTCCACACGTACCTTAAAAACAAGATCTTTTAAAGATTCCCAGATAAAAAGGGGCAGTCGACCCCGGAAATCCCCACTCGTACGTAATATGAAGTATACCCGTGCTCCCGCAGGGGTCACACCCTTTCTCCAAATCAAAAAATACGACCACAGTTTAGCACTTCCTAAAAAAATGTTCGTAATATGAGCCGGCAATGTGACGAGATGATCAACTGCAGAGCAGCACCTCCGAAATCCACATTGCGAGTCAGTGAGGAGATTCCGAGACCACAGCCACCAAACTAGCTGGCCACTCTTCACCTTGCAGACGCTAAAGTGAGGGAAACTAGGTGGCAGCTGGAAGGAAGGTGTTTGTCCTTACCAGGCTTAGGTGGGGGAATGATAATGGCCTCAAGCCAACGACTGGGAAATGTGCCATTGTCCAAATGCCGTTATATGTATGGAGGAGAAAGAATAGGCCCTCAAGAGATGGATGGGACAACATCAGAATGTGAACGCCGTCCGGCCCTAAAGTGGATGACCAGGACAAACAGGGTGCATGTTTAAGCTCCCTCATAGTAAAATCAGTATTCTAATATTCACGAGTCTGGGAGGAGAAAGATATCGTTCCTCCATCCACAGCCCGTTTCAGAGGGAGGAAGGCAGGATGGTAGTGAGAGGAATTCGAAATATCTGCAAAATATTAGCCCAAGGTGTTGGAGGTATCAAGAGTGTCTACAGTGGCATTGTTCAGCTTGGTCAGACCAGGAACTAGAGAATGAACTGCGGTTCCTGAAAGCCAATGGAGATCGCGAGGAAAGGAAGAGGGAGTAAAACTATTAAAAGAGGTCTGAAAAGAAATGCAACTAGCTTTTTTGCTATCCCGAAAAATGCAGTGAGACTGCGCACGTAGCTGTTTATAACAGACACAGTTCACCATCATGGGATGGCGGTTAAAAACGCGGAGAGCTTGTCTCCGCTTGCGGATTGCGTCGCGGCTTGCCTCAGTCCAAGAGGGGCGAAGGCACGTCGCGGCGAGGAAGAGGTGCGAGGTATGGAACATTCAGCTTCAGTAACAAATACGTTTGGAAGATATTGTACCTAGTAATCAATGCAGAGGAAAAGGTGTTCATCGAAAGTGGCCAGTGAGGAGTACAGTTGCCAGTCAGCTTTGGAAAGCTCCCAGTTGGTTGGAGAGACAGATGGGATAGGTGTTAGCAAACGAGTGACACAGCGGAAATGGCCACTCACGTGTGTGTTGGAGAGAAAGGACCATTCTAGATGACGAGAAAGCTGAGCAGTACAGATCAAAAGGTGCAAGCGCGAAAAGGATTGCGTGGAATGGGAAAGAAATGTGGATGTACCCGTATTCAAACAGAGCTGGTTCATGACATATACTAGGATAGGGGTGTGGAGAGCCCCAAAAGGGGATGGTGGGTACTGAAGTTGCCGAGCGGCGAAAAGTTAGGAGGAAGTTCAGCAATAAGTTGCAAAATGTCCTCCCTGGTGACAACAGAAGATGGGGGTGAGTAGACATAGAGAGTAGGTGAAACTGAGAAGGGAAAGACGAACAGAAATAGCTTGTATACGTCTTCTTGAATGAGCAACATGACTCCTTCATGAGCCAGAGTTCCTACCTCAGGGAGAAGGTCAAAACGGACTGAAGAGGAGTGTAGAAGGTGAAAGTGATTGCGATGGTGTAATTTTGTTTTCTGGAGACAGAAATCAACTGTACAGGGCGATCGCAACAGTAGTAGTATTTCTATTGGATTTGATGCCACAAATGTTCCATTGGAGAGTAACCATAACTGATAGTAGACAGACGAGAGTCAAATGAGGGGCAGTCAATGTAGTGGATGTTGAGTGCCATAATTCGAACATGCACAGCGATCAGGTTCAGAGGCTGGAGGATCATGATCCATCAGTTCGACAGAGGAGTCGGTATTCGCCTTGGTTGGCCAGCGGACTGGTTGTCGGAGTGTGTCCCAGTGAAACGGTGGTCGGCCGAGTGAGGGCATTGTGTGGTAACACACTGAAGAAGAACGCCGAGGTGGGGAAAGGGAAAGTAGTTTGCCTCTGTTTGACTGCTTAGAGCCTTGGCGTTTATCAGTTACATACCCAGACGTTGGATGGCTACAAGAGCGCAGAAAGTCATCGCAGTACTAATTTTTGCTTTTCTGCGCTTCTATTTGCGAGGCACGCGATGTCGCTGGCGCAGGCTAAGGTCTGTTGGTATGATGCGCATCCGTATTAGGTGAAGATTAGAGTGTGCAATGGAGCTGTAGGATTTCACAATCGTGGCACTAAAGTGAAAGTTACAAGTCTGCGTAGCCGTGGTTTAGCGAGAACTGCACTGTAATTGCCAGAGGATGGTGTACAAGGTTTGCAGCTAGCCAAAATTTTCCGACCAATGCGAGTAGGAAGCTTTCTTTCATCTGGACCTCCTGAACGGTTTTCTCATTGAGGTAGATTGGACAGTTAAGGGAGGAAGACACTCAGTCTCACGAGCGCCCTGGCGCAGGTTACGAATTTGGCTGCATTTTCACAAGATTCACGAGTATATTTGTAGCGCTGACATTTGTAGCACCGCTTGGGATTTGTGATCTTACAGTAAAAGCTTCATAACCAGCCTTAATTTTTGATGGAAATACCACACGGTGAAGTGCGAGGAATAGAGTGCAGGTTGGCATTAATACATTCTCATCTCTTTTCTGCAGTCACTACTCAGTCAGTGAGATAGGCTGTTATTTTAGGGCCGGCCGCTGTGGACGAGCGGTTCTAGGCGCTTAGTCCGGAGCCGCGCGACTGCTACGGTCGCAGGCTCGAATCCTGCCTCGGGCATGGATGTGTGTGCTGTCTTAGGTTAGTTAGGTTTAAGTAGTTCTAAGATCTAGGGGACTGATGACCACGATGTTAAGTTCCACAGTGCTCAGAGCCATTTTTTTGTTATTGTAGGCCATCAAGCACGCGACTGTATGTTACACCACAGGAGGAATTGAGAGAGCGGTGGGCCTCTACTTTAACAGGGTAGTTGTTTTGCATTAAGCAGTTTCTCTGATTAAAAAGCACCATCCGTCTCCAAGCAAGGTCCCATTACGCAACCGAGAGCAGGACTTCGCGGAACCAGTAATGGCGTCTACACCCTTCTGAATAACAAATGAATTAACTATCGTGGAACTGTGACCATCTTCCATGCGTGAAAACCACGGGGTATCTGGGTGCAGCCGGTAGAGGGGTCGATTATTTTATATCAAACGATTTACGTTTCTGAGAGGAGAAATTCATGACGGAGAAATCCTCCTTGATTGCCAGCGTCTCTGGTGGAGCGTTCCTCCCTCCTTGGGGTCCCCTTATGGGAGCACACCTACCTTAGGTGATTGTCCACCCTCGGGTCACACCTCCCGGACTCTAGATAGAGAGACCAACTGGTATAGAAGAAGGTAGCAGCTCAGGCAGTCACCCTCCCTGGACCTGCCCTCTGCTACGGGGTACTTCTTCTCGACCGGGCGATGGGAAATACGCGTTACCCAGTCACCCTTTACGCTTCAAACGCGTGGACCAGCCTTCAGGAAGGCACAAGGAATAAGAAAAAGGAAAGGAAAAAGAGAGACCTCAAACTTCGAAGTGGGAAGAAAGATGGGTGGACTGGACGAATCCATATGCCTAGCTGTGGTTTCCCGAAGAAATTCGATCATCAAGGGACGGGAATAGAGTAGCAGGAGGACAGACATGCAGCACGGAAAGGGAAGTCACGTTGCAAAGGTTGGGGCCCCGTAATAGCAGCTAAGCCCGTCCTCACTAAAGTGTGGTGAGCCCCCTGGGGAGTACATGCTTTAGCATTGCCGCCATTTGAGACTGAAGCATATCCTGTACATTCTCGATTGGAGATGTCCAGAGCAATTGAGTTTCACTGGCGGTGTGTGGGTGAACATTATCTTGTGGGAACAACACCTCAACTTCCTGTTGTAAGAATAGCAAAATACCGGGCCCCACAACATTCTGCAACTGCGAAACTCTGGTTAGCGCCCTCTCCAAAAACACCAAAGGTGGATGAGAATTGTAGCTTATCGCACCCCAAACCATAAGGCGTGGGGTGGGATCAGGGTGTTTTGAACGAATGCATTCGCAACTGCTAAGTATCTGTGGGAACTGGATTACCTCCTCATCTCTTCCAGCCTCATCTCTACGCATCCCTCCCTCCCCCCTCCGAGATTTGCTTATAGTTCTTCGCAAACGAAACGTTGATTGAGAATTGGAGTCCCTTAAAGCCAGCGGGTAAGTCAGTTGTTATCGTTGGTATACGGTGGTGTGAGAGACACCTCTCTAGCTGCTGGATATGAGAAAATAGTTGTTTCTCTTACAGTATTTCGCACAGTATTAATCTGCGAGTAGGTATAACAACTCAGATTCCGTAGTTGTATTCCAGTTGTGAGCATCAACCTGTCTGTACATATTAGAAACATATGCAACGTATATCCGTCTGAATGTTTAATGGAGTATTGTGTTAAGGACATCGGTCAAGAACATTTCGAGGATTTTGGGAACAACACCGAACAAACCGTTGTCATTGTACAGTAGAATAGATCATTATTATAATTAGTGACAGTGCTCTGACACAAAGCATTGGCAGTCTGAATTCTTCGAATTTCGCTATTTCAGAATCATGAAGTCCAGCGATCAAGTGATTTACAAACAGTAAGTGTAGTTCACGCATTGGTTGGATGCAGATGGGTGTGCGGGTATGGGCAGAGTAGTTGGTGCTTGGGAGAGGAGTACCGCTGAGAAAGCGTGATTCGTAACAAGTGTCTGCCCTCAGTATAAATATTAGCTTTCTAGTCATTGAAGGAGCTGTAAGTAGCACTCGCGATCTACTGAGAATTCCTTTATCACTCTGTAAAAACTGGTTGCCAGGGGATTTTAACTGTTTAGACTATGTCCAGCTCCTGTAAACAGATGTGCTCGTGCGTACTGTGTTTATGGGACGTAACAACGATCTGTGCGCGAGGTATATATATGTACAAGTCTTTTTGCACAAGGTGTTTTAAGTTTTTAAATATTATGACAAATCTTTTATAAAGAGCTTATTTTTATCTACATGGCAGCTTTGCGTGAGGTCCAACGTAAACTAGTTTTTCCGTTTTACAGCTCCTTTTTCTGTTGTTTCTTCCAAATACAACAACAATGTCAGCAAGAACATTTCTCTCGTCATTTTTATTTCAGTTTTTTCTTGCTCCCAACAATTACTGTAACGTACGGGTAAACAAAAAAGGACATTGACCACACACTTGCTTTCCGCTTATAAACCAAACCCTAACATTTCTAGATATTCTTTTCCTGTTATCGCCACCAGGTGTTTGTAAATACAAGAAGGCTTTTCCGACTGTCTGTCTCCCTTTCTTTTAAGAAAGGCTGTGGGGTGAGGGAACTTTCCTTGCTCTCCAGTGGCTGTTACCTGAAAAATGGATTTATAATTTTTGTTCATTCACTACGGCAGCGTTTATTATGATTCGTCACTAGAATAAACAGTGAAGGATATAACCTTCCTTTTTTATGTAGAAACGCGTCGCTCCAGTCAAGTACCCTATCCAGTCGAATTAATATGACTGCTGTAAAAAGTCTGAATACTCTCCTTTTGCAGCGTGGACCCCTGCGAGACGTGCAGAAAGATTGTCAGAGATGTTCTGCAAGGTACCGACAGGGATGTCGTGCCGTGCCGACTCCACTGCACATTGCAGTGGCCAACTGCATCAGGTTACTCGGCTAAAGAACCATGGAGCGTACAGACCGATCAAAGTAGTACCACATTTTCACGATTTGCTTCAAATCTGGTGAGCTTAGTGGCCAGCAGAGTACGGTAAACTCATACTGGTGCTCCTCGAACCGCGCACGTACACTGCGAGCTGTGTGACACGTTGCATTGTTCTGCTGGTAGACGGCGCCGTGCCGAGGAAGAACAACTTGCATGTAGCTTTGGACATGGCCCCAAGGACAGGAGCAGGATAGATGCCTACTTGTGTTGCTCCATTGTACCTTGAGAATGATGAAATTGTGGTGTCACCACCAGACACCACACTAACTAGGTGGTAACCTTTAAATCGGCCGCGGTCCGTTAGTATACGTCGGACCCGCGTGTCGCCATTATCAGTGATTGCAGACCAAGCGCCGCCACACGGCAGGTCTAGAGAGACTTCCTAGCACTCGCCCCAGTTATACAGCCGACTTTTCTAGCGATGGTTCACTGACTTCTACACCCTCATTTGCCGAGACGATAGCTAGCATAGCCTTCAGCTACGTTATTTGCTACGACCTAGAAAGGCGCCGGTATCAGTTTCTATTGATATTGTCAATCATGTACCGTCTAGAGCGACGTTCTCCATTAATGGATTAAAGTTAAGTATTCCACCAGCTACGCCCGTTTTTCTCAATTCTAATTCCCTTGTCATGTTCCAGACCTCACGCCAGCCTGCGTGAGCTAAAACGCGTGCATTTCGGCCTCCTTTACTAACACGGTTTATTGTAATAAAAAAGGACATGTTCAGAGTGTTTGCCAGAAAAAGCTCAGATCGGAAGCTCAAAACCGTTCCAGGCCCTTTGCTTCGCGCCGGAATCGGAATCGAACCAAGGATACTCAGGCTCGCGAAACTTCACCCATGGAAATCCATGTAGTTCATTTCACTCCGCCTAGTGCCACTCTCTCTAACAGTGACTGTGTTCGTCCCAAAAATAGAGTGCGACGACATAGCCGGGCCGGCCGCGGTGGTCTCACGGTTTTAGGCGCGCAGTCCGGAACCGTGCGACTGCTACGGTCGCGGGTTCGAATCCTGCCTCGGGCATGAATGTGTGTGATGTCCTTAGGTTAGTTAGGTTTAAGTAGTTCTAAGTTCTAGGGGACTAATGACCACAGCAGTTGAGTCCCATAGTGCTCAGAGCCATTTTTTTGACATAGCCGGAACTCCGGTCAAGTCGCAAGTGATTATGTACCAGTATCAGTTCACGTTGCACGAGACAGTCGCTCTTGTCGTCAGCAGGACAATAAACTTTTTGTGGACCTGGACATTCACGGCAAAGTTATAGCATACCAGCTCGATAAGGACAAACAAAACTTGTGTCATTTTATGCCCTTCGTTCTTCTTCTGCAGTGAACTTGTTTGGTTTCGATTTATTTCAGTTGTTTAACTTGTCTATAGTAAATCAGGTCCTATCAGTGAACCAGACTGTGCCTTCAGACAGTGTTTCTCGTCTATGTGAAGAATATGCAGACATTTCTGCACCGGGCCTCGGTTGCGCTAAGAACTAAAAAGCACATTTGGAACTGAAAGTATATGCGCAACCGAAATTTTTCAGAGCGCCTCTCTGGGCATCACCCTTTCGAAAAGTTGAGACTTTGTGTGGACTTCAAGGCAACAGTGATAGCAACGTTTCCTTTACCCCGCCCGGAAGATCTTCATGACAAACTGTGCCCGGGTAAATATTTTTCGAAGTTGGACCTAGCAGATGCGTACTTGCAAATACCGGTGGACGAAGAATCCCAGCGCGTTTAGGTGGTTAACACGCATCTTGGTTTGTATCGATTCAAACGACTGCCATTTGGGTGTGCATCCGCCCCTACATTGTTTCAGCAATATCTATAAACTGTTTGTGCGTCGGTCCCTACTGCATCTAATTATCTGGACGATATTGTGATCTCTGGAAAGACGGAAGAAGAACATTCGGCCAATCTCAGAACATTATTTCAGGTCTTGCGACAAAATGGTCTTCGCTTCCGGAAGGACAAATGTGTGCTTTTTGCTCGGCATTTGCCATACCTGGGACATGTACTCAATGCCCAAGGCATACATCCCAGTCCAACGCACCTCCGTACCATACAAGACTTGCCTTCGACGTAGAATTTGAAGCAGCTACAGAGTGTGCTGGGAAAAATAAATTATTAACATCGCTATGTGCCGCATGCCTCTTCCCTTTCAGCTCCGCTTCATCGCTTACGCCGAAAGGGTGTTCCGTTCGTCTGGACGACGGAATGCGAACGCGCCTTTCGCCAGTTGAAATCGGCGTTGCTTTCCAATACTTGCCTTACGCCATTCGATCCCCAGAAGCCCCTCTTGTTGATGGTGGATGCATCGGATTTTGGGATCGGTGCTGTGCTTGCGCACAAAGATGGATCGCACGATCGCCCTATTGCCTTTGCCTCCAAATTGCTCTCGTTTGCTCAAAGCAATTATTCACAGATCGACAAAGAAGCATTGGCTCTCGTATTCGGTGTAACAAAGTTTCATGATTTCTTGTATGGTCGTCACTTTACCATAATCACAGACCACAAACCTTTGACATCGCTTTTTCATCCGACCAAGCCTGTACCCCCACGTACAGTGCAGAAATTCATTAGCTGGTCTATTTTCCTCTCGCAGTACCGCTACGATATCTTGTATTGGTTCACTGCTAAGCATGGAAGCGCCAATGCGTTGTCCCGCTTGCCTGTTGCTGAGGATAGGGCATTCGATTCCTCCGAACTTGCTTGTATGTTCATTGATGCGGAAACCGATGACGTGGTCGAATCGTTTCCGATTGATTTTCGTCGTGTAGCTACAGCCACAGCTGCCGACCCTGTCCTTGCTCCCGTTCTGCGTTTTGTTGCTACGCAATGGCCCTTATCGAAGTCACGGATCGGTGACCCGTTGGTTCGCCGATTTTTTGCTCACAAGGGGAGACTGTTTGTACGACGTGGTGTTTTGCTGTTGCGTTCTGATAATGATCAGTCCCGGGTCGTGGTACCACGTTCGTTACAGTCCTCTGTTTTACAGCTTCTCCACAAAGGGGATTGGGGTATAGTGAGAACGAAACAACTTGCTCGTCAGCACTGTACTTTGTTCGGAATCGATGCCGCGATTACGAATATGTGCTCTTCTTGCATGGTGTGTGCCTAACAACAGTCAAACGGTGCCTCTGAACGATTGGTCCGGAATTTCAAGATGTTGAAGTTGAAAGAGTCGCATTCTCGGGAGGACGCGTTATTGTTCTTTTTGTCCTCGTATCGCTCTCAGGCCCGAGATGGTCGCTCGCCGGCTGAGTTGCTCCACGGTTGTCCTCATCGAACCTTGATGTCTTTGCTCCATCCGCCGCACCAGGTTCCTGTGCAGCGGCAGACACCTGCTTTTGCTCCAGACGACGTTGTCTACGATCGCCACTACCGAGGTTCACGGCATTGGCTCGAAGGGCGCATTCTTCGCTGCCTCGGACGAGTTATGTTTTGGGGGCCTCTGATGAGGTCCGCCGTTATCTCAACCAGCTGCGCCTCTGACGTCGAACGTGATCTGCCGCTCCCCGTCTCAACAACGGTGCCGTCCGGTCAGCGCCCTGGGGACCCATCCACTGGCTCGCCTCAGCCCCAGGTGTTACCGACGCTGCCTTCCATTTTGCCCCATGGCGACGCACCGCCGCCGCCGCCGCCGCCGCCGCCGCCGCCACCGTCGCCGCCGCCGCCGCGTCCTGTTCTCCCACCGGCAACGCCCGCAGTGGACGCGTCGATGCAACCGCCCGCTCCGGTCCACATGTCGTTTTCGCCCGTCGGGTGCCCCGGCCCGATGGAGGTCGGCCCTTTGGCCCCTCCTGTCCCTCTAAGGGCGCATACACCGCATGTTGTCGTGCACCCTAGAGCAGGTTTTCAGGCATTTCCTAGCTCCCCGCGGTCCGAATGGCAGGGCGCGGGTGGCACAGCCTCGCCTGCTTTTAGGCTCCCCACCTCGTCGCATACGTCAACATGCGGTCCTCCCAACGGCGGGCGGAAGCCTTATTCCACAACCGTACGCCGATTTGCGGGGCAGGAATGTGGTGTCACCGCCAGACACCACACTTGCTAGGTGGTAGCCTTTAAATCGGCCGCGGTCCGTTAGTATACGTCGGACCCACGTGTCGCCAATATCTGTAATTGCAGACCGAGCGCCGCCACACGGCAGGTCTAGAGAGACTTCCTAGCACTCGCCCCAATTGTACAGCCGACTTTGCTAGCGATGGTTCACTGACTTCTACGCTCTCATTTGACGAGACGATAGTTAGCATAGCCTTCAGCTACGTTATTTGCTACGACCTAGCAAGGCGCCGGTATCAGTTTCTATTGATATTGTCAATCATGTACCGTCTAGAGCGACGTTCTCCATTAATGGATTAAAGTTAAGTATTCCACCAGCTACGCCCGTTTTTCTCAATTCTAATTCCCTTGTCATGTTCCAGACCTCACGCCAGCCTGCGTGAGCTAAAACGAGTGCATTTCGGCCTCCTTTACTAACACGGTTGGCTCTCCTGCCAACCACAACAGAAATCATCCGTAGAATGTCCTAAAACATTTCCCAGACCATAGCACTCCCTCTACGGGCTTCGACCCTTCCGACAATTGTTGCAACGTGTTTGCTTACAGGTGTGTCATGCCGTATACATGAACAGCCATCTGTCTGATGGAGCATAAAACGTGATTCATCTGAAAAAGTCACCTGTCAGCGCTCAGTGGACGTCCAGTTGCACTAATAGCGTGCAAATTCCAGCCTCCGTCGCCGATGAACAGTAGGTCACCGAGTATCAGGTGCCTGCAGCAGACGCACATACGCAGCAACGATCGCCTATCGGTCATTGAGGACACACCGTTGGTAGCCCCTTGGTTCATTTGGGCGGTCAGCGGCTCTACAGCTACACGTCGGTTCGCCCGGACACATCTCCGCAGCCGTCGTTCGCTGGTGTCGTCTATGACCCGTGGTGTGTCACAGTTTTCTTGGTTCAGGTTTTGGATAGAGCCAGTTTTCCACGAACGATATACTATAACTACGGCCGTACGCGATATGATTCAAAACCTAGCCGCCTTGGAAATGTTTCCACACTTGGTCTGAAAGCGAATGATCATGTCCTTTTGGAGGTCCGACAAATCGCTCTCTTTCCGCATTAGGACGAGTGTACTGAAACTTCTGGGCAGATTAAAACTCTGTTCCGGACCGAGACTTGAACTCGGGACCTTTGCCTTTCTCGGACAAGCAGTGTACCGACTAAGCGACCCAAGCACGACCCACGACCCCTGCTCAGAGCTTTTATTCCGCCAGTAGATCTCCTACCTATCAAACTTCACAGAAGCTTTCCTGCGCGGGAGAGCTTCTGAGAAGTTTGGAAGGTAGGAGACGAGGTATTGGTAGAATTAAAGGAGTGTAGACGGGTCGTGAGTCGTGAATCTCGACTCCGACTGCTTGGACACTGAGGTGGCTTGTAATAATACAGTAAATTAGAACACTCTAAATAAGTAACATTTTATTGAAACTTCCTGGCAGATTAAAACTGTGTGCCGGACCGAGGTTCGAACTCGGGACCTTTGTCTTTCGGGGGCATGTGCTCTACTAACTGAGCTAACCAAGCACAACTCACGCTCCGTCCTCACAACTTTACTTCTGCGAGTACCTCGTCTCCTACTTTACAAACTTTACAGAAGCTCTTGCCCAAGAAAGGCAAAGGTCCCGAGTTCGAGTCTAGGTCCGGCACACAGTTTGAATCTGCCAGGAAATTTCATATCAGCGCACACTTCACTGCAGAGTGAAAATCTCACTCTGGAATATTTTATTAATTACAACAAAACTTATCACTGCTCGCCAGGCTCGGCTGTAGCTATCAAAATGCACACGTAGGCTTCGGTTCACTGTAAATGAATCACATTATTGAGTAGCGAAATGTTCAGAACGGCCGTACTGAGGATTCAATACAACCACGAGACAACACAATTTCGTAGACACTTGTTGATAGCGTTGTGATAGTGCTGGCGCGTAGACCCGTTTCTCAGGAGGCAGACGTCTGTTCACTCCCCGACGGTTGACGCGGCCTGTGTCACGAGTAGGCAGCACAGCGACGTTACTCCAACTGGAGCCTCCTGGAAGTGGTCAGGATCCGACGCCGAACACAACTGCCCTCCTGGTCTCTGGCGAAGCTGTTTCACGGCAGAGTTGGGTTGTTTTTGGGGGAAGAGACCAAACTGCGAGGTCATCGGTCTCATCGGTTTTTAGGGAAGGACGGGGAAGGAAGTCGGCCGTGCCCTCTCAAAGGAACCATCCCGGCATTTGCCTGGTGCGATTTAGGGAAATAACGGAAAACCTAAATCAGGATGGCCGGACGCGCGATTGAACCGTCGTCCTCCCGAATGCGAGTCCAGTGTGCTAACCACAGCGCCACATCGCTCGGTTTGACGGCAGAGGCGTGGCTCCTTCTTAGCGTCTCATTGGCGCCTCGCGATACCGTTTTGCTGTGCAGTATCTCTGCGGTGGTCGGTACTTCTTGATGAAGTTGAGTAAAAAGACTAACATGCACTGAAAAAGTGGAACCCGGTCTGACGATGGAAAAAGCGATCGTACTGGATTTCTGGGAATCACATGAAATCTTAACTATCTAGATTTTGGAAAATAACATAAAATAGTATCTGTGTCTTAAAACACAAAATTTTAGGAAACATTTCTCAATAGGGTGAACCACAAATTTATTTCTTTCTTACTTTCGATTACGCCATAGCTCACGCGGCAATCGCAGGGTCGGCGTGGTTACAACGGATTTGGCCGTGTTAGTTTTAGGGATGGCCGGATGCCCTTCCTGCCGCCACCCCTACCCCCTAGGATGGAATCAGTCTACTCCAACTGTCTGTGTCTACTGTAAACTGTGAAATAGTGCGGACGTGTTTCAAATGTCGGCGACGCGTGTAACTGAGGCGGAACGTGGGGACCAGCCCGGTATTTACCTAGCGGGATGCGGAAAACCGCCTACGAACCACATCCAGGCTGGCCGGCACGCCGGCCCTCGTCGTTAACCCGCCGGGCCGATTCGATCCTGGGCCGGCGCGCCTACCCGAGTCCAGGAAGCAGCGCGTTAGCGCGCTCGACTACCCTGGCGGGTCTATACGGTGAATCACAAATGATATAGGTTAATGTGGAAAGAGTACTCTTGCAAGTGCAAATATATGTCTGCTTGCATAACAAGCTTTCCGGCAGCAAGGAAGTACAAGCCATGCTTTGCAATTGGTTGTTACCAAATAAAGTGCATATGTGTCCGAAAAATCGATTTCGGGGCAGAATTTTCTTGAATGATGACGTTATTTTTTCAATGTAGAAGTATTACAGCTGGAAAAACCTTTCTTTGAACGAATAAAACAACTAAAATTCGCAACAATAAACGCTTTTAAGATACACTTAGGTTATCCAGTGAAATAGCGTTTTCATTTTTGACAGTATTGGTATTTAATATTCTAAGTACTTTGTGAACGAACTCTCCCAAGTCGAATGCTGTTGCTATTGATTCTGCTACACGACATTTCTGTAGCTTGGAAGGAGAATCAGCATTGGTCGTATTTTTTTCTTTTATTATCCGCAAAATCGATTTTCTGTCACTTAGTGACCATCCTCAGTGCCGTAGCATACAATTAAAATTGGTATGCACTGTTAGCAACAAGTTTAGAGCGATCACATAAAGAGTTTATTCGGATAATAAAACAAAAACAAAAAAATACGATCTGATTATCCTTCCAATTCTATCAACCATTTGGTCGTGGTGCACAGAACACTCCATGGAGTCGCCAAACAATAAAATTTCTGTAACTCCTGACACCAAAGAAAATTACTCGTTAACTGGTTGTTGTCAGTTAATAGTTAAGTATTCTTTTACTTTAACGGGACATAGTACCTTCTCAGGTAACGATTAGTTACAAAGAACTTACCAAGAATTTATTCTATTCGACTGATTACCATTCAGGTATCTGACATACCCACTTAAATCGTCGTGATTTACGATCGATGTTTCCATCCCACGAGATGAATATTGATCAGATTTTTTATTACACATAAAATTCGTAATATGCACTTGCTTTAAAGTAACTCAGGCGTCTGGAATACCAGTAAAACGTTCATTTCGTACTGAGAAGTAACGGTGTTTAAGTCTGGCAACAGGGCTTTACATAACAATAAATACAGCTAGTAGTTTCAACAGTTTTTCTCTGTATTGGAAGACGTCAGCGTCGTAAACGTTTACAGTAATATTCAACAAAGAGAGTTGTGGAAGGTAACATCTCATAGCCCTTGCTATGGAGTTGACATTTCATAAGGCGTCGCGCCTCCACTTCCGCGAGCTAAACGCTTGTCACGTGCCAGAGAAGTGACAGTTTTCATACTTTCTCTGTTAAAGTCACACGGAATACAAGATGCGGCACAGTTCCTTTCGTCGTAGCGAATGCCTTATACTGTTACCGCGCTGCAAGCAATATGTATGAATAAAAAGCCGAAACGGCTGCTTTGAAAGCGGTATAAGAGGATGCTTTGTTAATGTTGGTTATTCCGTTACCCTGTGTGTGAAAACTACGAAGCCCATGACGGTTGTAGACACGAATTGAGAGCTATTCGTTGTCGACGTATTGTCACTCTCACCCCTTGTTAACCTGACTATGAATCTAGAGGGTAAATGTTAATAGTGGTTGAGTACTTTAACACCTCAAAACTTCTATTGAATGGACCAACAAAAGTGTTCCAAATTCTTCGCGTGACGGTGGAGTAACAACATTAAGCTGTAAAGAAAGAGCTTCGTATGTCATTTAATCATCTGTTTCTTAACTGGTCGGTATCTTCTTTCCTCCTCTTATAGTATTAAAATTTTTGCATCTTTCAGTACCTGTTACACCAAACCATCTCGAAATATCTCTGTTGAATATTCTAGTTTCTTTGTCTCTACCATATTTTTCCTCTTCTGCTCGTTCTAGCGTCAAGATATCGATTCATTCACTACGCCGCAAGTGTTAGGCTCATATATCCTTTCCCATAGTAGGGATATTTTGAATGTGTAACGTATAATACCTGTTGATGGTACAAGACTGCCGGTCGTTGTGGCTGAGCGGTTCTAGGCGCTTCAGTTTGGAACCGCGCGACCGCTACCGTCGCAGGTTCGAATCCTGCCTCGGGCATGGGTGTGTGTGATGTCCTTTGGTTAGTTAGGTTTAAGTAGTTCTAAGTTCTAGGGGACTGATGACGTCAGATGCTAAGTCCCGTAGTGCTCAAAGCCATTCGAACCATTTTGGTACAAGACTATAAACGCGTCAGTTTCTTCCTCTCAGGGTGTCATTTATACACACCAACCGTATCCTTTCAGTCAGTTCATTATAAAGATTTCAGTATGTGACAGCAGCACATCCGTTGACGGTACAAAAATATTAACGCATCAGTTTCTTCCTCTCAGGGTTTCATTTATACACGCCAACCGTAGCTTCTCAGTCACTGCACTATATCGAATTCAATATGTGGCTGCACCACACCTATTGTACATATGATACGATTTTCTAATTGCTGTAATACAGTTGCGAAGCAGCTACTCCTACGATACTGCCGTGCTCTCAACGAAAATTAACCGATGAATTCATGACCCGCTAAATTCCCGAAAGAAGCCTCGAAGTGGAGGTGGCTATGTTTGTGTGTATTTCATAGAGTGCTGCAGTTACAGTGTGTAGCACTGTAGTCCACATTTTCGAGAGATTTATTTTGAATTTTAATAGAATGTCATTTAAATATTACTGATAAGCTGTATCTTGTAGCGACGAACTCATACGGAAGATCTAGAAGCTCAAGTGAATAGTGTCTGTAGTGGAAAGCAACAAGTTCACAAGTACTTCAAAAAGTATTTTTTATTTATCTTTCATATCTTCATAAGTGTCATGTTTTATGAGCACTTCGATGTAACGCTGACGCGGTCAAGTTACATTACGTAGCCTACATTTTAACCAATAACTTAATTAAACTACAGTGGTAATTTAAAGCATTAGCTGACAACTTTTCTTTTGTTCCTGTACAACGAACAATATTATAAAATCAAAAATTGTTTTTCATTTGCAATTAAATTACACATAGTCATTTTAAGGTTATATTATGTTTTGATAATTACGTGTTGTGTAGAAAGTTTAAGTAATTGCTGTATTTGAATTACCATACAGCGGGCCCGGGTTGGAGATTTTTCTCGGCCCGTTGATTGGGTGTTGTGTTATTCTAATCATCATTTCATCATCACCGGCACGGAAGTCGCCCATTGTGGCGTTACGTGAAATAAGACTTGCAACCAGGCTGCCGAATTTCACCGGATGGGGCCTCTAGGCCATCAATGCCATACTATCATTTCATTTTCCTTTAAGCCCTAATTTCTCGTATCTTATCTCCGTGTCCATTACGCAGAATGTGCGTTGGCGGCGGAATGATCGTTCTGCAGCGCTTCAGATGCAGGTTCTCTAATTTTCTGAATAGTATATATATGAAGATGGTATCTGTTCCTTCGGACATGCCCCTACCCTTCAGGGGCACTGTGAATATGTAGTGCAGGACAATAATCAAGAATAACAGGTAGCTCTATGGTTCTATATGCGTTCTCTTTCGCAGATGTGCCACACTTTCGTAAAATTCTCCAAATAAACCAAGTCGACCATTCGCCTTCGCTTCCACAATCCTCACACGCTCGTTGCATTTCGTGTCGCTTTGCAGCGATACGCCCTGATATTTAAACGACGTTACTGTGTCAAGCTGGACGCTATTAATGGTTTAAGCGAACATTACGGGCTTGTTTTTGCTGATTAACATACATTTTTCTACATTTAGAGCTAGGCCATTCTGCAGCTACTACAAGCAATGCCAGTTGTCACTTTATTAAGTCTTTGTCAAATTAATTTAATCACTCTGTCACTTAAGGCACTCAAATAATTTTGAGACTAGTTCTCATATTAAAATTATAATTTTTTGGTAACTATGAAGTAATAGATACTGTATGTGTGACACCCTGTTTCGACGTAAGAGACGGCCTGGTGACCCTAATCATATGAGATTAACTATATACATAAATAAATATTATGTTCCCATATGTCAAAATTGTACTTATTTGCTAGGAATTGGGATGTATTTAATAGTTATGTTTGCGAATTACTAACGTTACTAATTAATTATTAATTATTAATTAAACGTTGTCAATCAATTAACGACATCAATTAATGCAGAAGTGTATTAACATTTGCGATTCACTACATCAAGCTAAATCACAGTATAGTCCCGACAGTCAATGAACACTTGCCGCAATCATTGCATACGACAGTTTAGCGACCAGGAGTGAAACCCGCTGGGCAGAGCAGGTGATTAGGATTGTGGAAAGAGCCAAATATAGTGTTGGTCAGGTTCAGGCAAATTGTAATTTATTGTAATTTAAAATCACCTCTAAACGAAAACGGCACATAGCCGAACCTTTAGAATTCGGAGTTTCAAACGGCACTTATTCAACGGCTGAAGGCCTCCAAACAAGAAATCTTAAAGAAACAGTATAAATCTCAACTGGTCAAAACATGCAGCTGAAATTGCTGCCTCAGCCTCAGCGATACAGATGGCCGTATCTGTTGAGAGGACAGACAAACGTGCGGTTCCTGAAGAGCGGCAGCAGCCTTTTCAGTAGTTGCAGGGGCAACAGACTGGATGATTGATTGATCTGACCTTGTAATACTAACAAAAACGGCCTTGCTGTGCTGGTACTGCGAACGGCTGAAAGCAAGGGGTAACTACAGCCGTAATTTTTCCTGAGGGCATGCAGCTTTACTGTGTGGTTAAGTGATGATGGCGTCCTCACGGGCAAAATATTCCGGAGGTAAAATAGTCCCCCATTCGGATCTCCGGGAGGGGACTACTCAAGAGGATGTCGTTATCAGGAGAAAGAAAACTGGCGTTCTACGGATCGGAGCGTGGTATTTCAGATCCCTTAATCGGGCAGGTAGATTAGAAAATTTAAAAAGGGAAATGGATAGGTTAAAGTTAGATATAGTGGGAATTAGTGAAGTTCGGTGGCAGGAGGTACAAGACTTCTGATCAGGTGACTACATGGTTATAAACATAAAATCAAATAGGGGTAATGCCGGAGTAAGTTTCAAAATGAATAAAAAGTAGGAGTGCGGGTAAGATACTACAAACAGCATAGTAAACGCATTATTGTTGCCAAGATACACACGAAGCCCACGCCTACTACAGTAGTACAAGTTTATATGCCAAATAGCTCTGCAGATGATGAAGAAATTGATGAAATGTATGATGAGATAATTCAAATTATTCAGACAGTGAAGGGAGACGAAAATTTAATAGTTATGGGTGGCTGGAATTCGAGTGTAGGAAAAAGGAGAGAAGGAAAAATATTAGGTGAATATGGATTGGGGCTAAGGAATGAAAGAGGAAGCCGTCTTGTAGAATTTTGCACTGAGCACAACTTCATCATAGATAACACTTGGTTCAAGAATCATAAAAGAAAGCTGTATACATGGAAGAATCATGGAGATACTGACAGATTTCAGATAGATTATATAATGATAAGACAGATATTTAGGAACCAGGTTTTAAATTGTAAGACATTTCCAGGGGAAGATGTAAACTCTGACCACAATCTATTGGTTATGAACTTAGATTAAAAATGAAGAAACTGCAAAAATCTGCGAATTTAAGGAGATGGTACCTGGATAAACTGACTAAACCAGAGGTCGTATAGAGTTTCAGAGAGAGCATAAGGGAACAATTGAGAAGAATGGGGGAAAAAATACAGTAGAAGAAGGATGGGTAGCTTTGAGGGACGATGTAGTGAAGGCAGCAGAGGATAAAGTAGGTAAAAAGACGAGGGCTAGTAGAAATCCTTGGGTAACAGAAGAAATATTGAATTTAACTGATGAAAGGAGAAAATATAAAAAAGCACTAAATGAAGCAGGCAAAAAGGAATACAAACGTCTCAAAAATGAAATCGACAGGAAATGCAAAATGGCTAAGCAGAGATGGCTAGAGGACAAATATAAGGATGTAGACGCTTATCTCACTAGGGGTAAGACAGATACTGCCTAGAAGAAAATTAAAGAGACCTTTGGAGAAAAAAGAACCACTTGTATGAATATCAAGAGCTCAGATGGAAACAAAGTTCTAAGCAAAGAAAGGGAAGCAGAAAGATGGAAGGAGTATATAGAAGGTCTATACAAGGGCGATGTACCTGAGGACAATAGTATGGAAATGGAAGAGGATGTAGATGAAGATGAAATGGGAGATACGATACTAAGTGAAGAGTTTGACACAGCACTGAAAGAGTAGAAACCAGGCCCCGGGAGTAGACAACATTCCATTAAAACTACTGACAGCATGAGGGAGCCAGTCCTGAAAAAACTCTACCATCTGGTGAGCAAGATGTATGAGACAACCCAAATACCCTCAGACTTCAAGAATAATATAATAATTCCAATCCCAAAGAAAGCAGGTGTTGACAGATGTGAAAATTACCGAACTACCAGATTAATAAGACACAGCTGCAAAATACTAACGCGAATTCTTTACAGACGAATGGAAACATTAGTAGAAGCCGACCTCGGGGAAGATTAGTTTGAATTCGAAATATCGGAACACGTGAGGCAATACTGACCCTACGACTTAGAGAAAGCTTTTGACAATGTTGACTAGAATATTCCCTTTCAAATTCTGAAGGTGGCAGGGGTAAAATACAGGGAGCGAAAGGCTATTTACAATTTGTACAGACACCAGATGGCAGTTATAAGAGTCGAGGGACATGAAAGGGAAGCAGTGGTTGGGAAGGAAGTGAAACAGGGTTGTAGCCTCTCGCCAATGTTATTCAATCTCTATATTGAGCAGTCAGTGAAGGAAGCAAAAGAAAAATTTGGATTAGGTATTAAAACGCATGGAGAAGAAATAAAAACTTTGAGGTTCGCCGATGACATTGTAATTCTGTCAGAGGCAGCGAAGGACTTGGAAGAGCAGTTGGACGGAATTGATAGTGTCTTGAAAGGAGGATATAAGATGAACATCAACAAAAGCAAAACGAGGATAGTGGAGTGTAGTCGAATTAAGTCGGGTGATGCTGAGGGAATTAGATTAGGAAATGAGACACTTAAAGTAGTAAAAGAGTTTTGCTATTTGGGGAGCAAAATAACTGATGATGGTCAAAGTAGACTGCCAATAGCAAGGAAAGCGTTTCTGAAGAGGAGAAATTTGTTAACATCGAGTATAGATTTAAGTGCCAGGAAGTCGTTTTTGAAAGTATTTGTATGGAGTGTAGCCATGTATGGAAGTGAAACATGGACGATAAATAGTTTGGACAAGAAGAGAATAGAAGGTTTTAAAACGTGGTGTTACAGAAGAATGCTGAAGATTAGATGGGTAGATCATATTGAAACGTCCCCTTACAAAAATTATTCATGACTGTGCTTAAACTGACACACAATATTTTTTTAGCGCAACGCAATCTGACTTTAAAAAATCCCTACAAAAGAATGGCCCTGACTAACATTAACCTATACGTTTCACAAATCACTTACCTCACAAAAATCTTGGTTACTCTAACTACTGCAATACAGCGAGCGCCACTACTGCCAACTAAATAAAAGATTCAAACTGCTGAAGGCACTAACTACTGATAGGCATAGTTAGCAAATGGAAGATTTTGAAAGAGAACAAACAATGTATCTACCTTAATAGTAATAATATATATAGCAGTTCATGACATCCAGTCTTACAAATTTCAGAACTCCGCCATCTCTCTCCCCACGTCCACCACTGCTGGCGGCTCACCTCCAACTGCGCAACGCTACGCGCTGTTAACATCCAGCTGCCCAACACTACAATGGCGAGTATTACAACAATGCAAACTACCCACAGACTGCACACATCGCAGCCAGTGATTTTTCATACAGAGTGCTACGTGGCGTTACCAATAAAAAAACCTAAACAGTCTACTTACAATATAACTAATGAGGAGGTATTGAATAGAATTAGGGAGAAGAGGAGTTTGTGGCACAACTTGACCAGAAGAAGGGATTGGTTGGTAGGACATGTTCTGAGGCATCAAGGGATCACCAATTTAGTACTGGAGGGCAGCGTGGAGGGTAAAAATCGTAGAGGGAGACCAAGAGATGAATACACTAAGCAGATTGAGAAGGATGTAGGTTGCAGTAGGTACTGGGAGATGAAGAAGCTTGCACATGATAGAGTAGCATGGAGAGCTGCATCAAACCAGTCTCAGGACTGAAGACCACACAAAAACAACAACAACAACATATAGTGAGACTGAGAGCCTCAAGGCAATGGTGACTAGACAAACATAAACAAGATGCAATACAAACCTCTGAAGGCCCATAGTAGAAGATTCAAGATTTTAAAATAAATTGCCATGCCCAACCGATAAAATGACTTGCTTGTCACCAATCGGTACATGAGAACTCAAACACCGAAAGTTGCGAACGTGATTATCCACAATGAAATATGTATTAGCTGTGAAAACTACACACCATGCTGGACAGCGACAACAAGTGTGGAAAGGACGCTGCCTGAAATTACGTTAGTGGTCAGGGCAGGTAATCGGAACACTCTAATGGCCACAAGGCAGAAAATTCCGCTGGTGCACTTGAATTGTAGTAAACCAATATTGTTAATTGCACCGCATGACGGCTATATTTCAGCAATAGAAACACTCAGTGTTGCTCACAGAAAATCTCCCCAACAGCGAACGACCGAAACGAACCACACAACATGAATGGACGTGGCTTGGGTAGTTGAAACCACTACTCAACTTTGACGTCCTGAGTCGGTGAACCACGAAGCCCGTAGCAATCGGACAGCTCCACATACGCTCCGACACTACACAGAGACCGCCAGCGGACCAAGCCAGCTGCAGCGCGCGGAGGTAACTTCCCTGGTTCGCAGCGACCGACTGACTCCTCTCAGAATGTCGACAACATCTAAAATAGCCGTCAGTGGAAATAACGCCCACTACACACACAACCTGACAGACACTTGCACGAAGACCTGTACGACACCCAACAGTAACTAAACAAGCACAAAGACAAATCGTGAGTCGATACACACACACACAGCCGACTCATGAACGATCGGTGAGCCTAAACGTGTCGTCCGGTAGGACGACCGACCGACGATCCACCAAAACCGTGGCCTGGCTCAAGTGATGGATGCGTGGCGGCAATGATTGGGCGAGCCATGTCGACACAGACCTCACTGCTCCAACCCGACTGCACTAGTGCCACATTGCAACTCCCCTACTGGCAGGTCCGGACTGTACTCCAGACACGTTCCAACTGCCTGGCAGCCCCTAACTCGCGACAGACAACGGCCGGCAAGTAATAGCAGTCGAGCAAAGATACTACGAGAGGGGATATGTCGTTACGCACTGCTAACGCCGCTCACGGTCAGGCAAAAAAGCGACTCAGTGGCAGTAGTAATTTAGATTAATGTAGTGAGGTGGAAGTATGTGAAATACAGGGTGTAAAATACATGATGGGGGTAACACTAGGTCAAGGAGTAACAGATTATTAGGAAAAAAATTATCACATTACTCGTAAGTTCATTAGTGATGTTTTATCTACAAATACGTTTAATGTATCTGTGGTTTATATTACAGAAGCGAAGAATGCACTGCATTCTTGTTACTTCCTTTTGTTCTACTGTATGAGTCGAAATTAATGTAAGTTTTTTTTCCCTACAGATGTGCGCCACTTGTAGTATTTAGCAAACAAATAAACTACGCTGGTACCGTTTCAATTAACTAATGATATAACTGTTATTAGTTTATACAGGAGGTTAATCTCATTATCAGATGAAATGTTTTTGTTCTCCAGTAATCCACGAGAGACCCTTTCTCGGAACTACAAAGTGCATTCCTCACGGCTAAAAGTACTGAGCGTTATTGCAACTCTATTAGTAAATATGTTTCAGTTTAAGACGGACCTGATTTTGTTTGGTGACAGAGTCAATACCGGCGCCGACTTATAAAAAATATTGGGAGGACTATACTGGGCGTCTTGCCCAGGGACATTTTCTGAATTTAAGATGAAAAATAATGAGTTTTAAAGTTTTTTAATCATTTTGGAATGATTTGTTCAACATTAGAACCGGAAAACTTGACTCTCGATAACTCGACAAGCCTGACACATTTTTTGGCTTTGAAAAAGAAACAAAACATAAACACGCATAGTATTTTTCTAAAAACCTAACTTAATTTACAGTCATAATCATCCTTATAGATTATTACAGATCACTGAATATATAGCTCTGAAAAGAATGAAATTATATTTAAATAAATCCTAAACTATTACTAAAAGAATAGAACATAAAATATTGCTGTCGCACAGTAATAGCATTTTGCTTAATAAGTGAAATAGCTAATTTATGTTTACTTCGAATAAGTCTCAAGGTTCATTAAACAAAAACAATATCTCAGTTTTAGTTCTTTAATACAGTTAATAAAGTCAATACAGTATGCCTAATACTTTCAGTCAAGAAGTATGGAAAAAGCGGGTTTCAATTGGATCTTACACCCTAAAAATATTTAAGTATTTGAAAATAACTAATACAGCGTTATAATAAAAATATTTCGAAACTGAAAATGTAACTTTGTGTATGTATATAATTCCCTATTTCATGAAGATTTTGAATATTGCTCTAAATGCCATTAATAGGGCTAGAGCGTCTTTAGAAAGGTGAAATTTCGACCGTCTGACAGGATAACTGAGTATGAAGTATTTGATGACTGGTCGGATATCCAATTCATCCAAAAAATCTCGGTGGGCTTGAAGAACAGCCAAGTTTGTCAATCGTTTCCGTCCCATTGTTGATCGGAGATATCAATTCAGACGTCTAAGAGCGTTAAATGACAGTTCTGCCGTTGCTGTCATGATTGGAACTGCTTGTAGAAGCTTAATGCACTTCACTACTTCACATAACATTTCTCCAACAGAAGGCTCTTGTGCAATGTACTTTTTTATATCACGCTTTTTATTAGTGATGTCGGCTAACATATTCAAGTGTAAGTACAGTCTCTTAATGTTAAGGTTATTTTTGAAAAACTGAGTTGATTTTCCCAAATGTGATTCACCTCTGTTTAGTAAAAGTAAGCAGTCTTATTCAACTGCAATGATCTGTGTGAGTCCAGTTGAAGCAAACCGCTCAGCAATGCAAGATTGCACCGTCTCACAAACTTCAATGTACATAGCTTTGTAGTATTTCTTTGGGGGTTATGAAAGTGTGCGATGAGCTGGCTACGTTGTTTTCATACTTATTTAGTATGCTTCGATTCCGAGGAAGCGATGGATCATCAACTAGTGAAGGTTTTTCTTTTAAACACAATTCCCAAAAGTGTTCAAAACTGTCACGCCTTCCATTCAATGTACAAATCAAGCCTTCATATATTTTTTTCCAGATCATCAACACTTAAACTAGGGTATTGAATTTTTGCATTGACGTCCTCTACTGGGTTCATTGCATGGCAATAAAGACGTAAAAAGAAGTAAGTCTTGAATTCTAACATTGACTCAAGCTAGCCTGCACAGTTGTAACCTGCCTCTGTTTTGCTCTCTGCAGAAAATGTTTCAAAAAAGTCTAGAAGTTCTTCAAAGTTTTCAGTATTCTAAAGCTACTAGAACCTCGCCCGGTCCATCGAGTTGGGCAAAGGAGTCGTATAACAGCTTGGTCTTTGGCGCTCTCACAGCGTATGCTTCCGAAAAGTCCCATCCTTTTGTTGGATTCCCTTACGGTGTTTATTGTCCTTGGCTAAAGTCATAATATACTTAATAGACATAAGATGGCGGAGACTGTCTAAAACTGCCAAGTCTAAACTGTGAGCAACGCAGTGCACATAATTTGCTTTTGGTTGTCTATCCAGAACTAACTTTTTTAGTACTTTGAACTTACCTCTCATATTCGAGGCACCATAGCACTGTCCTCTTAAGTTATCCATTGACAAAACAAGACAAGAAAAACGTCTTTTAAAATACTAAACAGAGTTTGTGATTCAGTGTTGGGGGTCTCGTATAAGCAAATAAAGTCTTCGTTAATGATTAAGGAATCATCGACAGTACGAATACAAAACGACACTTGTCCGTGAATCGAGAATCACTTGTTATGTCAACCATAATCGAAAAATGTTCAGTCTCCTTGATTTAGCCAATACCTTTCTCAACACAGACATTCCTATTAGATCAATGATCTCGTTTTTAATATCGTGGAACGTCCACTTATACCCCGAACTCCCTAACTAATTAGGTATGTCACTCTTTCAGAGTTCCAACAATTGCAACAAATTTTAGTTTACATCTTCGTGCGTTCTAATTGCTAGTCCTTGTCGGCATAGAATTTACACGGTAGTAAAGCCTGTCTCAAGAGCTAAACGACCTTTCTTCATATCACTACCTAACTGTTCATTCAATTGGGAGGCCACACTCCGGTTAGTGATAGAATTTAGTTTCAGAACACATTCTATATGCGTAAACGTATTTTCATGAAGACGTATTTTTCCAAAGTCTGTTTTCAGTTAGAAGACCCTACGGAAGTAAATGCATCTTCTTTTTTTTGAAGAAAATTGTAACAGATGTTTAGCATCTTCCTCTTTGCAGGTTTTGCAAAAACCTTTTTCGGTAGATTCTTCATATTCTTGCCACGTATATTTGATCAACCAAGACTTCTGAAATGATCTCACCTTACCGGATTGTCCAGGTTTCGGCTGTGAACGGTTCTCGCCTGAAGACGACGAATTAACTGACGACACAGTAATCGTTGGAGGTGACTTGCAGTATCATCAACTTCCAAGTGCGCCTTTTTGGTAACAAATTTATCCATTGCAAACTGAATTCAGAATACACTAATAGATTAAAGTAAACGAATAAAATATAGTCATATTAAATAATCCACTAGACACTAAAGTCGGAACACTAAACACGTCTGCAGCATGCAGTGAACGAAACTATCCACACTGAATGAGTGCTACAGCAGGGTGGGCTTTACATAGCCTCGGCGACGTAATGTCTCGAAGCCTCAAGGCGACGCAAGGTGGAGGGTTCCAGGCGCTTCTGCTCCAGTCCTTTTGAAGACGCCGTAACGTTGTCCTGCCAGCGCCAGACTTTACCCGAAGTTTCGCGCACTCGGACAAATTCTAAGTGTGCCCGCAGCACAGTAACACTATCATAATTCACACTACTCTTTTTCAGTCAACCTGCTTACTACCGTAATAATTATTTGTTTTAACTCATTACTGAATTATTTTACAAGGTAACTATCGTCAAACAAGGAAAATAAAAAATTACAACATAATTTTGTGAGTTTACAAAGCATAATATAACTAATACCTTTCTTAAATTATTATATTTTCTTAAATTAATTTTTGAGGGAGTTTGGGCTCCCTCAGGCCCCATGGAGTCGGAAGTCGGCGCATATATATAGTCAATAGCACTGTAACTAAAGTAGTTGAAAAATATTTTCTACGTTGAAAGTTATTTTCATTCTAAAAGAGTCTAATGTTTCCATACAGTGAAGAATGCAGGACGTATTGTGAGAAATAACCTTATCCTATTAACGAAACGTTAATTCAGAACGTAGGATTTAAATTAGAAAGAATAGATAGGATAATTGTTGATCCTGGACATATTTCACAGAAACAAGGCCGCAAAATGTGGAACAGTCTTATCAGTTAGTGCAAATCAAGTTCACCGAAAAATAGGACGACTTTATTCAATTACTTTGTTGTTGTAGTCGTCTTCAGTGGGAAGACTGGTTTGATTGAGCTCTCCATGTCACTCTATCCTGTGCAAGCCTCTTCATCTGCGAATAACTACTGCAACCTACATCCTCCTGAATCTGCGTAGTGTGTTTATCTGTTCATCTCACTCTAGGATTTGTACCTTACCTCCAATAATAAACTGGCAAAACCTTGATGTCTGAGAATGTGCACCATCAACTGATCCCTTCTGTTAGCCAAATTGTGTCACAAACGTCTCACCTGTTCTGTCTAAAACCTACTCATTAGTTACGTGGTCTACCCGTCCAATCTTCAGCATTCTTCTGTAGCACCACATTTTAAGAGCTTCATTCTCTCGTTGTCTAAACTTTTTATCTTCCATTATTCACCTTCATACAGGGATACACTCCAGAGAAATGTCTTCAGAAAAGACATCCTAACACTTAAATCTATATTCGATGTTACCAAATGTCTCTACTTCAGAAAATGTGCCGGCCGCGGTGGTCTCGCGGTTCTAGGCGCGCAGTCCGCTACGGTCGCAGGTTCGAATCCTGCCTCGGGCATGGGTGTATGTGATGTCCTTAGGGTAGTTAGGTTTAAGTAGTTCTAAGTTCTAGCCGACTGATGATCACAGCAGTTGAGTCCCATAGTGCACAGAGCCATTTGAACCATTTTTTTTTCAGAAAATGTTTTGTTGCCATTGTCAGTCTACATTTTATGTCCTCTCTAATCCGGCCATCATCATTTACTTTGCTCCGCAAAGAGAGGAACTCATCTACTACGTATAGTGTTCTCTACTCCAACTATTTCTTTGGTTTTTTTCACTGCTTTCTCATTGTACTGACCGAATAACATCAGGGGTAGGCTACAGCTGTGTCTCATTCTCTTCTCAACCAGTGCTTCTCTATCACGCCCCCCGACTCTTATAACTGCGGTCTGGCTTCTGTACAAGTTGTAAACAACTTTTGGCTTCCTGTATTTTCCCCCTGCTACCTTCAGAACTTCAAGAGGAGTTACTTACATATTAAAAAGGCTTATAATCTGTGAAGTTCATTCCATCAGACCTAATTTCTAAGTTCGTACTGCATACAACGAAAGTAACGGTACATTGATAGGATAGTTCTAGGTCAGTTCTACAGTCAACATTAATTTACCACAATTAGATCGTAGAATTAAAAAGACGAACTGACTAATTGAAGCAATAGATTCTCAGCAGGTACCGGCGCATCTCCGAAAAAGAGAGGGAAAGACATCTAGGATAAACCTAATGACCCGTAAATGGTGATATGTAACTACTCTTGCGATAGTATTAACTAGTAATGAAAATAGCAAGTATGAGAACTAGGGAAGAAGAGAAGGATGAAATATGGAACTTACATTCTCATGATACTTGATACCAATAATTGCGGTACCAGTATATCTAGTCGCCAAAATAATAATAGACAAACAGGAATAATCACGTCTCTTCAATCACTATTCATCCACAGATAGGAAAGTCAAAGTGCATAATGGTATTAGAAGTCCAGATATTCACCTGGAAATGATTTCGGTGTTGATTCGGGGCGCTCATATATGCAGCTATAATTTTCAACTAAGCAGAAGCGTGATTCATCTGAAAATACCTTCCATGCAGTTCATCACGACAGTTAACTCGCCCAGTGAGTCACATCATTCATGGATGTTGACTGTGAGAGGTTGCTTAGTAACGGCACAGAGAGGGCAGGCACGACGAGATAAATGGTGACATATCACGCCGGATTCTGGATGCTTCACTACGGCTTGCTGCTGCCACATTTCTAACGACTGCGGAATATCGCTCAGTATCTCGTCCGTGCAACGAAACGGAGTTTTCTATTGGTTAAAACGTCACAAGTCCTTAATTTTGTTAAAAGTTGTCGAGGCATCGAAAACTTCATATTAAATTTTGCCTTCGAAGAGCTCTACTGAACGACAAAATAGTTTGACACATATTTCAATGCGTTCATCCTAGAAGTAGCGAAAAATCAATTACTAACTTTCCTAATTTGATTGTAAGATGCTACACTGGAGACAACATGATATTGCTTGATAACAGGAATTGGATTAATTTCAAAGTTTTACTAAAGGAAGATTTTAACGTCATAAATGCCTATTTAGTCTTGCTATGTCCTACTTTTCACTGACTCTGGTACTCCAAGCTTCTAGAATATCAGTGACCACACTTTTTCCAGCGATTATTGTTCAAAATGTGAATAAATGAATCCCCGAAGCATCGCTGGTTGACACTGTTACTAATTACCTGAAATGGAAAGTCCATAATTTAAATACGGGCTTAAAAATGCTTTTCTGATAACAAAATGGATAGTAAATTGTCGTTAAGGAATAATTTTTTTGCACAAATATGACAGTAGATACACAATGCGAAAAAGAATATACTTTCCTTCCTTAATTTCTTTTCGCTCGAACGTTTATGAAACTGCACTTACACTTTTGGTTCACCAGCAATGTACAAAAATCTCTGAACATTTTCAGTAGGATAATCAACTTACTTGACTGTGTAAATAAAATTACTCGCACCTTCGCTGACACTACAATACCTTTTCAATCTATGCACCGACATTTTCTACTCCAAATGGAGACAGAAGATCTACTCTTCCTTTTCAAATCCATCCAAATATACAGGATATTTTAAATGATGGACCCATTTTCAAAAATTTATATGTATTCAAGTACAAGCTTTATACCAATGAAAAGAGGAAGTTTCAGAGATCGGGGGGGGGGGGGGGGGGGGGTGGTTTCAGGAGCGGCCGGTAGAGTTCGTGTGGCAATAGGGCAGTCATTCCGTTTCACTATCAGTAGTGAGTGAAATAGTGAAATGGCGACTGTGGAGAACAAGGTTTTCTCCACATGAGTACATAAATAACACGATGTTACTTGAGACTCGTCTCATTCCTTTTTCATCAGTAAATAGCATCGTTGGCTCCTTCTACCGACCCCCAGACTCCGATGATACAGTTGCCGAACAGTTCAGAGAAAGTTTGAGTCTCGTAGCAAATAAATACCCCACTCATACGGTTATAGTTGGTGGGGACTTCAACCTATCCTCGGTATGTTGGCAAAAATACTTGTTCAAAACCGGTGGTAGGCAGAAAACGTCTTCCGAGATTGTCCTAAATGCTTTCTCCGAAAATTATTTCGAGCAGTTAGTCCACGAAACCACGCGAATTGTAAATGGTTGCGAAAACACACTTGACCTCTTAGCCACAAACAATCCAGAGCTGATAGAGAGCATCATGACTGATACAGGGATTAGTGATCACAAGGTCGTTGTAGCTAGGTTCAATACCATTTCTTCCAAATCCATCAGAAACAAAAGCAAAATAATTTTATTTAAAAAAGCGGATAAAGTGTCACTAGAAGCCTTCCTAAAAGACAATTTCCATTCCTTCCGAACTGACTATGCGAATGTAGAGGAGATGTGGCTCAAATTCAAAGATATAGTAGCAACAGCAATTGAGATATTCATACCTCATAAATTGGTCAGAGATGGAACGGATCCCCCGTGGTACACAAAAAAGGTCCGAACGCTGTTGCAGAGGCAACGGAAAAAGCATGCGAAGTTCAGAAGAACGCGAAATCCTGAAGATGGGCTAAAACTTACAGACGCGCGAAATTTGGCACGTACTTCGATGCGAGATGCCTTTAATAGGTTCCACAACGAAACATTGTCTCGAAATTTGGTAGAAAATCCGAAGAAATTCTGGTCGTATGTAAAGTACACAAGCGGCAAGACGCAGTCAGTACCTTCGCTGCGCAGTGCCGATGGTACTGTTATCGACGACTGTGCCGCTAAAGCGGAGTTATTGAACGGAGTTTTCCGAAATTCCTTCACCAGGGAAGACGAATGGAATATTCCAGAACTTGAAACACGAACATATGCTAGCATGAGTTTCTTAGAAATAGATACCTTAGGGGTTGCGAAGCAACTCAAATCGCTTGATACGGGCAAGTCTTCAGGTCCAGATTGTATACCGATTAGGTTCCTTTCAGATTACGCTGATAGTATAGCTCCCTACTTAGCACTCATATACAACCGCTCGCTCACCGATAGACCTGTACCTACAGATTGGAAAATTGCGCAGGTCGCACCAGTGTTCAAGAAGGGTAGTAGGAGTAATCCATTTAACTACAGACCTATATCATTGACGTCGGTTTGCAGTAGGGTCTTGGAGCATACACTGTATTCAAACATTATGAATCACCTCGAAGGGAACGATCTATTGACACGTAATCAGCATGGCTTCAGAAAACATGGCTCTTGTGCAACGCAGCTAGCTCTTTATTCGCACGATGTAATGGCCGCTATCGACAGGGGATCTCAAGTTGATTCCGTATTTCTAGATTTCCGGAAAGCTTTTGACACCGTTCCTCACAAGCGACTTCTAATCAAGCTGCGGAGCTACGGGGTATCGTCTCAGTTGTGCGACTGGATTCGTGATTTCCTGTCAGGAAGGTCGCAGTTCGTAGTAATAGACGGCAAATCATCGAGTAAAACTGAAGTGATATCAGGTGTTCCCCAGGGAAGCGTCCTGGGACCTCTGCTGTTCCTGATCTATATGAATGACCTGGGTGACAATCTGAGAAGTTCTCTTAGATTGTTCGCAGATGATGCTGTAATTTACCGTCTAGTAAGGTCATCCGAAGACCAGTATCAGTTGCAAAGCGGTTTAGAAAAGATTGCTGTATGGTGTGTCAGGTGGCAGTTGACGCTAAATAACGAAAAGTGCGAGATGATCCACATGAGTTCCAAAAGAAATCCGTTGGAATTCGATTACTCGATAAATAGTACAATTCTCAAGGCTGTGTGGGATCCTTACCAGGTGGGATTGACGGAGGACATCGAAAGGGTGCAAAAAAGGGCAGCTCGTTTTGTATTATCACGTTATAGGGGAGAGAGTGTGGCAGATATGATACACGAGTTGGGATGGAAGTCATTACAGCATAGACGTTTTTCGTCGCGGCGAGACCTTTTTACGAAATTTCAGTCACCAACTTTCTCTTCCGAATGCGAAAATATTTTGTTGAGTCCAACCTACATAGGTAGGAATGATCATCAAAATAAAATAAGAGAAATCAGAGCTCGAACAGAAAGGTTTAGGTGTTCGTTTTTCCCGCTCGCTGTTCGGGAGTGGAATAGTAGAGAGATAGTATGATTGTGGTTCGATGAACCCTCTGCCAAGCACTTAAATGTGAATTGCAGAGTAGTCATGTAGATGTAGATGTAGCCTCTGTCAGAAGTAGAAGCTTTGTTGCGTCACATTCAACCTCGAGATACGAGATGAAAAGGTGCGTTACTACCTACTGTGGTGTGCGTACTGTAAGACCTTCGTCACACACACCATGAGATTATTTGACTTGTCGCTCTAATGAAGTAGGCGAGTGTGGGCAATATGTCTTGTGGTCCTATTGTGGGGTGTTTATCTTCTGCCGTTAGGTCAGACGATAGAAATGCCACTTGCACGCTTAGAGTAGCAGATTGAAGGTGACCAACTTTAAACAGAACTTGATTCGTTTTCACACACATTTATTAAAATAGTAACAAGCATAACCCTTACATAACTTGAATCTGGGTGCTATTTACAATTGACAATCTTAAGTGCCTTAGGTCTTGGTATGCTAATCTTATTCTCACATATCTCTGATACTTGACAAAAATGCCAATACATTTATCTTCATGGCTATGTACAGGAATATGGTAATTTTATTAGGCGCAGACTGTAACTTTACTATAGACTGGTACAGACTAATGCAGACTGGTACATACTGGTGCAGACCAATGCAGAGTGACTAATCAGAGTCTTTACACTCGTACCTCACGCATTCAGGTATCACTGCCCGAGTGTGATCCGTGAGGAGAAAAGGTTCTTCGTTAGCAGTAATCTCATTGGCTGCGTTACATATTAACACGCGAATCGGCGGAAGCAGAACTTGGTCCGTCTCTATGGCAGAGCCATCTCGTAGTGCGGAGACGGACGAGCGCTGCGCCTGCGCTGTTGTGCTTAGCGGGGCGCGCTCTAGTGGGAAAGTTGTGTACGCGCTGACTATGCGGAACTATGTACACAACACCTACGTACCAGAAGATTGCTGATAATCTCGAGCTTTTCCATTCTTATCACTGTAAGGATTCTTACTGAAAATGAATTCAAAATTATCGATGAATGGAAACGGTGTTGGCAACAAAGCTGTTCTCCACAATGCCTGAAACTGCTCTGTATCCAGGGAAAGCCCCCTGGCTTTAACCAGCCTCGTGCTAATTGGATTACCCTGAATCACATCTGAATGGGCCATGGAAGATGTGCAGATATACTCCAGAAGTGCAGAAAATCTTCATCGCCATCTTCCAGCTGTGGTGTAGAACGACAGACTGTTTCTCGTCTTCTATCAACATCTCCCATACGTGCCTACAAGGGTCCTTCCTAACATACGTAATTCGCATAATAGGTGTTGTCATTTGTGTTATATTACGCTGGAGAGCTTTATTGAAAGTTTGATATGTGGTAGTTCAGTAATCATTGTACATGTATATTTACCCCAACGATTCAAAAACTCTTAATATATTTCATTTTTTTATTTGAATCATCACTCTTCTACTCGTTTTATGCTGCCCGCCACGAATTCCTCTCTTAAGCCATCCTCTTCATCTCAGAGTAGCACTTGCAAACTATGTTCCCAATTATTTGCTGGATGTATTCCTATCTCTGTCTTCCACTGCAGCTTTTACCCTCTACAACTCCTTATAGTACCATGGAAGTCATTCTCTGAGGTTACAGAAGCGTATTCACCCCCACTCCCTTTCTCCTTCGGAACCAATGGGAATATATCAAGGTTAGCCAGTGGAGCGCACCACAAGCCTTTCACAATTGTGCAAGTTATCTATAGTGGTAAAAAGACCCAAAAGTGGCAGGAAACACCTCCCTATATCTCAATCAATGGAGCCACAATAAAATGGTGGCAAACCTGTGAACCAACCAGATAAGGTCTCTCACGCTTCCTTCGAGTGACCATCATTTATAACTAGCCCAGCTGTGTGTAATTACAAGAGGAAGTACCTCTTGTAATTACCAGTCGTGAGAGTGTTTGAAGCCCCATGATGCACTCCCTTAGCACGCTTTTGGGAGGCACCACAGTACTTATACAACTTAGATCTGAGCTCCACAAACTTCACAATCTGCTAGCCATTCTCCCCGTCTCTGATTAGACCGATAATCTTCTTGTTGTGAGGTGTTAGTCCGAACTGATTGCAGGCCACATATCCAGACGCGTCAGATTCTTCGTCATTGTGCTAATTACTCTATTACTTTCAGTCAGTAGATGAAACTTTGTGAAACCGTGTGAAGGAACTTTGGGTCGCCGAAGTTTCGCTTAGCAGAGTCATAGTCCAATCGGTACATGTGAAGTTTGGAGGGTCCATAACACAGCAATGTACACAATTATTATGAACTTGGTCATCTCCACGGTGACCAGTTCTTCACTGAAGATGTGGCCCATTTGAAATTTGGTCGGCTATGTAATCTCTTGCGCCATGACACCCACCCCACCTGTAAACTAAAGGAATTTCGCGGTATTCTCCAACATTCTCTGTGGATTTTCAAAACACTGAAATGTTCATTAACTTGCAAAAATCTTTTTCAAAATCACACGTCATGACATCCGTCTATTCGGTGTTGCAATCAATGTACTCCTTCATTTCTTGAAATGTTCCCCAGCCTGAGACGTTTCTGTTGCGGATAATATTTGTTTGTTGCCCAGCGATGTCAACGATTTCGGGGAGAACCGTTTGCGGGACTAGTTGGTCCGAGCAAGCCAGATCGCTGTGCTCGTCATGCAAAAGGGTGGGATACTCCACAGCTATCTCCGGAACATATTCCTCATTAGCATCTTCAGCCATACGTTGATTCTGTTGCTCCAAGCTGCCGATATTGTATTCAGGCAGCCAACGGAACGCTCCAAATGCTAAAATGGTTCAAATGGCTCTAAGCTGAGGTCATCAATCCCCTAAACTAGAACTACTTAAACCCAACTAAGGACATCACACACATCAAAGCCCGATCGTAGCAGCCGCGTGGTTCCAGACTGGAGCGCCTAGAACCACTCGGCCACCGCGGTCGGCTCCAAGTGCTAGAGTGAGTTGCACGGATTACCTCTAGTGGTTGTTTGCACTCAGGTCAAGGCCAATACACCTCCTGACTCATTAGCATGTTATTCACCTTGACATTCCTGTGCAGTCGTTGATAAAATCCCCTACGGATCCCTTATCTTAAGAAGAGCAGCATGCCTACATAAGTCAGCATTTCGAAACTGATACGTGTCCTCCACAGCACTGTGTCCCATGAGTGAAAGCCCCAACGCGGTGAAATAGAAGGCAGGATGCAGAAATTATGTCCCCAGGGTTGCACTCTGAACTTCTCGAAGATACAAGAGATGGATTAGAGATTGTGAACACTATGAAATTGTAGCTGCTCAGTTTATTGGCGGCATACGAAAATCTGCTCCCGACCGGGATCAAGATCCGGATTTCCTGCTTTATGCAAGCGGTTGTCACACCAATTTCAGCGACATGAGCACTCTTCTAGGACCGACCTAAACCTCAGTGTGTCACCGTGTGTCACCGTCTTGCACTCGCACAGTACTGGGACTTTTCACTATAGACATTACAGTTCGCCACAGAGCAGCGGCCTACTGGCTGAAGAGGGGAAGATGCGATAAAATAAGAGAAATAACTGGACAAGGCATAACAGACAAACGGAAATTAAACAAATGGAGAATTGAGACATGGGAGACAGAATGGGACACAACCGATAAGAGAAGAAGAGTCTGCTCATTCTTCCTCGGTATACGAGGGCGGATGAATATGATGTACATAAATCCAACACGCGGCATGCTGCACTGTCTCACGGGCCACTGCTCGTACTCGGTGCATCTCAGCAGGTTTGGTCAAGAACAGACTCATACTTGTGCCTGTGGTTGTGATTATTCACACCCGCACACATAGTGTTCATCTGCGATGCTCTAGGACACATGAGACCGAGTTTAGGAAACCAGGACATAGGACAGTTAATACGTAGACCTGATGACTCGGTCCTATAAACAACATCGCAGCCGAAATATCGCGAGCACTACATGCGGAATACAGACAGGAGAGGGCATACGCTAGAATAGGGCAGGCTCCACGTCGGGCACATCAGCAGTACACAGTAAACGACACAGACTGAAGCACAGATACGGAATCTATGCTACATCACACACAGGAACTGAAGACGAGACAAACATACAAATAGAAAAAGTAAGCGAAGGTTGCATAACGCATGTAATACTATCTGAAGATGTGACGTTTCTTCTTCTTTAGCTATATCAGGTGTGACTGACTCTAACTTTTACCGAGCCTCCGCACTACAACATTTTAAATCAACTCCCAATCTCCACTGTTACCTTAAGTTCAGAAACACATTATAACCTAACTAATCAATATATCAAATTAAGTATTACCACTGTGAAGACAACATATGTAACAGATGTAATCGTAAACGTAGAAGGTATAAAGGGAAGAACTGTCACAGCGTATCTAAGTTAATTTAATATCTCTTGTTGCTTCCATTAAATACAGTTTTAATTTAAATTTAAAATACATCCACAACCTATGATTAATCTTATTTATTATCATTATCTGTGTTAGTTAGCTACAAGTTTACACAAAATTCTATACGTACATTTCTACTTATATATAATGTGTTATATTTCTATATTTTTTCCAAAATTTTCAACAAAAAATATACTAGTCACAAAACTGAATTTGTATGACATCACATGTAAAATCAGACAATGTATGACCTGCCATTTAACAACAGGCAGCAGGTCTTTCCTTGATAAATAAATAAATAAGTAAATTCGCACAGTCGTTGTGATTCCCACAGAGGAAGAGACCCATTTATTATAGTTGCACCCTTTGTCTAGGCATTTAAATATTTTTCGTAGTGAATAAAATTTTCACTCTGTAGCGGAGTGTGAGACTCGAACTCGGGACCTTAGCTTTTCATGGGCAAATGCTCTATTATCTGAGCTACTGAAGCACGACCCACGGTTCTTCCTCACAGCTTTAAGTCCGACAGTACCTCCTCTCTTATCTTCAAAACTTCACAGAAGCTCTCCTGCTGTTCTCCCCAAGGCTGTGGCTAAGCCATGTCTCCGCAATAATGTGTTAAGCAGTTAATCGAATTTTGTAGTATTGTTTATGCTGCTCGTATGCATTAATCTACAGTTTTCCATACTTCAGTTTCTAGATGAAATGGAACGAGCACGGGGAAGGTGAATGGTCCACTCACGGCTTGTTGGGAAACTTCTAGAAGAGAGTTGCTCACTTCTAGAGAAGAACGCGTGTAAAACACTTTTTTGACCCATTCCTAAGTACTTCTTGAGTGATTGGGAACTCTACTACGTCGGATTAAAGGAAGACATTTAACCGATTCAGAGACGTGCTACTAGGTAGATTACTGCTATGTTTCACCAAAACGAGGGTTTTGTGGAAATACTTTGAGAACACCAATAGCATTTCCTCGAAAGAAGAAGCAATTTTTTTTCGCTAAACGCTATTGACACAGTTCACGGACCTGGGGTTTGCGACAGACTGCAGACAGGTTCTACAGCCACCAACGTACCTCTAGTGCAAGGACCATGAAGACAAGAGAAATCAGAGATAGTACAAAGCTTAAATGCAGTTGGTTCAATGCGAGTGGAACAAGAGAGAGAATGACTTGGCAGCAGTACGCTATTGCATGCATCGTCTGGCGCCCTGAAGAATACGTATGTAGAAGTAGATGTTGCGACTGAACATGCTGTCAGTTAGTTGGTATCAAGGGAGGAACTCCGAAATACGGTTATGTGGATCCATTTTAGAAGGATTTTGGGGTAAAATCGTTTTAAGGCAGCCCTGTTGAAGGCAAGTTTCACGAAAGTGGCAGGCTTCTTAGCTCGTCGAGCTGAGCTGCAGTCACCTCGTTTACTCACACACACACACACACACACACACACACACACACACACACGCATTTTTGAGGGGGGGGGGGAGAGAGGAGGGCGTTGTCATTCTCCAGACTGGTTTCTAAGCGGTCTGGCATGACTCCCTCCCCAGGGACAACGTCTTCAACTGGACAGCCCTTAACCCTTAGCTTGCAAGGTTTTTTTTGTTTTTTTTTGTCGTCCGCCCCCCGGTAACTGGGTGGTTAGCGCGACAGAATGTCAATACTAAGGGCCCGGGTTCCATTCCCGGCTGGGTTGGAGATTTTCTCCGCTCAGAGACTGTGTGTTGTGTCATCATCATCATCATCATCATCATTTCCATCCACGTCGTCGCTGAGGCCACCGAAGTGGCGTCAAATCGAAATACTTGCACCCGTCGAATAGTCTACTCGATGGGAAGCCCTAGTCACACGACATTCACATTTTATTATTTTATCGCTCACTGTCCAACGTGCAGTCTGAGGGACAGGTATGTTTAAATAACCAAAAAAATTGCATTAGAATTTCACTCGAACAGTTCAGATTTTATGTAAAAGGTTACATTAATGTAAATAGCAAATCTTATTTTATTATCTGGGTATCTGAAAAATGTTACGCCATTTTACGTTGTCCAGCAGCGAAAAATCCAATAAAGATGTCAAAATTTGTCCCCAGTGTACCTTCCATTACCAAGTGGAACTTTGGAAATTGCTCCTTGTTGCTTTCAACTTTTCTAAAGCCAAAATCATCGCCATCTAACAGTCTCAGTTTTCCTTTTCATTCTTCGATATATTCTTCTTGTCAGAAACTGGAAGGTGTGAGCTCTTAAACTGATGTGATGTAGTTCTAACGCTTATCTGCCCTTTTTATCTTCGGGACTGCGTGAATGGTATTTCTCGGAATGTTCCTGAGATTCTACTTAAACTTGAATAGTCATTTGTTTACGACTTTGTCCAGCAAGTTTCGAAGGAGTGTTTTCTGTCCCTGCTGCCTTATTTGATCACAAGTGTTCCAAAACTCTATTAATCTCTAATATTCGATCATGTCTATCGACACTCATTTCTTCATTAATCACAGCAGGCAGCTTCTTCCTCTCGTAGAGGCCATCGGTTTCCTATTTCCACCTATCCATTGTTTCCTCTACTGTTAACAATGGAATTCATGTTGTACTCCCAATTACGACACCCTTTCTTTTAACACTACCTAAAGCTTATTTGAATTTTCTTCGTTTTAAATTCGTCCTCCTTTCAACCATATCCATTTCTTCACGTTTTTACTGCAAATATTGCAGTTTAGCTTCACTGCTCTTTCTTTTGATTTCGTTGCTGAATGATTTATACTGCTGTTTTGCTTCCATTATCTGAACTTATTTTGTTTCCTTTCTTCGTCGAACTACTGAAGTTTTTCTTCCGTTACCCAGGGTTAGTTTGCAATTTCCTACTCTGTCTGTCTGTGGCACTTTTGCGATTCTCCTTTTCAGCGATACCCAGCCCTCCTTCATTTAGTTGCTTGCTATGTCATAGAGATGACTTGTCCCATAAATATTGCAGTACAATCTCTGACTAAAACATCCATCGTGTTGTAAGCAGAGATAAACCATTGTAGAGGAATGGTGGCAGCGTTGCTACAAGTCCCTATGACAGAATCTGTTAGTAAGAAACGACTAAAAAGGTCGTAGAGCCTGTACCAATGGACAAGCAGGATGCACATAGCATGTCCTATGCTCCAAGGTCACGTGGCAAGCAACAGTACTTAAGTTCTGTAACGTCTAAGAGCTGTGTAATGCATGTATGTTTCTATTCTTGTTCGATTTGATTCTGAATTTGTGCTAGTTACCATAGGTCATTACAGTTGTGTATTGGTTACACCTTATTTCTTACTTGTTTTGTTATGTATGCGCATTTTCGAAGGAGAAAGGTATCGACCAAAGCTACTTTTCTCAGATGCTGCATCATCAGAAACAACTGGATGTGTGTGATAATCCTAATGTTTCTCCATGTCACCAACAGAGGAGAAATGCATATAATTTCGATTCAGCTGTTCCTCAGGTGTGTTATTTTCACAACATCTGCCCATACATTGACATGGACATTGAGGTTGACCGTTGATGTAAGGGCGATAAGAATCGAAGGTCATAGATTGGAGGATGCAAGCATAGCATTACATAAGGTAGTGCAGGGTAACAAAATTCTCACCGAGTGCAGGATCAGTTCCAGAAATGGAGGCTTTTCTACGGAAAAATGAGAGCTCAACTGACGCAAATCACTGATATTGTCCAACGGACATTAGTTTTTAGAAAAGGAGGGTGGCTATACACTGGACGGAATAACTTAAAAACGGTTTTTGGGATAGCGGATACGAAAATATCCAGGAGGTGAATAACGCAACCAAGTGAGTGCGAACGATGGCGGCAGCTAGCAAAAACCACAGCAGGGGGCATGTCACACAAATGTTGAATTTAGAGCAGAGCGTTCTGAATCATATCAGAATTGTACGTGAGCTAAACATGTAGCAAGACCAATTGTGATACAATAAAAACAATGAACGGTAATTTGGGCGAAATATAGAAACGACTGAGCTTCATGGTAAGCAAATTGGCAGTAGCCACATTATTACGAGCATTAGAAGAAAGACTCGACGATGTAGGAATTGGAGTGGGGACGTTGCAGGTAGCGGTCTACCGTGCGGTAAATAGAGAAATGAGTTTGGTACGATTGACACCACAGCAATGTTTGACAGGGTTTCAGCTAGTACATACAGAATTTCTTGCGATACTAAGACTCGTGACAGAAGTGTCGAAACATTTCTTTGGACTGTGGAAGCTCGAAACTGCAAACTCTACACGGTCATTAATTTAAGCACTTTTAAACAATTCCTCTTCGACGGACAGACTTCCATAGAAAGGAGAATTGGACCAGAGTTAGCGTAGACCAAGACTCCTACAGATTAAGCACGCAATTCGACGACCGGCAGAGACATCGAGTACAGCTTACAGTCAACATGCACCAGCAGACCTCTAGTCCTCCACGCACAATACCCTGAACATAAACGTCGTCTGGTGGAATCTGTTGGGTTATTTATTCACTTCAAAGACCCAGTCTGTTTCCATAGAGAGACTGAATACCAAAGAAATAATTCCTTGAGCCAGTAATAATAATAAAAAGTAAATCAAAGCAGTAAGTAAATGTATAATAATAACAATAATAATAATAATAATGGCAGTTCATGGAGGTCACATTTTGTGTCTGGAATGAAATTTTCAACACACATCTCCATACAATAACTGGGTTCAGGATGAAATAATGACTCTTCTCCCTTTAATCATTGCATCTCAGCAAAATTATAACAATTTTCCTTTCACGTGAAAGGAAGTTGAACGGTTCACCCCATATCCAATGAGATGGGTAAAGTTGATTACATGGGTACAAGTAAATATTTGAGAGCTGTTAATTTCTGAGAATGAAAAGCCCACACACTTACGACATTAAGAGATCTACAAGAGTGTTCGAAGGAGAATATCACAGTTGTGTACATAGTTCCGCGTAGTCAGCGCGTACACAACTTTCCCACTAGAGCACGTCCCGCTAAGCACAACAGTGCAGGCGCAGCGCTCGTCCGTCTGTGGACTACGAGATGGCGCTCTCTTTGAGACGGACCAAAATCTGTTTCCGACGATCCGCGTATTAATATGTAACGCAGCCAATGAGAAGAACCTTTTCTCCTCTCGGATCACACTCGGGCAGTGATGCCTGAACGCTCGAGGTATTATAACGAGTGTACAGACCTCCGCTTAGTCAGTCTGCATTTGTCTCCACCAGTCTGTACGAGTTCGCATTAGTCTGCACCAGTCTCCATTAGTCTGTACCAGTCTGCATTAGTCCGTACCATTCTATACTCAAGTTTCAGTCTGCGCCTAATAAGATTATCATATCCCTGTACATAGCCATGAAGATAAAGGATTAGACACTTTGTCAAGTATCAGAGATACGTGACAATAAGATTAATGTACCAAGACCAAAAGAACTTCAGATTGTCAATTGTAAATAGCATCCAGAAACAAGTTAAGTAATTTTATGCTTGTCATTATTTTAATAAATGTATGTGAAAATTAATCAAGTTCTGTTTAAAGTTGGTCACCGTCAATCTGCTACTATAAGCCTGCAAGTGGCTTTTCTATCGTCTCACCTAACGGCAGAAGATAAACACGCCACGATAAGACCACGAGACATATTGCTGACACTCGCCTACTTCGTTAGAGCGACAAGTCAAATAATCTGATGGTGTGTGTACCCAAGGTCTTACAGTATGCCCGGCCGCGGTGGCCGTGTGGTTCTAGGCACTTCAGTCCGGATCTGCATGACTGCTACGGTCGCAGGTTCGAATCCTGCCTCGGGCATGGATGTGTGTGCTGTCCTTAGGTAGGTTAGGTATAAGTAGTTCTAAGTTCTAGGGGACTGATGACCTCAGATGTTGAGTCCCATAGTGCTCAGAGCTATATGAACAATGTTACAGTATGCACACCACAATCACCGTATGTCCAGCCGGAGAAATGCACAATGATGCACAGACATGTCAAGTGCAACTGTTTAGGGTGAAAATAGAGGCAAGAAATGCTAAAAAGAAATATTGAAACCACAGGTTGGAGCCCATTGGTTATACTAAGTCCTTGCAGCAGACACTGTAATCATGAATTGGTATAATAAAGGGAAACCTCTAGGCATGGTAAATTTAGAGTTACATGATAATGGTATTTTGGTGAACGGCACAACTTGGGACATTGCCAGGATGAACTTCCACATCCCAGCGACGCTCATTCCAACCAACTCGTTCTACTTTGTACTGGCCAGAGAACCTGTTGGAAATACTGCCAACGCAAAATGTAATCTACCGTAAAAGCACACTGCATTCTGATCTTATACATTCTTCAAACACGCTAATAGCATCAGAGAAAGCCAAAAATTCCATGGGTCAAATGTTGCAACGTATTCAGCAATATCAAGAGAACGTAACTTAAGAAAGATGATACGGAATCAGGACACAAAGTGACTATCCATATAAGTCAGCTGTCACGAGCAAAAAAATTGGTTCAACGGGTGCATTGTACAAATATGTAACTAGATTTAAGAGGTAGTTGCCGATGATAATCAAGTGCAAAATTCAGAGGGAATTTTATTGAACAAAGGAGAAGTGTTAAGCAGCATGATAATTTTACTGTAGATGTTTAAATCTTTAAAAGATTCTACCAAGAAGACCAAGATTCGAATATCGGCGCATGACCTCAGAGCCAGGCGGATATAAACGCAAACGTTGCCACTTTACATAACATGCACTATGTGGAAACTCTGTGTAACTCCAACACCCGGCCTTCGCTGTAAAATCAAACGTAGGCCGAAAGAACCGAGCTCGGCGACCGAGAATAATTACTGAATTACCGCAACGAGCGTTAACGGGTCTGTTAAACGAGGGCAAATGCGCTCGTACACCACGAGAGACCGCGTTGTAAGCACGGGCTTGTCTCTTTAAATAACTAGGCTCAAAGTGACATTCAGCAGTGCGACTTTGCTCTCCGTACCGGTGGAACCAGAGAGAATGACGGCCTCCTGCACATCGGTGGGTAGTGGCCTGCCTGCTTACTACCTGCTAGCTGACATCAACATCGCGTTACAGTCAACCTGATGCATAACCAGAGCCATGATCCGCTGTTGCTGCCCCCCAGACCGTTGTAGGCCTTGTGCGTGCGGCAAGGGCTCATCCACTACAGGTCACCGTGGATGATCTACAGCTTGTCGTCTGCAAATCGATCACACACACAGATATACACACATCAAAAAACGTTTTGCATCATCTCTGTTCCAAGAGTTCCGGAACCTGTACCGAAAACTGGAATAGAGATCAACATAACTATTATTTTTCATGAAAAACACACATTGCATGTTGTACCACCATACAGAGAGACCTTCAGAGGTATTGTCCAGATTGCTGTACACACCGGTATGTCTAATACCCAGCAGCACGCCCTCTTTCATTGACGCAAGCCTGTATTCGTCGAGGCATACTATCCACAAGTTCATCAAGGTACTGTTGGTCCAGAATGTCCCACTCATCAATGTCGATTAGGTTTATATCCCACAGAATAGTTGGTAAGTCACGTCGTCCATAAACAGCCCTTTTCAGCCTGGGCATGTTCGATAGGGTTCATGTCTAGATAACACGCTGGCCACTCTAGTCGAGCGATGTCGTTATCCTGAAGGTAGTCATTCACAGGATGTGCACGATGGGGGCGCAAATTGTCGTCCATGAAGGCGAATGCCTCGAAAATATGCTGCCGATATGGATGCACAGTCGGTCGGAGGATGGCATTCACGTATCGTACAGCCATTACGGCTCTTCCATGACCACCAGCGGCGTACGTCGGCCCTACATAATGCCACCCCAAAACAGCAGGGAACCTTCACCTTGCTGCACTTGCTGGACAGTGGCTGAGCAGGTTGTTTCCAAACATGACTCACACGATTGTCTGGTCGAAGACATATGCGACACTCATCGTTGAAGAGGACGTGTGCGGTCCATTCGACATGTTGTCGGGCCCACCTGTACCACACTGCAAAGATAGACCTCGCCATGGACGTCGGGAGTGAAGTTGCGCATCATGCAGCCTATGGAGCACAGTTTGAGTCGTAAGATGACTGCCTGTGGCTGCACGGAGAACAGTATTCAACATGGTGGCGTTGCTGTCAGGGTTCCTCGGAGCCATAATCCGTGTGTAGCGGTCATCCACTGCATTAGTAGCCCTTGGGCTCCCTGAGCGAGGCATGTCATCTACAGTTATTGTTTCTCCGTATCTCCTCCATGTACGAACAACGTAGCTTTGGTTCACCCCGAGACGCCTGGACACTTCCCTTGTTGAGAGCCCTTCGTAGCACAATGTAACAATGCGGACGCGATCGAACCGCGGTATTGAACGTCTAGGTATGGTTGTACCTCGTTCCTGTTGGAGTGATATATATATATATATATATATATATATTATTTGTAAAAGGAAGACGATTCGTAAATCTCTGAACATAGCTGCTAAGTTTCAGAGACCGTGTCAGAATTATATTAGAACAAATAAGCACTCGGTCACAAATATTAAGTCAAAATTGACCGGGTTTCGACGCTACTATGAGTGTCGTCTTCAGAATTAAACTCTTTTAGAACAGTTAGTTTAATTCTGAAGACGACGCTCATAGTAGCGTCGGAACCTGGTCAATTTAGACTTAATATTTGTGACCGAGGGCTTATTTGTTCTAATATGATTCATAAATCTTAGAAGTAACTGGTGAAACCTAAGAGTTGCCATCACGGTGTGGCAAAGGTTCGAAATTTCTTATTACATGCATAAATTTCGATCTTTTACCACGAGACGTTGGTAAATCTTAGGATGTACCCTTACCATCCGGGAAAACCATATTCATTAAAAAAATCAGCTTAGCAATTTATTTAAATAGTCTGTATTTATTCTAAATTTATGTATTTTAAACATTCCAATGTGATTATAATGAGAAATAGACCATATAGTGAAAAATGTTGTAAAACATCTTACCCTGTGAACGTTAATTTTTGTCAACGAGGCTGACTATTGCTGCATTTCGAATTACATAATATATAAGACAATTTACACAAGCATTTTTAGTTGAACTCTTTTTTAAGCAATTGCACTTTTTGAACCCTTGTCCTCCAACGAAAGATTGCTTGGCAACCACTTCCCGTAAACTAATTTCTGCTCTTGCTACTTCTTCGAGTTGATAAATTTTTTCTTGCACAATGTAAATTGGTCCCTCCTGTACAATGACTTCAGTTTACCAGCTTTGGTACGACGTTGATAAAATTTGTCATCCTGAATATTTATCACTACTGCTATTTTAGATTTTGGATCAATTTTTGACGTGTATACATCCGGTACTTTAATTCTCACATTCTGTCCAACTGAAGGTTTTGGAATTTTATAACGTGAGGCTGCTTTCATTTCTTTTGTCTACAATTGAAGACCTTTAGCAACTTCGTGGATCCGTTTCACTTTATTAACACTGTTGGAAGTTGTCAGCGTCTCGTCACAACCATTAGCTGATGCAGGGGTCTCGTTGTTAACTGCCGTCAAATCCTGTGTCTCTGGTACTTCCTCACCTGTTGCAGCCGCAGTTTCTACCTCCGTTCCTTCTGTTCCGGTACTTGATTCACTAGCATCAGTTCCTTGGCCGTGAGTTTCAATTTCCTGTTAGTCTGTGGAAGTGGTGTTAAACATTGTTTCCAAGTCCTCTTCCTAAGGTTTAGCAATGCCTCTTGGTAAAAGTTCGAAATCTATGCATGTTGCAAGAAATTTCGGACTTTTACCACACTGCGGTGCTAAATCTTAAGTTTCACCGATTAATTCTAGGATTTACCATTTATATTACCTGATATATATATATATATATATATATATATATATATATATATATATATATATATATATATATATATATTGGTATTTTACCCTTAAAGAGCGCAGTTGGACGAAACTAACTACATGGCCAGTTCCTTTTGTTGCCTTCCTTGCTGCCCAAACTTCCCTCATTCGCTCGCTGTGTTTCTGTTTCCGGTCCTTTGTCCATGCTTCTTATCGGCTTCGTTTCTTCGGCTTCACCTTCATTTCCTTTTTGGTTGCCCATCTTTCTTTCATCTTCCGGCTGTCATCTTGCTTGCGTTTTTCGGTCCTTTTTACGCCAGTTCGTTTGTCACACTGTATCTTAAGTAATTTACTTTTCTTAATGATGTTTCTGAATTTTATTCTGTCGTTTGTTGTGTCTGCTGTTATGTTGAGTTGGTTCAGGTTGTTTTTTACCTCTGCCACCCATTTGTTGTTTCTAGTGGTAACCCAGTCAAAGACCTGTTTGGTCAGTCTGTGTGATGGCATTCTGTAAGGTGTCCATAGAATTGTAGTCTGCCTTTTCTAATCTTTTCTGTGATTGTCTCCGCATGTTTGTATAGTTCCTCTGTAGGTTTCTTGATCAATATTCCATTGTTGTTAGTTGCGCCAAATATTTTCCTAAGTATTTTCCGTTCTACTTTTTCTAGTTGTCTGATACGTGTGACCTAGGATTAGTGTGGTCTTTGCTGCATATAGTGCCTCGGGGAGCACCACCGTGTCGTAGTAGCGTAATTTGGCTTTTTGTGAGATAGACTTCTTTTTGTAATGATTCTACACTACTTTGTATGCCTTGTCCAATTTAGTTTTTCTTTCTATGTTTGAGTCTCTGTTATGTCCGTTCATTTGCAGTGTTTCACCGAGGTATTTGAAATTTGCCGTTTTGTAAATCGTGCCGTACTTTGTGTTCCGAGATGAGAGTTTGTGCTCATAAACTGTGTCTTTTCGTAAGAGATCTGTGGTCCAGTTTTGAAAGCGAATTCGTGTAGTTTTTCAATAGCGTCTTTGTAACATCACAGTGGTGCTACTGCGCAAGTACTTTTTTAAGTACACACTGCTTTAAGTACACACTGTAACCGTCGTAAGGGGCAGTTACTTTGTAGTTTTGACATAGTTAGTTGATGTTAGTCAAGAATGTCTTTAACGCGAGCAAGACGCCACAATCAGCATCTCACTGAGTTTCATCGAGGGCGTATCATATGACTAGGAGCAGTTGGACGTTTCTTTTACGATCTTGCAGAAAGCCTTGGCAGCAATGTAGCCACTGCACGCGACTGCTGCCAGCGGTGGTCAGGGGAAAGTAGGGCTTCCGGACGGTCACGTGGCACTACCAGAGGGAAGATCGTCGTGTTCGGCGTACGGCTCTGCCACATCGTACTGCATCTGCAGCAGCAATTTGAGCAACACGTGGAACCATAGTGAGACAAAGAACTGTTACAAATCGGTTACTTCAAAGATTGCCCCGAACCAGACGCGCTGTAGCGTGCAACTGACTCCAAACCACCGCTATTTGCGACTTCAGTGGTGTTAAGCAAGAGGTCACTGGAGGGTCGTGTTTTCCGATGAAAACCGGTCCTGCCTCGATGCCAGTGACGGTCGTGTGTTGGTCAGTTGACGGCGTGCAACTAACCTGTTTGCGTGCTACATACACTGGACTCACACCTGCAGTTATGGTGTGCGGTGCGATATCGTAAGGCAGCGGCAACACTCTCGTGGTAATCTCACGCACCTGACTGGAAACTTGTCTGGTGGTACGACCTGTTGTGCTGTCATTTATCAACAGAATTCTAGTGGGCGTTTTCAACAGGATAACGGTCGCCCACATACCTCTGTTGTAACCCAACATTCTCGGCAGATATGTCTTACATCGACCGGATATACGACGTTACTGGGCTACAAATCCAGCGTTATCTACAACCAGTATTAAAGGGCTCTGTATTCACTGACCAAGTGCAGCAGGCATGGAACTCCATCCCATAAACTGACATGCGGTACTTGTATAATGTAATGGATGCATGTCTGCATGTTTGCATTCAACATTCTGACGGTTACACGGGTTATTAATGTATCAGCATTTCACATCTGCAATGTCTTGTCTTGTGCTTACTTTAACATTAACATGCAATGCTATGTTAATGAAATATGTTACCTAGACAAGTGTATTCGCGAAATTTAATTATTTTTCTGTATTGCGGTTTTTCTTCCTTATGCATATACAGTATGTACAGGATGAACTTATACACTCCCGGAAATTGAAATAAGAACACCGTGAATTCATTGTCCCAGGAAGGGGAAACTTTATTGACACATTCCTGGGGTCAGATACACCAGATGATCACACTGACAGAACCACAGGCACATAGACACAGGCAACAGAGCATGCACAAGTCGGCACTAGTACAGTGTATATCCACCTTTCGCAGCAATGCAGGCTGCTATTCTCCCATGGAGACGATCGTAGAGATGCTGGATGTAGTCCTGTGGAACGGCTTGCCATGCCATTTCCACCTCGCGCCTCAGTTGGAACAGCGTTCGTGCTGGACGTGCAGACTGCGTGAGACGACGCTTCATACAGTCCCAAACATGCTCAATGGGGGACAGATCCGGATATCTTGCTGGCCAGGTAGTTGACTTACACCTTCTAGAGCACGTTGGGTGGCACGGGATACATGCGGACGTGCATTGTCCTGTTGGAACAGCAAGTTCCTTTGTCGGTCTAGGAATGGTAGAACGATGGGTTCGATAACGGTTTGGATGTACCGTGCACTATTCAGTGTCCCCTCGACGATCACCAGAGGTGTACGGCCAGTGTAGGAGATCGCTCCCCACACCATGATGCCGAGTGTTGGCCCTGTGTGCCTCGGTCGTATGCAGTCCTGATTGTGGCGCTCACCTGCACGGCGCCAAACACGCATACGACCATTATTGGCACCAAGGCAGAAGCGACTCTCATCGCTGAAGACGACACGTCTCCATTCGTCCCTCCATTCACGCCTGTCGCGACACCACTGGAGGCGGGCTGCACGATGTTGGGGCGTGAGCGGAAGACCGCCTAACGGTGTGCGGGACCGTAGCCCAGCTTCATGGAGACGGTTGCGAATGGTCCTCGCCGATACCCCAGGAGCAACAGTGTCCCTAATTTGCTGGGAAGTGGCGGTGCGGTCCCCTACGGCACTGCGTAGGACCCTACGGTCTTGGCGTGCATCCGTGCGTCGCTGCGGTCCGGTCCCAGGTCGACGGGCACGTGCACCTTCCGCCGACCACTGGCGACAACATCGATGTACTGTGGAGAGCTCACGCCCCACGTGTTGAGCAATTCGGCGGTACGTCCACCCGGCCTCCCGCATGCCCACTACACGCCCTCGCTCAAAGTCCGTCAACTGCACATACGGTTCACGTCCACGCTGTCGCGGCATGCTACCAGTGTTAAAGAGTGCGATGGAGCTCCGTCTGTCACGGCAAACTGGCTGACACTGACGGCGGCGGTGCACAAATGCTGCGCAGCTAGCGCCATTCGACGGCCAACACTGCGGTTCCTGGTGTGTCCGCTGTGCCGTGCGTGTGATCATTGCTTGTACAGCCCTCTCGCAGGGTCCGGAGCAAGTATGGTGGGTCTGACACACCGGTGTCAATGTGTTCTTTTTTCCATTTCCAGGAGTGTATAAAACCGACAAACTGCCGGGACGCATTCCTGACTGGAAATGGAGGAAATGGACAGTGTGCAAGCAACGGCAACAGATCGTCTTGGAACACAGTACAGAGCTGCATCGCACCCATGTGACAACAGATCTTCGAAGTGGCCTCCTTGGGATGCAATGCGTGCGCTCACACGTCGCGTCACCGATTGTTGATGACCAAAACCCGATAATTATGATCGTCAAGTGCAAAAACCATCGACAAAATGCGCTGCTGATAATATTTGTGGCCGGCCGCTGTGACCGAGCAGTTCTAGGCGCTTTAGTCTGGAATCGTGTTGCTGCTACGGTGGCAGGTTCGAATCCTGCCTCGAGCAGGGATGCGTGTGATGTCCTTAGGTTCGTTAGGTTTAAGTAGTTCTATGTTCTAGGGGACTGATGACCTCAGATGTTATGTCCCATAGTGATCAGAGTCAATTGAACCATAATCCTTGCACTCGTAGCAGGTGATAGGGATAGTAACATTTCGTCATGCAGGATACACATAATCATACTACGGCTTACACCATGTTGGCGGGCTACTTTTCGGGAACTTCTACTAGTGTTCGTCTCAATATTCTCCAAATCCGGTGTACGGACAGTCCGCTGCTAACAGTGTACTGCTTCAATCACACAGCTTGCAACGCACAAGGAACACGCTGCACGTAGACAGAGGAGCTTTCTTTCAAAAAATTGTTCAGTTGGCTCTGAGCACTATGGGACTTAACATCTGAGGTCATAAGTCCCCTAGAACTTACAACTACTTAAACCTAACTAATCTATGGACATCACATACATCCCTGCCCGAGGCAGGATTCGAACCAGCGACCGTAGCGGTCAAGCGGTTCCAGACTGAAGCGCCTAGAACCGTTTGGCTACAACAGCCGGCAGCTTTCTTTCGTCAGCGCCATTGTGTCTTATGACAGCGCACATACCGGCAAAAGGAAATGAAGCAAACTTATTAAAGGAGAAGCTAATGAAATAGCTGTACTGGCGGCAGTGCACCACAACCAACAGATAAGTGTGCGGCAATTACACCCAATTCCGATATGTCCGTAGGTTGTGTTTTGTGAATGGGCACATCAATAAATGCAAACGACCCCCACAATCTTTGCCGAGGGTACTACTTTCCTGTGAGTTTACATTCACAAACGACGGTAGCGTTAATCAGCACAATATGCTTTACTTGAGTGTAGACAATCCCCATTAGCTACGGCAAGGTGATCATCAACGTCCATGGTCGTTAACGTGTGGTGTGACATCACGGGGAACTAACTCATTGGTCCGTACTTTATAGACGGCACTTTGAGTGGACGCAAATATCGATAGTTTTTGGAGCAGGAACTATAGGTACTACTGTAAGATATTGCCCTGGACGTTCGACAATGCATGTGGTTCCAGCATCACGGTTGCTCAGTACGTTACGCAACTGAAGTACAGGAGATAATAGACTGTGTGCACACTGGTCAGTTAATCAGCAGAGGTGGCACTATTAATTGGCCCTCTAGGTCGTCGGATTTGGCGTCGCTGGATTTCTTTCTGAGAGATATGTAGTCGGTGAGGTATACCAGCAAGTGGCAACAGGTAATGAAAACAAGGACGACCGCATCTGATCTTCTCGCAGATGCGTTTCTGTCCAGGTGAACGATTGTTTGAAAAGTGGATCACTTAGTGTACTGAAGACGTCGGTAATAAGTTTGGAAAGTAGAGTAGCGTTCGCTTTGTAAGTAGGCTGTTTTTGTTTTCTTATTGGTAACTCCACGTAGCGCTCTGTATGAAAATCACTGGCTGTGCCGTGTGCAGTCTGTGACTGGTTGGCATTGTTGTAATACTCGCCATTGTAGTGTTGGGCAGCGACAGCTGGATGCTAACAGCGCGTAGCGTTGGGCAGTTGGAGGTAAGCCGCCAGCAGTGTTGGACGTGGGGAGAGAGATGGCGGAGTTTTGAAATTTGTAAGAATTGATGTCATGAACTGATATATATATATTATGACTATTAAGGTAAATACATTGTTTGTTCTCTATTAAAATCTTTCATTTCCTGACTCTACTTATCAGTAGTTAGTGCCTTCAGTAGTTTGAATCTTTTATTTAGCTGGGAGTAGTGGCGCTCGCTGTATTGCAGTAGCTTGAGTAAAGAAGATTTTTGTGAGGTAAGTGATTTGTGAAACGTATAGGTTAATGTTAGTCAGGGCCATTCTTTCGTAGGGATTTTTGGAAGTCAGATTCCGTTGCGCCAAAAATATTGTGTTTCAGTTTAAGCAAAGTCTTGTATAATTTTTCTAAGGGGACGTTCCAGCTTCGAGCAACGGCCACAATGGCCGTGTTCGATGTGATGGAGGAATACAATGGTGCAAATGGGGTTTCTAGATAGAAGTTATGAAATACTGACCTGTACTACCCTTGCTGCATGGGAGGTGGGGTCCAGCATACCAATGGCTGTTCAACGGCCACTGAGTAGCATGTCGTAAATTACGTGTACCCATTTCTATTCCTCTGTATATAAAGCCGACTCTGACGAAACGAAGAAAATGTTTCACATAAAACGTACGCACATTTTGCTGTAGAATCGTAATCTGCAATAAAACATGGGAATTCCCATTGAAGATTTCAAAGGTTTCCCAAGCACGCACAGGTTGTGGTGGGGGTTGGGGGTTAGTGTGGTTTCATTGAATGTCCCCCTCCAAGACAAATTGGAATTGGAATTTTTTTGATCCAATGTGCAGTTTTCGGGATATTTCAGTCTCTTCAGTTAAACTAAACTGCCTATATACTGTGTCGGTATCGGTTTATAGTATTTCGTGACTTTAAATACTTATAAATGACATTTCGGGTAGATCAAGAACAATACAAAACCAGTTACCTATTGTCAGCTTAACAATTCGTTTGATCTCAAAAATGATAATCGCGGTTAATGTTTTTTCACTCTGCTAATGAAATCTCCGCATGACCTTGTGTAGAAGTGTTGTCTGTAAAGTCGTGTGAGTGGCACTATATTCATATCATTTATCAAATTTTACACAACTGTTACTTAAGATGGAAACACTTTTCTCTAGCAAAACGAACATTTAGTCACAAAATACTACCTGCCCACAACAATGACGCATATCTCCTATCAAAATTTTTCATGTAAATCGACCGAAATAATCAGGCTTCATACATCAGCAAATTAGAAATTGATATAACGTTACGTGCTGTGAGCACTTTTTTTAAAAGATTCAATCTGAGTTGAATTCTGTCTTTTACAGTAGATTCGGGACCACCGGTGCTCATTTATTTACATTCATTTATATCTAACAACATTTACGTTTGTTAAAATTCTCGATTGAAAACTGCCGCGGAGATAATTTTCTTAAGATGGCGGCAGACAGACGATAGTCAATTTGACTATTGTTATTCCCGATTCCTTTTATATCAAGTTAATATATTTACATAAAATTCTTTAATCCTTTTGTTTCTATTCTTTACCATTTAAAATTATTCACTAATAATTTTATATGAAATTGCTTCACATTTCTTGTACCACTAGTAAACTCCGCTGTAAGTTACTAGCGCTAAGGGCTGCGCTCCTAATTTCGGTGCTGAAAATTAACACTTAAAAACGTTAATTAGATTGGATTACCACTGAAATAATTACAAATTACCGTCTAGACATAGCGACTCTATTTTTCAAATAATAATTAACAATATAATTACAGGCTTTCTCTTTAAAGACCTCACACGTCTCACGTCCGAACAGTTCATCGGTTAGCATAGGAAGAACAACGTAACCACAGTTATAACAGATAACAAGAAAAGATTATAATAGTCACTGTCTATGAATGTAGTCCTTTGATAATAGTTTTAATTCACACAGAAATTGAATTATGACAGAAATAATGAAATAATTATCGTCATTTTTACACGATACAGTCTTTTTTGTACGTAGTATCGATAATATTTGTTGAAGTTTGTACACTTGGTTCATTTTAACATCTTGTGGCTAGAACATAGGGTCGTGGATGTTACAATACGTATGGGAGAAAAAGACAACACTGAAAAGTAGTTAAAGTAGAGTAAAGAAATTTTGGGAATACATTTGTCCAGGTAACACATTTAAGAGTTCAACATTCCAAGATAACAGTATAATGTAAGCACAAGCCAAGGCATTGCACGTATGTAATACTGGTACATTAATAACCAGTGTAACCACCAAAATGTTGAATGCAGTCAGCATATCGCTTGCTCACAGCCACAAAATTGATCAATTGATAGAGTACTGCGTGTCAGCTTTGCCTGTGTACTTCTGCGATCCAGCAGTTAAAAAAAAATGCATATGATTTTTCCTAAGACAACTTGACGGGCAATTTAGTGGAATTTCGCTCAGTAACATCATGCTCCGCCGCTCGCGTAAGGGCTTCCGTCTTAACGCTGCCCTCTACTCGTTGCGCTTTGTGACCTCCTGAAATGTCGTCATGTTCACTTGCCCTGGCTCCTTGTAGCGGTTAAGCGCAGCTCGGCGTCATTTCTCGCGCTGCCACGCTACTGCCTAACAATGGCGGCAGAGGGAGGGAGGGAGACTCGGGCAGCGCGCCGCGGCGGCTCACGCATAACTCACGCAATTACGGGGGAGCGTGTCGTCGCCACAGCCAGCGGCCGCCTCTGCCGACTCCGAATATATTTTCATTGCTTGCATTACGCGGGCTCTGCATCAGAGGAGGCGAGATTTCTCAACCCACGCTCCCATTCTCTGGGCGCGCCGCCGCCGCCGCTGAAATATCTCGGAGCATAAGGAGGGCACCTGGCGTCGAAATAACATCTTGTAAATGCGCTCGTGTCTCGGCTCCGCCCGCCCGGACGAATAGCGGCGCGTATATTTAACTCGCTCCACCGTGTCACAACTTTGGCAGTCCTACCTGGCCTCGTCAATTCGTGCTCTGTTCTGGCTGCGACAAAGACGGATTTCTATACCACCAGCAGGAACCACGGGGCCGCATTTCTTCGTGTGTTATAAACGTACTAATTATCTCCTTCCTGGGGTAGCTTCTCACAGTGTTCATGTATCAGCACAAGCAAGGTATGAGGCGTTTAACTACTGGAGAAAAATATCGTTCCATGTCTATACACACTGAGATGACAAAGTCATGGGATAACGGTATATACAGGGTGGTCCTTTGATCGTGACCGGGTCAAATATCTCACAAAATAAGCGTCAAACGAAAGAACTACAAAGAACGAAACTTGTCTAGCTTGAAGGGCGAAAACAGATGGCGCTACGGTTGGCCCCCTAGATGGCACTGCCATAGGTCAAACTGATATCAATTGCGTTTTTTTGGGGGGGGGGGGGACCTCCATTTTTATTACATATTCGTGTAGTACCTAAATAAATATGAATGTTTTAGTTGGACCACTTTTTTCGCTTTGTCATAGATGGCGCAGCAATAGTCGCAAACGTGTAAGTACGTGCTGTCACGTAACATTCCGCCAGTGCGGACGGTATTTGCTTCGTGATACATTACCCGTGTTAAAATGGACCGTTTACCAATTCCGGAAAAGGTCGGTATCGTGTTGATGTATGGCTATTGTGATAAAAATGCCCAACGGGCGTGTGCTATGTATGCTGCTCGGTATTCTGGACGACATCATCCTAGTGTCCGGACCGTTCGTCGGATGGTTACGTTATTTAAGGAAGCAGGAAGTGTTCAGCCATATGTGAAACGTTAACCACGACCTGAAACAAATGATGATGCCCAAGTAGGTGTTTTAGCTGCTGTAACGGATAATTCGCACATCAGTAGCAGACAAATTGCGCGAGAATACGGAATCTCAGAAACGTCGGTGTTGAGAATGCTACATCAACATCGATTGCACCCTTACCATACTTCAATGCACTAGGAATCGCATGGCGACTCTGAACGTCGTGTACAGTTCCGCCACTGGGCACAAGAGAAATTACGGGACGATGACAGATTTTTTGCACGCGTTCTATTTAGCGACGAAGCGTCATTCACCAACAGCACTAACGTAAACCGGGATAATATGCACTAGTGGGCAACGGAAAATCAACGATGGCTGCGACAAGTGGAACATCAGCGACCTTGGCGGGTTAATGTATGGTGCGACATTATGGGACGAAGGATAATTTGCCCCCATTTTATCGATGGCAATCTATATGGTGCAATGTATGCTGATTTACTACATAATGTTCTACCGATGTTACTACAAGATGTTTCACTGCATGACAGAATGGCATGTACTTCCAACATGATAAGTGTCCGGCACATAGCTCGCGTGCGATTCAAGGATATGTGCTGTCGTGATCCACCGACAACGCCTGACAACATGCTTCAGCGTATTGTCAATGCATGTGCGAACATTACGGAAGGCAAACTACTCGCTGTTGACAGGAATGTCATTACACGTTTTGCCAAATGCATTGAAGTTGACGGACATCATTTGAGCATTTATTGCATTAGTGTTGTATTTACAGGTAATCACGCTGTAACAGCATGCGTTCTCAGAAATGATAAGTTGACAAAGGCACATGTATCATATAGGAACAACCGAAATAAAATGTTCAAACGTACCAACTTCTGTATTTTAATTTAAAAAACCTACCTGTTACTAACTGTTAGTCTAAAATTGTGAGCCATATGTTTGTGACTATTACAGCGCCATCTATCACAAAGCGAAAAAAGTGGTCCAACTAAAACATTCATATTTCTTTACGTGCTACACAATTTTTTAAAAACCAGTTGATATCCGTTTGCCCTATGGCAGCGCCATCTAGCGGGCCAAGCATAGCGCCATCTGGTTTCCCCCTTCAGGCTAGACGAGTTTCGTTCTTTCTAGTTTTTTCGTTTGATGCTTATTTCGTGAGATATTTGGCCCGGTCACCATCAATGGACCACCCAGTATACATATACAGATGCCGGTAGTATCGTGTACTCAAGACATAAGAGGGCAGTGCATTGAAGAGGCTGTTTATATTCAGTGATTTCGTGTGAAAAGATTTTAGGAATCATTATGGCCGCACGACGGGATTTAACAGTCTTTGACCGCTGAATGGTAGGTGGCGCTAGACGCATTGGAGAATCCATTTCGGAAATCATTAGGGAACTCAATACTTCGAGATCCATATTGTCAAAATTTCGGTCATTACTTCTCACTACAAACAACGCAGTGGCCGACGGCCATCGCGTAACGACCGAGAGCGGCCGCGTATGCGCAGAGTTGTCGGTGCTAACAGACAAGTAACACTCGTCAAATAACGGCAGAAATCAATATGGGACGTACAACGAACATATTCCTTAGGACACTGCAGAGAAATTTGGTGTTAGTGGACTATGGCAGCAGACGACCGACGCGAGGCTTTGCTTAAAGCACGACATCGCCACTGCATAGAGTTATTAATAAATTTCAGAGAAGAGCGCTAAGGGGACTTAGAACGGATTTTTTTTTTCACATATTCGGATTTTTATCTCATTATAAAAATTGCAATTTTCCTAACAAAATATGTATATATCACTTATAAAATCAACTTGCAAGTATTCTATTTTATATAAATATAATATACACCGGATGAATGTGTTAAATTTTTGCATGCATTACTTCAAGATCTAATCAAATCGGCAATTTTTTATATAGAAGGCTGTGGGTAGCTGTGTTATAATGGTTAGTATCAGTCATGTCCAGAAGAGGACAGGCACCTGGTTAAGGAAGTTGAAACAAAGTTTGAGAGACAAGAAACTTTCTCATGGTAAAACCATAAGAGACAGGCTGACAACAAAATGATTGATAAACTACAGCAATATTATGGGATGGCCATTAGAAACAATACTGAGGATTTGTTGAAAATAAAGCAGGCAGTATGGGCTATCTTCTTCCACAGACTGTCAATTGATGATAAACCAGTACACCACCAATGCCCTCCTGGACCTGATTCATGGTGCAATTACCACAATGTCCAGTACTCAAACAGTTCATACGGCCATGAACATTCCATCCCAGTAGCAGTCGTAAATATCATAAAACATATTTACAGACATCTGGAAAATTCTGAATTACTCAAGATGTGTCTGCATTGTCAGACCCAAAATCCCAATGAGTCGTTCAATAATCTCATATGCACTCCCTTACCAAAAAATGTTTTTGTTGGAATGAAGACACTAAAGTGAGAGGGGGGGGGGTCAGTGATGCTGTTATTGCTTTTAATGATGGTAATATTAATAGCGTGAAAGTGCTACAGCATATGGGAATTAATTCTGGTGCAAACTGCATCAGAGAACTTGAACGGATGGACAAGGTTAGCATGCAACACAGTTGGCCACTGAGGAGTCCAGAAAGAAGAAAAGAAGATAAAACTTGGAATAAGATCAAGAGGATGATATACAGTATGGTGTAGGGTGCTTCTGAGTGATTAAAAAGAAAAAAAACATATATACAGTGAGTTACAGTTTTTTGAAACTTTAGATGCCGTACCTGAAAATTTACATTTTCTGTTGCATTTTTCCCTAAATCTCAGGAACCACTTCGTGTAGAGTATCCAAATTTTCAGGGAGTAATAACATACATATCCTGAGACTACTGAACTAAACGAAGAACATAATGGTATGTGCAGTTAAAATTGTTTAGGATTAAAAGTACACAAAATTTTAACCGAGTAATTAAAAAAATGGTTTTCCGAAAGCTGTGACTGAAATGCAATTACTGTAGTTCACCAGACTCAGAACATACAGTTTAGTGTCCTGTAAAAGTTTCATGTCAATGGCTACAGTGGTTCCCGAAATACTGGGAAGACAAGTCACTAAATTTAACACTGTCCGGATAGTGCGTTTCAATTTCCCTTAAGTATCTCAGTATCATAACTTCCATATAACTTACGCGAAATAAGCAGTGCACGGCAGAAACGTCGTCTGGAGGCAAGAATCATACGTATTTCGCATTAAAACGAGCGCTTGTCATGGCGATGATGGGCTCACATCGTGATTTAAATACTTGTAGTATGCTTACAACGAATGTAAATATTGTACCTGAATCGTGCGTGAATGTGTGTGATATATATATATATATATATATATCGGGGCTGGCTAAAGTGGCAGAAATAAAAGAAAAAACAACAGAAAAACACATGATATATATGTTTGGCTTATGTTACAGAAATCCTCTTGTGAAAGTAGTGATGCACTGTTGAGACTCATTGGCAAGACATGTGAGTCCAAACCAACATTTAATGTGGAAGACGTAAGATTCATAGCTCTCGACATTGTCGTGGATTCTTTGTGGCAGAGTTCTTCGCCATGCCACACAAAGAATTCCTCCACATCTAAGTCTTATTCAAGGAAGGCACAAAGCTAAAAGACGAGTCAGCTTCTGCGCTACTGAAAGAGCTTCTGTATGTAAAGGAAGCAATGTTACTGAAGTAGTCTTACGGGAAACGTTTTACTTGTGGCATAAAAAATTAACCACTACCTACTCATTTTCCGGATTCGCACGTTTCTTCGCTATGCAATTGTTCTCAAACGACTGCAGGAAACTTTAGGTTAAGGACATTTGATTATGTCAGATTATAATTCTCACGTCAAAGCCTGAGGATGAGTTGGGTATCATTTTGTTATTAGTCATATATGTTGTGATACTTGGAGGATGAACAACCCTTTGTAAATTGTTCGAAGAATTTGCATGAATTAAGAGTGCGAATTGCAGTTGTTAATTTGACGGAAGCACAAATTGGCTCTCTGAAATTGTCATCATATTTCGAAATGCGTGTCTCCACATCACTGTGAGGTGGATGGTGATTTAAAAGTCAAAGAGAAAAAAAAGTTACTGAGTCCGATACTCGATACCACAACCATTCAGTTTCCAGCCACAGGCTCTACCGCTTTTTTTTTAATTTTATTTTTTGACCACTTGTTGTTTCTGACGACTCCTCAGATCGTTGAAAGGGAAAGTAGGAGAATCCCACCCAAATTCAATCCCGCAACCACTCCATGAACACACGGTCGCAAAACCGTCAGAGCCTCTGATTCAGACCCTCCACCCGGCTCTGCACCAAAGTTCCGCAGTCGGTTCTGTCGACGAAGCTGTAGATGGTGAGCTCAGCCTTCATCTCGTAAGGAAGACCGGCATCCTAAACCAAATCAGATAGCCGCTGGAATCCAGAAAGAATTTCCTCAGATCAAAAGCGACACACGTCATTAGTGCCGACATGTGCCACCACCTGCAGCTGGCTGCACCCTGTGCTCTTCATGGCATCCGGAAGGACCCTTTCCACATCAGGAATGACTCCTCCCGGAATGCACACGGAGTGAACGCTGGATTTCTTCCCCTCCTTAGCCGCCATATCCCTAAGGGGCCCTATTACGCGCCTAACATTGGAGCTCCCAACTACCAATAAGCCCACCCTCTGCGATTGCCTGGACCTTGAAGGCTTAGAATGATCCTCTGAAACAGGGCAGACAGCTGCATCTGGCTCAGCCAGAGACAGTGCCTGAAACCTGTTTGTCAGACGCACCGAGGAGGCTTTCTGATCAGCCTCCGGGGACGTCTTGGAGCTGCCTGCCACGCCTTGGAACGACCTCCCAATCAACCACAGGCGAGGGCTCAGCCCCACTGCGGGCAGCAACCGGGGCAACCACAGCGGCAGACCGGTCTGGGGACAGACGGGACGAGGTTGACATCCCCGTGATACCCAAGTCCGTCTCCACAGTGGTGCCCATTGGCAACAGCCTCAAGCTGCGCGACCGAAGTCAGCGCCGATTGCAGCTGTGAGCTAAGGGATGCCAAGTCAGCCCTCATCCGAACACAGCAATCGCAGCCCCTGTCCATTCTAATCGATGTTGAACAACAGTTACTGAAACACGAGTCCGTGCCTAGATAACGCAAGCGAAACACGCAAAGAATGTATCAACTAACCTGTACAAATGCCTAACGACTGCGCTACAATCTGCCTGAATTTACGATTACAGTAACTAAAACTCGAAATTACACCTCCTATACGAAACTCACACGCAATTTAAGTAAGAATCTACCAAGTAAACACTAAAGCGCGATGCTACCTTACATCCTAATTAACTTTGTTGGATTTGACACGAAACAACGCCCGTGAAAATATTATCCGATCATCCTTTACCAGTTGCACGCCGTCAAAATATTTTAAACTGCTACGCTATAATCCTCTAGTTAATAACGGTGGGTTTAATAGGGAGTGTTTCAGTTGTGGGAGTCAAAATAGGCAGTATGAATGTGATCAGACGTTGCATGAATGGTGCCGACGAGACAATCATGAATCTCCTAAGATCCGGACTGCACAGAATGCAATGATTTGTCAAAACTAACGCTTACTGTACCTTTTTTTCATCGCACTTGAGAACCACGATCGATATTATGCTACAATTAGACACACACAACAACTGATCCTATGGAGCAGACGACGATGTGACACACACGAAGACACAAACAACAATGAGGAAAAGCGTCCCAGGAGCGCTCAGTGGTGTGGTGAGGTGGAAAAGCGGCAACCTGCCCCCTCTGCTCGCGAGGCAGAACTACGGCTACACCTCTACATCACATTGAAATTTGGTTCCGCTTAAGCGGTCTCGAGGCACTATTGCTCTCTTGAGTTATGGTGGGTACTATCCCCATGAATTACTGCGTCTGTTCGACAGAAGTGAATCAGAACCTCTACAAAAGTTCCAAAGAGTCGAAGTAGGTAAGATGTGTGTGAAAACTGTCATGTCATGAATAACATAAATAATTATGAGCTGCAAAAATAGCAGTCTGGGTCACACACTTCCACAAACTCAAATGACTAGAAACCAGTACAATTAGTTTCCTGGCCTCGACTTCAGTCGTGGTGTAAACTCCACAAAGCGCAAAATTCAGGGGTGTGTTTTGAACGCAGGAATCGTTTGGTATCATCAGTCGATATCACAATTACTGGCGTCTCATAGTTGCCAACGGAAACGCCCGGTTCTGACAGACTCCGACAGCAGTCGCACGAGCACTCAGCGGAGAAGAAAAATTCTGACTGGGGCTGTGAACTATCTCGAACCATCAGTGCCACCAGGGATTGCGTCACATCAGAGCGCGTGCATTCGAAAACAGACAGTTGTGTCCGTTTTCTGAGCTGATGATAGCATGGCTGACTGTCGCTTCAACACACGAAACTTATTTCTTGTTAGCGAGGAGAGAGCGCAACGAAACATACTTTCGCTCATTTTATTTACAAACGACCAAGCTGACGAATAGAAGTGGTGTGATTTTAGTGTGATCTCCAATTCTCATACGAAAAAGAAATGGTATAACTTTAGTGAAATTTCCGACTTGGATTCAAAGAGAAACGACAATAATTATAGTATGCTGTAGCACATTAGCACTTGATCACCGGCCTCCACCGTGAATATTACGCAGCATATTACAACCAATTTGGGTACCAACATGCCTACTTTAGTTTCTTCCACTGGTTAGAATTTAACTTCGTACACAAAAATAAATAGTTTAAATGTTTTACCTAAAAGAAAGTTTTTCAGTATATTATTTCTACCTTGTAATGACTCATCCTCTTCTAACATTACCTTTTTTATATAGATAACTGAGACCGTCTATAATCTCGAATTTCGCATAGGTTAAAATTATCTCAGCTGTTTTATTAAAAGAATTGATATGATTTTGTATGCGATGTACCATATTGCAGGCTAAAATGATTTTAAAAAGTAATGTGTTGCAATCGATATGTACTAAGAGTTAAAATCATCCTTGTTCTAAAAATATTTGAAATTACAAAATTTGTGGCATACTTAAAATTTATATTGTTACTTGCGCAACAACGGCTAGTTATTAAATTTATTTCTCGATCTATTTATGAAATAAGGGTATAATTTGGTAAAGAGTCTTATCCCGTCGAGAAAGCCGGTAAACTCTTTTGCCTTGTAAGCTCTTTGGAAATTATGAGTACTGCAGAATGTAAGTAGTGCTGGGCATACCTCTGATGGAAAAGCACCTATTTTGCTAAACTTTTCAAGAACAATGTAATTACTGGTTTTTTGAACGTGGAAACTGTAAAGCCAGTGTTATTTAGAATGGCAGGGACTCCGTCTTCAGATCACAAGTTGCCAATCGGGACCATCCGACCACCGGGTAATCCTCAGGCGAGGATACGGATAGGAGGGGCATGTGATCAGCAAACCGCTCTCCCGGTCGTTCTTTGACCGAAGCCGCTACTATTCGGTCGAGTAGCTCCTCAATTGGCATCACGAGGCTGAGTGCACCCCGAAAAATGGTAACAGCGCATGGCGGCCTGGATGGTCACCCATCCAAGTGACGACCAAGCCGGACAGCGATAAACTACGGTGATCTGACGGGAACCGGTGTATCCACTCCAGCAAGGCCGTTACCGTTATTTAGAATAATTAGATAAAATGAAAAGAGATTCATAAAAGAGGCAACTCTTCACAAATCCATCAAAATCAGAGATGACTGTCTTAATGGGATTTCTGCGATCGTTCATTAAATAAAAATGTACTTACAAGTTACTCTGTAACTGCAATATATGATCTGAAGATGGGCAGCTAGCCCGAAACCGGTCATTGAAAATAAAAAATAGCGATCAAAGACTTAAATGCCATATTTTTATTTCTTCAAAAGTTATTTTATTAACAAGAACCTAAGAAATCGAAATATTCAGGTGCGAGAAAGGACTCCTAGACAAGACTGTGAGCCATCGACAACAACAACGAGATAATCAAGACACGTAAAAAGGTCTTCTTTTGTAATCTTACCCCTCATGTAATTTCCAAAAATTTGTGCAAAGACAGAGAAATAAATGGTGATGTGTGGGAGGGAAAGATTACAACCTGTCAGCTAAATCATCATTTTGTATTGCAATCCTTCTTTCCAAGCAATGTTGTTCTTCTGGGAAATATTTTCTTATAGGGTTGTATGTCTCTTCTGTAATTGATGGCTAATTCCACTTGGAAATGTAGGCACCACGACCGCATTTTTACCAATATATTTTGGATAAATGGCAGCATCGGTCGTAAATATAGAAATCCTTTATTTTACATATCGATTTTGGTCACTGTGTGACCATCTTAACAGCAGATTTTCGAACCTTGTAGGCCCATATCACAACACCACAATATTTTCTACTCCGTGTAAAATGTACTGTGATGATTACTTCCTATACATATCTTCACTTTTACTGTATACGATAATTTTTAAATAAACAGAAGAGCCTCTCTTGTAATCTTAGTGCTTAATGTTTGCAATTGCCGATCCAGCGAACAATCATTTCTGGCTTCCCTTTCGTAAATTTGTCGTCTCTTTATTTCTGTAAGCCCCAGTAAATTAACCATGCGGTGTCTGGAAGCAAATAGAGCAGTGGATCTGAGAGTCCACAAGAATAGTGTTACTGCAGGAGAGCTAAATGCAGTGCTAATAGCCGACGTAACTTGCTGGAACTGTTCGACTAACTTTGCTGGGGCGGCGCCTTCGGGAGGGCGGTGTGGGCGGGTCGGGGGTAGGTGGATAGGGGGGAGGGGGAGGGCCGGGTGAGAAACTTGCGGGCTGAGCCGCAGCTCTAGGGGCGAGCGTCGGTGGCGTCGCGTCCCCCAGAGGCCCGGAGGCTGCAGCGGCGCCGGCGCAGCCAGGAGCTGCGCGCACTCGCCCGGCACCTGGCAGGCGGGAACCCGCGGCTGCGGTCGCCCTGCTGGGTGGCGGCTGCCTCATCCAGTCCTCACGTGGTGTCTGGTAAATCTGAGACGTAATGCCTGCAGCTCGGTGACTATTACTCGGAACACTGGTAGGTCACCAGCAACGGACGGACGAATGGAATATTCCAGAATTTGAAACACGAACAGCTGCTAGCATGAGTTTCTTAGAAGTAGATACCTTAGGAGTTGCGAAGCAACTCAAATCGCTTGATACGGGCACGTTTTCACGTCCAGATTGTATACCGATTAGGTTCCTTTCAGATTACGCTGATACAATAGCTCCCTACTTAGCGATCATATACAACCGCTCTCTCCCCCATAGATCTGTACCTACAGATTGGAAAATTACGCAGGTCGCACCAGTGTTTAAGAAGGGTAGTAGGAGTAATCCATCAAACTACAGACCTATATCATTGACGTCGGTTTGCAGTAGGATTTTGGAGCATATACTGTATTCACACATTATAAGTCACCTCGAAGGATACGATCTATTGATACGAAATCAGCGTGGTTTCTGAAAACATTGTTCTTGAGCAACGAAGTAATGGTCGCTATCGACAGGGGATCTCAAGTTCATTCCGTATTTCTAGATTTCCGGAAAGCTTTTGACACTGTTCCTCACAAGCGGTTTCTACAAAAGCTGCGGGCCTATGGGGTATCGTCTCAGTTGTACGACTGGATTCGTGACTTCCTCTCTGGAAGGTCGCAGTTCGTAGTAATAGACGGCAAATCATCGAGTAAAACTAAAGTAATATCAGGTGTTCCCCAGGGAAGCGTCCTGGGACCGCAGCTGTTCCTGATCTATATAAATGACCTGGGTGACCATCTGAGCAGTTCTCTGAGGTTCTTCGCAGATGATGCTGTAATTTACCGTCTAGTAAGGGCATTCGAAGACCAGTATCAGTTGCAGATTTAAAAAGGGTTGCTGTATGGTATGGCAGGTGGCAGTTGACGCTAAATAACGAAACGTGTGAGGTGATGCACATGAATTCCAAAAGAAATCCGTTGGAATTCGATTACTCGATAAATAGTACAATTCTTAAGGCTGCCTATTCAACTAAGTACCTGGGTGTTAAAATTACGAACAACTTCAGTTGGAAAGACCACATAGATAATATTGTGGGGAAGGCGAGCCAAAGGTTGCGTTTCATTTGCAGGACACTCAGAAGATGCAACAAGTCCACTAAAAAGACAGCTTACACTACACTCGTTCGTCCTCTGTTAGAATATTGCTGCACGGTGTGGGATCCTTACCAGGTGGGATTGACGGAGGACATAGAAAGGGTGCAAAAAACGGCAGCTCGTTTTGTATTATCACGTAATGGAGGACAGAGTGTGGCAGATATGATACACGAGTTGGGATGGAAGTCATTACAGCATAGACGTTTTTCGTCGCGGCGAGACCTTTTTACGAAATTTCAGTCACCAACTTTCTCTTCCGAATGCGAAAATATTTTGTTGAGCCCAACCTACATAGGTAGGAATGATCATCAAAATAAAATAAGAGAAATCAGAGCTCGAACAGAAAAGTTTAGGTGTTCGTTTTTCCCGCGCGCTGTTCGGGAGTGGAGCGGTAGAGAGATAGTATGATTGTGCTTCGATGAACCCTCTGCGAAGTACTTAAATGTGAATTGCAGAGTAATTATGTAGATGTAGATGTAGAACGGATACGTTACAGTGATCACACAGGAATCACGACCATTTATGTTTCAAATACCAAGACCTGACAAAACTTCGCATGATGAAGTTCGTGAAGTATCGGAACTGAATTTTCCACATAAAATTTGTCTTAATAAATTTATGACCGGTTTCGACTGCCCAGGCAATCATCCTTAAATTAAAATTTCGTTGTAATGTGTAACATGACTTAGGTATTTACAACAACGGCTGATTTTGGTCGATCTTCAAAAAATTCGAGGGTGACTGATGCATGACAGCGGCAATATCCCCCCCCCCCAATCCTTCGGCCTTTTCTTTTTTTTTTAAGTGCCGTTTCCCAAGAGTTGAACACGAAGCGATCCGATCACACAGATGTAAAGGTTGTTAATTCAAGAAAAGATCAAGGAATTACAATTACGAATAACAGAAATACGAATGATCACATAGACCCTATTGTGGGCACCTCAGACCAAAGACTGAATTTAACTACCAGAACAGTGAGAAGATGTAGCAGGTATACTAAAGAGACAGTCGACACTACGCTTGTCGGTCCACTGCTGGAATAATGCGTAGGGTACAGGATTCTTACAGATTCAGTTGACGAAAGACATCGAAAAAGTTCAAAGAAGGGCAGCTGTGTTATCCGAAACAGGAGTCAGAGTGTCACGGCTATGATACACAATCTTTAAAACAAAGGGGTTTGTGATCGCGGCAAGTTCTTTTCACGAAATAGGTATAAAGGTATATAAGAGGGGAGAGGATGGAACCTTGGGGCACACAGGCGGAGGGGTAAAAGGTGTTGGAATCCGTGTTATCGGTGGTGACGTAGGTAGGTCGTTGGAAAAGAAAGGACCAGGTCAGACGGACATAGTTGATAGGAATTGCGAAGATGTGGAGCTTGAAGAGGAGACCGGAATGCCACACACGGTCATAGGCGCATTCAAGGTCGAGGGAGAGGAAGATAGCGGAGCGACGAGAATGGAGCTGTTCGGAGAGGAGATGAGTGAGGTGAAGGAGAAGGTCATCGGTAGAGAAGGACGGCCGAAAACCACACTGGGTAACGGGAAGGAGGCGGTGCTGGTGGAGATGCTGGTGGATGCATCGGGTAAGGATGGATTCCAGGAGCTTGCTGAAGACCGAGGTAAGGTTGATGGGACGGTAGGAGGAGACAGCGGATGGAGGTTTGTTGGGTTTAAGGAACATCGGGATATGGGAGGTTTTCCACAGGTCAGGGTAGTACCCGGTGGATAGGACCACTAGTGATGGAAGCATTGAGTTCGTTGTGTGCAGTGTTGTCAATGTACTGGAAACCAGGAGCGAGCGGAGGGACAGAGGTGTCAGTTCGATCGCGGACATCTGGGAAGAGGGAGTAATCGAATTAGGGATCGTCTGGGATGGTAAAGACATCGGAGAGGTAGGAGGCAAAGTGATTGGCCTTACTAAGGTTGTCAGGGAAGGGTTAGTTATCATGAAAGAGAGGGTAGTAGGGGTGGAGTTTAGATCCGGTAAGGTGGTGGAAGGCTGACCAGTAGTTGGAAGAGTTGATAGGAAGTGTAACATTAAGGCGGCTGCACGTCTGTCGCCAGTCCCGGCGTTTCTTAGCCGGGAGCAAGTTTCTGAGGTGACGTTGGAGTTGCCGGTGGCGTCGAAGTGTGTCCGGGTCACGCGTGTGAAGGAAGAGCGGGTACAGAAAGATCTCTCTTTTAGACAGCGGAACGGTAGAGAGATAGTGTGAGAGTGGTTCGATGAACCCTATGTCAGGCACTTTAGTGTAAACTGTACACTAGTCATGTGGATGTAGGTGCAGAGAGCTCCACTGTTTACAACAGTCCTCCTTTAAACCCAGAATGTGAATAAAATACTGTTCAACTTTATGAACTGCCATTGCTGTAGCAGTAGCAACTGACAAATTTTAATACAACAACAGTCTCATCTGTCATTAGCACCATCTAGTGGTCCTTTGTGAGAAATGAAGAGGCTCATAGAGACTGTTATTCAAACGCGCTGAGAAAATAATGTACATATACGTAAGAGCTTTATTGCTAACCTGCCAGGGTACCCAAGAGCGCTAACGCGCTGCTTCCTGGACTTGGGTAGGCGCGCTGGCCCCGGATCGAATCCCCCCGGCGGATTAACGACGACGGCCGGTGTGCCCGCCACCTTGGATGTCATTTTTAGGCGGTTTTCCACATCCTACTAGGAGAATACCGGGCTGGTCCCACGTCCCGCCTCAGTTACACGACTCGCAGACATTTGAAACACATTCACACTATTTCACGATCTACATTAGACGCCGACAGTTGGGGTACACTAATTCTGTCCGGTGCGGTATGGGATGGCGGTAGGAAGGGCACCGGCCACCCCTTAAACTTAACCATGCAAAATCCGTACTTAACCCCGCCGACCCTGCCCACAATGCGGGATAAAGGCGGTAGCGAAAGAAGAAGAAGATACGTATAAGCTTTATTGCTGTCCTACACGATACTAACATGGTTCGTGTATTGCTACATATGTTGTCGGTGAAAGACATGTACGTCTTTTGAATTGGATGGATAGATGTACAATGAAAGAAAGTAGCTGCGTAGCCGATGGTGTGCAGAAATGATCATAGCATTCATATTCTCTTAGTGGAAGCATAAAAGTGAAGCCAGCTGTTGTGGCCGAGCGGTTCTAGGTGCTTCAGTCCGGAACCGTACTGCTGCTACGGTCGCAAGTTCGTATCCTGCCTCGGCCATGGATGTGTGTGATGTCCTTAAGTTAGTTAGGTTTACGTGTTTCTAAGTCTGGAAAACTGATGACCTCAGATGTTAAGTCCAATAGTGCTTAGACCCATTTCAACCATAAAAATGAACGTCACTGCGAAAAAATGGTAGAGGCAGCTGGCTTTAAAACAACAGACACGGACTCTGTCGCCAGCATGGTTTTTTTTTTAAATTTTATGCTACTGCCTTGCAGTATATACGCTAATTCAAAACGTATTGGTTTATCAGGCGTAAAAAAATCCATAATCGTGGCTAGCTGAAGCATTAATACTAACAAGATGTTGGCAAATGTGCTGTTGTAGACCATGTACATTCCTTCCGTATTGTTGTCCTCAACCACGGATGCTAATGACACACCAGTCTGAAGTTCAAGTTGCCGCAACTACGTTTCGAGCGTGCCTGCCCGTAATCAGGATTTTGTCGAGGGGTGGGTGGTGGGGGGGAGGGGAGGTCCGATTTGTTTAATAGAACCTTGAAAGCGCTCATATTTCTTATTTATTGTAAAAATTGAAAATATATATGAAAACACCCCAATTATATATATATATATATATATATATATATATATATATATATATATATATATATATATATATATATATATATACGATTAGTCTTCGACCCTAATAAATGATTGTATGATGTACAATATGTACAATATACGTTGATGGTTACATGACGTTTATTTACAAATACATTACGGCTGTGACGGTTGGAGTTACTGTCCCAAGAATATTACGAATAAGACATTTCAGAGAAGAACATCGTTATTGTAGTAAAGCCGGCCGTTTTGGCCGATCGGTTCTGGGCGCGTAAGTCTGGAACCGCGCGACCGCTATGGTCGCAGGTTCGAATCCTCCCTCGGGCATGGATGTGTGTGATGTTCTTAGGTTAGTTAGGTTTAAGTAGTTCTAAGTTCTAGGGGACTTATGACCTCAGCAGTTAAGTCCCATAGTGCTCAGAGCCATTTGAACCATTTTGTAGTATAACTTGAAGACCTGACATATCGCCGTTTCATAAGTGAATCATCACTATACGCGATGTCCAAAATGAAAGCAACAAACCTCTGATTCCCCATCTTGTGTCTGATTCAAGATATAATCATACAAACTGTCAACCAGATGTCCATACGATAGTGTTCTGCACGGTAGATGGCATTCCGGCCAACGAACAACCATGCCAACGATGACGCCAGGGAACATATGAAACGAGGTGTTGTTTGCCTTGTAGTCCCACATCCACAGTCACTGTTTACACTGTCACAGCCGTTGCAGTGTGGCGCAGAGGAGACACCTACCAGGCTCTCTGATGTGGAAGGCGAGAGAAAGCAAGCAAGCAGGACAGTCACAATCCGATTTTTTCCGATGCTTTATCGTGAATCGTTCTCTTGTTTCTCGGAAGTGGTGACGGTTTATAGAGTCCCAACTGTATCCTGAAGACCAGGGCAGGCCCGAACATGTGTGACTTCAGAGGAGAGAGCCTTTATTAGGCTTAAAAAGCACGGCGTTACCGCCACAGTAATGCACGGCAACTGGCACTTGAGCTCGCAGCATCCACTGGGTATGTGTCAAAGAAACCGTGTGCAGAAGGTCTCAAGAGAGTGGTCTTCACTGTCAGAGACCTGCTGTATGTCTGCCTGTGACGCGTCTTCACAGAAAGGAACTCTAGAGTGAAGTCATCAACACGCCACCTGGACGGTTGAACTGTGTACCAATGTTCTTTTCGCAGATCAGTCCCAATTTAGTCTGGAGATTCAATCTCGGTGGATTCACATCTGGAGGGAACGTGGAACACGATTCGGGAACCAAAACATTGTGCAAAGAGGCCGAGATCGAGGAGGATCCATAATGGTGTGTTTAAGGATTGTGTTTACCACTCGAACTCGTCTTCACGGAATTGTACTTGTGTATCGGCTTGATTTAACTGCTGTCAGGTATCGTGACGAGATCTTGGGACCTCATCTGCGTTGTTGAGGGCACAGATGTCGTATTGATGGACGATAATGCTCGACCTCATAGAGCATTGGTGGCTGATGTTTCCTCGGAAACGGGAGATGTTACACTTTTGGCACCGGTCGGTGTGGCCGAGCGGTTCTAGGCGCTTCAGTCTGGAACCGCGCCACTGCTACGATAGCAGGTTTGAATCCTGCTTCTGGCATGGATGAGTGTGATGTCCTTAGGTTAGTTAGGTTTAAGTAGTGCTAAGATCTAGGGGACTGATGACCTCGGATATTAAGCCCCATAGTGCTCAGAGCCATTTGAAACATGTTTTACACGCTTGGCGTGGTCTGTTTACTCTCCCGATTTGAATGTCATAGAGCACGTCAGGGACGCACTGGGTAGAAGGCTTGAATCACGCCAGCATCCACCAACCATTCTCCAAGACTGCGAGCAGCTCTGCAGGAAGAATGGGAGTTACTACCTCAATATGCGACTGATGACATCATTCACAGCATGCACCGTTGTTGCCAGAGGTGGTCATACCGAATACTGAGCACATTAAACAGTCGTCGGAATGTGTCTGCAAACCCGTCAAGTTGGAAAAAAGGAACATTTTTGTCTACCGTTACGAGTGTAGCAGGTTGTTTGCGTTCTGTATTCATTACATTTTTTTCTACTTTACTGTCACCTGCTTATACTGATTTGTGGTAAAATAAACGCAACCCTCCAACATTTCCTTTTGTTGCTTTAATTTTGGTCAACAGCGTGGTTGTATTTCGACAAATAATGTGGCTCCGCAACAGTGTCCTTGTTCAGTATCTCTGGTCAACAACCATCAGTTTCCGCGTAACTGTCAAAAATACTGAGAAGTATAGCCAATGTCGTATTAGTTCATCTCTGAATTGTGTTTCCGTGTGGCTGTGGCGTCAACACATCCCTGCTCAGCGCTCCGACAATCTCGTGAGACAGCATAACCGGTGGCAGTGTGGGTGCATGCGGACAGCCGTTTGCACTCTTAACGGCTCCAAAAAGAAATAAAGAAAAACTGTGAGTAAAATGACAGCGGCAACATAATAACAGTGGATCTTTGATAGGAATGTAGTCAGATCCTCATGTGCCATGAAGGAATAAGTGCTATCGACAGGGGATGTCAAATTGATTCCATATTTTTAGATTTCCAGAAGGCTTTCGACACCGTTCCTCACAAGCGTCTTCTAACCAAACCATGTGTCTACGGAGTATCGCCTCAGTTGTGCGACTGGATTCGTGATTTCCTGTCAGAAAGGTCACAGTTCGTAGTAATAGACGGAAAGTCATCGAGTAAAAGAGAAGTAATATCCGGCGTTCCCTAAGGACGTGTTAAAGGCCCTCTATTGTTCCTGATCTATATTAACGACATAGGAGACAATCCGAGTAGCCGTCTTAGATTGTTTGCAGATGATACTGTTATTTACCGTCTTGTAAAGTCATCAGATGATCAAAATGACTTGCAAAATGATTTAGATAAGATATCTGTGTGGTGCGAAAAGTGGCAATTGACTCTGAATAAAGAAAAGTCTGAAGTTATTCACATGAGTACTAAAAGAAATTAGCTAAAGTGATAAGACACACAAATCTAAAGGCTGTAAATTCAGCTAAATACTTAGGGATTACAATTACAAATATGCTAAACTGGAACGATCACATGGATAATATTGTGGGTAGAGCAAACCAAAGACAGCGATTCATTGGCGGAACACTTAGAAGCTGCGACAGGCCTACTAAAGAGAATGCTTACACCACGCTTCTCCGCCCTATTCTGTAGTATTGCTGTGCGGTGTGGCACCTCCATCAGGTGGGATTGACGGACGATATCGAAAAAGTACAAAGAAGGGCTCGTTTCGTATTATCGCGAAATAAGGAAGATAGTGTCACACACATGATACGTAAGTTGGAGTGGCAATCATTAAAACAAAGGCGTTTTTCTTTGTGACGTGATCTTCTTATGAAATTTCAATCAACAGTTTTCTCCCCCGATTGCGAAAACATTCTGTTGGCCCCCAGCTGCATAGGGAGAAATGATCATCACGATAAAATAAGAGAAATCAGGGCTCGCACAGAAAAAAATTTAAATGCTCGTTTTTCCCGCGTGCCGTTCGAGAGTGGAACGGTAGAGAGTGAGCCTGAAGGTGGTTCATTGAACCCTCTGCCAGGCACTTTATTGTGAATAGCAAAGTAATCACGTAGATGTAGATGTCACCATTGGAAACTCATGAGTGGATTTTCGAAGAACTTGGAACTGTTGACTATTAGGTATTCAACCGGATTTTCATCAGAATTCAGTGTTCATCAAATTTAAAGATGCTGAAAATTGTGACAAACTCGTGACTGCATGTGGCAATACTAGAAAACTGAAGCACCTTGGCGAATCTGGTAGTAGTGTTGCTGTAGTACATGCAGCTTATGAAATCCAGAATACAAAAGTTTATAATGTATGTTTTGAATGCCCAAATGAGGTGACAGCGAGTTCACTTGAAAAGTACGGCCCCGTTATGAAGATTTAAAATGGTAAATGGTCTGGCACTACCCCACATAAAATCGTCAGTGGTGGACCAAATGTTCGGATTGAATTAAAAAGACATACTCCGTCCTACGCATTAAATGTGGGAAACAGAGCGTCTATAAGTTACAGTGGGCAACCGCAGACATTGTCCATTAGTCATTGTACTCACCACCTGTGTATTCACTGACTCCGTCATCAAGCCACAAGTGGCCTATTGGGACCATTCGACCACCGTGTCATCCTCAGATGAGGAGGCGGATAGGAGGGGCGTGTGGTCAGCACACCGCTCTCCCGGTCATTACGATGGTTTTCTGTGATCGGAGCGGCTACTAATCGGCCGAGTAGCTCCTCAGTTGTCATCACGAGACTGAGTGCAGCCCGAAAAATGGAGGCCCGGATGGTCACCCATCCAACTGCCTCCCACACCCGACAGCGCTTAACTTCGGTGATCTGACGAGAACCGTTATATCCACTCCGGCAAGGCCGCTGCCCACCTGCGTATTAATTGTACTGAAAGAGTACCGCTGCGGCTCCTCACGGAAAGAAACGATACTTAAGTGGATACGCGTGACATCCGCAGTAGTTACGCGCAAGTCGCAAACAGTACAGTATCGTACACTTCATTGCCACCAGCTACCACGACTGAGACATCTACACATGCGCAGGAAATGGTAGCGGAAATTGATAAGCCAGTAGTAGAATGCGAACAAACAACACGACCCTACAAAAGAGCTATTCTGTGGCTGAAAACCAAACAGAAATTCACTTCAAAGCGAAAGAATATACATCTAACGAAACAAAATCAAATCCGGAAGTTGAAAAGGAGAAGGGAAAAAATGAGGACACTTAAGACGTGTGACGATTCGGAACGACAGATGCAAGATAGCTTTACCTCCGAAAATGATGAGTCCCAGGTGACATCGTCAATTGAAAATACAGCTGACTAGCCTCGCAGGAAAAAAGCAAAAACCGGCGGTCAAAAGCCCTGTGTTCTCTGAAGTTGAAGGTAGTATTCCTGAACATCCTTTTACAGAATGATGCCAGATTAAAGATGTCATCCACGAACAGCCTAATACAGAACAATTCAAATTCTATCAGGCAAAGAAAAAAATCAACCTTCCCTTCAGGCATTTACTCATTCAGTTCCAGTGATAAGGCAAGAGTAAGACCAATGGAATGGGCAGACTATATAGACGATGATATAGACGATGAGGTATCCGCATACCTCAACAATAAATGTCGCACAGTCATATTCTCTTTAACATTCTCACTCTTAACATAGAATATCCAACGTTGTAATGTAATTTATGGAACTGGGGACCAAGAAACGGCAGGGAGGCTTCGTCCTCACAGTAGCCCGCCGTGGTACACAACCCCACAACAGGCCACAGCGGTCCATTGCCGCCCCACACCGAACCCAGGGTCACTATGCAGTTCGGCCCCCCGTGTCTGGCGTCATTAAGGCATATTTGCAATAAGAATCAAGGCTCTCAACTGGCGCACGACACTACCTAAAACAAGAGCGGTAGTAAAAGTCCACGAAGATAGAAGTTCATCTATAACAGAAAAACTCAAGCTGTACGTCATGCAAATACTCATAAAAGCGTGGTTCTTTTCTCATGTCCTCCTGATGCAAAAAGAACACAATAAAAGTATAGGTAGGGCTATACATCAAGCGATTTAGTGGTTTATACGGAGGGGCGAAACCTATACGGTTTCTCTGCAGACGTGCAGTCTCAGCTTCAATGGCGGTGCAGTGGTACTAACAGACTTGCACGCAAAGTGCGCGGCACTACTCGCCAACAGAACTAAGTATGTAACAGAAAAGAGACCAAACTCCTCAACTATTGTACTCTTTCACAAATATCGCCCGACATCAGAGCTAGCGCCGGTTTCTACTGTCAGCATCTCAAAATCATTAAATTTTGTCCGAAATTATTATTTCAATAAAAGCAACATATCAACTACATCTACTACATCTACATCCGTACTCCGCAAGCCACCTGACGGTGTGTGGCGGAGGGTACCCTGAGTACCTCTATCGGTTCTCCCTTCTATTCCAGTCTCGTATTGTACGTGGAAAGAAGGATTGTCGGTATGCTTCTGTGTGGGCTCTAATCTCTCTGATTTTATCCTCATGGTCTCTTCGCGAGATATACGTAGGAGGGAGCAATATACTGCTTGACTCTTCGGTGAAGGTATGTTCTCGAAACTTCAACAAAAGCCCGTACCGAGCTACTGAGCGTCTCTCCTGCAGAGTCTTCCACTGGAGTTTATCTATCATCTCCGTAACGCTTTGGCAATTACTAAATGATCCTGTAACGAAGCGCGCTGCTCTCCGTTGGATCTTCTCTATCTCTTCTATCAACCCTACCTGGTGCGGATCCCACACTGCTGAGCAGTATTCAAGCATTGGGCGAACAAGTGTACTGTAACCTACTTCCTTTGTTGTCGGATTGCATTTCCTTAGGATTCTTCCAATGAATCTCAGTCTGGCATCTGCTTTACCGACGATCAACTTTATATGATCATTCCATTTTAAATCACTCCTAATGCGTACTCCCAGATAATTTATGGAATTAACTGCTTCCAGTTGCTGACCTGCTATTTTGTAGCTAAATGATAAGGGACCTATCTTTCTATGTATTCGCATCACATTACACTTCGCTACATTGAGATTCAATTGCCATTCCGTGCACCATGCGTCAATTCGCTGCAGATCCTCCTGCATTTCAGTACAATTTTTCATTGTTGCAACCTCTCGATACACCACAGCATCATCTGCAAAAAGCCTCAGTGAACTTCCGATGTCATCCACCAGGTCATTTATGTATATTGTGAATAGCAACGGTCCTATGACACTCCCCTGCGGCACACCTGAAATCACTCTTACTTCGGAAGACTTCTCTCCATTGAGAATGACGTGCTGCGTTCTGTTATCTAGGAACTCCTCAATCCAATCACACAATTGATCTGATAGTCCGTATGCTCTTACTTTGTTCATTAAACGACTATGGGGAACTGTGTCAAACGCCTTGCGGAAGTCAAGAAACACGGCATCTACCTGTGAACCCGTGTCTAAGGCCCTCTGAGTCTCGTGGACGAATAGCGCGAGCTGGGTTTCACACGATCGTCTTTTTCGAAACCCATGCTGATTCCTACAGAGTAGATTTCTAGTCTCCAGAAAAGACATTATACTCGAACATAATACGTGTTCCAAAATTCTACAACTGATCGACGTTAGAGATATAGGTCTATAGTTCTGCACATCTGTTCGACGTCCCTTCTTGAGAACGGGGATGACCTGTGCCCTTTTCCAATCCTTTGGAACGCTTCGCTCTTCTAGAGACCTACGGTACACCGCTGCAAGAAGGGGGGCAAGTTCCTTCGCGTACTCTGTGTAAAATCGAACTGGTATCCCATCAGGACCAGCGGCCTTTCCTCTTTTGAGCGATTTTAATTGTTTCTCTATCCCTCTGTCGTCTACTTCGATATCTACCATTTTGTCAACTGTGCGACAATCTAGAGAAGGAAGCACAGTGCAGTCTTCCTCTGTGAAACAGCTTTGGAAGAAGACATTTAGTAATTCGGCCTTTAGTCTGTCATCCTCTGTTTCAGTACCATTTTGGTCACAGAGTGTCTGGACATTTTGTTTTGATCCACCTACCGCTTTGACATAGGACCAAAATTTCTTAGGATTTTCTGCCAAGTCAGTACATAGAACGTTACTTTCGAATTCATTGAAAGCCTCTCGCATAGCCCTCCTCACACTACATTTCGCTTCGCGTAATTTTTGTTTGTCTGCAAGGCTTTGGCTATGTTTATGTTTGCTGTGAAGTTCCCTTTGCTTCCGCAGCAGTTTTCTAACTCGGTTGTTGTACCACGGTGGCTCTTTTCCATCTCTTACGATCTTGCTTGGCACATACTCATCTAACGCATATTGTACCATGGTTTTGAACTTTGTCCACTGATCCTCAACACTATCTGCACTTGAGACAAAACTTTTGTGTTGAGCCGTCAAGTACTCTGTAATCTGCTTTTTGTCACTTTTGTCACTGACTTCTTAATACAGGGGAAAGTTCGTAACACGGCCGTAACTCTCAAAGGAATACCAGTTCCTCATAAAGGGGAGCTGCAACTACCGAAGCACAATTGGAAAATTGTGTAAGAAAATTTAGCGATGAAAATCATACCAGAAGGTGCCAGATAGACTTGGTACAAAGTTGTGAACCGGAAAATAGCGACCAACTCCAAATTTAGTCCATACAATTAAAACCGTCAGCCGCATGTGAAAATTTGAATTGGGAGGACACAATAGAACACCGCTGCAAGTGCCCGAAATTGTTCGAGATATGACACACAGCAAGGGACACGACTCGACTGATCAGTATCAGGGCACACCCAATACACAGGTTTCTAACGCCGCGATACCCTAACAGAACCCGTTTCCCAAGGCTAAGAGACACGCAACAACGTGGATCATGGCACACGCAATGGATGTAACCTTTTTTGACTTAAATTAATGAAAAACGTACAGTATCTATCATACTTATGGGATGAATAAGAAAAAAAACTCTTCATCCTAAATACAAGCTTATGTACACGAAACCCAGGGAAAAAAGTTAATGTGACTTCTAACAAACTGTCCTCTACGAAATAACTCTGTGGACAAAATCTGGCAGATTTCTGTACAAAGACTGAAATGTGAAAGTGTTGTAATGTATATAATTATTTTTCAAATGAGTTTATTTTCTGTTATTATGTGAAACCGTTAAATTGCGAAATAAATATCGTAATAAAAGGTTGGGGAGGAGGACACTGGGCTCAATTTCAGGTGGATTCAGAATTGTAAAGAATGGTGCTTGCTCTATGAGCATTTACACGAAGTATAAAATAAAAAAAGATTGAAGAAAATTTACGTTTTAGTATTTTAATCATACGAACTTGATTAACAATCGTTAATAAAAGATCAATAATTACGAATTTCTTTGCAATGAAAACTGAATTTTTTGTATACAGTGTGTAGTGAGAAATTCCAAGACGTGCATCTCTCATATAAAAGCCAATTAGATGTGTTAATTGGCATATATTTGATGTATTTTATGTTTAAATGACGTACGTATTCTAACTGAACGGAAAAACGAAAGAAATAATGAGCGAATCGTGACACTGCACATTTCTTCTTTTATGTATCAGCCGTCATTTCTTTTATTTTCAAGAACTCTTACATCCGCACCGACCACTTCGAGAAGTACCACCTATATGAACCTCGCACTTCGAAAAAATTAGTGTATTCTTTTGTTTCTCATTTGGTAAACAGAAACGAACGGACCACTGGCGAGGTACAACGCACCCCTGCTTGTTGACGGAACCGAGAGGATGTGACAATGACGTCACTCATCAACAATTCCCTGGAAAGCTTACATCGCCGTGTACAAACTCATATCTCTGTTAACATCTTTGCGCTTCCAGGGCGTTTTCCGCTGCAATACTAGGTGCAAAAAATGATTCAATTGGCTCTGAGCACTATGGGACATAACAGCTGAGGTCATCAGTCCCCTAGAACTTAGAAATAGTTAAACCCAACTAACCTAAGGACATCGCCGGCCGGAGTGGCCAAGCGGTTCTAGGCGCTACAGTCTGGAACCGCACGACCTCTCCTGTCGCAGGTTTGAATCCTGCATCGGGCATGGATGTGAGTGATGTCCTTAGGTTAGTTATGTTTAAGTAGTTCTAAAATCTAGGGAACTGATGACCACAGCAGTTGAGTCCCATAGTGCTCAGAGACATTTGAGCCAACCTAAGGACATCACACACATCCATGCCAGAGACAGGATTCGAACCTGCGACCGTAGCAGTCGCACGGTTGCAGACTGAAGCACCTAGAACCGCTCGGCCACTCTGGCCGGCGTTGCAATACTAGGAATTAGCTACAATCACCTGTATGGTTGGCTAAGAACAGCGATTAACGTCGGTGACCTCAGAGACATCTTAAACAGGTGGCCTTTTAAGCACGATCACAGGACCTCAATTATCTTGCTTATGACCTCGGATGGTGCAGTGGCATAGCAGTGTAACAAAAAGGGTTCATGTTACCACTTGATAACGCGGTGATTTGCACATTTTATCATCCAGTTGTGTTGTGGCTGTACGTAGCAATTACGTCGTAAGTGAATCATCCGGTATCTAAAATGTTGCCAGATGAACAACAATAGACACAACATCTTCCGTATCTCCATGCTCCGTAGGGCCACTAGCTGCCGCCAGAGGTTTCGCTGGATCCACTACGGGCAATCTGGAAAATTCAGGGAAGTTCCAGGGCGGCGGGTGCAGTGAAGGATACAGAAATAAGCTGGGAGAAAAATTGCCGCCGTCGCTGGCAGTTCTGAATTGCTAAGAACGTTAAATCCGCCGCTCCGCGCGAAGGTCAGGGCAGCCAGTGGCGCGCGGGGCGAAAACAGCTCCGTCATATTTCTGCGAGGGCAGCGAGGCACGCTCCTGATGAATAATACGTTAAGAACGGCCCGAGCGGTCGGGTGGGAGTGAGGGAGGGAGTATCACAGCAGCTCCTCCCCACCTGCCCATCTCTCCTCTTCCCGCAAGACAACGAGGCCGGCGTTTGGCGCTGGTAGGCGGCGCTAGCGCAGGGCTAACCGGTGAGCTAGCCGGCTAGTAGCTAGCCATTCAGAATGCGGCGCGCGGGTCCCGGCAAACGCCGAGGTGCCCGGAGCGGGCGACTTAGGAAATTATTGCCGTTACGTTCACGTGCCGGCTCGCATGAGAATGAGCGAGAGAAAAGCGGGCTGCCGCCGCCGCCGCCGCCGCCGCCGCCGCCTCCGGCTCACGTTTAAACAATCCTCGCCGGGTGCCGCCTCTCCGCCGCCGGATAAAGTGAAAGAATCCCGCCGTGCCCGCCCCGAGATCACCTTCCGGAGCTCCGAAGACGTAGAAACAATGGAGACGAGTACAGGTCTTCATACGTACTCGGGTGGCGCCCTACTCGTGCAGCACTTGTTGTGGAATGGGATCCTGTCAACTTCGATAAATATGAAGGAGTAATTTTTCTCGATTCTAGATTCGACAGGGATAGAAGCTGAACCAATGAATTAAAAATTGTGCCACACCTGAGACTTCAACACTTGTGTCTGAGGTACATGCAGGACTTCCCGGTGACAATAAATATAAATGACGTAGTAGATAGTATCGGAAGTTCCATGCGGCTTTTCGCGGATGATGCTGTAGTACACAGAGAAGTTGCAGCATTAGAAAACTGTAGCGAAATGCAGGGAGATCGGCAGCAGATAGGCACTTGGTGCAGGGAATGGCAACTGACCCTTAACATAGACAAATGTAATGTATTGCAAATAAACAGAAAGAAGGATCCATTATTGTATGATTATATGATAGCGGAACAAACAATTAATTATTGGTAAGGCGGGTACCACGTTGAGATTCATTGGGAGAGTCCTTAGAAAATGTAGTCCATCAACAAAGGTGGTGCCGGACGGAGTGGCTGGGCGGTTCTATGCATTACAGTCTGGAGCCGAGCGACCGCTACGGTCGCAGGTTCGAATCCTGCCTCGGGCATGGATATGTGTGATGTCCTTTGGTTAGTTAGGTTTAATTAGTTCTAAGTTCTAGGCGACTGATGACCTCACAAGTTAAGTCGCATAGTACTCAGAGCCATTTGAACAAAGGAGGTGGCTTACAAAACAGTCGTTCGACCTATACTTGAGTATTGCTCATCAGTGTGAGATCCGTACCAGCTCGGGCTGACGGAGGAGATAGAGAAGATCCAGAGAAGAGCGGCGCGTTTCGTCACAGGGTTATTTGGTAAGCACGATAGCGTTACGGACATGTTTAGCAAACAAAGTGGCACACTCTGCAAGAGAGGCGCTCTGCATCGCGGTGTAGCTTGCTGTCCAGGTTTCGAGAGGGTGCGTTTCTGGTTGAGGTATCGGATATATTGCTTCCGCCTACTTATACCCCCCGAGGAGATCGTGAACGTACAATTAGAGAGCTACGAGCGCGCACGGACGCTTTCCGGCAGTCGTTCTTCCCGCGAACCATACGCGACTGGAAAATGAAAGGGAGGTAATGACAGTGGCACATAAAGTGCCCTCCGCCACACACCGTTGGGTGGCTTGCGGAGTATAAATGTAGATATAGATGTAGCCTGTGAAATTTGGGGTGCTGTTGCAGTGTCGGATTAAGAGGGGGAAAATGGCGGAAGATGTGAAGTTTGTGTTGGGAGGACATGGGACTAAGGTACACGATGCTGCAGTATTAACTACCATGCTGTCGTGGTGTAGTGGGTGGCATCTCTGTCTAGTTATCAGAAGAACATCATTCAAGTCCCGACTGTGGTACGAATTTTAATTCATTGCTTCAGCTTCCATCCTCATCTAAGATAAAATTGGCATATGTTTCCAAAAATGTAATGCCATCAGGTCAACTCTTCTAGATCTTTAGACTTGGGAGAACGATGGTGAAATAATGTTCTGGTTAGCCCTCCCGGTTGGCCGTGCGGTCTAACGCACGGCTTTCCGGGCGGGAAGGAGCGCCTGGTCCCCGGCACGAATCCATCCGGCGGATCTGTGTCGAGGTCCGGTGAACCGACCAGTCTGTGAATGGTTTTTAGGCGGTTTTCCACCTGCCTTGGCGAATGCGGGCTGGTTCCCGTTATTCTGCCACAGTTACACTATGTCAGCGATTGCTGCTCAAACAAGTTCTCCATGTACGCGTACACCACCATTACTCTACGACGCAAAAATTGGGGTTACACTCGTCTTGCGTGTGACGTTCCCTGAGGGGGTCCACCGGGGGCCAAACCGCACAATAACGCTGGGTTCGGTGTGGGGCGACGGAGGGGTGAAGTGGACAACGGTAGTCGTCGTGGAGTTGTGGACCACTGCGGCTGCAGCCGGGACGAAGCCTCTCCGTCGTTTCTAGGTCCCCGGTTAACATACAATACATACGATACAATACAATCTTCTGATTTCTTATCTGGTGTCATATTCCTATTTTATGTTTCCTTTTCCATAACTTAACATTTGTATGCCTCTGCTAGGAACCTCTTCAGGATTCTTCACATATCACCAAGTGGAAGACCACTGACGAAATTCGCTTTTAATTTTTTCTTAATGCTGTATTTCATATTTAAAAGTTTTTTTTTCTGTTATTTCCGATTCCTTGATGTTGTGTCTTTCTAGTTCTTTCCAGCAAGCCGGAGTGGTCGTGCGGTTCTAGACGCTACAGTCAGGAGCTACGGTCGCAGTTTCGAATCCTGCCTAGGGCATGGATGTGTGTGATGACCTTAGGTTAGTTAGGTTTAATTAGTTCTAAGTTCTAGGCGACTGATGACCTCAAACGTTCAGTCGCATAGTGCTTAGAGCCATAGTTCTTTCCTTCTTTCTGTGATCCACGCTACTACCAATTTCGTTGCCCGGAAATACATCAATACTTGTTTCGTTAGCCTGCCCTCATTCTCTCGGTAGACATACCCAAAGAAGATTGTTCTTCTTGTCGTATTTTCTCTATGTTTTCGTAGGTCTCCTCGTTGGTTCTCATTTTACAAACTTCTGTAATTTGTACTTCTCCCATTATTTTTCTAAACTCCGTCTTTCAAGTATCTCTATTCCGTCTTTGTTCGTCGTTTAGCATTGATACACATATAACCATTCTGTCCTTATCTCTGTGTTATAGTGTTTTAGTTTTGTTTTGTTTTGTGTACTATCCATTTAACTGTCTATCGTATCTATTGCCAAATTTTCTAGTCCACCCTTTTCTATCTACATCTACATCTACATCTACATCCGTACTCCGCAAGCCACCTGACGGTGTGTGGCGGAGGGTACCCTGAGTACCTCTATCGGTTCTCCCTTCTATTCCAGTCTCGTATTATACGTGGAAAGAAGGATTGTCGGTATGCTTCTGTGTGGGCTCTAATCTCTCTGATTTTATCCTCATGGTCTCTTCGCGAGATATACATAGGAGGGAGCAATATACTGCATGACTCTTCGGTGAAGGTATGTTCTCGAAACTTTAACAAAAGCCCGTACCGAGCTACTGAGCGTCTCTCCTGTAGAGTCTTCCACTGGAGTTTATCTATCATCTCCGTAACGCTTTCGCAATTACTAAATGATCCTGTAACGAAGCGCGCTGCTCTCCGTTGGATCTTCTCTATCTCTTCTATCAACCCTACCTGGTGCGGATCCCACACTGCTGAGCAGTATTCAAGCATTGGGCGAACAAGCGTACTGTAACCTACTTCCTTTGTTGTCGGATTGCATTTCCTTAGGATTCTTCCAATGAATCACAGTGTGGCATCTGCTTTACCGACGATCAACTTTATATGATCACTCCATTTTAAATCACTCCTAATGCGTCCTCCCAGATAATTTATGGAATTAACTGCTTCCAGTTGCTGACCTGCTATATTGTAGCTAAATGATAAGGGACCTATCTTTCTGTGTATTCGCATCACATTACACTTGTCTACATTGAGATTCAATTGCCATTCCGTGCACCATGCGTCAATTCGCTGCAGATCCTCCTGCATTTCAGTACAATTTTCCATTGTTGCAACCTCTCGATACACCACAGCATCATCTGCAAAAAGCATCAGTGAACTTCCGATGTCATCCACCAGGTCATTTATGTATATTGTGAGTAGCAACGGTCCTATGACACTCCCCTGCGGCACACCTGAAATCACTCTTACTTCGGAAGACTTCTCTCCATTGAGAATGACGTGCTGCGTTCTGTTATCTAGGAACTCCTCAATCCAATCACACAATTGATCTGATAGTCCGTATGCTCTTACTTTGTTCATTAAACGACTGTGGGGAACTGTGTCAAACGCCTTGCGGAAGTCAAGAAACACGGCATCTACCTGTGAACCCGTGTCTAAGGCCCTCTGAGTCTCGTGGACGAATAGCGCGAGCTGGGTTTCACACGATCGTCTTTTTCGAAACCCATGCTGATTCCTACAGAGTAGATTTCTAGTCTCCAGAAAAGACATTATACTCGAACATAATACGTGTTCCAAAATTCTACAACTGATCGACGTTAGAGATATAGGTCTATAGTTCTGCACATCTGTTCGACATCCCTTCTTGAGAACGGGGATGACCTGTGCCCTTTTCCAATCCTTTGGAACGCTTCGCTCTTCTAGAGACCTACGGTACACCGCTGCAAGAAGGGGGGCAAGTTCCTTCGCGTACTCTGTGTAAAATCGAACTGTTATCCCATCAGGACCAGCGGCCTTTCCTCTTTTGAGCGATTTTAATTGTTTCTCTATCCCTCTGTCGTCTACTTCGATATCTACCATTTTGTCAACTGTGCGACAATCTACAGAAGGAAGCACAGTGCAGTCTTCCTCTGTGAAACAGCTTTGGAAGAAGACATTTAGTATTTCGGCCTTTAGTCTGTCATCCTCTGTTTCAGTACCATTTTGGTCACAGAGTGTCTGGACATTTTGTTTTGATCCACCTACCGCTTTGAGATAGGACCAAAATTTCTTACGATTTTCTGCCAAGTCAGTACATAGAACTTTACTTTCGAATTCATTGAAAGCCTCTCGCATAGCCCTCCTCACACTATATTTCGCTTCGCGTAATTTTTGTTTGTCTGCAAGGCTTTGGCTATGTTTATGTTTGCTGTGAAGTTCCCTCTGCTTCCGCAGCAGTTTTCTAACTCGGTTGTTGTACCACGGTGGCTCTTTCCCATCTCTTACGATCTTGCTTGGCACATACTCATCTAACGCATATTGTACCATGGTTTTGAACTTTGTCCACTGATCCTCAACACTGTCTGTACTTGAGACAAAACTTTTGTGATGAGCCGTCAGGTACTCTGTAAACTGCTTTTTGTCACTTTTGCTAAACAGAAAAATCTTCCTACCTTTTTTAATATTTCTATTTACGGCTGAAATCATCGATGCAGTAACCGCTTTATGATCGCTGATTCCCTGTTCTGCATTAACTGATTCAAATAGTTCGGGTCTGTTTGTCACCAGAAGGTCTAATATATTATCGCCACGAGTCGGTTTTCTGTTTAACTGCTCAAGGTAGTTTTCAGATAAAGCACTTAAAAATATTTCTCTGGATTCTTTGTCCCTGCCACCCGTTATGAACGTTTGAGTCTCCCAGTCTATATCCGGCAAATTAAAATCTCCACCCAGAACTATAACATGGTGGGGAAATCTACTCGAAATATTTTCCAAATTATTCTTCAGGTGCTGAGCCACAACAGCTGCTGAGCCCGGGGGCCTATAGAGACATCCAATTACCATGTCTGAGCCTGCTTTAACCGTGACCTTCACCCAAATCATTTCACAATTCGAATCTCCGTCAATTTCCTTCGATACTATTGCACTTCTTATCGCTATAAACACGCCTCCCCCTTCACTGTCCAGCCTATCTCTGCGGTATACATTCCAATCAGAGTTTAGGATTTCATTACTGTTTACGTCTGGTTTCAGCCAACTTTCTGTTCCTAGTACTATGGTTTCTGCAACATATTTAAATTTACTGATTGGCTCTAATTTGTATTTCTATGTATTTTGGTGCATTTTTTAGATTTGTTGTGAATTTTGTTTTTCAGTTGAAATTGTGACACCTGTTTTATTTGCTGGTTCTCTAAATCGTTTATTTGATTAATATCTTGAACGAGATTTTCTTAAAGTATTTCAACATCCTCTGCAAAAGCCAGTCAGTTTATTTTAATTCCATATGATTTTCTTCCAAGAATTGTTGCTTAACCCTCATTTGTTCTTACCTCCCACTTCAAAATCCTTACCATATTTTCTTACGACTGGCTGGCAGAGTTGAAATTTCCAAATTAATTTAAGTGGTAGACTAAGCGGTTGTGTCTGCTGTATAGATTATGGTTCTGTGACGTGCAACATATTCATTATAACAATGGTACAGTGGGAGCTCTTGGTCAATATGGGTAGGGATTTGGATGTGAGTACTATCGGGCAGTATGTTGTAAGGAAAAGGACGTGAAATGTTGATGTGGGAATCAGCTCATGCTCTGAGACGTGAGGCATATAAAATGACACTTTTAAAGGACGCAGAGCTGGAGCTAAGTTGGGACAGCACCACAGGTAATGGTGTCAAGGGTAACGGATTTATATTCAAATCGATGATAATTTCGAGAGTTAATTTTCATCTTTTCCCGGTCACTTTTTTCGAAAAACCGGTAAGGATGTTTACTCAGGTTTTTCCGAAGAAGTGAAGTTATTGGGTAAGTATCTTCAATTCGCGGTCCAACCTCAATGAATAATTACTGACATAAGGTACTGAAAGAGAGAGGGAATCTTATCAAAACATACTGTTGTCGTTCCTTCGAGATGGCTTTGAGACCATTGTTTATGTTCATCGCACACAGTGGCCTGGGAGCTACTTCTTCGAGCACCCCTACTAAATACAATACTCGCCACTAACTGAATGCCGGTGACATAAAACAATATTAAACGAAAATACGCAATCGACGCACATGGTCCACTAGTTTCTCTTGTGAGTGGTACCAGCGTGTCTTCGGAAGAGAGACATAACTGTCTTCTAATTGACCAGCTATTAAAAACACGATGGCAACGACCATGTTACTGTAACCTTGCATAAAAAGCGGTCCTGCTTCTACAGGCGCACAAAAGTATTACTAACAATATCCATGTTAAAAACTATACATGCTTTTTGAACTGGTGTACGATATTGCTTCCAAGCAAAATTGTCTTCCACACAGAACCCTCGGCAATGAATATAGATGGTGATCATGACCAAAAGTGCGGATGCATCTGTAAGCTCGTAATAAAATCATCTTTCTCGCCGAATCTAGAAAGTGATTGAGCTAAGGAAGGTGGTATTAAACTGATATTTGCAATTCCCTCATGCTGCAGTTAGATATCACGCACGTTAACAAAGAATATTTGTGAAGCAATCTATCTCGATAACATGTAGGCAGTCTAACAGTGGTTTTGCGGTATATCCACGGGATTATAGGCAAGGGGGCATGATGTTTGATTAACAATGATCACATACAGTAGATGAAGTGCTATGTGACGGGTCACTTAAAAATGCAACACTAGATTGAAGTTGTAAGAAATCTACATAATATGACCAATACAACCGCTTTTCAAATCTAAAGTATTATGCTTTCTGGTAGAAATTTTGTGTGTGATTTGAAATCAGGTTTTTCCATTCAGCGGCATACTTGCATCGTATCCTATGGAGATACCTTTTAATGATTACAGCTGGTCTCGCGGTTCTAGGCGCGCAGTCCGGAACCGTGCGATTGCTACGGTCGCAGGTTCGAATCCTGCCTCGGGCATGGATGTATGTGATGTCCTTAGGTTAGTTAGGTTTAAGTAGTTCTAAGTTCTAGGGGACTGATGACCACAGCAGTTGAGTCCCATAGTGCTCAGAGCCATTTGAACCATTTTTTGATTACAGCTACTGGTGAATCATATTCATAGCACTCTCATATCTCGAAACGAATCACGTTTCTAGAACTTATCTGCTTAGGACTCTACGCAGCAAAACACCAACATGGTTTTAGACAGTCTCTTTGCATCTTGTAACTGTTCCTCAGCCTCTGCATCACCCGCCCTCCTATGTGGGTCGGAACTGACAGGAAGTCCGAGAGCGCCGTATTTGCCACCTTCTGCATCCTAAGGAGAATCAGCGTCAGCTGAGTTCATGCGACAGGACCGTGTTTTGGCCTCTCGGTGGAAATGGGAAGATGTTTTCGTAGCTCTGCCGACTATGTACTGTGTGCAAGACCAGTACCAAACGCACAAAGCTTTCTCCTGCAGCATGAGGTAGAAGGAAAGACAGTATGAGCACTCACAATTGTGTTTATTATCATGAAAATTGGAAGACTTCACATCATACGGGAAATGGAAGAAGGACAAGGATTTCGCTACTGAATTGCAGTGCATTTCCAAACTTGATATAGGTACAGCAGTCTGAAGGAGATCTGCGACTCTCAGAGTGGATTCATATCTCTCACCTCATTATTTTATACCAAACAGCGATGAAGCATAATAATTCCGCTAACCTTATCCGGTAGAGGGTACGATAAGGTGTTATTGTGTCCTGATATATCGAAAACATCGCGCATATGTGGCGGTCCTATTAAATATTCAGGTAGTGATCCATTGTACCTGGTAGCCAACGATCGAAGTCGCTTGCATAGACGAATGTATAGTTTCGTCACCCATACTGTTGGAGGACCACATCCCAGACCATCAATCACAAGAGAGGGTGCTTCTACTATGCTTTCATAAGCAGTTTGGTGCATTGTATGGCTACAGCTTTGTTCACTGTCATAATTTTTTTGTGCCAGCTTCTAAAATGACATTACGACGTTTCAAGCCATTGGCTCTCACAGAAAGTTAGATATCACTTGCTGTAAACTATACTGCTCCCACAACACACAGGATGCTTGAAATAAAAGACAGAGGTAGTATTTCTTGTTGACATAAATGTCGAGGAGATTGCAGTATACGGAAACTGGAAGAGTTTGCTGCATTGTGGAGCGTTTTCGAACAGCTGTCCGAAAATGATGACGTCTACATTTAATGTCATATTCCACAGCGACAGAGTAGCAGATTTTTAGGTGTTCCATTTTGAAGAGACGAAGAGCATTGACCGCCATATTGCAGCCATGTGCACAATTACGGTTCCGGTGCTGGCCGTTCCTAGAATGTGTTTCTCCCACCAAGACTCTCTGCAAATCAAAAAATTTGCATCAATCAAGCTTATACAGTAATCAACAACAAACAAATGGATGGATAGGTCGAAAAGACACCATCGAGATGGGACGGTGTACTGTAATAAGCACCACAGTTGGTAGTGTGGTCAATTTTAGAAATCTTAGCAGTTTGGCGGTAATGTCAACGACTGCCAATGACACAACAACATTCTCCCCAATTTCTGTATCACTGACCACCTCCCCCCCCCCCCCCCCCCTGCTACTTTGTGTACCATATACCAAATTGCAAATGTAGATATATGATTGTTCAGTACATCAATTTATGGTAAATCCTGGGACATACACAAAAGTATACCAGACAGTGTTCTATAGCGCTGAATATACATATTTCTAGCACTTTGATCATCGTGGGTAATTTACGGTCGTGATTGTCCATCTTAGCCTATGTGGTTGGGAGTCACAGAGTATTCTTGCAGTCATAGGATAAAGTTAGAGATTGAAAGATGCTCCTGCACTGTTTTTGACCAGTCCCCCCTGGAACACTGCCGCCAATTTAATTTGCAATGGACCAGAAGTAAGATGGTACTATACTCACTACATTCCATGTCTCTTAAGGAACATAGTGAAATGAGTCCGTAACTGCTCTTCAGTGAAGGCTGTTCTGCCCCAGTCTTACTCACAGTACCCATCCACATGCACAAGACCTTTCCAGTTGCGTACATGTCAAGGAGGTTAGGACCCCTTATCGGTGTATACTAGATTGAGAGTGTTGTGATGGTATAACAGACAGTTAAGAAGAAATGTGTGGTTTATGGATGATGGAGCTCCAGATGGACAAAGTTTCAACTGTGCTATCAGTTCTGAAGTATTGTTCTAGTGTCTGGGGTCTGTAACAGGAAGATATTGGCCACAGAGAAATGATCGTACAATTGAACTCACTCACATTTAAGGCTACACAGTTCTGTACTTAAACATGTTATAATGTTGAAGCCACTTGGTTTCCAAAACATTTTTCATGTAGAGAGGAACGCTCTTAATACTCTAATGCAGGACATATATGTCCAGCATCTTCCCTACACCCACCCTGCAAGTTTCATGTACCACTCTCTACTGTGACAAAATTGAAGATGATAAAACTACTTCCCTCCACACACACACAAAAAAGTAGACTCTTCGTGGTTCATGCACAATATAGTTTTTAGATGTGTATAGCGCCCACTGCTCACAACCAACTATGGTTCAGAAGAAAGTGTGTGTAATGGTCGTCTGCAACAGAAAATGTATCATACAAGGAACACATAGCAGCGGTATTTGACATGTGAAATTCAATTTGTAGTACCTCAAAACCCCTGTCACTAACTTAGAATCAAGTTACACCACACAACTAATGTACCGAGAGAGAACAACTAAGAAAAGTGGTTAAATACATGGTAAAAGACCCACAACATCCGTTTCTATCTAGAATGCCTCGTTAGTCTATCTTATTACAACCACTTTTGGTGCTCATCCACGTTAAACAACATATTCCAGCCATCTTAGCGCTGTCTACGAAAAATGACTGTTTCCCTGGTTTTTGGTGCTTCCGAATCAAAATTTCCTCTTATTCCTCTTGTTATCACATTCTCGTTCCGAAGAATTTTCCTGCACCAAGTAGAAGACATACAAGTATTTCTTCAGTCCCCTTAATTTTTCCAGTATTTTCCCGCAATTTTCACTTGTTGTTCGTCAATTTTCGTAATTTTATCGATTTTATGTCACTTCCACCCATACAGTCATGACATAACTTCTCGTCAAGTATCCTACAGCTCCTTGGAAATGTAATACTGTTGTCCACACTTAGCACAAACGCATTGTTTATGTGCACAATTTATCGGTGGTTTCATTTTCGGTGTGTTATTATGTACAAGAGACTAATCAAATTACAATATCAATTCCCAACTAGAACCCCTACTATTGTCACATCAGAAAGCACTACTTATGGAATCATTACAGACTTTTTAAGAGATTGTGACCTGCGCTAACTTCCACCGGAAGCTTTTTACCATCTAATAGTCTGTCACACGATATAAGTACATTTACGCGTTGTGTAATCCTAATCTCGTGGAAGCTATCAAACAGGATGACCAAAAGTTATGTATACACGCTTTGAAAGTGAATATCTGTTTAATCAAAGTAGGTAGAAGAGAAAAGCTTTGATGTCCTGTACGTTAGGGTGAAAGTTGAGGTGAAAGTGCTTCCATTACAATGCATTATCTACGACGACTTAGAGCAGAGTGGCGTATCAATTGTATTCTTTTCCAAAGGAACAGCATTCGCAACACAGTTTTCAGATAGTGTTCACATGTGCCACTGATTGTACCTACAGAATTGTATCTTTATACGAGACTAAGAGTGGGAGATAGGGCGTCATAAGCATTAAGATCCATCGAAACCTAGCTTTTCCTTAAATGGAGTGGAAAGTGCTGAGACTATGCTCACCCAGTTTTTGATAATGTGAGTAGTTAGCTGTTTTATACAAGGTAGTTCGATTCTTTATAGAACTGATAACTTGAAAGGGTGGAGAGTTGGGGAGTTACTGATTACTCCTAGATGAAGAAACATAAAATCCTTGGTCCACATCTGAGGAGACCCGCTTTTTAATTACGAGGGAGTCCTGAAAAGTAGTTCCACCGAATGTTTTATGTGAAATCTCTTAAGGCTTTTTAAAGTAACACATGTCATTAACATTATACATCTTTTTTCTTCATAGCTACCGATATACACTCCTGGAAATGGAAAAAAGAACACATTGACACCGGTGTGTCAGACCCACCATACTTGCTCCGGACACTGCGAGAGGGCTGTACAAGCAATGATCACACGCACGGCACAGCGGACACACCAGGAACCGCGGTGTTGGCCGTCGAATGGCGCTAGCTGCGCAGCATTTGTGCACCGCCGCCGTCAGTGTCAGACAGTTTGCTGTGGCATACGGAGCTCCATCGCTGTCTTTAAGACTGGTAGCATGCCGCCACAGCGTGGACGTGAACCGTATGTGCAGTTGACGGACTTTGAGCGAGGGCGTATAGTGGGCATGCGGGAGGCCGGGTGGACATACAGCCGAATTGCTCAACACGTGGGGCGTGAGGTCTCCACAGTACATCGATGTTGTCGCCACTGGTCGGCGGAAGGTGCACGTGCCCGTCGACCTGGGACCGGACCGCAGCGACGCACGGATGCACGCCAAGACTGTAGGATACTACGCAGTGCCGTAAGGGACCGCACCGCCACTTTCCAGCCAATTAGGGACACTGTTGCTCCTGGGGTATCGGCGAGGACCATTCGCAACCGTCTCCATGAAGCTGGGCTACGGTCGCGCACACCGTTAGGCCGTCTTCCGCTCACGCCCCAACATCGTGCAGCCCGCCTCCAGTGGTGTCGCGACAGGCGTGAATGGAGGGACGAATGGAGACGTGTCGTCTTCAGCGATGAGAGTCGCTTCTGCCTTGGTGACAATGATGGTCGTATGCGTGTTTGGCGCCATGCAGGTGAGCGCCACATCAGGACTGCATACGACCGAGGCACACAGGGCCAACACCCGGCATCATGGTGTGGGGAGCGATCTCCTACACTGGCAGTACACCTCTGGTGATCGTTGAGGGGACACTGAATAGTGCACGGTACATCCAAACCGTCATCCAACCCATCGTTCTACCATTCCTAGACCGTCAAGGGAACTTGCTGTTCCAACAGGACAATGCACGTCCGCATGTATCCCGTGCCACCCAACGTGCTCTAGAAGGTGTAAGTAACTACCCTGGCCAGCAAGATCTCTAGAAGGTGTAAGTAACTACCCTGGCCAGCAAGATCTCCGGATCTGTCCCCCACTGAGCATGTTTGGGACTGGATGAAGCGTCGTCTCACGCGGTCTGCACGTCCAGCACGAACGCTGGTCCAACTGAGGCGCCAGGTGGAAATGGCATGGCAAGCCGTTGCACAGGACTACACCCAGCATCTCTACGATCGTCTCCATGGGAGAATAGCAGCCTGCATTTCTGCGAAAGGTCGATATACACTGTACTAGTGCCGACATTGTGCATGCTCTGTTGCCTGTGTCTATGTGCCTGTGGTTCTGTCAATATGATCATGTGATGTATCTGACCCCAGGAGTGTGTCAATAAAGTTTCCCCTTCCTGGGACAATGAATTCACGGTTTTCTTATTTCAATTTCCAGGAGTGTATTTCTCACCGTAATTACCCTGGCAACGAAGATACTTCTGCCAACAAGAGATCAATTTTTTGATACCGTCAGCGCAGAATGTTTGACTTTGTTGCTGGAGCCACAACCTCACTTCTGCTTGCACCACTTCATCACTACATCAACTGCGGGGATTTCACACGTCATGTAAGCAGTTTTGTTTCAAGAGGAATTCCTGATATTCAGTTTCCTAATCAGAGTAGTATTCAACGACTGATAAATAAATTTCGTGAAACAGGAAGTGGCTGAAATTGATCAAATGGCTCTAAACACTATGGGGCTTAACATCTGAGGACATCAGTCCCCAAAACTTAGAGCTACTTAAACGTAACTAACCTACAGACATAACACACATCCATGCCCGAGGTTGGATGCGAACCTGCGACCGTAGCAGCAGAGCGGTTCCAGATTGACGCGCCTAGAACCGCTCGGCCACATCGGCCTTCACTGCAAGTGGTCTTGATAGGAAACATAGACAAGCACATAAAGTACTCACGGTAGAAACTCCGGTAACATTGAACATGCTATGGAAAAATCTCCTAGAAACTCAGTTAGACTTTTGTCTAGCATTTGGGAATTTCCTAAGGCTCTGTTCAAACAGCCCTATAATGTAATTTCGGTACAATCTCTTGAACCAAGTTACCCTGCAGAAAGGTTGCGGATGTTTTGCATGGATTCTGAATAGGCTGCATGATTGAGAAATTAATCCCCATTTAACTTTCTTTTCGGATGAATTATGGTTCCATCTAAGTGGATACGTTAATACATAAACTAACGGTTAATGGAGCTCTGAAAAGCCAGACGCAGTGCATGAGGGATGCTTGCTTGATCAAAAGGTACGAGTGTGGTGCGCCACTAGCGGTAAGAGAATATTGACCCGGTTTTTCTTTTTGCTAGCAAACAATAAAAACTGAGAGATACGTGGAAAACATTTTACGACCTTTTGTGGACAATTAAACAACACAGAACGTGTTTTGCGACCAGTCGCCCGTACTCTGAGAATGTGCATTCATCTTCTCGTTACAGGAAATGATTAACTTTTCAGAGCATTAACACAAGGTAGGCGCCGGTGGTGACACCTACAACGTGCTGACATGAAAGTTTCCAACCGATTTCTCATCCTGTATACAATCACCAGTTGACCGGCGTTGCCTGGTGAAACGTTGTTGTGATGCCTCGTGTAAGGAGGAGAATTGCGTACCATCAGGTATCCGACTTTGATAAAGGTCGGACTGTAGCCTATCGCGATTGCGGTTTATCGTACTTCAACATTGGTGCTCGCGTTGGTCGAGATCCATCAGAATATGGAATCGGTGGGTTCAGGAGGGTAAGAGAGAACGCCGTACTGGATCCAAAAGGCCTCGTATCACTAGCATTCGAGATGACAGGCATCTTATCGGCATGGCTATAACTGATCGTGCAGCCACGTTTCGATCCGTGATTCAACAGATGGGGACGTTTGGAAGACAACAACCATCTGCACGAACAGTTCGACGACGTTTGCAACAGCGTGGACTATCAGTTCGGAGACCATGGCTACGGTTACCCTTGACGCTGCATCACAGACAGGAGCGTCTGCGATGGTATACTCAACGACGAACCTGGGTGCATGAATGGCAGAACGTCATTTTTTCGGATGAATCCAGTTCTGTTTACAGCATCAAGATGGTCGCATCCGTGTTTGGCGGCATTGCGGCGAACGCATATTAGAAGCGTGTATTCGTCATCACCCAGCGTGATGGTCTTGTTCGCACTGACGGCACTTTGAACAGTGGACGTTATGTTTCAGATGTGTTACGACCCGTGGCTCTACCCTTCATTCGATCCCTGCGAAACCCTACATTTCAGCAGTACAATGCACAACCACATGTTGCAGGTGCTATACGGGCCTTTCTCGATACAGAAAATGTTCGACTGCTGCCCTGGCCACCACATTCTCCAGGTATCTCAACAACTGAAAACGTCTGGTCAATGGTGGCCGAGCAACTGGCTCGTCACTACTCTTGATAAACTGTGGTATCATGTTGAAGCTGCATGGGCAGCTGTACCTGTACACGCCATCCAAGCTGTGTTTGACTCAATGGCCAGTCGTATCATGGCCGTTATTACGGCCAGAGGTGGTTGTTCTGGATACTGATTTCTCAGGATCGATGCACCCAAATTGCGTGATAATATAATTACATGTCAGTTGTAGTGTAATATATTTGTCCAAAGAATATCCGTTTATGATCTGCATTTCTTCTTGGAGTAGCAATTTTAATGGAAAATAGTGTAATATTCCCCTGATTTAACCGCCTGTGATATTTATCCCTGAAATGGGGGGTGGGTGGAGATTGTAATGGTAAGTGTGCAAATCAGATGCACACACTTTATATGGTTTTAAAACTAACATTCGTCATGCGCATGCTGCCATTTCTCAGAGGGAACTGCAGGGTGTAATGAACAATCCGCGATAAATCGTAATCCACTGATTGCGCTCCTCCGGCCACCCGCACCGCTGACAAAGCAGACGGCCTCGCCGGCCGCCCGCAGTGCCCTAAAGCGGTGGAGTCAACCAGTGATCATCCTGTATCAACGTGCAGGCCTCAAAGGAGTTCTGTAAGTTTTGGGAACGGGAGATATTCGGATGGGGCCAAGTCAGGATTGTGTGGATGGCAGTGTATCCGAGACGTTGGGTTGTTGCGGATGCCGCAGCGCTCGCGCGTGATCTGGCGTTGTCATGCTGAATGATACGGTGCAACATGTATGATTTGTATCCCGCCTGGAAGGCGGCACGTGGGTCTACTCCTGTAAACTTTACTATAGGAAGAATATGAATACATAACTTATCACTGAGGAGCGCGTGGGCGCTAAGCCGGATTTATCAAAGCTCACAAAAGTTACACAGGCAAAATCTGTAACTCGCAATCAAATGGTCTGAATCTGGAGCGGCGCTCGTAGAGCTGCACAGCGCCCGATAGAGGGCACTGTCGTCGGTGTCTGACGTAGTGCGAACCTTAGAACTTGCACCTACGCCGTGGCATCGTAGCTATCGATACCACAGTATGAACGAACTCGATTACAGCTCGTTATTTCTCACGCGCCGATGTACACTCATAACTTGCACTATTGCGACCACTACCCACCTCGAGGTTGGATGTTGTCCAGTCAGGTAGCGAGCACATGGCGATTTACGAAAAGTATATAAGCGCAGCAAAGGCGGACAAGGATCACCTAGGGGAAACACAGACTACAAATGGGGAAATCTACTAAGTGACGTTGTTAAAGGCGGGATAATTATTTCGCAAAGGCTATGAAAGAGTATCTAGAAAACGGTGAAGTTTGTCGATTGTTCACTTGCTAATATCGTGAGCATCTAGGGACACAGAATGAAACTACACTAGGCGCTAAATGGTTGGACATCCACGGTTCTTTTCAAAGCGCGGGGCTCTGCTTGATGCACTGTGAAGTAGGAGAGATGGTGATCTGTAGCATGTCTGCCGAAAGAACACAATGCTGGTGCACGCACAAGTGTTTCGGAACACATCGTTCATCATACATTGTTGAAGGTTCACATATTGACCCAACGGTATCTTCAGTCATGTGAGACCTTAACTTTCACCGGCGAAGCAATCCTTGTTTCTCCTCTGTGAACCGAGGTATTAAATTCCCTTCACTTTGCTTCCTCCTTGAAGTTCTGCCTTGAGATTGGCAGGGTGTGCTCCTGTCGAAATATCGGCGGTGGTCGACGACGTCACCCGACAGCAAACCCGTAAGTTATTTGAACATCTTCAATTATGATTGCAGTTGGCAAGGCACCGACAGGATTCGGCCGTCAATCAATGGAAACGCTTCGGGTGAACCACATTTTTCTACCCGTGGTCGATGGTCGTCTCCACATATGCGAGTCATCGAGGGGGAACGGCGGCTCGTGAAGTAAAGCACGCCATGGATACAGGAACAGTATTTTGGCAGACATTCTGCAATGCTTATGTGGGACCTGTGGTATTAAAGGTGTGGTGTCACCGCCAGACACCACACTTGCTAGGTGGTAGCTTTTAAATCGGCCGCGGTCCGTTACTATATGTCGGACCCGCGTGTCGCCACTATCAGTGATTGCAGACCGAGCGCCGCCACACGGCAGGTCTAGAGAGACTTTCTAGCACTCGCCCCAGTTGTACAGCCGACTTTGCTAGTGATGGTTCACTGACAAATTACGCTCTCATTTGCCGAGACGATAGTTAGCATAGCCTTCAGCTACATTATTGCTATGGCCTAGCAAGGTGCCAGTATCCGTACTATTGATATTGTGAATCATGTACCATAAAGAGCGACGTTTCCATTAATGGATTAAAGTTAAGCATTCCACCAGCTAAGTACGTTTTTCTCAATTCTAATTCCCTTGTCATGTTCCAGACCTCACGCCAGCCTGCGTGAGCTAAAACGCGTGCATTTCGGCCTCCTTTAGGTATACGGGTTGGCTCTCCTGCCAACCACAACAAAAGGAAGCTAAGCTGACAGCTGGGGACCACCTGCATCCCGTCATACTTGATGTCTTCCCCTTTCAGCAGTATAATTGTCCGTGTCTCGGACCCAGAATCGTTCTACACTGGTTTCAGGAGCATTGTGATGAACTCACGCTGATATCTCTTCGACCATGTTCGCCCGATGTAAATCCTATGCAACCCAGCTGGGTTGCTAGCAGGCGCCATCGCCGCGTAAACAAATCAGCTACCCGTTATTTACGCTTATTACACAACCTGTGCGAAGACATCTGATGCCACGAACGTCCACAAACCTACCAATAAACTGTCGGATTTATGATACGCAAAATCAGTGATGTGTTACATTCCAAAGATAAACAAGGAATTAAGCAGGTGATCGTAATGTTCTGGCTCATCAGTGTACTTACGTTACACACCGCCATGTTACAGGCAACAATTTGGTGTCCTATAGCGGCAGAGAGCTGGAAATACGTAGACATAAAGAATAAAAATGTTGAATGTTAATAACGTTAGTTTTATTTAAAAGCTTTGAGAGTTCTCACATAAAAATTGGGAGGCATTACTTTTCAGCATGCTCTCGTATTTATCTGCTTGAAAGTATGAGTAGCGTAGAGTAATAAGTGTCGCTAAATTTTTCAGGCGATTTTCTCAACACCTACGCCCCTTTTTTCCGGCATTAATAGTGCCTGTGCGAAGCGCGATGCATGGCGAGGTGCTCGTCGTACACCCAGGGACGCGCAAGTTTTCTGCGGAGTTATAATTACGCTTTAATCCGGTCATTAATTTCGGTGCCACAACTCGGGGCCCCCCGGGGGAGCCCCGACGCGCTCGCCTGCGGGAATCCCTTCAACTCCCCAGAAGCGCCACCAGAGAGGCTCGCCCGGTGCCTCCCTGCTGACCCAGAAGGAGCCTCAGCTCTGCTGGAAGGAGTCACTCGCCAACTTGCGTAAGCCCGGCGCCCGCAAGCTGCCGCTGATAATCAGTCAACACGGCCAACTGTTGCCCCCCGGCGTGGCAGCTACCGACTCCGTGCTGCGTGGGGTAATGTGTGCCCCATCACGTGACACACTAGTTACGTGGCGAAGACACTGCAGGAGTGGTCGCACAGTTCTGAATGACAGAGTGGCTGACCATCCCTTTGTAAACAAGCGTCAATCGCTAGATATTCGTATACAGAGGATCTGTCCATCGACGACCGGCGTAGCGCAATCATCGAGATGGTGGCATAAGTGAAATTGTCACGGATCAGTTTTCTACCTCTTGAAAGCTAAACATCGTCAAGTAACTTTACTAGAGTTTCATGTTATGGAACCGAAACATTTACCGACAAACGGTTAACCTTCCGCAGTTGCAACATAAATTTCTCTGATGTGTTTGTGGAGGAAACGGGTTAATTAATATCGGCATAGTATTTTGCAAAACTAATTAATTATTCGAGTAAGACGAAGAGTCAGGCAACTCAGATGTCACCGCAATTTCTATGATCAAAATCTAGGTGTCCACGAAAAATTATCGTCGAAATTACATAGGGGATGGTTCTGGCATCATTGCTCCCGGAATAATTGCAATCAGCGACAAACTGTACCACTGACTCTTACTATGGGTCTCAAAATATTGCACAAGACAAAAGAGAAACGCGTGGCAGTATAAAGAGTGAGCATTTTGTACAGTATCCTTTGAGTAGTTATTTTAAATTTATTCACGACAGTAAAATGTTATCGAAAAACAGGATCCATACAATGCCAGCAAGAAAAGAGAACATGCGTTGTGTGATGTCCTTAGGTTAGGTTTAAGTAGTTCTATGTTCTAGGGGACTGATGACCATAGATGGTAAGTCCTATTGTGCTCAGAGCCATTTGAACCAAAAGAGAACATTTAATCATAAAATTAGAAAGAAGATTTTGATCATTTTACTCTTCTCTTCCTGCGTGAGAGTTACTGTAAGATTTCTTTTTTTTGTTTACTCGTGCTGCTTTGATTGTATTAAGTGTCAATGCAAAGAAATAGTTTGGATAAATAACAGAAACTCTTGAGAGACATAGATTTCAGGTTCAATTTATAAATGTTGAAATGAGAAGACGACAAACAACTAATTTAAAAGGCTAAAAAATATACAAAACACTCAACTAGTACAGAAAGCACGTTATGCACTCTACTACAAAATAAAGGTGAAATAGTTGAAATGGCATTATTGTTTCACAAAAGAATTCAAGACACAGGAATAATACAAGCTTATAGTAGCGAAGTTGAGCAAGGAAGAAAAAGTCGTTATAGTCATATAAGGTTCTCTAACGTTTTGTCTCTGCGTTTAATTTTATCTCTCGTTAATAAGTTGTGCAGCGCCGAGACATTCTTATTTGAGGCACTGTATCGTCAGTTGCGGTTTCCAAAGAGTGAGATCTGTTTTCTGTGAATCTTGGAGAAGCTGTATAGACTATTTTAGTATGGAGATGAAAACTGACATACACTCCTGGAAATTGAAATAAGAACACCGTGAATTCATTGTCCCAGGAAGAGGAAACTTTATTGAAACATTCCTGGGGTCAGATACATCACATGATCACACTGACAGAACCACAGGCACATAGACACAGGCAACAGAGCATGCACAATGTCGGCACTAGTACAGTGTATATCCACCTTTCGCAGCAATGCAGGCTGCTATTCTCCCATGGAGACGATCGTAGAGATGCTGGATGTAGTCTTGTGGAACGGCTTGCCATGCCATTTCCACCTGGCGCCTCAGTTGGACCAGCGTTCGTGCTGGACGTGCAGACCGCGTGAGACGACGCTTCATCCAGTCCCAAACATGCTCAATGGGGGACAGATCCGGAGATCTTGCTGGCCAGGGTAGTTGACTTACACCTTCTAGAGCACGTTGGGTGGCACGGGATACATGCGGACGTGCATTGTCCTGTTGGAACAGCAAGTTCCCTTGCCGGTCTAGGAATGGTAGAACGATGGGTTCGATGACGGTTTGGATGTACCGTACACTATTCAGTGTCCCCTCGACGATCACCAGAGGTGTACTGCCAGTGTTGGCCCTGTGTGCCTCGGTCGTATACAGTCCTGATTGTGGCGCTCACCTGCACGGCGCCAAACACGCATACGACCATCATTGGCACCAAGGCAGAAGCGACTCTCATCGCTGAAGACGACACGTCTCCATTCGTCCCTCCATTCACGCCTGTCGCGACACCACTGGAGGCGGGCTGCACGATGTTGGGGCGTGAGCGGAAGACGGCCTAACGGTGTGCGGGACCGTAGCCCAGCTTCATGGAGACGGTTGCGAATGGTCCTCGCCGATACCCCAGGAGCAACAGTATCCCTAATTTGCTGGGAAGTGGCGGTGCGGTCCCCTACGGCACTGCTTGGGATCCTACGGTCTTGGCGTGCATCCGTGCGTCGCTGCGGTCCGGTCCCAGGTCGACGGGCACGTGCACCTACCGCCGACCACTGGCGAAAACATCGATGTACTGTGGAGACCTCACGCCCCACGTGTTGAGCAATTCGGCGGTACGTCCACCCGGCCTCCCGCATGCCCACTATACGCCCTCGCTCAAAGTCGTCAACTGCACATACGGTTCACGTCCACGCTGTCGCGGCATGCTACCAGTGTTAAAGACTGCGATGGAGCTCCGTATGCCACGGCAAACTGGCTGACACTGACGGCGGCGGTGCACAAATGCTGCGCAGCTAGCGCCATTCGACGGCCAACACCGCGGTTCCTGGTGTGTCCGCTGTGCCGTGCGTGTGATCATTGCTTGTGCAGCCCTCTCGCAGTGTCCGGAGCAAGTATGGTGGGTCTGACACACTGGTGTCAATGTGTTCTTTTTTCCATTTCCAGGAGTGTATATTGCTTTCTTGTTCGTTTTAGTGATAGAGAAAATTTTGGAGGATTTTTAAATGCATGTCTGTAATGTTTGTAATTAGAGAACTTCCTAACTGGCCGGGCGGTGTGGTCGAGCGGTTGTAGGTGCTACAGTCTGGAACCGAGCGACCGCTGCGGTCGCAGGTTCGAATCCTGCTTCGGGCATGGATGTGTATGATGTCTTTAGGTTAGTTAGCTTGAAGTAGTTCTAAGTTCTAGGGGACTGATGACCTCAGAAGTTAAGTCCCATAGTGTACATAGCCATTTGAACCATTTTTGAACTTCATAACTTTTAGAGCCTTCTTATAGTGTGCTGTCCTTTTCTCAATAACTAGAGTCTGATTTCTCAAAACCGATCTTCTTTAAAGTAAAACCCACCTCCATTATTAGCAGTAAACTGCTGAATTGTTGTCGTGAGGGCACACTGTTGACCCCCTCGATAAGAGGATCATTACCGCAGGTCAGTGCTGCCCAATACTTATCCCTTATACGGATTTCAACGTGACGGTCAAGGAAGCTGCTTATCGTGACAGGAGCTGTGAATGGCATGCATGCCAGCACTAAAAGCGCGGTCACCAGGCGGCCATAAGACCGAATGTCTCTTCTCGCACGTGGTTTCCCTCAGTGAAGTTTGCCCAACACCATATGAGCTCTCTCATTCATGTGAGACTGGGACACGAGTGTTACCACACCTACCTATCGCTTCTGGACACTGTGATCAGGACACAACGGCGGTGGCGGATCTGAACCGCGTCATACACGCATAAAAAAAAAAAGTTTTGCCTCAACTCCGTTCGGAGAGTTCCGGAACCTCTACAGAAAATTGGAATAGAGATCAACATAAGGATCATTTCAGCCATTTCCATTGCTCATGAAAACCACACATTGCATGTTGTACCACCATAGAGCAAGACCTTCAGAGGTGGTGGTCCAGAATGTTGTACACACCGGTACTTCTAATACCCAGTAGCACGTCCTCTTTCGTTGATGCATGCCTGTATTCGTCGTGGCATACTATTCAAAAGTTCATAAAGGTACTGTTGGTCCAGATTGTCCCACTCATCAACGGCGATTCGGCATAGATCCCTCAGAGTGGTTGCTGGGTGACGTCGTCCATAAATAGCCCTTTTCAGTATATCCCAGGCATGTTCGGTAGGGTTGATGTCTGGAGAACTTGCTATCCAGTTCAGCGATGTCGTTATCCTCAAGGGAGTCATTCACTTGATGTGCACGATGGGGGCTCGAATTGTGGTCCATGAAGACGAATGCCTCGTCAATATGCTGCCGATATGTTTGCACTGTCGGTCGGAGGATGATATTCAAGTATCGTACAGCCGTTACAGCGCCTTTGATGACCACCAGTGGCGTATGTCTGCCCCACATAATGCCACCCCAAGACAGCAGATAACGTTCACCTTGCTGCACTCGCTGAACAGTGTGTCTAAGGCGTTCAGCCTGACCAGGTTGCCTCCAGACACGTCTCCGACGATTGCCTGGTTGAAGGCATATGTGATACTCATCGGTGAAGAGAACGTGATGCCAGTCCCGAACGACCCATTCGGCACGTTGTTCGGCCCATCTGTACCGCGCTGCATGGTGTCGCGGTTGCAAAGATGGACCTGGCCATGGACTTTGGCTGTGAAATCACGCATCATAAAGCCTATTGCGCACAGTTTGAGTCGTAATACGACGTCCTGTGGCTGCACGGAGAGCATTATTTAACATGAGCCGTAGGTAGCGGTCATCCATTGTAGTAATAGCCCTTGGGCGGCCTGAGCGAGGCATGTCGTCTGTGGTTCCTGTCTCTCTGTATCTCCTCCATGTCCGAACAACATCGCTATGGTTCACTGCGAGAGGACTGGACACTTCACTTGTTGAGAGTCATTCCTGACACAAAGTAACAATGCGGACTCGATCGAACCGCGGTATTGACCGTCTAGGCACGATTGAACTAAAGACAACACGAGCCATATACCTCGTTCGTGGTGGAATGTCTGGAACTGTTCGGCTGTCTGACCCCCTCTTTCTAAGAAGCGCTGCTGATGCGTCTTTGTTTACATCTTTGGGACGAGTTTAGTGGCATCTCTGAACAGTCAAACGGGTTGTGTCTGTGTACAATATCCAAAGTCAATCTATCTTCAGGAGCCCTGGGAACCGGGTGATGCACAACTTCTTTTGGTATGTGTATTTTCGCCTACCGAGTGCTTTAACGCACTGACGTTCTTGCACAAAAAACTGGTTGCGAGGGGCTATCCTTCCCTACAAGTTTTATGCTTTACTTCACCTGTTTGATACAAATAACTGTTATTTGCTCGCGAAGTATTTAAGATACCTGTGCGTCTTGCCTGCCTTGTAACCAGTCCTGTTCGAAAACTGAAGCTTCTGTTTGTGTTTTTACTTTGCACTAGGATTTTATCATTGTAAACGACACTGTAGTTCAGTTTTCAATTATACGTTTCCGAGGGTGTCATTCTCCTCTGGAGCCGAACCGATTCCAAACCTGTGTTGCAATTTTGTGTTTTTTAAATAACATACCGAAATTATCTCTTACCATTGTTCTGTGAAAATTGCATTAATATTAACTTGGCACTATTGTAACTACTATTGACTGGGTGGTGTTCGACTTTAAGCGTTTTTATTTTACAGCAAGAAATTATGTTCGTAAATGGATCTTTTTGTTGTTGTTCCATTATGGAAATTGCAATATTGCTCTCATGGCACTATTGCAATTACGATTACTCGGTGACTCACTATAAGCCGAACAAAGTTCCCTCACTTCCAGTTGCAATAATACTGAGGTTGACCAATATTCACCTATGCTGACATAAGAATTGTCGCGCTTCCCTCCTCTGCTTCCGTATCCGATACTTCTCATGGTCGACCACGTTTTCTCTTGATATTTGCTTCCAGTCACTGAATACAGCCTTCTAGCGATAATTTTATATTCTCATTTTATAGCATTTCTTACGCAACTAACATTTGCCAAAGAAGAACTGCATACAGACATGTAGTCCAGAACTGTGGGTTAACGTCATTCCACAGTATGACAAGAGTACCTCGCGTTTGATTTGTTCTTAATTGATCAATGTAAACGTGTTCTGTTAACTTCTTGCATGTTACTTGTTTCTAGCTTCCCCTGCCCCTCTTTTAATGTCATTTAGTCTGGCAACAAAAGTACTTGTACCTTTTAGTTAACAGAAGATTCGCAGATAGGAATTCACCTACCTGCTAACAGCGAAATTGTAACAGTCAGTACAGATGAAGCATTTCATTAATTAACAGCTCTACAGAAATCGTAACCGCACCCATGCAAATGTTCAGTTTTCCACGTACGTGTGCAAGAACTTCTCTCTGTTTACATAGTAGGTAGGCAGATGTGAGTATCAGAAATGAGTGTCTGGCAAAGAAATAGTATCAGAAATGCGTCTATACGTTAAAGAAATAGGCCAGGAACAATCTCAGGAAAGAATAAGATAATATACTTTCTACGTGATTTCCCACTTAATTGCGTAGATTGCCCTAGAATGTACGTTAGCGATAGATTTAGTTTGTGGTTATCCTCGGCGCACAGTGGAATATTGCCACTTCATTCGGGATGTATCTGTGACACTGTAGTATTGACAGGTACCGCTAATGACAGATTGGAACTTTGACAAGTAATCACGGCCACTCCTCGGACTGCACCGCCAATTTGGAGTTAATTGAACCTTTGCAGCGAGCTCGATACAATGGGCGAATGACGTGAAAATACGCCGACACAAGGTGACAAGCGGAGAGAACGAAGCGGCACACAAAAAAAGGAACGAACTGTATCGGACACATGCTGTTGCAGCGCTCGTCACACGCAGGACAGCCTATGACGTGGTAAAGCGGCAAGTTTCGCCATGACCTGTAACGAGAAATGAACACTGAACACAGTCGGAGCTGTCTGCTCCATGTGTACTAAACAACACGTGGATATGCACTTCTTTCAACAAATGCTTCAAATGGTTCTGAGCCTATGAGACTTAACTTCTGAGGTCATCAGTCTCCTAGAACTTAGAACTACTTAAACCTAACTAACCGAAGGACATCACACACATCCATGTCCGAGGCAGGATTTGAACCTGCGACCGTAGTGATCGGGCGATTCCAGACTATAGCGCCTAGAACCGCACGGTCTGTACTTCTTTCCTTTGTTTTAAACACTTACAGAAAGAGTATGGTTGGATTACAACTGTTTTCTTAGATGGTTTCCTATACAGTAACGGGCTCTAATATAACAGAGAGCTGTATATTTGTAGTCACTGCAAATTCAAATAAAGTTAAGCAGAAACTATCACCAATTCAGACTAATCATCTACACTGCTTGCCACTAAAATTGCTACACCACGAAGATGACGTGCTACAGACGCGAAATTTCACCGACAGGAGAAGATGCTGTGATATGCAAGTCATTAGCTTTTCAGAGCATCCACACAAGGTTGGCGCCGGTGGCTACACCTACGACGTTGACCGGCGTTGCCTGGTGAAACGTAGTTGTGATGCCTCGTGTAAGGAGGAGAAATGCGTACCATCACGTTTCCGACGTCATGTGTCTTCGTTTTTTTCTCTCTGACAGCTCTGTAGTAACTTCAGACATGCTCAACTTCACCTCTCAGAGGCTGTTTTCTGCTTGCTTGACAACTGGGTACTTAAAGTTGCATTCTACCTAGCCTTCCTTGCAAAACTCTGTTTTGTCACTGGTATGACAGTATCTCTCGGCTTCCATTACGTCATTACGCTTCGGTTGCAGAGTGGGGCGCTCGGTCGTTCCCCCGTGCTGGGATTTCTTCCGTGTTTGCCGCAACTCACACAGCATTTCGCCCTAGCTGGCAGGCTACTGTCCACTGACACTGCTGGTTCAACTTCCTAAGGTAGGACGCGGACAAATTTTTAGCACCAGCTAAGGATACCATCCTGGGGTGTAAACGTATCTAACTAACATGAAAAAAGTTAAATTAACTAGGGTTGGCAGAGTGGAGGACCATTTTCTGCGACTTTCTTCTTGATAAGGCAAGCGGATAAACAGTGTGACAAAGGCTAATACCAGAATGACAATAGTTGTAAACCTAACTACCTATAGGCACACAACTCGTCAGTTGCAACTTACGAATAGACGTTTGGATGACTGGGCGCGGAAGAGTAGTTTTAAATTTTCCACCGAGAAGTCTGTATGTGTTCTTTTTAACTGTTCTCGTTCGATTTTAACCTTTCCTGAGTTGCGGATGAGGGACACTATTCATACTTTTAAGGACACGGTGAGGTTTCTGGGGCTCAATTCTGACTCGAAGCTCACGTGGTTACCTCATCTTAAAGACTTGAAACGGCGGTCACTTAAGGCTTTAAGTATTTTAAAATGTCTTAGCCACAGTACATGGGGAGCTGACAGGACTTGTCTGGTCCAGTTTTACAGGGCGTTAGTGCGATCTCGGCGCGATTATGGGTGCACGGTATATGGGTCTGCGAGGCCTTCTTACTTAAAGATGTTGGACGTTGTGCACCATGAAGGGCTTCGGTTGGCACTGGGGCATTCCGAACTAGCCCCATACCAAGCCTCTGTGCAGAGGCTGGTGAACCGCCACTTCATATGTGGCGGCGGCTACTTACAGTGCGCCAGGCGTATAAAACTTTGTCCACACCATACACCCCTGCATACAATACCGTTGCTCAGCCTCCTCTGGCACAGTTATTTCATAACCGGCAAAGTGCGACGCAGCCCTATGGGATTCGCGCACAGGATTGCCTCGCTGCGATGTCTATGGCTGGTCTTCGTGTTTTGCGTCGCGGTTGGAGCAGATCCCCACCTTGGCTCCTCCGGAGACCCAAACTTATTTTAGATTTGACTAATTTTAAGACAGATCGCACACCAGATTTTACGTTTCAATATCTGTTTTTTAACATTTTAGATGTGCATCACGGTTTCACTGTCGTGTACACTGATGGCTCCAAACAGGAGAATTTCCTTGGCTGTTCTGTAGTGTTCCCTGATCAAGTTACCCGGGTTCGCCTCCCTGCTGAATATACCGTTTTCGCAGCGGAGCTCCACGCGATCCTGAAGGCAATGGAGCAGATGAATCGTGTTCGGGGCGATCGATTTCTTCTCTGCTCCGATTCTCTTAGTGCCTTTCAATCACTGCAGAACCTGTACCCGACTAAGGCGATGGTCCAGCTGATACATAACGCAACGGCGGGGTACAGAAGTATCCTTCTGCTGGGTGCCTGGTCATGTCGGCATATGGGGCAATGAACAGGCCGATCGGGCTGCCAAGGAGGCCTGCAGAGAGCAGGATGTGGTCCAGTGTCATCGCTGCACTCCACAGGAAGTGCATGGAGTTGTGTGAGGACGAATGGCTGGCGGTGACGGCCAATAAACTTCGGTTGATAAAGTCAACCACTCGGCCGTGGCGTTCCTCCTGCCGGTTGCTCAGGCGGGAGGAGGTGGCCCTCACACGTCTTCGGATCGGGCACTGTCCTCTCACACATAGCTTTTTATTACGGCGGGAGGATCCACCGTTTTGTGATGCTTGTGGTGTGCACATCTGTGTCCGGCACATTTTAACAGACTGCATTTTATACCGTGATGCACGGGCAGAAGCACAAGTTGATGGGGATCTGCCTTCTGTTTTAGCTAATGATGAGACGTGTGTATCTAGGGTTTTAAAGTTTTGTGATGTGTCTGGACTCTGGCCTAAAATTTTAGGCTGTAGGTTTTAGTGTTTTGCAGAGTGGCTGACTCCTGCCCTTTTTTCCTTGCGGTCAGCCAGCCACTTCCACCTGCTACATTGTTTTAGCTTCCTCTACCATTTTCTTCCTGTGTTGTCCATGTTTTACTGCTGACGCTCTGCTTCATCCCACGCTTTGGTGTGGGTGAGCACATGTTTTTCGACGATTGTTACCCTTGTTTTCTGTTCCGTTTTATATTTCTGTTCTGGGATTTTTCTTGACACCCGTCTCACTATGTTACTGAACGGGCGCTGAAGACCTTGCTGTCGTGCGCCCAAAACCCCTCTACTACTACTACTACTATAGGCACACTAGGCTTGCGAGAACATTGGCTATGTCTGCCAGAAATGGTTCGTCTTTCCAAGTGAACTAATGCCTGGGTGAAATTACTGCGTCTAAACTGCATCTATGTCCAATACAGGATGCAGTACAGCTGGTGAGCGACCACCGCGTTGTCTCAGAGCGAGGCGGCCCTGGACTGCCCCAGAATCTTCACAAATGGGCTGCAGCGACCGACGGTGTGCCTCTGTGGCTCCCATGCTCAAAGTCCCCTTCATCAGTTCGCTCCAAATTTTTTGACGTTACTCGACACTGCGTTGCGTGTCGAAAGCTGGTACTCTAATGCGAGCACTGTTGCACCTTTTTTTGCCAATTACACGCACTCTAGCTCCAGAAAAATTCCCGCCCCCCTACACACACAAATTAGGAGCTTCTTCTCTGACATCCCATAGGGCGTTATGTATTTTTCCAGAGGTATGCTTGAGACCATAAAATTTACTGGAGACCCCGTGCCTTCCGTCCCTGCCTCTTTGTATGCTAGAATCCGTCCAAACGTATGAGAAAAACTCCGCTTTCTGGTGGCCCCAAAATATCCTGTGCTGTGTCCATCTTCTTCGAAGCTAATGAGGCTAGTAATATAGTTAATTCGAATACTCTGAATAAGTAATATTTTGTTTATTACAACAAAACTTACCTTTGCTATGAAACTGCACACGTGGACGTGCGGCTCAGAGTGCACTAAATGAGTCACTATTGCTGAGTGGCGAACTGATACGATTTCAGAAAGACCGTACTGTATCTTTACTACTGTCACCATAAAACTCAAGTTTGTAGACACCCGATGACACCGTTGTGATCGTGTTGGCGCGTAGCTCCAGTTCACAGGAGACAAAAGTCTCTGCACTTCTCGACGACTGACACGGGCTGTGCAGCACAACAATGATACACTGACCAGAATTTCCTGGAATTTGGCAGGATCCGATCTCGAACAGAACTGCCCTCCTGGTGTTTATCTGAAAATCAAGAAATGCCTCTTGGGAATCGGTCCTTGGAACAAAGAAACTAGAAATATTTCTAATTTGTTTGTGGGACGAAGTTTTCCTAATCATAAACAAGTTTGTCTCTAAACATACGCACAGCTTACCGCTGTATGTATGAGAATTGAGTAGCTCGCCCCCCCCCCCCTCCCACCCCACCTTGTCATTAACCTCTTCCCCCTACCCTGTATATCCTGCTGGTTGTCATCCTTCGTTGTTTCGCAGACAAAATTTTCAGAACAAAGGGAATACAGGTTTCCACATACAATTCATGCATTTCATTCTTGTTTTAAGCGTTTGCCGTAGACTTCTCTCTTATCTAAACTTAGCACTATTTTCTATTTTCAACCTGGCTTGGCACTCACCATTTGTTTGAAAACGATTTTAACTCAACAGTTTAAATTTTACGCTGAACTACGCACGTATCAGATACTAAATGGATACAAAAAATTAGCTTTCTCTATGCTGGTAGCTATGGTTATTTTTTATTTACTGCCCAATTCCAGCTATTAATTCCGATGACAAATCCATAATTAATGAAAGATCTGCTATAAATAGTAGAGTATTTGTTTTCAGTGTTACCAAAGACAGTGGTAACTTCAGCCCATTTAAAGACATGAGTGAACGTATTTTGGCGCTTATGATCCGCCAATGATATTTCTGTTTTCACAATCTGGAGACGTGGTGCTTTAATAAAGCTTCAACAGTAAAATAAAATTTGCGCTACGTTGTAGGTATCATTACCATCCATTCTCCTTACTTTACAGATGGCACGGATACTACATTACTGGTTATTAAAATTGCTACACCAAGAAGAAATACAGCTGATAAACGCGTCTTCATTGGACAAATATATTATACTAGAACTGACATGTGATTACATTTTCATGAAATTTGTTTGCATAGATCCCGAGAAATCAGTTGGTTGGTTGGTTGTTTTGGGGAAGGAGACCAGACAGCGAGGTCATCGGTCTCATCGAATTAGGGAAGGACGTCGGCCGTGCCCTTTGAAAGCAACCATCCCGGCATTTGCCTAGAGCAATTTAGGGAAATCACGGAAAACCTAAACGAGGATGGCCTGACGTGGGATTGAACCGTCGTCCTCCCGAATGCGAGTCCAGTGTCTAACCACTGCGCCACCTCGCTTGGTTGGGAGATATCAGTACCCAGAACAACTACCTCTGGCCGTAATAAGGGCCTTGATACGCCTGGGCATTGAGTAAAACAGAGCTTGGATAGCGTGTACACGTACATCTGCCCATGCAGCTTGAACACGATACCACAGTTCATCAAGAGTCGTGACTTTCGTATCGTGACGAGCCAGTTGCTCGTCCCCAATTGACCAGACGTTTTCAATTGGTGAGAGATCTGGAGATAGTGCTGGCCAGGGCAGCAGTCGAACAATTTCTGTATCCAGAAAGGTCCATACAGGACCTGGAACATGCCATCGTGAATTATCAAGCTGAAATATAGGATTTTGCAGGGATCGAAAAAAGGGTAGAGCCACGGGTCGTAACACATTTGAAATGTAACGTCCACAGTTCAAAGTGCCGTCAATGCGAACAATAGGTGACCGAGACGTGTAACCAATGGCACCCCATATCATCACGCCGGGTGAAACGGCAGTATGGCGATGACTAATAAACGCTTCCAACGTGCCTTCACCGCGATGTCGCCAAACACGGATGCGACCATCATGATGCTGTAAACCGAACCTCTATTCATACGAAAAAATGACGTTATGCCTTCGTGCACCCAAGGTCGTCGTTGAGTACACCATTCCAGGAGCTCCTGTCTGTGATGCAGCGTCAAGGGTAACCGCAACGGTGGTCTCCGAGCTGATAAACCATGCTGCTGCAAACGTCGTCGTACTGCTCATACAGATGGTTGTTGTCTTGCAAACGCCCCCACTTATTGACTCAGGGATCGAGACGTGGCTGCACGATCCGTTACAGCCATGCGGATAAGATGCCTGTCATTTGGACTGCTAGTGAGACGAGGCCGATGGGATGCAGCACAGCGTTCCGTATTACCCTTCTGAACCCACCGATTCCATATTCTGCTAACAGTCATTGGATCTCTACCAACTTGAGCAGCAATGTCGCGATACGATATACGGCAATCGCGATAGTTTACTATCCGACCTTTATCAAGCTCGGAAACGTGATGGTACGCATTTGTCCTCCTTACACGTGGCATCACAACAACGTTTCACCAGGCAACGTCGGTCAACTGATTTTTGTGTATGGGAAATCGATTGGAAACTTACCTCATGTCAGCACGTTGAAGGTATCACCACTGGCGCTAGCTTTGTGTGAATGCTCTGAAAAGGTAATCATCTGCATATCACAGCATCTTCTTCCTGTCGGTGAAATTTCGCGTCTGTGGCACGTCATCGTCGTGGCGTAGCAATTTTAACGGCCAGTGGTGTAGTTTCTGACGTTAAAAAGGCTACAATTATTCATGTACCAACTTTGTTACGAAGTATTCTGAAATCCGTTCTGCCACAAGCACGTAATAAATAGGCGTCTGGCCCTATGTTAGTTCGTAACATCATCGACGGGCTCTTGGCGTCAAATGAGCCGTGGATTATCCACTTTGGCTGTGTTGGAGCATGTCACAACGTAAACCCTACGTTACGTCTTGCGCAGCTGTGAAAGTAACTGTGGGTACTAATTACTGCTTCCTAAAATATTTATTAATTAACGAAATTCTTTCTCGAATCAAAACTTCATTTTGTGCAATCACCACTAGAAAACGATAATCTACATAAAATTTTAAAGACACTTCGTGCGATCCGGGCAGGTTGTAGATTGTAGACTATGCCAGGGCGATTCTACATCTACATGGATACTCTGCAAATCACATTTAAGTACCTAACAGAGAGTTAACTCAACGATTCAGTCCATCCCATAGAAAGAAAGAGACTGTCGCAAATAATTAAAACTGAATTCAAATCACAGCTTTTGAGAACAGATTAAAATACAAAGCGAACGACAGGAGTAACATATATTAAGCAAGTACATGACTTGGTACACAAATCTTTCCCAGTAAATCAATTATGTGCAAAATTATGCAACTTTCAATGAGTTATGGAATGACAGGTCTATAAGACCATGATGTCAGGATAATTAGGTCAGTGTCTTAAGTAACTTTTATTAAAATCCCAAGACAACGTTAGCCATTAGGAAAAAGCTGTTTGCTTTCAAATTCTGTCTGTAGCCTATGTAGTCAGGATGGGAGACTTCGCGTCTTCGTGATGGCTTCCCGGTAAGAGGCAACCCTTCAGCTAAAAAAACTCCTCGCCCTCGTCATATAGACGTAACTGGGGCAGTTCAGCGTAATTACCACGAGGTTCGGCAGCGCACTATTTCCATAGCGTCGCCCGGCTGTGGCATAAACTGACGACGTTACAGTTGAGGACACGCGGCGGGGTTGGCAAGGGAGCGGGGGGGGGGGGGGGGGGGGGGGGGGGGGGTTCCTATTTAAAAAAAAAAAAAAACGCAGTTGATATCCGTTTGACCTATGGCAGCACCATCCAGCGGGCCAACCATAGCACCATCTGGTTTCAAGCCAGACAAGCTAGACAAGTTTCGTTCTTTGTAGTTTTTTCGTTTGATGCTTATTTCGTGAGATGTTTGGCCCGGTAACGATCAATGGAATATATATATATATATATATATATATATATATATATATATATATATATATATATAGGTCGGTATTGAGATTCTCGAAAGCTCGTCTCAGGTTTACTCGTTTTGCACCTAGATAGAAGTGGAGGTCATAACGTACGCGTGATACGTGCAGTGTCTCCAGATCACTGACACGCAATGAAAAGAGTATAGGACCTAATACCGAAAGCTGTGGGGACTGCTGATACTGCGTACCTCAATTGTGACTTTAACATGCCTGACATGACACATTGATGGCAAGACGTCAGATATGAGCGAAACTATTGCACTGTACTTGGCATGAAATTTAGGCTTTTAAGTTTGACAAGTAAAATATCGAAGTCGACAGTGTCAAAAGTTTTGCCGAAGTCTAAGAAGCAAATGATAGCGGTTCTTGTGCAACCATGGCAAGCTTCAGGTCACCTGTTAACTTTGTTAAGGCCGAAGTTCTGCTGTTTTCGGAAACCTGATTGATGTTCGTGTAATAGATTGTTTGTAATTATGTGAGTTGTTAGTTGGTCGCATAATATATATTCTACGTCCTTGGACAGCGCAGGAAAAATGTAAATGGGTCAGTAATCAAAGGGCGCTGTGGCAACGTCTTTTTAGGTAGCAGCTTAACTGGTCCCTGTTTCCAGGCCTCAAGGAAAACGCTTGCAATTAAGGAATGGTTGAAGATCTCTGTTATAGTGATTAGCAGTCGGTCAGTAACAAGCTATGATGCCATCGTGCCTAGTAGATGCTGATCTTATACGGCTTTTTTGATGGACTGCCAGTAATATGGTTTAGAAAGAATTTTCCGTGGCTACAGTCATTTAACCCCTTGAAGAAAACAATGAGTCTGTTTCGTTTGCGGGTCAGTTGTGTTTGTAGGTAATGTGAAGTACCGATTCAGTTTTGCGGCGTAGACTATGTGATCAGCTGCAGTTTTTACTCTATGTACACCAAGGCCGCGCAGGCCTTACCACAGGACAGTTGGTCTATTCCCGTTGTCGGTTAATGTACAGGCACACCTGAGTTTATCATTTCTCACAGCCTGACTGGCTATTTCGCTTCTGCTTGTAAGCAATATGATTTTCAGGCGTAGGGAGTAATTTGAATGCCATATGTGCAGCGTATTCGAGATCCAGGAGATGTTTTAGTACTTCAGTTAGAAATTTGAAATTCAGAAATTGTAACAGTTTTCTTTGCATGCTGTGAAATCAAGCTTCCGTCTTGTCGATCCGATCTAAGCTGCTACGGGCTACAGCTACCAAACTTGTATATATCTTTAATACATTTTCGGTTCACATCTTTTTCCTTGTGTATCAAGACTATTTTCACTAACAATTCGATAATGTGTCTTAATGGTTCCCATAATCGATATGCTGACTCAAATTACGTTTGTGCTGAGGGATAAAGCTAAATTACGTTAAAAATGTTCTTAAGTATTTCTTGTCTGCAACCGTTCCACCTGTTGCAATGCAATTCATACAGTAAGTTTCGACACAAACGCCTCCAGTACAATGAGAAGTCCGACACTGCCACTATAATGGCGACAGAAGAATTTCTCTGGAAGTAAGACATTACTTATATGGGCGTACAATACAGGCGACAACTAGCGAAGGGCTGGCCGGCGTGGACGAGCGGTTCTAGGCGCTTCAATATGGCACCGCGCGACCGCTACGGTCGCAGGTTCGAATCCTGCCTTGGGCATGGATGTGTGTGATGTCCTTAGGTTAGTTCGGTTTAAGTAGCTTTAAGTTCTAGGGCACTGATGACCTCAGATGTTAAGTCCCATAGTGCTCAGAGCCATTTGAACCATTTTGAACTAGCGAAGGACTAACCCCAACGTTTACGTGGTTTTCATTAGGAACGAAGCGGCATTATCAATAACTTGACAGCAACCTCAAGAAGTTAGACACTAAAAAGGTTCAGCATATATACAGGGTGTTACAAAAAGGTACGGCAAAATTTTCAGGAAACATTCCTCACACACAAATAAAGGAAAGATGTTATGTGGACATGTGTCCGGATATGCTTAATTTCCATGTTAGTGCTCATTTTAGTTTCGTCAGTATGTACTGCACTTCCTCGATCCACCGCCATAATTTCATACGGGATGCTTAACCTGTGCTGCTAGAACATGTGCCTTTACAAGTACGTCACAACATGTGGTTCATGCACGATAGAGCTCCTGCACATTTCAGTCGAAGTGTTCGTACGCTTCTCAACAACAGGTTCGGTGACCGATGGATTGGTAGAGGCGGACCAATTCCATGGCCTCCACGCTCTCCTGACCTCAACCCTGTTGACTTTCGTTTATGGGGGCATTTGAAAGTTCTTGTCTACGCAACCCCGGTACCGAATGTAGAGGCTCTTCGTGCTCGTATTGTGGACGGCTGTGATACAATACGCCATTCTCCAGGGCTGCATCAGGGATTCCATGCGATGGAGGGTGGATGCATGTATCCTCCCTAACGGAGGACATTTTAAACATTTTGTGTAACAAAGTGTTTGAAGTCACGCTGGTACGTTATGTTTATGTGTGTTTCCATTCCATGATTAATGTGATTTGAAGATAAGTAATAAAATGAGCTCTAACATGGAAAGTAAGCGTTTCCGGACACATGTCCACATGACATATTTTCTTTCTTTGTGTGTGAGGAATGTTTCCTGAAAGTTTGGGCGTACCTTTTTGTAACACCCTGTATAGGAATGGCTGGGGAAATGTCTGCCTCCTATATGACAACTCTCAACTGCTTCGACATGCCTTGCAATATAATAATTAGAAGCAGGGAGCAATGAGAAAAAACAGTTAGACACCGTACGGGGGACATCGTTTAGTTCACTGATGGGTCGAAAATAGATCATGGCGTTGGGGCAGCGGTGTACGGGGTCTAGCCAAGACTGGAGAGTATCATCTCTCTGGGAAAACTGGCCTCTGTATTGCAAGCTGAAATTACTGCAATCAGGGCATGCCTGGACGAGAATACGCGTAGGCGCTACAAGGACCGTAGCATCTACATCTATTCAGAAAGGCAGGCAGTTCTGAAATCATTGGCAGCTTCTGCAACAAAATCTAAGTTTGTTGCAGATTGCCACAGGCCTCTGGTGAAGCTAGGGGGAAGCAATAGGGTGTACCTAGTGTGGGTCCCTGTCCACTCAGGGGTCTGTGGCAATGAACAAGCCGATAGATTGGCTAGGATGGGGGCAACAACTCCGTTTATTGGACCGGAACCTGTCCTGACAATCACCAAGGGTATGATTAAATGGCTTACGAAACAGCACGTAGGATATTCGGCCAAGGTTCGTAAACAAAAACATGGTAGGGTAATGATGTCCAAGCAATGTTTTAAAAGACGCTCTGTAATCCTGGGATTGAAAAGGAAAGAGATCAAACTCATGAGTGGACTGATGACCGGCCATGGAAATTTCAAAAAACACCTACAGACAATGAGTATAACGGAAGACGACCGTAAATGTAGGATCTGTGATGAGAGTGAAGAAACTGCATCACACGTAATCTTCGAATGCATCGCATTGGAGAGTAAAAGAAACAGAATCTTCGGGACAACTACACCTGAAGAAATTGTGCCTATCAAGAAACTGGTAGAGGCACTGGTTGGCTTTACTAGATAGATAGGGAGCGATACCGCACAATGAACTTAGTTTCGGTGCGGGCAGTAGCGGGTTAGGTCTAAGCTGTTTTAGCTTCCCTGTTAAAATCAAATCAATCAATCAAATCAAGACTTATCTGGGAGTACGATACAAGTGACAGCTAGCGGAAGACTAACCCCAAGATTTACCAGGAGTTCATTAGGAACGAAGTGGCATTATCAATAGCTTTCCAGCAACCATAAGAAGTTAGACACCAAAAAGGTTCAGCTTAAGAGGTAACACTGGCATATTTCAATATCACAAGAATCGCTATTTGTATCATTTCTCTTCTCATGTATGTTAATGATGTATCAACTATTCTTTTCCACTGGGAAAATCGCCTACACGCTGACGACGTTCTGTTACATCTAAGTGCAAGTCCAATGAAACTGTGCATCCAGCATATAAATGACAATTTTACTTACCCTATCATAGTGGACGTAGAGCATAGGTTTGAAACTCAGGCCATCTCAAACGGAAAAAAATTAGACTAGACCTATAACCCCTTAGTTCGTAAAAACCTTTTTACTATTAATCCTAAGCGGCACACAGATAACCTTCTCTTCTTCTGCAGAGAATTGGGTGTTAATTCTGGATCATCAACTAGACCGGACTGAACACACAACTGCAGTCTGTAAGGAGGTGTTCGTGTCACCTTATTCACTACAGAAATATAAAAAACTACTTGCTTTCGAGATTAAAAAGAAGCTCGTAGGGACACTAACACTCCTGACACTTGACTGTGGTAATGGCGTTCTTCAAGGACTTTCAGACTAAAGCTCACGCACGGTGGACGTACCGATGAATGCTTGTGTACGATATACTTGTGACGTAAGGTTTTTCGACCATATCAAACCAACCTATGAACAACTATGATGGCTACGTGCCGATGAGTACAGAGACTGTCGTACTCTGCCTTTGCTCTATTGTTCAGTCAGTTACTGCGCTGCCTCTTACTTGCCTAGAGTTCTCTCTGTACCATCATATACCAGAGCCATGTTCTCTGAATCATTTTCTATGTCACTAAGCTGACTTTGGGACAGCAACCGTCCTCAAAATATCAGAGAAATTAAATCGCTTCCAAAAGACAGGTAGAGGACCGCCTTCTGTCACTGCAAACCACGGTTCCCACTTTCTGTGCCGCTCACTCTCGCCTGCTTCACCGACAACCCTTCCCCTCCCGTTGTCGCCAGAGTTCACTATTTAAATTCTGTTCCTATTTCATCCAATCCACTTCTGATAACACTAAACTTAACTTTGCATGTGCTAAGCTAATCTACACTCCTGGAAATGGAAAAAAGAACACATTGACACCGGTGTGTTAGACCCACCATACTTGCTCCGGACACTGCGAGAGGGCTGTACAAGCAATGATCACACGCACGGCACAGCGGACACACCAGGAACTGCGGTGTTGGCCGTCAAATGGCGCTAGCTGCGCAGCATTTGTGCACCGCCGCCGTCAGTGTCCGCCAGTTTGCCGTGGCATACGGAGCTACATCGCAGTCTTTAACACTGGTAGCATGCCGCGACAGCGTGGACGTGAACCGTATGTGCAGTTGACGGACTTTGATAGAGGGCGTATAGTGGGCATGCGGGACACCGGGTGGACGTACCGCCGAATTGCTCAACACGTGGGGCGTGAGGTCTCCACAGTACATCGTTGTTGTCGCCAGTGGTCGGCGGAAGGTGCACGTGCCCGTCGACCTGGGACCGGACCGCAGCGACGCACGGATGCATGCCAAGACCGTAGGATTCTACGCAGTGCCGTAGGGGACCGCACCGCCACTTCCCAGCAAATTAGGGACACTGTTGCTCCTGGGGTATCGGCGAGGACCATTCGCAACCGTCTCCATGAAGCTGACCTACGATCCCGCACACCGTTAGGCCGTCTTCCGCTCAGGCCCCAACATCGTGCAGCCTGTCTCCAGTGGTGTCGCGACAGGCGTGAATGGAGGGACGAATGGAGACGTGTCGTCTTCAGCGATGAGAGCCGCTCCTGCCTTGGTGTCAATGATGGTCGTATGCGTGTTTGGGGCCGTGCAGGTGAGCGCCACAATCAGGACTGCATACGACCGAGGCACACAGGGCCAACACGATCGTCTCCATGGGAGAATAGCAGCCTGCATTGCTGCGAAAGGTGGATATACACTGTACTAGTGCCGATATTGTGCATGCTGTGTTGCCTGTGTCTATGTGCCTGTGGTTCTGTCAGTGTGATCATGTGATGTATCTGACCCGAGGAATGTGTCAATAAAGTTTCCCGTTCCTGGGACAATGAATTCACGGTGTTCTATATATATATATATATATATATATATATATATATATATATATATATATATATATATATATGACAGTTATCAAGATAGGTGGCTATCTAGATTAATGCAGAAATCGAAGTAGAGCTTTAAACAGCCGAGATCACTATTGTGAAGCATTTATTGTGATAATCGGTTTGAATAAATCAGATATTCTTTTTGATTTCCAACAAAGTGTGAAACTCTCATCTAGCCTGGCTAGACAGAATATCATAAATCCTGAACATTGTCATGTGAAACACATAACAGCCTGACTATGCTGAGTATCATACATGCTGAAAATTATCATGATAATGCGAAATTTGGAAGGTAGGAGATGAGAAGCTGGCTGTAGTACAACTCTGAGCGCTGGTCGTTAGTCATGCTTGGACAACATTATCGATGGCAAAAGTCCAACGTTCCAGTAGTGGCCTGGTGCACAGTTACAGTCTTACAGGAAGGTTATGTGTACGGTATTTCGACATTCGACATCCACGAGGTAAGTTTCACTATTTGTGTTCGTATTCTTATATCGGAGAGTATCTCCTCGCTAGTGAGCTATGCATCTTTGCCTCTGGAAGTAGCCGGAATTCATGGCCCTCAGATGCGCGAACGCTGCACCTAGTTTTTCGCATAGTGTACCCTTTAAAGTAATAACAATGGCAACCGAATTCTACGTGCTGCCCATGTGTTCTAGAAACGATCCTATCTGTGGCAACACGTTTCCACGCTTTGCAATATTTGCATCGCTCGGGCGTCAAGTACTCTCCCGTCCATTGAATTGTGGTTGTTCGAAACGGAAATCGTTAGTGTCAACATTTGCTGCGCACACATGGCTCTAAATGTTCATTTCAACTGCCTACACGCAATGTGCCGCTGTCGCATCAAGGACTCAGTCCGGGCTGTCGAAGCTTATCTATACATGTCGTTACGGATAGTGAACGCCAACAATGGACTAAGACTCAGAGGAATAAGGTGCTGGATGTTTCCTCGCCGCTGTAAAACTAGCTTGTGCCGGGGCGTTCCTAATGTCACACTTTCTGTTTGCACTCTTACGTAACGTACTTTACTTTCCGGCTAAACTGCAGATTAAATTGATGTGTATGAGTGAGCGAAAGATGCATAAGATAACAGGTTACCAAACTGCCATAGATACATTTATAGTATACTACATACCTATACTCCAACGGCCTTGCTTCAGTGGTAACACATGTTCCCGTCAGAATACCGTAGTTAAGCACTGCCGGGCTGGGCTACGACTTAGAGGGGTGTCCGTCGGTCTGCCGAGAGCTGTTGGCAAGCGCGGCGCATTCACCCCTTATGAGGTAAACTGAGGAGCTACTTGACTGAGAAGTCACGGCTCCGGTATCCGCATACAGTTACGCCTGTGGGCAGATTCTGCTTTGATTGGGCTCAACCAATTTTTTCTTTTCCTTGTGTTAGCGTGAAGACACCACAGCTCATCACTAGTAATGATGCAGGACAAGTATGGTCGGTGTTGTTTACTATCCAATTGATGACGAGCAAGCAGAGACGCACATTGCGCCACCCGCTGGTTTTTGTGATTTTGGCTTAGACCATGCGGTACCCATATACCCGATTTTTGAACCTCCCTCTTCGCACGCAAATGTCACACATTGGTGGAATATCACTGTTAATCATATTTGGCAGTTCTTGAGTACACTGACCTGGATCATTGTGGATTAATGCGTATAAATGATCTTCGTGAAACCCCGAAGGTCTTCCTGAAGGTGCAGAGGCGATAACGTCAAAAAGATTCTTTTTAAAACAAGAAAACTATCTTACTGCCGTGATTTGTCCATTGAAATTACTCCCCTACACGGCACAAATGTTTTGGCTACCTCCGCTGCTTTTCATCCCTTCAGAATGGTTGAAAAGGCTCTGAGCACTATGGGACTTAACATCTATGGTCATCAGTCCCTAGACCTTAGAACTACTTAAACCTAACTAACCTAAGGACATCACACAACACCCAGCCATGACAAGGCAGAGAAAATCCACGCTACCGCACGACCACGAGATGCGGGCTTTTCATCCCTCTATTGAATTAAAACAGAAGAATATTTCGGATTAATCCCCATGGTACTCCATTGCTATCGTCCATTCACCATCCCCAAATGACAAAATGAGAATATGCAAACTCAAACAGAAACAGTGAACTACAAATAAAAAGTGGCAAGCGATAAATAAACCTTTATTAACCGTAATACCAACATGCAAAACGAAAACTCTACGAGCTTGTGCACCAGCCTAATATATCCATTCAAGTTCTCAGCTGTTTGCGGTTTTGTAACACATACTTTATCTTTCGTATGACCTCAAAGGAAGATACCCATTGGCGTAAGGTCAGGACAGCTGGGTGGCATTTCTATTGTCCCTCGTTGTCCAACGACTTTCCCACCAAATACCATGTCAGTGTAGTTCTGATAGCTGTTGTAGTTCCGAAATGTCTTAGGATGTCAACATTTTTGGCTGATTCTCTTCAGTTACTGTTCTGTCAAAAAACCAAGACCCAATCACTCTGCGACATGAGACAAAACCACAAACGGTAACACCAGGTTGACTTAAGCGTCTCTCAAAAGCTATTTTATGATCCTCTGTATGTTAATATGTACAGAAGTGTCTGCAGATTTCACCCGCTAATTTGAAAGTTGCCTCATCACTCAGAATTATCTTAGAAAAAAACCCACTGTAATCTTCTCTTAATCCATTTAACACTGTTTCTCAAAATTGAAGCCTACGATGAGGATCGTCTTCCAATAGCCCACATCTGAGATAAGGTATGTAATATTTGGCTTTATATAAAATGCTGTGCACAGACGTTCTAGAAATATCCTGTCCGAGAGACAGCCTACGAGCAGACGCTTTAAGGTTCTGGATAGCCACTTTATTTCCCCACTTTTTGATGGCAATTTGCTGCAGATCCACTTTTCTTAAAACTTTTCCTTAATCTTTAGACACCCTTCCTCGTGTGATCATTGTTGAAAGGATTTTCATACAACTGATTATGCTCTTGAATGAAAGACGTTGTAAATAGATTTTGTGGATTTATGGATCAAGGCTTATTGATTGGGCCAGTGTTCTCCTTTCTCCGTTATTTGCTACATGAGAGCGCCTTCTTTTTATTTATATCACTACTGAATTAAAGTAGATAGAGAGCGATATGATCTTCTTCATTATATGTGCACATTGGGTCTTCAGTTATTTTGAACCGTTTGTAATGGGCTTCCAGTTTTCTATGGCCTGTTAACATATCTGTAAGGTTCGGTGATAATGGCAACTTAAACATTGAACGATTGCAGATCGTAGGAGATTATAATTTTGTGTTATTCCCGTTTTTATTTGATTGCCACTCAATTTTCCACAATATCCCTCAGTGTATTAGAGAATAGAGTAATTCGTCCAGCTTCAGTAGACAGTTCATAACGTGTTTACTGAAGCAACAATAATGGCTACCATTGTTGCTTTATGTACTTGTTAATTCCTTAGATCCTTCTTTCAATGATCTTCCTCATTTCCTAGTATTCTTAGCTCATGCAGTCTCGTTAAGTTTCCGTTCCGCATAGCTCCCTCTATCACAACGTATCTATTTTGTACACCTATAGATTCTTATTGCACCTGCCACTTTCATTATTGTTCTTGTTGTCATATTATTAGTGACATCAGTAACATTAATAGAAGTACTTGCAGTATTAACATTGTTAGTTCATAGTATTATTTACTCACACCGCCTCTATAGGAACTCAAATCATTGTAGTATTATTTTTCATATTAAAATTGTTGTTTCTTGTATTACTATGATGTAAAAAGACTGTACCGTATGTGTGGAAACGTGGTCCGATTTAAGAGACGGTCTGGTAGCCCTAGTTAGATTAGATAATATTAGCAAATAAATAAAATAAATGATTATGGAGCTACAGCTATGGTCTGGTATTGACAAAATAACGGAAATTTAGTTACGGCACACGATGCACAACCAGTGGTACACGTTACAATTTAATTCTGATAATGATTTTTTTGCATGTTTTACACAAACACATACACAGTATTTAGATACACTTCGTTTCACACTCATTCAAGATAAGTAAACATCGACCGTAAGTACTGCGGCACTACTGGGTAGTAGCGTTTAAGGCTGGGATCGATTATTTGAGCAGAGTTGCAAAAAGCGAAAATCTGTACATTTACTTCTTAGCGTAAACTTGAAAGTATAAAACAAATGACTACAACACAGTTTTCAGTTAGATAATACACTTGATCTTAAACAATTAAGAACTCTGGAGAAACAGTTTCATGATACCAACAGCAAGATCTAAAACAAGACTAGAAAAAAGTTATGACACAAAAATCAAAAATTTAGCAGCAGCAGGTTCCCTTCAGTTCTTCTTCACTGGTTCCGTGTTTAAATCCCACACTCTCTCGCTCTCCCTGTTTCCATTGCATATGTAGACTGACAAACAGTCAAGCCTCCTCAGTATGTATAATTTACGTCATAATTAAACTCTAAAACGTTGGCTAAAAATAACTCAGTATTACTTGTAAGACACAATACGATGCTGCAGCAACAGATGAGAGTTTAAAATAAAGAATGATTCTGAATGTTACAAACATTAACAGGGAAGGCAACATGCAGCATGTAACCTGACTTGTAGTTTAATTGCACCGTTGGCCATATAACCAACGCGATCTAATCACTGCGCGTATGTGAGGGTGGAATTATCAACTTACCGTACCTAATCGAAGCACTCCTCTCTAGACACACGATAAACACATTTGCTTGCGGATCTCGCAGTAAGATTAGTACTCCAGCACGCCGGAACGCACAGCCATAACAGCTCGTACTGCTGCAGAGCGACGCCTTACAATTCGCCAGATCCCCGCCACTCTGTCAGAGAGGACGCGGGGTGATGCGCGCTGCCACTTCCAGACAGCAGTCAGCAACACTCTGCTCGGCTCACAGCGAAGACCCCGTCCACTGTCCCGAAGCGTCACATATCGTTTCCGCCACTTCAGGCAAACATCCTCTCGTGACAGCGACTCACACTGAAGCCTCTAGATGTCAGACAACAAGATTGGTACCAAAGATTGTATAGCGACAGAGTATAAACAAACACACCGATATACACGGTAGAGGCAAAGAAACTGGTACTCCTACCTAATATTGTGTAGGGCCCCCGCGAGCACTCAGATTTGCCGCAGCACGACGTGGCATGGTCTCGGCTAATGTGTGAAGTACTGCTGGAGGGAACTGACATCATGAATCCTGCAGATCTGTCCATAAATCCGTAAGAGCACGAGGGGGTGTAGACCTCTTCCGAACAGCACGTTCAGAGCACCCCAGATACACTCATTAATGGTCGTGTCTAGGGAGATTGGTGGTCAGTGGAAGTTTTAAACTCAGCTGATGGTTCGCGGAGCCACCCTGCAGCAATTCTGGACGTGTGGGGTGTGGTATTTTCCTGCTAGAACAGCCCAAGTCCGTCGGAATGCACAATGGTCATGAGTGGATGCAGGTGATCAGACACGATACTTACGTGCGCATCACCTCTCAGAGTCGTATCAGGAGTCCTATCACTCCAACTGCACAAGCCCCAAACCATTACAGAGCCTCCACCAGCTTGTACAGTCCCCTGCTGGCACGCAGGGTCAATAGAGTCATGTGGTTGTCTCCATATCCGTACATGTCCATCCGCTCGATACAACTTGAAACGAGGCTCGTCCGACCAGCCCGACCATGTAACATGTTTCCAGTCATTTACAGTCGAATGTCGGTGTTGACGGGCCCAGGCGAAGCGTAAAGTTTTATGTCGTGCAGTTATCAAGGATATATGAGTGAAGCTTCAGCTCCGAAAGCCCATATCGATGACGTTTCGTTGAATAGTTCGCGCGCTGACACTTGTTGATGGCCCAGCACTGAAATCTGCAGCAATTTGCGGAAGGGTTGCACTTCTGTCACTTTGAAAGATTCTCCTCAGTCGTTGTTGGTCTCTTTCTTGCAGTACCTTTTCCTGGCCGGGGCGATGTTGGAGATTTGCTGTTTTACCGTATTTCTGATATTCATGGTACACTCGTGAAATGGCCGTACGGGAACATTCCCACTTCATCGCTACCTCAGAGATGCTGTGTCCCATCGCTCGTAGCGGACTATAACATCACGTTCGACCTCACTCACATCTTGATAACTTGCCACTGTAGCAGTTGTAACAGATCTAACAAATGCGCCAGACACTTGTTGTTTTATACTGGCGTTGCCGACCACAGTGCCGTATTCTGTTATCTGTATTTGAAAACACATCCCTGTACCAGTTTCTTTGGCTCCTCAGTGTAGTTTGGTCTACGTGCTGTCGTTCAGGAGAATGTGCGTAAACGGTAAGTAACGGGAAACACGTGACGTACAGAGCAAAGGAAAAACATAATTCTGAGACATAATTCTTTGTGTTTGGCTCCCGTGGGGGAGTTGATGTAGTGTCAGTTTATCGTGCAACGTATCGCGGTTCTAGATGTGGTATTGCCAGTTTTTTTTTTACTGTAGTGCGTGTTCCTGACATGTAAATGGACTGTTTGGAGTTTATAGCAACGTTCTTCAGGTAGACCACTTTCGTTTCTTTTACCTGAAAGTAGCAAACTTTTAGAGTATTTTTGTAGTTTCACAGAATAAACACAAATAAGAGGTACAGAAGAATAAAGAAATAATTGCATCAGACATTCGGAAGTATTAATAGTAATAATAATAAAACATCAATAATAATAATAATAATAATAAAATGAGTACTACACTGTCAGAAGGTAGTCACTTGAACGATTGATATAAGATGAACATCAGCTTAAGCAAAACAAGGATAATGGAATGTAGCCGAATTAAGTCAGCTGATGCGAAGGAAATTAGATTAGAAAACGAGACACTTAAAGAAGCAGATGAGGTTTGCTGTTTGGGAGGCAGAATAACTGATGTTGGCCATAATAGAGAGGATATAAAATGCAAACGGTGCTCGGTAAGTCATGTGGTACTGCATTACTTACGGTTTACACACGTTGTCTTGGTCGACAGCGCATAACACAAATTATATCGGTCTTTTGGTTGATACTTTATCGGTGTGACACCTTTAATACCGATCTGACTGCCTAACATATCGAGGTTTGAGTGTCAGGGAACAGTGACCAAGTGTGTCTGGTATTTGGCTCAGATCGGTAAACACTCGTGTGACGCCCGTGGCTTTCTACTTTCGACGCTATATTAGTTTCATTATATTTCTGTTGTTTACTTACTATAATTTGAGTCTTATGACAGTATGCCGTTTTAAGGAAAAGGCGCAATGAAGAATTATCACTCTAGTTACTATTTGTCGTAATTAATTGTCCATAAATGACACATCGTCGTTAAGAGTTCTAAGAAAGAGTTTTATAGATTTTTTCGGCATCTGATTGCATTCGTCTTGTGGACAGAGGCGTGTCCTCGATGAGACGATGCAAATAGTTTCGGATCGAGGTACACGAAAGTTTTTATTTCATCTTCGCGTTTCTAACACATTCTAGGAATTTATTATTCAAGTAACAGAAGTACGCCTCCATTATTCTATGTTATTTACATTTAAGAGCGCTCTGTCGGGTAATGAGTTCTCTCCATTTTGTGACTTTAGTCTGATTGAAATGTGAAATATAAGACTGCTGCAAGTGAAACACCCAGTGATAACATTTATTTTTGTACTTGTCGCAAATATTTGACTGTTTTTACGAATATGTCGCTATTTCTGTGCGTATGGTTAGGCAGGTTTCTAAGAGTACAACTTAAACTGTTGCGAGTAAAAAGAACAGCAGTAATACACACGGTAGAGCAAAAGAAACTAGTACACCGGCCTCCATGAGCACGCAGAAGTGCCGCAACACGACTTGGTATCGACTCAGTTAATGTCTGAAGCAGTGCTGGAAGGGACTTACACCATGAATCCTGCAGGCCTGTCCATAAATCAGTAGGAGTACAAGGGGATGGAGATCTCTTCTGAACAGCTCGTTGCAAGCTATCCTGGATATGCTCAATAATGTTCATGTCTGGGGAGTTTGGTGGCCAGCGGAAGTGTTTAAACATAGAAGATTGTTGCTAGAGCCACTCTGTAGCAATTGTGGACGTGTGGGGTGTCGCATTGTCCTGCTGGAGTTTCCAAAGTCCGTCGGTATGCACAATGGACATGTATGGATGCAAGTGAACAGACTGGATGCTTACGTTCGTGTCACCTGTCGGAGTCGTATCTAGATGTACCAGGGTTCCGTATCCCTCCAACTGCACACGACCCGCACAATTACAGAGCCTCCACCAGCTTGAACAGTCCCCTGCTGGCATGCAGGGTCAATAGAGCCATGTGGTTGTCTCCATACACGTACATGTCCATCCGCCCTATACAATTTGAAACATTGTTGATGGCGCACCATTGAAATCTGCAGCAACTGGTTCCGTTCTTGCAGGAACTTCTTGTGGGCACAGCAATATCGGAGATTTGATGTTTTGCTGCATTCCTAATATTCACGATACACTCGTGAAATGGTCGTACGGGAAAATCCCCACTTCATCGCTGCCTTCTAGATGGTGTATCCCATAGCTCGTGAGCCGGCTATAACACCAGATTCAAACTCAGTTAAATCTTGATAACAAGGCATTGTAGTAGCAGTAACCGATCAAACAACTGCGCCGCACACGTCTTACATAGGCGTTGCCGAGAGCAGCGCCGTACTCTGCCTCTTTACATATCTCTGTATTTGAATACACATGCCTATACCAGTTACTTTGGCTCTTCAGTGTATGTGTCCTTGTATCCTCGTTCGTCACAGATATCTGGCTCCTTCGACGCGGAAGTCGCCGAAGCGGCGTCAAATCGAAAGACTTGTATCCGGTGAACGGTCTACCCGACGGGAGGCCTTAGTCACACGACATCTGGCTCTTTATTTCAAATAGTGTAATTAGGTAGGAACCTAAACGTACAGCTTAATTTGCTGCGAGTAAAACGAGAGGTAATCATGTTTGTAGTCTTAGATGTTACCAATACTTTGCTGTTTATTTGGAATATGTCGCGATATGTGGGGTGCGGTTAGGAAGAAACCTAAGAGCGCAGTTTAACTTTCTGCGAAGGGAAAGATCAGCAATCACACGAATGGTCTTGCTTGTGAGTAAAGACAAAGATCGCATCAAACGACCATCACTATTTTGCGATTTCAGCCGAACGCCAGACCCAATTCCGATTTTTAATCATTCACCTCTTGGCGCATGGCTCGTTACCGAATAAAAGTCGTGCCACCGTTCGCACGGAAAATTGTATGATTATGCTAGTTATAACGTAACAGATGTTTACAATCATAGATGATGGAAGTAAGCGAACATTTCAAGTTGCAAGTGTGTTCATACGTTGACAGTATAACAATACGCGTGATTTGGGTCAAAAAGTTACACAGATTAACAAATAAAGTAAAATATTTACTACATACTGAATGAGTGAACGCGTTATTATCTGACACAGCTTTCCTCTTTCGATCCACGGGAGATAAAAAAGAGCAAAACAGTTATGAGCGAATAAACAGAATGCCACAATTATTGTATGAATAATGGGATATTAATGTATGCAGCAGAATGAATATATTTTATTTTTGTCTTTTTTAGAGGTACATTGTTGCCACGTTGTCTTGAAAATTTTGAAAGAAGAAATTTCGTGTTGTTTATATTGTTCTTTAACCATTTCTTGAGATGATTTTAGTTTGCGAATGTACATCCGCAGCAGTTGAAGCACATACTTCTGCAACACTTTGTCTATAATGTGCAGCACGGAGTAACTGTCATTGTTATCACCGTATTTAGGTTCCATCCTCCAAATTTATTGTTGTGAATAATTTGGATTGTAGTTTAAAGTTTGTATGGAAGAATATTTTTATATTGTGTGATCGGAAATGATATGCAGTTTTTTGTGACAATTTGTAGTGGATCAAAGGTCTCGCAAATTTTGGCATTTCATTTTAGCCTGCAAATACTAATGGTAGCTTCCTCAGTTTAATTTGGATTTATTCAAGGAGACTATTTATGAGGGAGGGATTCCATCCATTATTTGAGCTATACATTTAATTATATTTATTGTACTACACACGATCAGTTCAGTTGTTTAATTGCTTAAGTTGTTCTACGCACTTTCTCGATGACACAGAACGTTCATTCAACCATGTGAAACTAAGAAATATCCTTCTTCGTTATGTTGTTCAACTCGCACGTTATGTTGACCTGAATGTCGATCAAGTCGTCGAAGCATTGATGTGAATTTCTGCGCTTTGTGGCAGGTTCTTATTGATAACAGCAAATCTTATCGCTCTTGGTGATTTTATTCGGGAATGATTTGTCCTTGGTTTAATTTCAGTCAAGTAGCAGCACGCGTCCAGGCGTCGTTGTTTTTGTTTGGGAAACACGGTGTGATGGACAAACTTCGCACACAAGTTTCTCTTCTTCAAAACATTCTGGAGATCGTCGTGAAGACTTGATTGAGACACGTTTGCGAATTGAGATTTGTAACACAACAAGGTTGTCGCACTTCGGCCATACCTCCACTTCTTAATAGTGTATGCTCATAACCGATCGGTTGCAGGCACCCCTGTTGTTTAGAATTGTCAGCTGAAGCTGCCACTGTAGTTACCGAGCTGTCGTTGGTTACACGCCAGGAACGATATCAATTTCGAAACTTTATGGATGGATCGTGTGTGTCTCTGCTTTTCTGAATGAAGAAAAAATGGCTCTAAGCACTATATGATTTAACATCTGAGGTCATCTGTCCCCTAGACTTTGAACTACTTAAACCTAACTAACCTAAGGACATCAAACACGTCCGTGCCCGAGACAGGATTCGAACCTGCGACCGTAGCAGCAGAGCGATTCCAGACTGAAGTGCCTAGAACCGCTCGGCCACAGCGGCCGGCTCTGAATGAAGGAAGGACTATAAAACCCCGGAGACAGCGCTATCAATAGAGACAGAGCACAAGCTCGGTTTACAAAAGGATGTTGAAGGAAATCGGACGTGACATTTCCGAAGAGACCGACCCAATATTTGGCTGGAGCGGTCATCCATAGAATAGAAAAGTAGCTATAACCGCTTTGTAGATGAAAGGCGGCAGGACCAAATGAGATACCTATAAGATACTGCAAAGCTTATGCGTAAAGCTCCACTTCTAGCAGTCATTTATCACAAATCGCTTGAGCAACGAAGGGTACCTAACGAGTGGAAGAAAGCCCAGGTCATTTCCGCTTTTAAAAAGAGTCGTACGACATACACACACAATTACAGACCTATATCGTTGACGTCGATCTGTTTTAGAATTATGGAGCGTCTTTTATGCTCAAGAATTATGACATTCTTCGAGAAGGGAAATCTCCTCTATAAATATCAATATGCATTCTACCAACAGACATCCTGCGAAACTCAGCTCACTCTGTTCCTACAGATCAAAGACAATGGCGCTCAGGTTAATGCCGTGTTCCTTGAATTCAGAAAAGCATTTGACACCGTCCGGCACTGCCGTTTAGTGAAAAAATAGGAGCTTATCGACTGTCGGAGCAGATTTGCGACTAGATTCAATACTTCCTTGCACATAGAACTCAGTACGTCGCTCTTAACGGAACGACATCGATAGATGTAAAGATAATTTCCGGTGTACACGGAGGAAATATGATGGGGGGTTACTGTTTTACTGTTTACAACGAATATAAATGATCTGGTGTAAAGTGTGTTCGCAGATGACACTGTTGTCAAATGGCTCTGAGTATTATGGGTCTTAACATCTGAGGTCATCAGTCCCCTACTTAAACCTAACTAACCTAAGGACATCACACACATCAATGCCCGAGGCAGGATTCGAACCAGCGACCGTAGCGGTCGCGTGGTTCCAGACTGAAGCGCCTAGAACCGCTCGGCCACATTGGTCGGCACACTGTTGGCCACAGCAAAGTAGCAACACCAGGAGATAGTAACGATTTGCAGAATGACCTCCAGAGAATTGAAGAATGTTGCAGGCTCTGACAGCTGACCCTGGACATAAATAATGTAGCATACTGCACATACATAGGAAAGAAATTCAGTTGTGTACAGTTACACCATTCATGACAAGCCTCTGGAAACAGTATCTGGAGTAAAATATTGAGCAATAAGTATCCGGAGTGACCTTAAGTGGAATCACCATATAAAACAAACAGCGGGAAAAGCAGATTCCTCACTCAGATTCATACGAAGAATATTAAGAAAATGTGACATCCACGAAGAAGGTGGCTTTTAAGTTGTTTGCTACACCCATTCTTGGTTCAAATAGTTCAAATGGGTCTGAGCACTATGGGACTTAACTTCTGAGGTCATCAGTCCCCTAGAACTTAGAACTACTCAAACCTAACTAACCTAACGGCATCACACACATCCATGCCCGAGGCAGGATTCGAACCTGCGACCGTAGCGGTCGCGCGGTTCCAGACTGTAGCGCCTAGAACCGCTCGGCCACTACGGCCGGCACCCCCATTCTAGAGTACTGGTGACTTACCTGGGATCCCTACTAGATAGGACTGATAGAAGGGATAGAGAACATCCAACGAAGAGCGGCGTGTTTCGCCCACGGGATCGTTTAGCTGGAGCGAGAGCGTTACGGAGATGCTCAACAAACTCCACTGGCAGACGTTACAAGAGAGGCGTTGTACATCGCGGAGGGAGTTACTGTTGAAATTTTCGAGAGAGCTCTTTCCGGGAAGAGTAGAACAAAATATTAGTTCCCCCTACATACGTCTCGCGTAATAACCAAGAGGAGAAAACTCGAAAAATTAGTGTCAATATAAAGGCTTACCTATAATCATTACTCCCATGCACTGTTCGATAGTGGAACAGGGATGGAGGGATTGGTTAGTGGTATAAAAAGTACCCTTCGCGACAAGCCATTATGTGGCTTGCAGAGTATGATATAGATACAGTGAATTCGGTAGTGAGGTATCTTGTAGGAGCGATGCGCCAAGGAAAATTTCAAACCTTTCCACGAGAATGTCGACTCAAATCTGGAGTCGACACACGCCCTTATGCGAGCAGTCTACAGGGTTCCAGAGAACTAGGGTCGCAGTGAGGCACCCTCGGGAGCCCTGGCAGAGCCGGCAGGACAATGTATTCTCGCACCTAAGAGGGCGGGTTCATCCGCGGAGACAGCGCGCCGTAAAGTACGCTTCTCATAGACAGGCAGAGAGAGAGCAGGCAGGCGGGTTCGCCGCTATTGGCCGCGGCCGGTACCGACTGTACATTTCCCACAAGCACTCTCTGTGACTCAATTTTCCTCTCGCGGCCCGCCGAGATCGGCACCAGTGCAGTGTCGCCAGAGGTGCCGGAGGAAGCCGAGCAGACGTGTCCCGCCTGCATCGGGAGGCGGGGCAGCTCAGTAAGTGGGAGGGTGCGAACGTGTGAAGAGGAGGAGCGCGGCTGAGCGGTTCGTGGGTTGGGAGCGTGGGGTGAGGGGTGAGGGAGAAGCTACAAAATACAAGGCGCGGAACGGGCTGCGGAGGGCAGCCCCAAAGGTGATTCCACGGTTCGACACAGTTCTTCCATTAGGCGGCGGCGCGCGGCGCTGAAGTATTGACTGGCTCGGCCGGGAGGCGTCGGGTCTTAATGTCGCCTGTGGGACGCGACTCGCTACTCGCGCCGTTTGTACAAACACTCCGCGCGGCCGGAAGCGCGCCGCTGCTCTCAGACACCTGAACCTGCCCCTGCCGCGCCGCCACCCGCAACACATCTGCCGCCGCGCCGTCTCCCCTGGCAACCTGGAGCACCTTATCCGTCAATGGCTTTTCGAGTGTAGCTTGTGTGGCGGTACCGCGGGACTGCGGTGGTAAACACGGGTGCGATGGTGCGACGGTGAGCGTTCGGAATCTGTACCCTGACGAAACCACCAACTGATAGTCTCTTTAAGTTCGCCAATACGGGAGTGACACGTGGGACGTACAAAGACACTGACACCCTATAGTGCGTTTTAAATTAGTTGTGACTTTTGCCTTTTGGCTCAACGAAAGGGACACGACGCCGTTGGCCAGTTAACAGCAATGGCGAGCCTGTTTTCCCTACCGCGCCGCCTGCTGTTCGGTTGGAAAATCGTTCCTGTTGCCACGCGCTGGATAAATAGAACGACGTAGTTCTGTAGTCTGTAGTATACAGAGAAGTTGCCGCATTAGAAAATTGTAGCGAAATGCAGGAATATTGCAGCTGATAGGCACTTGGTGCAGGGAGTGGCAACTGACCCTTATCATAGACAAATGTAACGTATTGCGAATACATAGAAAGAAGGATACTTTATTGTATGATAGCGGAACAAACACTGGTAGCAGTTTATTCTGTAAAATATCTGAGAGTATGCGTGCGGAACGATTTGAAGTGGAATGATCATACATATTGAATTGTTGGTAAGGCGGGTACCAGGTTGAGATTCATTGAGAGAGTCCTTAGAAAATGTAGTCCATCAACAAATGAGGTGGCTTACAAAACACTCGTTCCACCTATGCTTGAGTATTGCTCATCAGTGTGGGATCCGTGCCAGATCGGGTTGACGGAGAGGAGATAGAGAAAATCCAAAGAAGAGCGGCGCGTTTCGTCACAGAGTTATTTGGTAAGCATGATAGCGTTACGGAGATGTTTAGCAAACTCAAGTGGCAGACTCTGCAAGACAGGAGCTCTGCATCGCGGTATAGGTTGCTGTCCAGGTTTCGAGAGGGTGCGTTTCTGGATGAGGTGTCGAATATATTTCTTCCCCATACTTATACCTTCCGAGAAGATCACGAACGTAAAATTAGAGAGATTCGAGCGCGCACGGAGGCTATCCGGCAGTCGTTCTTCCCGCGAACCATACGCGACTGGAACAGGAAACGAAGGTAATGACAGTGGCACTTAAAGTGTCCTCCGCCACACACCGTTATGTGGTTTGCGGAGGTTATGTGGTTTGCGGAATATAAATGTAGATGTAGATGTGTCGCGCGTTAGACGCATATCTGCGATCGTGAGATCTCGTTGTAAAGTAATATTTTATGGTACTGAATGCTCTGCAGGCGTCAGATGTCGTGAAAGAGTGTTTTGTGTTGGGGTTGGATTAACAACTGTGCGGCACTTCTGAACACGAGGTTCGCATTAGAAGCTGTCGCACAAGAACACGTTCACCGGCATGTTTTACTGCTATATATATCCCTGTGAATTCGACAGTAGTAATGGGCAATGCACATTCCACTTGGTTGAGATGGATAAAGATCAAACAATGCAGCGGAGGAAGGCGGATATTTTACTCAGGGTGCAAAGAAATGTTCTACTGAATAAAGCCAAACACTTCACGCCATCAGATCGACGAACTAGTTGAATCGGGCTTTCTCCATATCATGGTCATTTAAATCCGACTAATAATGTATGGACCTACATGAACAGTAACGTGATAAGAAACAACAAAAAATTTACGCTCTGTAAGGTTTAAATGCTGGCAAAAGAAGCCATTGCCAGCATTACATCACAAGACTGGTCTCAAGTTGTAAGCTTAGTAAGAAGGTAGTTGAGGAGAGGTTCGTGAAGGACTGTGACGAGTTTTGAGTAATACGTAACTTCTCTTGTTGTCTCGATAAAATTGCTCCTTTTGCCACAACACAGCAATGTGTCACTAACATTCTAATGCAGCTGAAAAACAAATTGCACCAGAATCCCGAAACAGTACAATATTAAACCAGCAACAGAGGGCAAGACAAGTCAGTAGTTCATGAAAAAACCCATTATCGGTATAAAAATAAATGTGAAACTTCTTCGTTTATGTTGTTGCAAAACCCACAGCAATTCTCGTTTCATCAGCTATCGATCGTCCTTGACAATTACATCATTTCATTCAAGAAAAGAAGAAAAGAGAGTTATAACTGGTCGACTACCGCAGTAGGCAAAATGCCCTACTCTTATTTTTCACTGCACCCTATAAGAATTTCTTGCAGTTGTTCTACCTGGAATCGAAATGTCTCAATAACTATGGCCATTAGCGATACAATAGGCAGTTCATCATGAATCTGGCTATGTAAGCTATGATATATAGAATCAGAGTTTATTACTGAATAATTTCTTTAAAGAAAGAAAGACTTCAGATCGGCTGGCTTACGCGAATTTCACGCCATCAGGCTAGCCTGGAAGGTAGGCCTGGCATTATACAGGGTGTTTCAAAAAGAACTTTACAACTTTAAAAATTCTTATAAATTTATTGAAAGAAGTGTCATTTTGTAGAGAAACACATCGAGTTTTCTTACCTTAAAGATTTTGTATGTGGTTATGTGGTTATCGTGCACGCATCCCATCAGAAGTCATTTTCTGCTCAAACTCGCTGTAGCATTGCAGGTGTAACTTGCTCAGTGGCGCAGTAAATTCTTAAAGCCGGCACAGGAGGTACAAACACGATACCCTTGACGAATCCCCATAAAAAAACTGGAGTGGTGTCAGGTCTGGGGAACGTGTGGGCCATACAATTGCGTATCATGGCCAATCCATTGATTTGGAAAGCGGTCACTGAGAAAATCTTGGACGTCAGCCAGGTAGAGGGGTGGTGCACCATCTTGCATGAAGTAAACATTTCATTCACCTCATCGATCTATGGTATCAAAAATTACTGTAACATATCTAGGTACATTATTCCGTTGATGGTTCTTTCACAGAAGAGAAAGAGGCCGTACAATTTTTCTTGCTCAATGCACAAAAAACGTTCAGTAGCGAACTACGCGAGACAAAATTTGATGTATTTCCCTAGAAACTGACATTACAATCACCTCGGTAGATACTATGAATTAATTTATATGAATTTTCGAAGTTGTAAAGTCCCTTCTAAAACACCCTGTACAGCAGTCACCTGCTGACGGGCTCAGCACAAACTGGCAACTACGCTGCCCTCCGCTCGTTCCGCACTGCACTGTCTATGAAGTAGCAACTAATTTTAAACGCTCTGTAGTCATCGTCCATTTGTCCATTACTGTTAGTTTGTTGTGTCGCCCTAAAGGGCGGGGAGAGAGCGGGTAAGGCACAATGCCATTTAATGTCCCGTGGACTACGGCTGCTTTAGAAACGGATCATACGCTTCGATTACTAAAGGGTGGGGGAAAGGTTGGAATATTTCTGTCTTTACAGCCATCTTATTCAGCTACGAGAAGCTTTCGTAGAATAGTTGAGAAGGCAGCAGTGGGAAGATGACGTAATGTGATGGGAGGTAATGGTGAAAGATAGTTTATTCGGTACGTGTACCGTGAGAAAGACCGCCTAAGTTGTAATACTTCTCCAGATTGGCTGTCGTGTTTGGAAGTAACGCATCAAAATCAAAATGATAAATTCCTGTTATTAGTATTAGAAAAACTGAACGGTGAATTTACTTGTATTTCATATAAAACCATTTCTCAATAGCAGGCTATAATTCTGTTATTTCAAAAGTGTTAATTACCTGCAGACTGATAAACAATTGCTAAACGAAATGCCAGGCGAAGCACTTTAGAGATCTTCGGGTGGTGCCTAACTTGGATATCGGGCGAGACGATTTGGCTTTCAGGAGCACTATTCTGTATCGTTCATACTGCTTGGAAGCAGTAGGATAGTCCGATGGTGACGTCATTGTCGGTTCTTTATTCGAAGTTGTGTAAGCTTCTGCGACCTGTTACCGACCGGTTCTCCCACCGTTTTTTTCGGCAGCTGTACCGAGAGGCGTTTAGGTATCGGTATGGCCCACTCGTTCAGTTCGGTGTGATTTATTTACTCCTAGAGTTTACTATTTTAGACATATTGAGTTGTTTTAGCTTTGGACTTAGTGGCTGAACAGAAGAATCACCAGGACACACCAGGGTGGAAAGTGAGTGCATAGTAGAAAGTTTTCCTTTGTTAGAAATATGGTTACTATTGTTGTTACTCTGAATGATTACGTAAAAGAACAGTTTCGTTCAATATTCTCACAAATTAGCTGTTATTTTTAAATAAACAAACCGCCTTCTTTTAGTTGCATAGACGGAATGTACCTTCAAGAAGTTTGAAGTAACCAAGGAACGGCGGAAAAAACAAAAAATGGCGAGTTTTTCGGGTGTTTTTATAGACGTATTTGTTCAATGTGATACTACACTCCATTCCTAACCCATATTCCGAGATATCAAATCCAAAATAAAGACGTCGACCTGAATGACAGTAAAACGACATAATGTGACATTTATGACAGTTTCTAGAACACAGTCAAATATGCTATCGTTATTATTCATGCATGGAAGTACATGATCAGTGAAATTAAAAATTATTACGTTGTACTCTAACCCCACTTTTCAGTACTGTGAAGAATAGAATGCCTCTGTTGGCTGCTAGCCCTTTAGGGTTCGTGCCACTGTAGCATTGCAGTGCACATGTGCACATCTGAGGGAGATTGCTTTGGATAGTTGGTGCGAGGAGAACTGACAACAGAGTCTCATTTCGCTAGAACCATTCGGCATCGCTTTCGAAATGCTTGCAGAGTAATGTTGGGGCTCTCCCTTGAAAACAATGACGATCAATGCGCTCACCTACCGATCCGATCGGTAATCTGCCGAAAGATACGGAGTTGGGCTCGAGATAAGAGCTCGACCAACAATCTCGGAAGTCTGGCATGTTGTCTGCCGTGGTCGGTGTCGGGTAAGACTTAATTAGCAATGTCTGGTTTGAAAATGTAAGAACTCGATCGGAAGCCTCGGAAGACGGACATGTTGTCTGCTGCAGTCGGAACTGGTTAAGAACTTCATTAGCAATCTCTCGTTTCTGGACATGCAACTGAGAACTAACTTGATAGTAATCATGCAAACATCCAGTTCATTATTTTTTTATTCTCTGTGAAAGTGCGAATAATGGAAATTATTCATCATTCATAAAATGACTAGTTTCCCATTTCTGCTAATGAAAAGGGAATGACATCACGTTTAACCAATCCAATTCAGAATTTAGATATTCAGACACCAGTTCCTCGTTAACAGTTAATTGCAGCCTCAAAATGAAGGATTGAAGACAGCTAAAGAAGACTGCAGGTTGGTCAATATTACTTAGGACTTACACATATCACAGAGGGCAGTGGAAGTAACCGGGCACCTTGTGTGTACCGCAATTTTAGTGCAAACGAGATCAGTGACACGTCACCTGTGGCAGAAAAAAATTTCGAGGGAAGAGGTTTATCATACACACGTTAATCTCTCTCGCTTTCCATCTCTCTCTTTCGCTTACTATAAGATACGAATTTAAGAATATTTGACTTAGATACGTCGAAAGAAAACAGCTTTTTTATAGCTTCAAAGGAAGAAGTAGGTGGCGATTAACCAAAATAGCGGCAAGCAAAAAATCAGGAAACAAATGAGTGGCCTCCGCAGATAAAACAGTGAAGACAGCAGATAGTCATATAGGCAAGAAGAAAGTGACCCAATAGAATTTCTTGGACAGTGCACGTGATACTGAATGTAACTTAGAAAGGAGACTGTATAAAGAATGCTACGACTGAAGCAGGGCAAACAAAAAATGTAAAGGGTAAATGAGATTGACAGGAAGCGCAAACTGACAAAGCAGGAGTCGCTGGACGACAAATGCAGCGCTGTTGAAGGACTTAGGAAAAAAATAGATGCCTCCTGTAAAATAATTTAATAAACTTTTGGAGAAAAATAAAGCACTTGTACGAATATGAAGAACATTGACAGTAAGCAAAAAATGGCGGGCTGATAGGTGAAAGGATGATATTGGGTCTTAGGTGTGTAAGTTCATATATTCCTACTGATGACTGAGGACAGTGTAGTGAACAATATGTTGCAGACTAATAATTATGGCTATTATGTGTAGTACGTATTTAGTTTGGTTAGTATCTCCAAGTATGCATGGCACAAGAAAGTTATTAATGTTTATTTTCATCTTGGCAGCAGGTAATAAATCATGTTATCTGTTCAGGGGCAGGCTGTTAGATGCAGATAAAGTACAACTAACACACTAAAGTTGCTACATATCAAGGTACGAATGACCATAACCGCTGAACCCATATCCCTAACACCCTCTAGAGAAGGGCTCCACAAGGGAAAAAAACTTGAAGACAACATTCCAGAAAGTTCAGAGAAAGCAGATGATGAGGCAGGAGAAATAATACGGGGAGCAGAATTTGACAGAACTCTGAAAGTCGTTGCTAGACAATATTCTCTCAGAATTCCTGAGATCCTTGGGACAACTAGGAATGACAAAAGTATTCCTAAAGGAGGATGGCAAGTGCTGCACAGGTGTGATTATTAAACAATCAGCTTAGTAAGTTGTTGCTGAAAGCTGCTAACACCGATTATTTATAGAAGTATGGAAATATTGGTAGAAACCAAAATCGCTGACGACCAGATTCCAGAGAAATGTAGAAACACATAAAACTTAACTGACCTACGACTTATGTTAGAAGATAGGTTTAAGAAAGGCAAACCTATGTTTCTAGCATTTTTACATTCAGAGAAAGTTTTGACAAAGGTGAGAGGACTACACTGTTTGAAATATTGAAGGTAGCAAAGATAAAATACAGGGAGTGAAATATTGTCATCAAATTATACAGGATTCTGACTGTAGTTATAACATCTGAAGGACATGGCGGGGAAAGAGCGGTTCAGATCAGAGTAGGACAAACCTGTCACCAATGTTATTCAATATGTACGTTGAACAAGTTGAGAACGAAACCAAAGAGAAATTTGGGAAGGAATTAAAGTTCTGGGAGAAGAAATAAATACTTTGAGGTTTGCTGATGGCATTGTAATTCTCTCACCGACGGCAATCTCACATGGAACAGCATTTCTGCATCTAACAGTGCCCCCGAACAGATAACATGATTTATTACCTGCTGCTTGAAAAAAATGATGTGAAATGAGCATCAATAAATATAAACCAAGGGCAACTGAATGTAATCGAATCAAGTAAAGTGATGCTAAGGTTAAGAATAGACTCACTAAAAGTCCTAGATGAGTTATTTATGCAGAAAAAAAGGTATTGATGAATGCAGATATACAGTGGTTGTAAAATGTGGTTGGCAGTAGAAGTGTATCGCCGTCGCTAATTTTGGGCGTTACTAGGTGAGAAGAAGCTCCATTGCGGCCGTATGTGAGGCACGCAAGTTGACGCGGAGGCGCTGCTAAGATGTAATCTCACAAACGAGCCTGTTTGAAAACCACAACGAGGCCAGGGGTAGCCACGTAATCTTGGTGATAAAGCAGAAGGGCCATACAACTACGAACTGGTATGTGAAGTATTTCCACACTGCTGAGACATAAAGGTGTTGATCTTTACGTGTCTAGAAGCAATGTATAGACACCGAAAACGTGCTACTAATCGCTGTAAATACCCTCTGAGTTTAGCACATTCTGGCAGCAGCCTCCTCGACATCAGATCGGTGCCTGTCTCCATCTCGTCATGGGCGAGACAGCTGCCGACGCCATTCTGGGCAGCCATCTCCACCAGACAATTTCACGGTGTTCACAACTGTGGACTTAGGACGGCATGACGAATGAGTAGTCCACAGGTCCCACATAGCAAACCGAACCTCCGACCTGAAGAGCAGCAGATCGCAGCCAGAGCGATACTGCCACAATCCATCTGCACCAAAGTGGGCGCTTACAAGACTCCAGCAAATATTCGCTTTCCAGGCACTGCTAACTCAGGTTGGCACTACTGTCCAGCAAAGCAGGACGCTTACATCAAATGGCCGTCCGTCCACCACTACCTTCCGACGTCATGGCACCATGGGTAGACAACTTGCCTGCAGAGGATGTATACAAGAACGTCAAAGCACTTCAGCATTGTAGATCAAGTTAATCTTACAGTGGAGTTTGTTGGCCACCCATTTCCAACGCCACTGTCTCCACAACCCATCAATCCACTTCTACACCACAGTGTCCCTACTCATCCCAGGTCGCTATAGAATGAAAAGCATTTCGGAGAAAGAGAAATTTGTTAAAGGGAAATGGAACGCTCTATTCCGACAATGTTAAATTTAGTGACTTGGCTTCCCTATATTTCAGGAACCACAGTAGCACTTGACATGAAACTTTTACAGGACATTAAACTGTATCTTCTGAGTCTACTGAAATACAGTAATTGCACTTACGCCGCTGTTTTTGGAAACACAATTTTTTAACTACACAGTTAAAATTTTATGTACTTTTTTGTACGTTATTCTAAGTAATTTTCGTTATACAAAAATTTATGTTCTTCTTTTGGTTCAGTGGACTCAGGATATGTAAATTATTACTCCCTGAAAATTAAATACTCTACTCCAAGTGGTTTCTGAGATTTAGAGAAAAATGCAACAGAAAATGTAAATTTTCAGGAACGGTTTCCGAAGTTTCAGAAGACTCTAACTCACTTAATATATGCCTATTTTTTTATTTTTAATCACTCAGGAGCAACCTGCACCATACTCTATATCATCTTCTTAATCTTTATCCAAGATTTTCTTCTTTCCTTCTTTCTGGACTTTATAATGGCCCACTATGCTGCATACTCTGGTTTATCAATGCGAACCTTGTCCATCCGTTCAAGTTCTCTGATCCAATTTGCTCCAGGATTAATTCCCATATGCTGTACCACTTTCACCCTAGCAATGTTGCCATCATTAAAAGCAATAACAGCATCACTGACCCCCCACTTTAGTTTCTTCATTCCAACCAAAACATTTTTGGTAAGCGAGTCCAAATGAGATTACTGAAAGATTCATTGGGATTTTGAGTCTGACCATGCAGACACTTCTTGAGTAATTCAGGATTTGCCAGATGTCTGTAAATAGGTTATAATATATCCATGACTGCTGCTGGGATGGAATTTTTATGGCTGTGACGATTTTTTGAGTACTGGATATTGTGGTAATTGCACCCCATGAATCAGGTCCAGGAGGACAAACGTGGTGTACTGGTTTTTCATTAGTTGAAGGTCTGTGGAAGAAGGTAACCCATACTGCCTGCTTCATTTTCAACAAATCAGTGTTATTTCTAATGGTTATCCCATAAAAGAGCTGTAGTTCAACAATCATTTTGTCTGTCAGCCTGCCTCCTATGGTTTTACCATCAGGAAGTTTCTTGTCTCTAAAACTTTGTTTCAACTTCCTGAACCTGGTGCCCATCCTCCTCTGGACATGAACAACACATTCCATTTTTGTGAGAATCTTCTCACCATGAGGCTGAGCAGCTACTACACTGTTATATGCTTCTGTGTCTCCATTACTTAAGAACTTCGTGTAACACACTCCGCTTTCGTTCACAGATCGACTTAAAATATCAATAGCTCCAGAGTCCACCATTTGTTACTTCATAATTTATGCCAGAGATATTCCCTTCTTCATTCCCTTATTTACACTTATAACAATGGGTGGTTAAAATATGGAAATCTATTACCTTTCCAGTATCCATACTGGTCACCGTAGCTACAGAAATCTTAGAACTGTAGCTGCGCTTCTGCCAAATGGGATCAAAAGCTACTGGTCTGTCAATCATACCATCATTTATTTCAACAGTTTCGTTTGTAGCACCATCCATTGACTCACATGCAACTGGTTCCACAGCAGCTCCAATAAGTACTGCGTACTTGTCTATTTTACAAGGTGGGCGTGTCATATTCATCACTGCACAAGGTCATCAGTCCCCTAGAACTTAGAACTACTTAAACCTAACTAACCTAAGGACATCACACACATCCATGCCCGAGACAGGATTCGAACCTGCGACCGTAGCGGTCGCGCCGTTCCAGACTGTAGCGCCTAGAATCGCTCGGCCACCCCAGCCGGTGTTTGAACATCGATTTGTGGAGACGCATGCTGCAGAAATGAAGGAAAATTCTTTAGCACGAAATATCTAACCATTCGACCACAAACAGCTCTTATCGGTTCAAAATTTCCAAACACTGGACAGCTCAGTACGACATAGTGCTACCGGAATCGTGGCCACTGAAATACAATCTGGAATTTATCTGCGGATTTTTAGAGCTGTCAATTGCAGAACATATCCACCATGTTGCTGACTGCTGTCACTCATACAAAGAGTTGAAGGACGTGTTCCCTAACGAATATTAGTCGTCACAGCTGCAAGGAACAATCAATCAGGAGCTTATACTGGACAAAGATTAAGAAGCGTCAGGATTCCGTAGCCCGGTAAAGTTATTTGAGTCATCAGTTAAGAAGAATCGGTTTTTGGACCAGACGTACATTCCCAAGGAAATTATGAGGCAATGTTACTTAAAATTACGTCTGCACTGAAAAGAACTCCTTATCGGACGCTTCAACGATTCCATTGAATCATTCAAGAGGGAGCTACGCCACTTAGACTAGGTCAACGAAGTACAAAACGCAAGAGACAGATAACCGCCATTGGGATGGGTCGTCCAACACAGTGGCAGCCGACCCTCCGAAAATATGTGAGTGACACGAGAACAGAGCAAGTTGCGATGACACACACAATTTCTCAATTTACAAGTTACAGTACAACAGGGTGTAGACCGCAAGTCAATATGAGTCAAATAGGAAAACAAAACACTGATCCAGTGTGAATATGGCACCGAACTTAGTTTGGCGGTAATGAGTAGATTTGCCTATGGGTAAGTAATGCAAAATGAATGACACTCAATTGACGGTATTAACACGCCGCTCCTATATAATGCAGAACGATGAGCAGAAGGTGAAACAAGCAGCGAGAGGAAACGTTTTGTGTGGAAGCAAGAGCAGGCAGAAGCAGAGGCCGCACTATGGGATGCACCACAAAAAGCTCTTAGGGGGCATCCTGCAGTGGGAGTCAGCGACTGAACAGGTTATGCATACTGGAGAGCCAGTAATGGGCCACCAGATGTAGGACAGAAAGAACCTTTAGAAAACTGTGTTTTGGAATTCCAATGGATACAAACAAATCCAGAGATGCAGTTGATCACGTGACCAGTGAATGGTACACATGTAACTTTTAGGCGTCTGGAGTGGGCACAAACGAACTAGGAAGGAGTAAAGTGTTGATATTTCGACGCAGTTCAATGGCAGGGCCCTAGCAATTGGCAGAGAGAATTTCCACAAAATAAGAGGAACATTCTCACTGGTCGAAAAATGCCGTGACTTGGAGAATGAAAGAACCCAGGTTGGGAGACAGTTCAGCTACGAGAAAAGGAGCGAAATTTTTCAGGGACTCTTCTCTGAACTGGCGTCAAGTGCAGAACGGGGCGCATACCACTCTATACGATGCAGAGGAGAAGTATGAGTGAACACTGATTTCAATGCGGCTGACATTCAGCTAGATATTAGCTGTAGTATCGCTGAGCTGCTGGGGAGAGACAAACCAGCCAGTTAGGTAACTGTCTCGTAAAGACTGAGTGGGAATTTCAATATGCATATTGCTCCAGCCATGCGCGTGCATATTCCCATATTTCAAGACTATGGATGAGTATATGTTTTCATAGGGAAAGCTTCTAATGAAAAAATCAACAAAGGCTTAATTAGTTTTTATAGGAATTTCAGTGGGGGAGAGCAGCCATGCAGACGACAGCTCATCGCAGTTAACGTAAATACCGGGAGCAGAGGTGTAAACTTGTTGATTCACCAGCTTGTGTCCACTGTAAATTCGAGCGACTTTGGGTAATCTTTTACTCAACTTATCATAAAATTAACCATCCTCCGTAGACTTGAATGTCATCCTAAATAGTACCAAACTTTGAACCAAAATCGGATGATTTATCGCAGTTCTGGCCAACATCATGACGTAGTCATAAGAATAGTTTCGTAAAGAAACTTGTAGTTAAAATTGCCCATTCTTGTGTTTAGCATTATTTCATTTTTTATTTTCTGAGGAGGAGATGCGTTCCTTTGACAACTGTCGTGGCGTTGTCACATTGTACACTGTGTAAACGCGTGCATTTCTGTGATAAGATTGCAACATTAAACCAAGAAATAATTACAGCTTACACAGTTGTTGTTCTGTCCCCAAACCTTACAATATTGGAGAACCAAAGTAGCAAAGAAACAACTGGGGGAACAACAGTCAATGTCAGCAAAATAACAAGATCATAGTATCCAGATTAGGCCACCTAACCCATCACAGAAACGTAGAAAAAGTATGAATAGAAACTGACGATCGGCTACTGCAGGCACAGCTCTAAACAAGGCCGGAGAAACTACCGGAACGAGCAATGTGAACATGCTTGAAATTGAAGAAACAAGATGTATGGAACAGGTGTATATAGTAGATCATTTAGGTTAAAATCAATTTGTTCATAGAACTTCAATAGATAAGCGAATTCTAGGTGATAATGTGTAGCATAGCCTAGATTATCTGTTTATTGAATTCCTCTAACTGATGTAATTTGTCATTTACTTGCTTACGGTATGTCTCCTTGAGGATCTTGGTCAAATGAGTTGCCTGACTGCTACTTCATCATATCAATGCATTCAGTGCATGCTCGAAAATCAACGTCAGGACTGAATAGAAATTCGACACTAAGTGATGGTTCATCGTGTAAACTGATACTTTCTTGTGACATGACAACCCTAGCGCATGGACTGAGCTGCGTTGTGGATCCAAACAGCATTTTACATATGTGGCAAATGGCCATTATGTCACTGGCCCGCATTGTCGTAGTTCATTATCACGCTCTCGGGCGCCGATGACCGCGCAGCTGAGCGCCCCACAAACCAAACATCATCAAAAAATGGCTCTGAGCACTATGGGACTTAACTTCTGAGGTCATCAGTCCCTAGAACTTAGGATTACTTAAACCTAACTAACCTAAGGACATCACACACATACATGCCCGAGGCAGGATTCGAACCTGCGACCGTAGCGGTCGCGCGGTTCCAGGCTGTAGCGCATAGAACCGCTCGGCCACTCCCAAACATCATCATTATCACGCTATAAGGAGAACAGGAATGTTAGTCAAAAAACGATCAGATTACGGACATCCAACTGAGCTGTATAGTTCTCTTAGCAGAGTCTTCTATAATAACAATATAGTCTGAGAGATTACTTATGTCCTTTCCCAGTTTATCTTGCATACTGCGTATTATGTCTCCGTGCTCGTCAAATATGGAGTGTCTAGGAAACCTAGACAAACAAACGAAACAAATCGTATTAATGACTTTTATTATAAAAAGTAAACGACAATACTTAATTTTGAGAATTGCACATATGTGTCGCAAGTAACGTGTGACATACAGAATAAGCAATTTTCTTCAGTATAAAGAATCTCAAGCCTGTGCTACAAAGACAGTACAAGCGAAGGAAGTAGGGTTGACACTTCTATCAAACTCGCTAGTCTAGAAGCAGCTATTCAACTGAGCTGTCGCCAGTCGTTCGAAGCGCTTATGTTCTCTTCACATAGGGGCCGCTGCTGTCACGTTGCCCAGGAGAGGGGTCGGTCAGCGTGCGACTGGCTGACGTGTTCTCTCTTCTCTTTCGTTCCCGACTGGCGTGCTGGCGCTTGACTTTACCCCATAACACTGCCCAGGAGCCGAGTGTAAGTTGCTTTCCGCTGTTATGCAATAACAAGGTTGCTGCTACGCCACTGCATTTTTCCCGATTTTCGGGTGTGTTGTGAGCGGTATTAGCTGCACACGCATTAGGGGCGTGAGGCGATACTTCTGCTATGAGTCTGTGCCATCGGCAGTCGTGCCATGAATCCTTTCCCGAGGTGTGTGCATTCTGCTGGCGCCATGAGTGTGCCGTGAGCGAAATGTATGACAAGGCGTCGTGTAACTCAGGCTCAGGAAAAGAAAGGCAACAGTATGCAGTGGATCACTGGTGAGGATGAAGACCAACCTACATCGTATTTTATTACAGCAGCGATCCAAGAAGAGAGAGGCTGGAAGCATTTTTGTAACATGTAAAGCAACATGTAAGCGGGAATTAATGACTTTGATAAGTTGCAGATATGCAAAAGAGGGAGCAGTCTTCATGAGACAGAGTATCTATGCAGAAAAGTGGGAGAATGCTTTCAGAGAAGTCATAATTTAAGAGCAGAGAGGGCTTAGAGGTAAAGTTTACAGGCGTTGGGTAAAGAAAATAAGTTAATACAAAGTGTTGTGTGGTGTGATCATGTCTCAGTGATGCTGCAATGCCAGCCTACCACAGGGGTAAGCATGATGGGAAACAGTACTAACACCACTCTCATACCCAGACCACAGACACTTCACACCATATTTCTGAGACATTTGTAACTGTCTTATATGGTCAATACGATAACTATTATTTCTTTTTTTTTTCATTTTATTACAATCACTCACATAATGATATGTGGGTTCTTACTGTATTTATTCTAAGAGATTATTACTGTGTTGTTGTTCTATTAATAAGAAACTATTTGTAAAAATGGATGTTGAAAAATGGCTCAAATGGCTCTGAGCACTATGCGACTTAACTTCAGAAGTCATCAGTCCACTAGAACTTAGAACTACTTAAACCTAACTAACCTAAGGACATCACACACATCCATGCCCGAGGCAGGATTCGAATCTGTGACCGTGGCGGTCGTGCGGTTCCAACTGCAGCGCCTAGAACCGCTCGGTCACTCCGGCCAGTTAATAATG